>NC_084870.1:8740988-9403222 GCF_951802175.1 Populus nigra | reverse complement strand
CGAACCTTCAGTCATGGGAAAGTCAAGGTGCGTAATTTCCCTTCTTCTTCTTCTTCTTCTTCTTCTTTTTTATTAATGACTGGTGTTCTTTTGATTTTTTTTATATTTTATGTTTGCAGACAAGATGCTGCGTCTAAAGCGGACCGTAAATTCGAGAAGAAGGTTCAGTTCTATAGCAGTGAGTGTTAATTCTGTTTTTTCCTTTTTAATTAACTAATGGTTCCCATTCGTTTTCCTAGCTCTATCCTCTATTATATTTCTTGTATTCGCTTTTCAATGCAGAGGTCAGAGATACAGTTGCTGTTTTGACTGCTCAAAAATCTATTACTAAGGTAACCGATTGTAGTTTTCACTTTAGTTGTCTCAGAATAGTATAGTTTTTTCCTGGTTATAATGGGATTTACACGGGTCTAGATTGTGCTTCTGATGCTTGCGTATATTGCCGAATTCGTAGAAATTATACTCAGAAGTCTTCTATATAACCACGGTATCTCTATTACATAGTTTCAGATGGCTTATCAGTGGAATGTTTCAGTTGTTTGAGTTCTGAAGAAGATTCTTCATGTGCGTTTTTTTATTAGTTGCAATTATGTCCTTTTGATGTTTTTAAATGATGGGGCTGTCTCTAGATCTCTTATTTTCATCGAGGACTACTACTTATGATAACTTGAGAGGTTTGATAAATGTTTGTACTTGTT
Organism: Populus nigra; assembly: GCF_951802175.1. Classification (NCBI taxonomy): domain Eukaryota; kingdom Viridiplantae; phylum Streptophyta; class Magnoliopsida; order Malpighiales; family Salicaceae; genus Populus; species Populus nigra. Next base: position 9,402,524 of record NC_084870.1, on the reverse strand, counting down.
TTAATTGGGTTTTTATTCTTGAGCACTGAATGGAATGTATATAACTTGATCTAGTGTTTGCGGCTTTGCAAATTAGTCAGCATTGAAAACCTATGTTTCTGCCAATGTCAACTGGAGTTTTTATATGCTCTTGGTGTCCATGCCTCACTATGGAATGTTCTTCCTTCATTTTTATTGTTGGGATCTTATTAGTTTCTGCCTTATTATACATGAACTAAACAAACAATTCCTGATCATTCAGAAGAAAAAGCTCCGGAGCCGACAAAAGAAATTGAAAGCATATGACCTCTCTACCCTCACAGAATTCCTCCCTGAGTTGAAGTCTTCTCAGCAATCAAAACCCGCTGCCGAGTTTAAATTGAATTCTAAATCAAGGCAAAAACTAATGTGTGTGCTTCATTTCCTTGTTTGTTATCTCATAGAGATGTTCTTCTTTTCCTTTACGTTATCTTTATTGAATCTTAGCTGTGTGATAACTGGTTTTCTCCTATCAGATTGAAGGAAGGGAAACAATTAAGTATGGTTCTTAACCATCCGGCTTTCCAGGCAGACCCCCTCGGATCCATTCATCAACACTTACTGAGCACACAACCTGTTGTGGAGGAGAAGCCAAAGAAAAAGATGAACAAAAATGGAGGGAAGAAAGTAAAGGGGAAAAAGTCGAAATCCTTAACTACACCTCAGTCTATGGATTTCTGATTTTCTATTTTGATGAGTCGTCATGTCCATATCATATCCTGAAAATTCCTTCACTCAAAATTTTTGGTTATCGCTGCCCTTGCATGTTTAATTGCGTTGAAACTTGTAATCAAGTGGTCAGTTCTATAGGATGCTCCCTCTCTGGATTGAACCTCCATTTCTGAACTCATTTAACTTAACAATTTGTAATTTGTGGATGCATTTCCTTTTGTTGTAGCCTTCTGCATTATGCCCTGAATAATTACTTTCCAGCTGGAAGTGCAACGATGACACAAATGCATCCGAGCATTCAGATTTTAATGAAAATTGAATGGTCAAATCATATTCCTCACTGGCTTCCATTTCCATTTTTGGACCTATTACATTCACCATGGTCATATTTAGGGCACCGAGCTAAATACATTCTGTGGGAATACTGCTTCACAGTGGCTCTTTACAGTGATACTACACTAAAACAGAACATGTACAATGTGCACGATAGGTTCTAATGTACTTGATAGATTCTCCTGCCATCTCTTCCTTTTGTAACTGATGAGTCAAAAACAGGAGATTCTGAAATTGCAACTCAAAATAGGTGGGGATGTTACAAGATTCATGTTGAGCGCCCTCTGAACGTGCAATAAGATCTAGCCGATTTGGCAGGGAAGATGATGCTGCAACCTTAAACGTCCCTTCAGTTTTCCTGCAGAAATCGGGAATGATTTCTAATGTTATGCTGCCTTGTTAGAGATATAGTTAGATAGCCAGTCCAGACCTTCGTAGAGTCCACGTCCTGAAGTGGCAGAAGAGCTTTGAATGTACCTGCAGAAAGTAATCCAAATTACCACCTGCAAGCTGAGCAATTGTTGGCACGCATGCTACGACAAAGGAGAAATGAGTGAAATGAGAAAAGGAGACAAGCTCCAATCTAAGAACATGACACATTGACTTGCCAGCGACGCTGTTTAAGAGTAGGTAGTCCAAGCTTATCTGCAACGTCAGAAACAGACATAGCATTCGGAACATCCTGCTTGTTGGCAAAGACAAGCAGGATGGCATCCTTTAGTTCGATCTGCAAAATGAATAGAAAATGTGCACACTCGTTTAGATTGAACGAGATTACACAGCATATGAAGAATCTCATAGAAAAGGAGTTGCATATATAGGAAATGAAAATCATCTGGATTTCTAAGAATCAGGATCTTTAGTTCATTCTTCTCCTTTTATTTTCTCAATTATCCTTTCGTTGCCTCTCAAAATTGGGAGTTTCTAACACCCAAGAAAAGGAACTTTAATTTTTGATAGATGGATATTACTAACATCAGATAAAATGCGATGTAGCTCATTGCGAGCTTCTGAAATTCTCCCCCTATCATTGCTGTCCACAACAAAGATGAGTCCGTGGGAATTCTGAAAGTAGTATCTCCATAGAGGCCGAATCTGTTTTGCAGCAAATCATTCAAAAAAGACTATAGTTGATGCAAAAAAACATTCAGCAAACACTCTTCTTTAATTAATAAAATAGCACTAAGCTTGTACCTTTCGTTGTCCTCCTACATCCCATACGGCGAAACTTGTATTTTTGTACACCACCGTCTCCACATTAAAACCTGTGCCAAAGCAAATCAAGGCAAATAGGTATGCTAAACAAACTAAGCAAACTCAAAAGTGAAAACCATACTATACATCAAGAGAACAGAAAATGAATCATTCTGTCAAACAAAGAAGCAGCTGCTAACAGAAGATCCTCAAAACACTGCTATATTTTGTTGGAAGTCCGAGGAATAAATGAAACATGAGCAGCAGAATAAGTTGTTTTGTAAAGCTGATTAAAGTATTAAACAAAGGGGATACTGTTTTCTAACATGTGCTGTCTATCTAGTATATACTACTATGCTTCCGGCTGCATTACGAGCAGATTATCAACAGTTGGATTTTCTGGCTGGGAGCAAAAGTCTTATGGTCGGCCTAGGCATATGCAGCATTTGAAGGGATAGACAACTGTGAGAGATAGCCAAGAAAGATATTGAATTAAACACCCATTGAAAGATAGATCCAAGCCAGTTTCATCATGGAAAGGGGAGAGTTTATAGGGGTAGATACCAATTGTAGGTACTGTAAGAACAATTTCTCCCAGCTTTAGTTTGTACAGAATGGTTGTTTTCCCAGATGCATCAAGCCCCACCATGAGAATCCTAATTTCAGTCTTCGGAAGGAGTCTTCTTGCAAGTCGGGATATGGTTGCGCCCATACTAAAGTTAGTCAAAACCTAAGAAACACAGATGTATCGAGGTAGAAAAAAGTAGTGCTTAATTGTTGCACCGAGGAAGAGATCTTCCAATGATGATAGAAGATGCATGGAACAGTACATGATGAAATATGAAAAGCACTTATATGGAAGAGTAAAGAATATAGCAGGAGAGATATTTTATGCTTATGTAAATAGCTGGCAAGGGATTTTGCATGAAAAAGGCAAAACGAATTAATTCTAAAGAAGTAAGGAATGGAGTTCATTTGCTTTGTCTCTTCTATCTGTAGCTGCTGCCATTTCATAGGAAATAACCATATGAGATGAGTGGAGGTGGTTCAGATTCTATTTCCTTGTCATCTGGATGCCGAACAGAATATGCCTGAGCTTTATAAAGACATATATTCACATCTGTTTGCAGCGGACAAGAATAGAATAAAAGAGCCTTTGATAAGCATTGGGAACAGCGCTTCTTCAAGTAAAAAACGTTTATTATCATATAATTGTCCTTGTAACTCGGTCAGTCCAAGATATCCCTTGTATGGAAGCTGATCTGATACCATCAAATAATATCCAGCCAGTTTATTTTCAACTTAAAAGTAAAAACAACGTAATATCTCGGATGAAAATGCTTTGAACAAATAAAGATTGACATGACTTCTACATTTTCAAATATTGCAACATTGGAACCAATGAACAAAAAGTGTAACACCAATATCTTCAGAACCACAAGCTTTACAAACACAAAACACAACCTAAGTGTAATCAATTCTCAGAGGCCGATTGGAAGATAAACACAGCTGTCAAAACACCCATCAATCCTGTTACTGCCAAGGCCACCGTAGGCAAGGGGGCTGTGAGTCCAAAATTCTGCAAAAGCAAAATGGACATGGTTTTGATAAGCAATTGTTCACGATTACCAATTATTCCATCAATAATTAAATCACACTTGAATAAATTGGCTCCAAAATTGATAACTGCAATCAGTCATACGTAGCATCAAGCACTTTCTTGGCTCAAGTGCCTAAACCTCTAAGATAAAGCCAAGCTCCATTACATGGGAATCAATTCATAATTACTAGTTGCAGTGTGGAATGTGGTCATCATTGCTGAAGAGTCTGCCAGTGTTTTAACTTAACTTTCATGATCACAAAAGGAAGTTATTTCCTTGGTTTTGAGCAATAGTAGTATTGGATACCATTAGGGAACACTAAATACATTGTATTTCAAAGTTTGATAGTCTAATCAACAAAGTAGAATCATTATCATATAGTATAGGCAATCACAATTTAGTACAAGCTGCATGTCAGAAGTTTTCAAGTCTTACATATTACAGTGTATTAATACTGTGTTGTATAATGAATTATTGACAGGAGGACTGAATGCTTTTTAAAAATGATGGTAAGCCATATGTTTTTCGAGACATTGAAACTCATAATTAATACATGTCATACCTCCAAAAGTCCCTTTCCTGTAGCTATTTCAACACTAACGACCCCAGCAAAGCCAACCATTGCAAGCCGTCCAATCCATACATCCACACCGCTGCCCTCCTGGGTACTTTTCTCACATCTTACAGAAACAAATGTTGCTCTCCCTGCAGCCTTTTTCTGACGAGAAGTTCTTGATATCACTAAAATCGAAATTGAGTGGTACATTCAGCAGTTCGATTAAAAGTTAAAAACTACTCTCGCGGAACGACTTCTTGGCAAAAAAAAAAAAAAAAAACACAACAAGAAAAATGGCAAAAACAGACCACATTACGATTTAAATTCAGACAGCCACTAACTTCGCATCCACCCTTAATAACACAACAAAAACCTCATTGCATCTACTGAGGTTCGTTCAAATTTAAAGCTCAAAGCTCACATCTTGTGGATGTCAGGATAATTTCGCTGACTGGGTGAATTATTTCAGATTATCTTGAACATACAGGTAGAAGCAATACATCAAGAAAGCACCAATTTCTTGACTCGGTCACAAACACAAGACAATGATAACTCTACCTGGCTGTTAATTCCCACAAAGCTGTGAATCTAAACCAACAACACCAAGTGTGCTTCCATAAGTACTCTTTAACTTTCCTTTTTCTTTTTTTTTCAATCTCTTGCCCAATTAAATTTATAACCCATTTTGTACTCACTGCGATGGAAATAAATAAAAATAAAAAAAAAATTGCTGCCTTTTATACTAAATGATGAAGATAGAAGACTGGAACTTTGAACAGACAGCTAGCTAAAATAGGGTGCAAATTAAGGAACAAATGCAAAACAAGTAATTGATGACAAGAGACATGAAACGAATGAAATCCTTACAGAGTGAAGACCCAGTAGCGAAAGCAGTCCCATTTCGTGCAAGACTAGAAGTGGGTAATCGAGAAATGGGAAGGCGGGTTCTTGATGGCCTAACAGCACTAATATCTGCAACATCAACATTTCACAAAGTACATTAAATTTCATACAACATAAAAACTAGAAGACTAGCACAGAGAAAGGAGAGTGTACCGTGAATGGAGAGGGAGAGAGAAGCAGAGACTTGAGCTAGTGCTGCCATGGTGTGGTGATTTTGAGAAGGAGAAAATTTGTGGAGCGCGCCACACTGCCTTACTGTAGTAATCTGCTATCCTACTCTTTAACTTTTAGTGGCGGTTGAAGATGACCAGACATATTTGTGAGACGTGTAACATGGATTGACAAAGTTTGTCGTTGTAGAATTTAACGGCATGTCGTCTTGGTATAGTTCTCATATTCTAGTTACTCATTCTCATGGAAGAATGAGACTGTTTGCCGGTGTAATAGTATATTCTCCCGCTATCAATATTTTTTAAAAAAAATTAAAAAAATATTAGTGACTATTTTAAATTTTTTTAATTCTAATAGTGATGCAGACCTAACAGACTTAGATATAATAGTCATTTTTAGTTAATTTTTTTTCATAAAAAAACATTTTATTTATTCTTGAAGTATCTTTAATAATTGTTTTTATAGTTTTTGTTTATTTTTTTATATATAAAAATTAATTATCTTTAAAGTATCATAAACAAAAATTCTAGTTAATTTTTTTTTATTTTTTAAATTAAAAAAATATTTAAACTATCCTAAACAGAAATCCTAATTAATTTTTTAAAATATTTTTGCTATTTTTTATAAAAAAATTAAATTATCCTTAAAATATCCTAAACATAAATCCTAATTAATTTTTTTTATAAAAAAACATTTAAACTATATCCTAAACAAAAATCTTAATTATTATTATTATTTTTTATAAGCTTTTGGGTTTGGTGACCGTGCCAGACCCAAAGAAACAGATGATAAATGTACATTTTAGTTGTCAGAAGAGAGAACAAAAATAAAAAAAAACACAAACAATCAGTCACTAACATCAATTCAACCATAATATGTTTACACGCGTCGCATTATATAAAAGAGAGCACATTTGCACATCTATCTTGACAATGAATGACCAAATTTCACCATCAAAAAGAGTTTCACACGCCTTTTTAATGGGATGGGTGCCGCCTATTCATTGGGGGCGTGTGGAACACATGCTAATAGCTCTTTGAATAAACAATAGAAAAGACAACATGACAATATTAAAATGCTTCTTATGATCCTCTTAATTATATATCATACCCAAATAAATTTTATTGTTGCAATTCATACTAATTTATGTCTAGAGTTGCAGTGAAAATCCCACACCATTTAGCTTTTTCGAATTTAGGTGTCATTTATTAACACGATCCAAATCTCACTCTATATTGAAATTTTAAACTTTTTATTTTAAAAAATTATTTTTTATATTTTTATATTGTTTTAATATACTATGTCAAAAATAAATTTTAAAAAATAAAAAATATTTTTTGAGATATATTTCAAAGTAAAAAATATTTTAAAAAATAATTATTATCACAATAACAAATATTACGTTATCTGCAAAACTTGTAAAAATTACGTTTTAAGGTGAATATAAAATTTTTAAGCATATCAAACTAGAAAAGAAAAGATAATTTAACAGGAATTCTAATTCAAAGTATATAGAATGGAATTAATATGAATGAGGGAGTTTTTTAAAATAATTATTTTACTTAGGTAAATAAATCCAAACAAGCCCTTTCCTTGTGGACAATAAAATCACTTGCAACGAAAAAAAAAAATCCAAATAACGACAAGTCGTTGTATCAGCATGTCTCTTCATTGGATTTTCCACTCCCGTGATGGAGTCCTGTCAACAAGCCATTTCGTTTCCATATTATCTATAAAAAAAACAGCTCAAAATCTCTCCCCTCGATGTAACGGGCAATCATTAGCTTTGCACTGAACCAAGCAGAACCTCTTCCCTTCTCCAATCGTCAAAATCTTGTTCAAAGTATATAGCTTTAATGGCATCCTTCTCAAATGGGACACACCACTTGCACATAACAAACCGATTCAAGAAACAATCATTCCATTCTCTATCTTCCACCCATCTATCGTCACTACCTTATAAGTCTTGTTTTGGTTCATCTTTGTGTAAATTTAGAGGTTCAAGAACTCTTGGTAATGAACTACTTGCTAGAGCTGAAGACAAGGCTAAAGGGTCGTCATCATCACCTCCACCTTCTTATCCTTCAAATGAGCAACAAGGTCAACAGCTCAACATCGATAAACAGCTTCAGGTTCTTTTTTATGTTTCATTTTCGTTAAAGTGTCAGTTTTTATGAGGGCCCCTTTACTTGTTTTGCTAGCTGGTGGATTGGAATTTTAGGTTTTGGCATATTATGTATGTGAATTTGGTTTTGTGTGAATGAAGTGCTCTCGGATTACTGGAAAACGAAATTTATAATTTTTTTCCGCCCAGGTTTTGTATTTCTTATGAATGTGTTTGTTTAATCTATTAATATGGGACTGCCATTATTACTGGGAAGTGCTATCTTCATATGTTAATGTTGTCGCGTACAATGAGTTTTGCAATGGATAATGAATGGTCTCGTCTTAGCTTATATCTTTAAAGGTAGATGCGGTCTGCAGATTTCTCTTTCTTCGTGGCTAGGCAAGTGGAAAGTTTATTGAAAATGTTCAATGGGCTTTACTTGTACTTGAAATATTGAATGTAGTCTAATTTGTTGCTTTGGATCTATTTTTTTTGTAACACAAGAATCAATATTGTTTTTGTTATTGAAAACGCTGTTATAACTTATCGGTATCTTTTCACATTCAATGCTAACGGTCAGGCTTGTTATTGACCCTTTAGCATGTAATCAGGAGCTGGAACAAATATCTGGATCATGTGACCCTTTGTGCTCACTTGATGAAACAAGCTCCCGAGATTTTGAAGCCAACTACCAGCCAAAAACTGATTTGGTGAAAGCTCTTGCAATTTTTGCTGCAGCTGGAACAGGGGCGGTGGCAATCAACCATTCTTGGGTGGCTGCCAATCAGGTTTATCTTTATCTTGTGTACAGGTTTTTTAATTAAATAAAAAATTATCAACATTTGCATCCAGACATATTATGAAAGGTTATATGAAAATGGTAAGCTAGTAGTTTACTTGATGATTTTGCTGAGACAGGATCTTGCTATGGCATTGCTTTTTGGAATAGGATATGCAGGCATTATCTTTGAAGAGTCTCTAGCCTTCAATAAAAGTGGAGTGGGATTATTGATGGCTGTGAGTTTATGGGTAATAAGAAGCATTGGGGTAAGATTCATACTCTTTGCTTATTTACCCAAACTGATTTTGCTTCTATATTTAAGTTCCTTTTTTAATTAGATTCTATATTTAAGTTCCTTTTTTTTATCTGAAATGGATGCCTTCTTCATTAAATATTTGTAATTATAATCTTGTGCAGGCTCCTTCACCTGATATAGCTGTTTCAGAGCTGACACATGCTTCTGCAGAAGTCAGTGAAATAGTATTTTTCCTGCTTGGTGCAATGACCATTGTAGAGATAGTTGATGCACATCAAGGATTTAAGCTGGTTACAGACAATATAACCACTCGAAAGCCAAGGACTCTTCTTTGGGTGGTTAGTGTTGTATTTCTTCTGTCATGGGCATACTGACAAGTCCTTTGTTTCAAATGTTTGATAGATTAGACATTATTCGATGAGGAGGCAGCTAGTTGCATGATGATTTTTTCTTGTGGTTCAATATCTTACAGTTATATACCAATTCAAAAAATCAATTTTTTTTTCCATTTAAGGCAGCGTCCACTCCTCTGTTATGTAGTTACTCGAAGGACCAATAGTTATGGTCTAAAATGATTAGTATTTAGTTCTAATTATTTTTCTGTTTGAAATTTCTCTATTATCCTCATAATTATTGTGTCATGTTTCCATGTGAATTGTTTGTGACCAGTAATTGTTGGATCTTGCAGGTTGGTTTTGTGACATTTTTCCTTAGTTCAGTCCTCGACAACCTGACATCTACTATTGTCATGGTTTCTTTATTGAGGAAACTAGTACCTCAATCAGAATATCGCAAGTATGTGCTGGAATTCTTACGAACTTATCCTCTTCCTATTGAGAATATTGTAGAATATAGCTTGATATTAGTCTCTCATCCTGACTTAAATTCCTGGTTTCATATAGCTACCATGATTCGTTGAAAATGTTATTAGATTTTTACTGACTTAGGCAACTTCTGGATGTTTCCATGTTTAACACCACCTTAACAAAATTAGGATGTGTTTAGTTGTGGCAATTTTTCCAATTTTATAGGAAATTTTCTGAAGATGAATTAATTATGAAAACATGTTCAATAATTAAAATGAGAACTGTTTTCTTTGGGCATATGTGTTTTTTACTTATCTTTCTACAGAGAAATAATTTAGAATAGAGATGTGATGTGCAGGAAAAAAAAACTAGCACACTATTTTCTGAAAGTACACTCCCTTAAAATCTATTCTATTTAGGATGATTAGGATTCTTGTATGAAAATTTATCAAAAGTTGTAGAAATTTGGATAAGTTTGAACCATTACATTAGATTTAGAATTTGAATAAAGAAGAGATAGACAACCGAGCCTAAATCCCAAACTAGTCGGGGTTGGCTATGTGGATCCTTTTTCCCCTGTGACTAGATGATATTCCAACCGGAAAAGAAAGAGAGTGAAGAAAAGACATGGATGATCCTAGAATGGTGTCGAACCTTGATTTGTCAGAACCTGAATATAGAGTTTCAGCATTTCCAGTAAGAAGAGAAGCCCCTAATGCATCTGCATAATGGCATTGCTTGATAGATTATTGAGATGACATAGTTAAACGAGAAAAGCTGGGATCTTAATGTACTAGTGATCTTCCCATTCCTTTTCTTTCCATAGAGGGGAAAATGTTGTGTTTGCATTCTTACTTCATTGAACTGCCTTTTATTTTTGGGAATTCCTCCTTTTTTTAACTTGGAAAACTTCTTTAGCTCAGTAGAGCTCCATTTACATATATGGGTTGCTTACAGGCTTCTTGGAGCTGTTGTTGTGATTGCAGCAAATGCTGGTGGTGCCTGGACTCCAATTGGTGATGTTACAACCACCATGCTATGGATACATGGGCAGATATCCACATTGCCAACCATGAAGGTCTTTTCATTTTCCGTTGTCCGTCTTCATGATTTGTTTTAATGTATTCCCTAGTATAGAGTTGGATTCAGTGGCAAATAGGCTAAAATGCACCATTGGCAGGGAAATATATCATGCATCAAATGCACACATGATTTACCCTGAAATAGACTGGTTAACTTGGGGGGTCAAATCAAAATGACTGGATAAGTTTCATTCCTTTCTGGTGGACATAATTTTGATACCTCAACAAGGTCTTGTGATGAGAAAAAATGTTTTTCATTTAATCTCATCTTACACTTTTTTTTCTTCCTGAACCAACCTCACATTACATTTTACATATAGATGGAGAAGCGCTTGGAATTTGTGTTACAATTGATAGATTGACATGCATGTTAATTTAAAGCTTGGAAATGGCATGCCTCAGTTCTTTGATAAAATTTAACTAAACAAGATCAATTAAAAAACACTTCACCTTTGCTTGCAGGGCTTGCTTGTACCCTCTGCTGTTTCTCTAGCTGTCCCACTGTCTCTATTGTCCCTGACCAGGTACTATTCTTCCTGACGCATTAGAGAAAAATAAGAATTAGAGCTCTGAAAGATTTAGTTTAACTTCACATATTATGGATGACTGAAATGTGTTTCCCATGTTCCATTCAGTGAAGTAAACGGAAAGGGACAGGACTTGCAGAATGTTTTGGCATCTGAGCAGATGGCTCCTCGAGGACAGCTTGTTTTCTCTGTGGGTATTGGAGCTTTAATTTTTGTTCCTGTGTTCAAGGCCCTGACCGGATTGCCTCCTTTCATGGGTATGCTGCTTGGGCTTGGAGTTCTTTGGATTCTCACAGATGCTATTCATTATGGCGAATCAGAAAGGCAAAGGTTAAAAGTACCACAGGCTTTATCGCGGATTGACACTCAAGGAGCCCTTTTCTTCCTTGGAATCCTTTTATCTGTGAGCAGGTATGCATGCAAACAATGCATGGATTTTCCGGTTCCATGTTTGTACTTTGTGCTTACAATTTGTCCCGCATTAATTTTACTTTGAATTCTGTGTCCTGTCAAGATTTGGGTTTTTGACTGATGTTTCTAAGTTTGATTAGTAACTTGTATTCTTCTTCATTTTGCAAATACAGTGTTCCACCTTTCTATATATTTTCTCATGAAAAATCTTTAGTGCCACTGGAACTCTGGAAGGTAGAAGGTTGTGGTTTTCTTGGTTATAATAATTTTGAATAATATTTTTTTCGCAGTCTGGAGGCAGCAGGGCTTCTTCGTGAACTAGCAAATTACCTTGATGCACATATTCCAAATTTTGAACTGATTGCAAGTGCAATAGGAGTTGGATCAGCAATTATAGACAATGTTCCACTGGTTGCAGCAACAATGGGAATGTACGATCTCTCCTCTTTCCCGCAAGATCATGAATTTTGGCAGTTAATTGCATTTTGTGCTGGAACCGGTGGTTCCATGCTAGTTATTGGCTCCGCCGCTGGAGTTGCTTTTATGGGGATGGAAAAGGTGGACTTCTTTTGGTACCTGCGGAAGGTATGTTCCGGATGAATGGCATTCCTAGTCAACATATTTTTCTTCTTTTGAGTAAAAGAACTCGTTATCTTCTTTCAGGTGAGTGGTTTTGCTTTTGCTGGTTATGCTGCTGGTATTGCTGCCTATTTAGCTGTTCATAACTTCAGCATCTCCCTACCAACAACTCTAGCAGAGCTTCCTTTCCTCTCAGGTTCATAAACTCTAGTACTCGGTCTCTGATGGTTCACTGGCTTTAAAGGGATGTGGCCATCCGCATCAGATTAAACTGGTGATAAACCCGAATGGCAAATGGGTTCCCTGATGTTAAACAGTTCTGAGCACTTGAACGAGCGAATATGAATTAGATACGATTTGTGTTTTCATTAGATACATGTCGTCGACAGATCAATTTATGCTTGCCTTCGACCTGGTAGAAGCCAAAAACATCTTTTGTTCTTTAGAACAATTTCGATTAGATCACACTGAGCATGTGACATCATTTAAATTTCTTTATAAAAAAAACAAGAGTCAAAACAATAGCATTTTGTTAAAAAAATAATAATTAAATTTTAACACATGAATTTTGGATTGATTTTTTTTCCCCGTAGGTTAAACGAGTTGGTCTAATCAATCAAAATAATGTTATTATATTTTAAAAATATATTAAAAAAATATTTTTTTTATTTTTTAAAAAATTATTTTTAATATAAACATATAAAATACAAATAATACCAAGCTAAAATAATATTATAAAAAAATAAAGTTGAAACCATTCTATTGACTGATAATACGACAGATCAGAAATATGGCGGTACCATGCAAGTATTAATTATGGGCCAAACATCGTCGAGGCAAACCGCAAATCTAAAACGAGCAATAAGCGAGACATAAAACGCACAAGAATCGATAAAACATTTAAGAAACTATTTCATCCATGAGGACATTCAAGATGAAAAGAAAGCTGAATTAAGAGGCATGCTTGCCTCCATAAAGTACATTCACAATCTCAGTCTCAAACCTCTGATTATTCTTTCCCCTCCCCTAAGCTGCCTACTAGGTATATACTCATCAAAATCGGCCACTAGAATGAAGTTTTGCTACCCCTTCGAATAGAATTACTATAAAAAAAAAAATGTAGCAAAATCACATAGCCACCTTATAACTTGAGGAAAACAAACTCTTCAACGGCCGGAATATCACCTATCTTTTTCAAAGTTTCTTTGCTGGGTTCCTCATCAACTCCAATTGCCATGACAGCTTGCTTCCGTGGAGCAATCCTTCCGACACTCATGAAGCTGACATTGACATTCTCCTCTCCTAATACGCTTCCCACCTTGCCAATCATACCAGGCTGATCAACTTGTCGGCAGAGTATAATGCTACCTTCCAAGCTCACATCCACCTCAAAAGATCCAACCCTGGTCAAATGGGGAATTCCATCCTTCACTCGTCCCTCAACCTTAATCTCCCCCGTCTCTGATATGGCACTGGCGAATTTTGATTCCACATTGGCGATTTGAACCTGGATAAAGTCAAGTGGACTCTCAGGAGAACCATCTAGAAGAATGCGTTCTTCACTTATTCTTAGTCCCCTCTGTTTAGCACTGAAATCAGCATTAACCAAGTTCACAAAAACACTGGATATGGGCTCAATCAGACCCTTGGTAATCATGGCACGGAGCACCCTGGTGTCAAGGTCATCAGGAGCCCTAGCAGAAGCATAAGTCACTTTCACATCTTTCACACCACTCCCACCTGACACTAGCTGGACAGCCAGTCTCCCAAGTTTCTCAGCAAGCTCAACATATGGTTTCAGCTCAGTCAGAACCTGCAAGGGAGTAAAAGCAATGGCAAGGGAAAAGATTGTGTTCCTTAATTTCTTGTGACAGCTGTATGAATTAAACAGTGAATTGAATTCAAGATGACATAAGCTTGTAATAATACCTCAGCAGGCACCATTGGTGCATTGACTGCAGTGGAAGCAAGCTCCCCTTTCAAGGCTCCGACAACAGCTTCGGCTATTTCAATAGCAACCCCTTCCTGCACATTAAACAGGAATTTTGTTTCATACCATGGTAAAGGAAAAAAGCAACATGTTTGTTATTATATGACCAGTAACCACACCTGAGCTTCCATAGTACTAGCACCAAGATGTGGGGTCACAGTGACCCTCTCATGCTGCACCAACTTGCTGTCTTGTGGTGGGGGCTCCACAGTGAAAACATCAAGCGCTGCCTGAGCAACGATCCCAGCATCCAAAGCCCTTACTAGGGCATCTTCATCAATCACTCCTCCACGAGCAACATTGACAATTCTAACTCCTTTCTTCATCTTCACAAAAGTCTCATCATTGAGGATCTTTGCTGTAGCAGGAGTAAGTGGCATGTGCAAGGAGATGAAATCTGCAGTTGCTAAGGCTTCATCAAAGCTCACAAGCTCCACACCAATTGCACGAGCACGGTCTGCTGGGGCATATGGATCGTGAGCAATTACATGCATGCCAAGCCCCTTGGCACGCCTAGCAACTTCTGATCCAACCTTTCCAAATCCCATGACAGCAAGCGTTTTCCCAACAAGTGACACGCCCACATATTTGTTCCTCTGCCACTTTCCTACATTAATCAAGAAACATTTGAAATAAGTACTTCTAGACAGTATATCAAATCCAATTGTCCCGTTGAAAAAGTTCATACGAATTAACAAAATTTGCACCAGAAACAAATAATAGCATTCATGGAAAAACTCAAAAATTGTAATCTTATGATGTCCATTTAATATATCCACTTAACCATAAACTTGTTATAACCATTACGAAAAGATGTGCAGTCAAAGGACATAGTTTAACCATAACTTTCCTTGACCGATATTTAAAGTTATATAATAAAAAAGAAACAGCTACCTTGACTTATGTCCATGTTTTTATTCGAATCTTCCTTTGAAATTTGTATGACAACAAACAAAATTTACATGTTTCTCTAAAACTCATTATCCTTAAACCCTTCCTAAACCCACCACACCACTATCTTTCCTGGATATGTAAAATAAGCATCTTCAGTTGCGTGCATGTTAAGTATGTTTTGAATCATCAGCTTATTTGATCTTTTAAGAGACTAAAGTATCCATAATAAATCTCTTAAGCATATAAAAAACCACATGCAAACCAGATCTCACCAAGAAAAAAAAGAGGAAAAGGAAAAAACAAAGCATAACAAACCCAGATCCACCCTTAACCGAGAGTACCTAAAAACAGCATCGCTTCAGAAGGAATGTACTTTTACTTATCAAAGTATCCAAAATCCCAGCTTTTTAATCAAAACCCATGTTTTTTAAAACCTTTAACCACTCAACAAACTCAAGCAAACACAAAAAAATAAAGAATATGCAAGCAATTGATTACCAGCTTTAACAGAGGCATCAGCCTGAGCAACATTTCTCGCCATAGCAGCCAACAAAGCAATTCCATGTTCAGCAGCAGCAATAGTATTGGCAGTAGGAGCATTGACAACCAAACATCCATGTTCAGTTGCGGCAGCAAGATCAACATTATCAATACCAACACCAGCTCTACCAACAACCTTTAATCTACCACCAGAAGATTCAAAAACTTCACGACTGACTTTAGTTCCACTACGTACAATAAGGGCATCACAAAGTGAGATCTTGGTGCAAAGTTCATCTGGGCTTAGATTGTAAGAACAGTCAACGTTTGCAAAATCTTTCAAAAGGTTTATGCCCGCTTCTCCTAGTTTTTCTGCTACCAAGACTGTTGGTTTTGAGTTTAGGCTTGCGAAGAGGACTATGAAACGTTGTTTGCGTGAGGATGTATGAAGGGGAGAGAAGGTGGGGAGTTTGTTGGTGGAAATAAGAGAGAGGGAGGAGAGATTTTTCTTGGTGATGAGGAGGTTGGAAGCGGCGGTAGGGGTGGTGGCTGCCATTTTGGTGCAGATTGTATAAAGGGAAAGGGGATCTAAGGTGGGATTTTATAGGTGTGGGATTTGGTGAGGGTTTTTTGGGATGTGAAATGCAAAAGGTAGTGCACGCGCGTGAGTGCTTGTGATTGGGGCGGGAGAGAGCGCGAGTACGCGGTGATTGCTGAGAGGGGTCGGGAATTTCATGGGGTGTCGATGAATAGTTTTTTTAAAAAAACAATTAGCTCTGGTTTAAAAAAAACCTAAAAATGGTAACAAAAAATTAAGGAACTGCTTTGTTATTGTGGGCATGTTTTTTTAAAAAAATTAATTATTTTTTATTTTAAATTAGATTTTTTATGTTTTAAAATATTTTAATATATTAATGTTAAGGAAATATAGATTAAGGGATGATATTAAGATAAGAACGGTTAAATGATCCAATAAAAACAAAATTAAAAGTAAAGGGACCAAATACAACATTAGCGGGTCCTTGCGATGACTGACTAAAAATAAAGAAGTTAGGACCTAACTAGACAACTAATGCAGTAATTAGTTCTTTGTTTCGTCAGCGGTTAATTTTGTGAAAAGGTTTCAAAAACATCGTCGGTGTAATCAAAAGAGAAAAAAACAAATTCTCCTCCTGTTGTGCCGGCATGTTTTTGTTTTAACTATTTTTAGTCGTAAAGAGGGACGAGTGGTGGGTCAAGTGACAAGGAGGCTGCATGTGTGTAAATGAGACGTCACCGTTCAAGATTAACACTGAAATTATTGGAATCCTCGTCCTCGTTGTTTGATGTCTGTGTAGATTTTCTTCTATATTACGAAGAAAATTGGATTACAAACACTGAATTAAATTATATTTGTGCCTATTTTAGTAGGAAATTAAAATTAAAATTAAAATCTAACCAGACTCATTCAATAAAAATAAATATATATTACATTAAAAAATAATATAAAATTATTATCGAAACACATTATATTAAAACTTTATTAACCAACTAGTTATATATTCAAATTTTATTATTTTTATTCTATTTAATAAAAATTAAATAGGTTTGTGTAGGCTCATCTAGATTAATACACTTATAAAAACCCAATTTGATTCTCGTGTTGAATAGAAAAAAGAAAAAAAATTAACAATCAAAATCTGGATTTTATGCATAATTTAGAGTGAATCTAGCTGAATAAAAAAACTCGTATCACAGAGAAGACGAACATGCTCAATGAATGTCATTGAATAATATAAAGTTAATATTAGTAAAGTTTCAAGATCCAGAGAACGAAGGCCTGTATTATACGGTTGAGAATCAAAGACTTTGGAGGATGGTGGGCCCTATTCGCCGTTGGATTTGGGTTGGATTATTAATGACAGTTCTATGGCTTGCTCATAGAAAGGTACATTCCAAAAAAAAAAAAAAAAAAAAAGGCAAGAGGGGAAGCCCTCTTGATTTCGTTTTGACTCCTAGCTCTGCAAAGGCTAGAAAGAGACGTGAGTGAATGTAAGAAATTTTTAAATAAAAAAAACAATGACTGGAAAAGGGCGTAAGTGTATTTTATTGTATATTTATATTTTTAAAAAAATGAGAAGAATAGAAGAACATTTCATAGCTGGCGGTTCCTAATTAGTTAAAATTTATATGTGTTGGAATCTATATATAACACAGGATAAGACCCAATAATACCCCATGATTTTAAATTAAAAAATAATAACGTGCAAATTATTGTGTTTATTTATATAAATTTTAGGGTAATGTTAAATCCCATAACCAAGTGCTCTCAATTATTTCACGATCTATAGTGAGTGACTTTCAAGAAAGGCTCCTGGTCTGGTGATTTCATTTAACATGATTTTTGAACTATAATTTTTAATTTTTAATCATGATTTTAAAATTATTTTCCACGAATAACTTATGAAAAAATTAGTTTAAATAATTTCAAGTTAAGAATATGTTTAATAAAAATAACTCAAAATATTTTTTTATAGAAGTAATATAATATAATCTATAGTCTATATGTTAAAATTTATTTATTTATTTATTTATTTATTATTAAATCAAAACTTTCACTCGAATTTACAATAAACTTGTAATTTAAGTTAAAAGTTATCTCCAACAAACATCCTCATGACTGTTCTTTGAATTAAAATCTTAAAAACAACTTAAATCATTTTAAAAAAAACACATCAAATAAAACCTTAATCATTCATCTTATAAATAAATATATTACAAACTATAGCAAAAAAAAAAAAAACCGACCTCTTCCATACTTGCCAGGTGCCCGAAACCGGACCGGGACAAAACATGACCCGTACTTGAATCGGTTTTAAAAACAGTGCATGGCGCTGGAGCAAAAATCCATGACCTTCCCTAGTGGGGAGACAGGCTTGAATCGACAAATTTAGGCGTGGGCCCATATCCAATGAAGAATCAGAGACGAGCACACAGGTATACAGCCCATAATGGAACCTGGATTGGGGATTTTGGTATGATCTGTTAGGCCAGTCTGTATGGCAACAACGCGACGAGGCATGAAAAATTATTATCTTTTAAGTTATTAATTTTATTTATTATATTTGCCAAACGTGTAAAGAATATATCTTCGAGGTATAATAAATTCTTAAAATTTATTGATAATAACTTGTATAAATTTCTTTAAAAAAATTATTTTATTTTTAATAAATGTATTCATAGATTTTGTACAGATTTTGCAGAGAAAAAATAAGAAGAAAAGAAAATTGTTTTCTAGTTTATTTTTGTCAATAAATAAAATAATATTCTTTCAAAATAATGTATTTGTAAAAATTTAAAAACACACCTCTACAAATAAATATGTATGTAGAATTCAAAAATACAACCTTTTCAAATTAAAAGAATAACATCGTAACAGGTATTATATATAATTAATGAATTAATTTCAAAAATTAATTAATTAAATTAAATATTTTTTTAAAATATTTTTTTTAACATTCAAATCTATTGATTTGGTGTCTCTCACTTTGTAAAGCACAGCAAAACTTTTTTTTTTAATATGAAATAAAAATCTCTTTGTTTTACCTAATATTCAAGCTATCATAGCATGTTGTGCCATGAAAACTCAATTTTTCTGGTGGAATAGAAACCAGTTGAACTTACAATTCAAATTACAACAAGGGGTATAATTAAAGTACAACAAAATTCTTTATTTTTTAAAGTGAGATAGAGATCTTTTTGCTTTACTTAATATTCAAGTTATTATAACATGATTTGCCATCAAAACTCATTATTTTTTGTGGAATAGAAACCGGTTGAACTTACTATACAAATTACGAGGAGGGTGCATGTAATTGCAAAAGAAAAGAGGTGATTCAATATGCGGTTTTTTTTAGTATTTTAACAGTGAATAATCATATATTTGTATCAATATTTCTTTTTTAAAAATTCATGAAATTGATGGAGGGTGATAAAAGACCTAACGTCTATCAATTAATTTTTTTTTGGTGGGATTTAGAAATATTTCAATGATAAAATCAATGATCTTTAATAAAAAAAATTACAATAAATAGGGAATGAGCTTTAAATTTTAAGAACAAAAATATTTTTTTCATGTATGATAAATGTTTTTAGAATAAGAGTATGAATATTTAAAAAACAAAAAAATATTAACTTTTTATATTTGTGGTTCAGAGGGCATATATAATTTTTAAACCTTGTCATGTTGCTTCCATTAAGGGTTAAAATGTTATTTTTTACTATTATTAGTAATGACAAATAAATATCTCTATACAACATTAATGATGAATAAATACAAATAATAAATATTTCTTACACAATATTAATGTTAATAAAAATATAGTAGGTTATTGATAAACTTTTATACACTCAAAGATATAAAGAGATGATTATTTTTTAGTATCAACCTTCTATGTTAAAAGCTATAAAAATAAACAAATAATAATCTTGTGACCCAACATAAGACATATAATGATTGTTAATTTCATATGCATATGAACCCGGAATGATTTCAAATCTATGGGTGATGGGTAAGGCATATTATCAAACTCATACATGTCACGACTCAATACATAGCTGAATTAAAAAATGTTGGATTTGATATTTTATCAAACTCATATATATTTAGATTCAGTATATAGCTGAATTCAAAAATATTATTATTTTAGCTTGACATATACAAAAATAAAGTATACTAGGTTATTACCCTGAATTTGATTCTTTATGATGATCCCTCATAAAAACCATGGATATTAGTTGCACAGCGTAATCATGGCACGTAGATTCGCAAGCAAGGTGGTAACGCAGGTATGCCCCTGAATCACGCATTTTAAAACCAGATACAAACCCAGAGTCGCTGGACGTTAACCAAACCAGGGAAGAGCCTACTCAAAGCAGCCCCACACTAGCCTGATCATCACAAGAAAATAGATTTATAACTAATGGAATTAGACACTCAAGCACGTCGAAATTAAAATATCTACTGAACATAACAGGATTACGCAATCAATATTCATTTGGTTCCAATAAAAATTGCTCCATCAGAGTCCGGCAATCAGCAAAAACCAAAAGGGTAAAAACAACGCAGAAATCAACAGTACAGTACAGTACAGAATCCACTCACGTCAAACACTAGGCAATCAATTCCCTTTATTTTAAGCAAAGAAGATGCAGAATCCTTGAGGTAAGCATCTGCCAATATGTGGCCCAGCTTAACCTGACTTTCAGCTGTTAACTGAAGACGATCCTCTTTAAGATGCAATCCCTTGGCATCAACGCATACCACATTTGGTAGATTAATCCCTGGTCGTGCTTCTCTCACCTTTTCCACGTACTTACCATCTCCTGATATAATTGCTACCTCCAATTTAATCAGAATACACAGATCATCAAAATTTCTAATTACCAAAAACCCCTTGGACGAAAGAAATTCTCGCAATCTATACAAACCAAGTTGATAACTTCATTGCCCCAACTTCTCAGACAGAAAGGACGAGTTGGTGCTACAAGAATTCCAATGAATCCTACTAATAAGACATGATGTAAAGTTAATAATGTAATAAAGCAGTACTTACCATGATAATTGGAAGTGAAGGGAGACCAAGATCCTCTCTAACATCCTCAATAAGCCTCTCCATGTTCCTCTGGTAAACCTCAGCATCATGAATATGCGACGTGTCACTCTCTCCTTGATACCATAAAGTCTGCATGTACCGTTTTTAATTAGTGTTTGATGATCATGCATATGAGTTTGTTTGTTCAACTGCTTTTGTGCACAGTTTTAATTTGCCCGAGGATTTCTTACATTGAAGTTGCTCGAGCATCGTTAACAGAAGTCTTTATTTCCTGTCGTGCATGATTGCTTGTAACAATTGTTTCAGTTGCTGGTCAGGAAGTTCACTAGTCGATATCTAAATAGTGTTGTCTGCAGCAACATGTGATTGGCAATTTGTTGTGGAAAAGGATTTACTCTTGACCTGCTTGTTTATAATTTATCCTTTTTCTTTTTGTGGGGTGGATGATACTTAAAGTTCTGCCTTGTGCTGTTTGCTAAGTTGAAGAAATTAAATTGCCTTTGCAATTTGCTAGGGATGATTTTTGGAAATTCTCCTTTATGGGATATGTTTCGATCAGGGCCACTTGCTTCTTGGACTGGACAGGTTGAAGAAATAGTAATAAGGCCTTGAACTCCAAGCTCATGGATTATGAAGATGTTGGTAATCATTAAAATTATTTTTAAAAATATTTTTTATTTAAAAATATATTAAAATAAATTATTTTTTATATCAGTATATCAAAATAATCTAAAAATATCAAAATATATTAAATTAAAATAAAAAATAAAATTTTTTTTAAATATATTTTTAAAACATAAAAACAAATAATTCCTAAGATTATTCCTGCATCCACACTTTTTAGTGGTTTAATAACTACTCCGTCTGAAAGTTTTTTGAAGAATTTTATTTTCAATCAAATTATTTATACAAAGCCTTTGATCTTCTTGTTCTTGTTCTTCTTCTTTTCCTTGACTTTCTTTTGTTTCATAGCGTTTTTCGAGAAAGTCAATTAAAAATCTTTAATGTTATGAAATCCCAATCATCCAAGCCATCCGACACCAACTGCAATCTTCAATTGGACATGTTTGTGATGAAATATATTTTTTAAAAGTATTTTTTTAATTAAAAAATATATTTTTTTATTTTTAACATTAAAATATTAAACTATAAAAAAAATATTAATTTAATATTTTTTAAAAAAATTACTTTTAAAAATAGATATTTATCCTGCACCACTCCGACGGAGATTCAGAATTGCCAAGTACAATAATGAAATTGTAAAGATATAACAATTAACTTAGGCCCCGTTTGTTTACTGGAAAATAGTTTTTTTTAAAGTAAATTCCAGTAAAGTGAATTATTTTCTGATGTTTGGTAGTGTAATGAAAAATAAATTGGAAAACACTTTCTAATGTTTGGTTATGTCATGGAAAATAAGCTGAAAAATAACTTATTAATGTTTTATTTTTCTTAAGTTTATTAAAATAATGAGAAGCAAATCTTACAAATTAAAAAGTTGAATGAGAATGAAATTAAAAAAATATATAATTTGATAAATTATCTCAAATAAAATAAATAATAATCAAAATAATAGAGATCAAATTTAAAAAATAAAAATAAATAAAAGATGAAGAAATTAAAATAATAATAATTAATATTTCATAAATTATTTTAAATAAAATAAGTAACAACCAAAAAAACGATAACCAAATTTGATAGATAAAAAATTTTAATAAAAAATTGATAAGAGAAAAACAAATAACAATTATAAAAATGAGGATCAAAGTTAATATAAAAATTAAATTTTAAGAGATGAAATTAAAAAATAAATATTCAAAACAAAACATATATAGCAATTAAAAGTTTAAGGATCAAATTTGATATAATTAACAAATAATATGACATTTCTAAATTTTTTACAACTTCCGAAAAGTGTTTTCATTCAAATTTTTTAGAAAAACACTTTTCTGAAAACCATGCTAAATTTTTCCCTGACTAAAAATTGTTTTTTGTTAATCAATTTTTTAAATAATAAACAAATACAAAAAAAATTTGAAAAATAATTTTTCCAAAATAATTTTTCAAGAAACATACATACCCTTAAATTGTTCATTATATTATTGCAATCAAACAAAACAGGACTTAAATCGAAATAAGTCTAAGAAATATAATTTATTTATTACGACTGTAAAATCAGTCGTAGACAAATGAAAGGGAACACACTGATCCCATAGGCATAACTTCAGACAGCATGAACACAACCCAACACACTGGGAATTGATTCGCCTAGTTTCTTAAAGCAAGGAAAGCAAGCACGTGAAGAACACAAGGTTACTGAGATGCTGAAAAATGTTTGAGGTAGGCATCAGCCAACATGTTGCCCAGCTTGACCTGAGATTCGGTTGTTAGGTGAAGATGATCCTCCTTGAGATCCAATCCCTTGGCATCCACACATACCACATTTGGCAGATTGATGTTTAGCTGTGCTTCTCTTACTTTTTCCATGTAGTTATCATCCAATCCTGATGCGATTGCTACCTACATTACAAAACATATTTTGCAACTTAATCACGACAATAAATGACTACTTAATAAGACCCTTTCAGAGAATGATGCCAGAAATTAAGAAAATCATAAGTGCTGTAGACCGAACCTGGATGATAGGAAGGGAAGGCAAGCCGAGATCCTCTCTAACATTCTCAATCAGCTTCTCCATGTTCTCCTGGTACGCGTCAGCTTCAATCTGGGTGGATGTGTCACTCTCTCCTTGGAACCACAATAAACCCTTAATCTCTCCACCATCTTTCACACTCTCCTTCGCTCTCTTCACCATATTCTCATACAATTCCTCTCCTCGTGCCCACTCTTTAATCGCCGTGCCACCCACCGCACACGGCACCAAACCCACAACCCCGGTGATCCGCTCCCTCACAGCGTTGGCGAACGACATGCCTGGCCCCACCCCACAAGCCTTTTTTGTATCAATATCAGCGTGGATTTGTTCACTTGCCGGTTCCCATTTGAGTTTGGCTGATAAACGGAGGATGTTGGGGTGAGGTTGGCATTCTAGAGGTACCACCCTGTCCCAAAGCTTCTGGTTGTTGTGGGAGTCTTTGATGACGCCGCCGCGACCGGACATATTGCTCTGTCCAGCTAATACGAAAATCGTTTTGGTCGATTGGGCCACTTCTTCCATTTCCAGATGACCAGTGCCTTCGTTTTTCTTTATCTGCTTCAAGAATCGGAGTTGGATCTTCTGGGAAAGGAGGATAACGATACTGATATAGAGCAGGACATCATTACATAGAAGGGTGCGGTAATACCGCAGTTACTGTTGTCGTTGAATGTTGTCGATGTCTGGGGTTGCTTGCAGAATCTCAGTGGAAATAAATGCGACGCGCAGGGGAAAAGAGTGGATCTTAATGGGCTAAACAAACTGCTTAGGTCCAGCTGCAAGTCTCGAGTTATGTCAAAATAGTTTGGGCTTGTTTCTGTGTTTGACTATTAAGCCCAACTGACCCCTCTTGACTAGGAAGTAATAACGAGACTGTCCATCCCCGGGAGGACCATGGCCAAGGGTGTATTTCTCTTCTTAATTTCATAGTTACTCGCAATGTTATGTTAAGAATAGGCATTGCTAATAATGGTGTGCTTGCGCGGCATATTTATTTTTTAACGGTCGTTGTTTGTGTTTTCTTTCTTTCTTTCTTTTCTTGAGGTGATCCTGTTTCTGTGTTTAATGATAACTTTTTTTTTTCCTTAAAAAATCAATTCAACCTAGCAATTTAAACTATAATATAAAATCTTAAGATATGATTTATATTGTTCTTTAACACACCCCCTCAAGTGAAAATTATTTGAACTTAAAATTTGCACATGCCCACGTTACCTTGTGCATGATTTCTATCAAATAAATGAGGTGGTGAGATTCGAACTCGTGACCATTTGGTTATTAAGACTTTAATACCCATGTCAAATAATCAATTCAACCCAGTAGTTTAAACTGTTAGATAAGATCCCAATACATAATTTATATTATTTTCTAACATATTCTACTTTAAAGTGCAAGGATCGAGGGGGGAGAAATATACATACACTACATTGAAAAAAAAAATATAAGTAACCAACGTACCGCTCGAGTGTTAGACTTTTGAGTATGCAATTCATCTTAACTAGATATAGCATGGTATTTGTATTTTATAGCTGGTTCGTTTTTGTGTTACATAAGTTTTTTTAAAAATAAATATATTTTATTTTATTTTATTATGTTTATTGATTAATTTTTGATATATTAATATTAAAAATTATTAAAAAAAAAATTACAATCACAACATCATTCTAGCACTTAGAAAAAAAAAGGATGAGAGTACTTTGAATGGAAGGGGATTGCCTCTCTTTAATTTAGAAATGAGTTAAATCAAAGCTCTCGAATCTTTTGCTTTTCTACGCTTCAAATGTATTATAATTCTAAATATAAGCTTTAGTCATTCATCAATATATGTTGTTGTATACATGTAACTCTTGAGCAAATATATAGTAAATTTATAATCAGAACTATTTACATAATTGAAATTAATATTTTTTTTATCAAGTATTTTTTATATTCTCTTTATATTAAACATTTAACTTGTTTAACAAGAACGCATTGCTTCTATGAGTGTCATTGTTTATGTCATGACTAACATAATGATCATATCAAAATAAATATTATAAACTGATTGTTAATTCAATTCTACAAAAAAACTATAATTATATGAAAATAAACCCAAATTGAATCTCATAACTATCTCAATTAATAGATGGTCTCACCTGCTTATGCATTTAAAATGAATTTTCAAAGCTAAGTAGCAAAAAATTATGTTGAATAGGATCATTATATTAAAATTTTAATTTAAAATTTTAATATTGCATATATATATTTTAGAATAGTATTCTGAAACGCAAATAATCATATTCATGTTATTATTGTATATAAACTAAATAAAAATTCACATGTTGAATAGTTTCAAATCAAGATAAAAAAAAATTTATCAATCATTTCCTAAACTAAACAAGAAAAAATAATTTTTTTTTCTAAAAATCCTTCTGCATCATATACTATGAAAATAAACCCAAATTGAATCTCATATCTATCTCAATTAATAGATGGTCTCACCTGCTTATGCATTTAAAATGAATTTTCAAAGCTATCCATGGCTACTCGATTACTTTCTCTGTGTCTCTTTTAGCTTTTTCGTTACAATTAGCTGATATGTTAATTCTACAATTTATCTATAATGTTTTCTATCATCATTCTCTAAATGTCTTTGCGAGGAGATAAAACTCCTAACTTTCCTTTACATAATCACGTCTTGTTACATAACTTTTTTCAACCACAATTATTCAATAAGTAACCGTCGAAATCATTAGGTTTAAATACTATCTAACACGGACGAAAACAAACAAAATGCACACCAAACACAGGTAACAAAAAATTATGTTGAATAGGATCATTATATTAAAATTTTAATATTGTATATATATTTTTTAGAATAGTATTCTGAAACGCAAATAATCAAATTCATGTTATTATTGTATATAAACTAAATAAAAATTCACATGTTGAATAGTTTCAAATCAAGATAAAAAAAATTTATCAATCATTTCCTAGACTAAACAAGAAAAAATAATTTTTTTTTTTCTAAAAATCCTTCTGCATCATATACTATGTACTACACTAACATTTAAATCCCTTGACATGCAATACCGGTTAAATTGATGACGCATAACATTGAAATCATAGGATGTGTTCAAAACATTTTAGAAAAAAAAAAGAAAAAAAAATTAAATATTAAAAATCGCCAACTTCTTATTTATCTACTACTAGAAATTATTTTTTTATCTACATTGATTTTTTTATAATTTATTTTGAAGAAAATCATTTTTTTTTGCCAGCAATCCCACACTGTTTGTTACAATCATGTACGGCACATAGTCACAGGATAAGCTTCTAAACACAGCGCTTATTAAACGACATGCTGTTTATCCAAAAAATCGATTCTTATACACGAGTCTCAAGCAAAGAGGAACTTTCCCGAACTCGTTCCCTCTCACTTTCTTAAAAAAAAAAAATTAACAATAAAATGCAAGCGCTACTCCTGCCGGCGGTTCGCTCTGGCACGGCGTCTTCCGCGGCGGTGGGACCAACCCCTCCTCTCGTACACCGCCTAAGACACCGAGCACTCCCCTCTCCTCCGAATACTCTCTCAACCTCTCACAAATCCATACAACCTCTACCATTATTTTCTTACAGTAGCTCATTATCTAGTTATGATCCTCTCAAGAACAAAACATCAAAACTTTTATCTACCCAAACAAACGCTTCCAATGCAACTGCCCCTGCTTTCAATTCCCAAAACGACGAGGCAGAAAAGGCAAAACTCGCTCAGGTAAAAACCCTCTCTAAATTCTTAGCTTGAAATTTTCTAATTGAAGTTATTCTTGACTTTGAAGTTCTAATTTACTATCTGGATTTGTTATGTGATTACATCTGCATTATTTGGCAACCCATTTGCGTAGTAAGAGAAAAAAGAGCTATCTTTTACATGGGTATTTTTTTCAAAAGTTATTTTTGTTTTAAGCTCTGATTTCTCTTTGCTTAATTAGGGAAGCTTTAAATGGGTTGTTTTGGAAACCCATCTGCGTGTAGAAGAAAAGGGAGCTGATTTTTATATGGGATTTTAATTTTTAAATGTCGGTTTTGTCTTGACCTTTGCATGGTAATTTTTCTGTTTGGCTACTAAGAAAACAAGGGGAATGAAGAGAAATTGATGCAAAACGCAAGTTTCTGATCGTGAGACTCGAGTTCAGAAAAGAGAGGCTGCTTTAAAATGGGTTTCTAAATGTCATTCTAGTTTGCTAATTTTTATGTTTGGTTATTAAGTAAATTTGGGAATTGTTGTTTTGTGAAATGTGAGAATAGAGTGAGATTGTTATTATTGTGCATGTGTAGGTGGCAAAGAGATTAGAGAATACATCAAGGTATTTTAAGCGGCTGGGTAATCTAGGATTCTGGGGGCAGCTAATATGTGCTACAGTGGCAGCTGTGATTCTTTCGTTTTCTGTTGTTGTCACTGGGAAGATCCCATCGCCTCCTACTTTTTATGCTACTCTTGGTGGGATTGCAGCTGCATTCATTTCTGTGTTCTGGTCATTTGGGTACATTCGGCTTTCTGAGAAGCTGCGAAAAACTGCTAATGATCCTTCCAAGGTAGGTGTATATAATGTTTTATAATTTTTATAAGCTGGTGCGGACAGTGTTTTTTTACTGTGTTATTTGTAGTCATAAACAATGTTGTTCTGATCATCCTTAAAAAATGGTTGTTTCCAAGGATTTTGAGCTCAGTCATTGGAAAGGACAGGTTACTCATTCAGCCCTTGTCTTTTGGATGCTGAATGAGGTCTTATGTCAAAGTCTTTTATGGATTGAGTTAGAGAGCAACTTGGATGCTGTTTACTTTATGGAAAATTAGGTGTTAAGAGCAGGCGATTATAAATTTATAATCCCACTAAAGAAAGAGAAGTGGAAATTAAAGTTCTCAAATAAGCGACAATGGTAATTACCTGTCACACTATGTTAGAGCAAAGAAAGGGAACCAGCTGTGTGACACTAAGTCTTTATACGTAGAGTTCTTGCTAAAATTTATCCTAGGATTGCCCGATCAGTTAATTAATTGATTGATTGACATGGATAATCGTGGTCAATATAAGAATTTTATCATGCTCGTTAAACTTGGCCAAAACTACTTTGTTTTATGCTAGTTGCAGTTAGTACAATTTATGCACAATGGAATTGAATGGTTTACATGGTGATCTTATTGTTTATGTATGCCAAAGAATTAATTGGTAATATGGCCTATTCAAGGAAAGGAGCTTTAGGGAAATGGTGAGATTGTCTTCTAATTTCATTTGCAGCAATCTAATGGGAAGTCCGCTCTTGAAGTAAGAACTTAAATGTTTTCACAGTGCCGAGGCATGGGATTTTGTCAAAATGGGCATTCAAATTCAACAAATGTTTTCCCCAATATCTTGTCTCTAAAAGGGAAAGGATGACAGCGGAGCAATTAGAGAATTCAGATCCTTTACATGCTTTACATCTTGAATTGATGTCTGCATATTGTTTCCTTCTTGAATGCATATGACCAGGGAGGTTTATTTTATAAGGAGAGCATATTGTGTGGCATTTTGATGCAGTCTGACTTGGCATTTTCATTTTTCTGTACTTCCCATCTATCCACGTGATTTTTGCCTTTATTGATGTGACTCATTGGATAATATAAGTAAAGATGGACTCTCCATACCGTGAGATGGGATTCTTGAATGCAGGAAGATCATGACACTAGTAAATTGATAATGTTTAGTGTTGTTTACTTCTTCATTCGCACAACTGTTCATGCTCATTAAAAGAAACAAAAAAAAGAGTAGGGAAGCCATGCTAAACGTGGATCCTGGCTAGGAGAACCTCAAAAGGATGATGTGGTCAGGATATGGTGCCAGAATTCGACACATTCTGTTTCTCGAAGGCCCATGTTCACCCACTACACAACCAGATATATTTTGTATGCCTTATTCTATAATATTTGTTCTATGCTTAGTGTTCCTTAATTGTTTGTGGTTTTAGGCACCTCCTCGTGCTGATGTTGTGAAAAGCTTGAAAAATGGTATAGTACTGAACCTGTTGGGAATGGGAGCAGCCATTCTTGGCATGCAAGCCACAGTGGGATTGTTGGTTGCAAAGGCTCTAACTTCCTCTGCAAATCCTTATTACCAGCAAATGACTCCTGGTTACAGTCCAGTTCTTGCGCTGGATGTGTTTTTGGTGCAGGTACTCGTTCAGATCCAATTCCTACTTTCAGATATTAAAGTTCTACTAACTACAAGCTCATGAGTGGAGTTGCATATGGAAATCTAGGTTTATCTTATTATAGAAGCCACCATGGCTTTCTCTGTTTTTAACGCACATGCCATTAAAAAAATGAATTGATAACAATTTAAATGATAGTTCTAATATGTGCCTGTACACACTAGCAAGTAAAAATTTCTTTTTTCCTGTCAAACTATTTGCGATATTCTATTAACCCAACATCCTGTTAATTTCTTAGCTAAATTTAGGACAAGCAACAAGCAGTTTGGTCCAAGTTATTTGATTTTTGTCTATGCTCACCATTCTGTGTCTCATATGCAGGCGTCAGCAAACACCATCCTTTCTCACTTCCTGGGGGTCGTATTCTCCTTGGAACTCTTGCGCTCAGTGACACTACCACCGTCAGAAAGTCTTCCAGTCTTTAAGGTGGCATAAGTTGTACCGTTTCTTGTCCAGCCAGTGTCACGGGCGTGTTTTTGTAGCTACAGTTGGAGATTGTGATGTTAAAAATTCCTGCATAATATTTACTCCAAAACGTGTGCATTTCTAAAGGTGATATTTTGTACCCTACCGTCAATGAAATTTAATTGATTCCAAAGCCCCGGGCACTTGATCTCAGGGTATGGATCAATGCTTTCTACGATTTGAGTATAATAATATCCACCAGAATCAGAGTTACAAAGGAGGCTAACACCTGTTTATATGGTACAGTTGCTAAATAACAGTGAGAATTTTACTCTCTAATGTTTTGGCACTGCCATTTCTTGAAATTTGGACTTGCCTGGGCCTGCCATACTCCAGTTTAACCACAGTCAACCACTAGAAATACGAAGACGAATGAAAGTTGGATGATCTGCACGACGATACTTGCACTAGTAAAATTCTAGTTTCTTGTTGAAGAGCTGAAACTTCAAAATGCAGATTGAATGAAACGAAAACTGTTGTCCAAGCAACAAGAAAGTTGTGTTCGAAGTCAGAAAGATCAAAACACAAAGCAACGCAGTAAAATGACAAGCCAAATCTTTAATTACAGTCTCTCATGTAAGAAATCAGCTCTTCAACTTGTTGCTAAAAGTTCAAGATAAAGAAAGAGCGATTTGCACAGCAATAACATAAAATTCATTTATGCGACAAAAACAAATACAATGTTACGGCAATACATCCTGTGGCAATCAATAACACTTACCAAGAAGCTTTTTAACTCTTCAAAGAAAAGTTAAAAGATAAACTTTCATTAATCAAAGCTAGTTTCCTCCGCCATCGGCGAACATCATCCAGTGGGAATGAAATAGTATAAAATAAAAACAGCAGCAAGGACTGACAAAATTGCAGATCCAGAGGGATACAATGACCTCCTTGCAGAGAAAAAATAATGAAAAATCTAATGTTCTTCATAGAAGGTATTAAGGTCAGTTCTGCTCCTAAAGAGCTACCATGAGTAGCTAATTTTTGTAACTAATATTGACAACATCCCAACCAAAAAGGAAAAAAAAAAAAACCCTCAACAGCTTCATATGCTGAAATCCATCTCTAAGCCACTAGTCACTTTCTGCCGAGCAACTTGAAATCCTGTATCCAAAGAGAGTTTTATCATAATTGTTCAAAGAACAAAAACCAGAGAGATAGAGAACAGAATAGACATCAGTGACCGGATCCAGTATGAATTGAGTTGCCAAAATGGTTTTAATTCTGACTTTGAAAGGAATATACGGATATCCATTGATCAAATAAAAGCTACAAATGAATGACCAAGATGAAGGTTAGCATGTGCTGAAGAAAGGGTAACTTAAGACATTGATCATACTATGACAATTTAAGACATCTGCCTATCGAGGCTGTCCCTGTAGACATATTTACAGGGAGATCATAGATGATGATGCTGGCCAAAAATTAGAATGAGTGACCAAATGGGATGATGGAAAAAATGGAAAACATAATTAATGAAGTAATAATAAATCGGAAAAGGAATATATGCACTACAAGAATCTTAAAAGCTTGTGAATCAACATAAGATGAAAATACAAGCCAGGGACCTTCCAACAGTGGGCGCAAGTTTGGAGAACAATATCTGTAATCATACAAATGTTCAACGGGCTCATAAAAAATATGCCTGAATGCAAGAATCTTAGAGACCCCTGTATTGGAAAATTTCACCGCAGTCATGCCAATATACCTCTTCATTGCACAATTCATGAAAAATCAATTTCTTATGAAAAATGACATGCCAAGGAAGTCCCGAAGAACAAGACAAAAAGAAAAGAAAGAAATACCAAGGCAGTCCGTTAATTGCTTAACATGTTAAATTACAGGCTAATTTCACCATGGTGACAATTTCAAGCAAGTGTGCCAAGTACATAATTTCAAAACCACACAACAATGAAATGCAACTCAGACAGGAGAATGAGCATATGCTTCTCTCCAATAAGAGTATCCAATGTGTCAAAAATGTAAGGTTAATTTTATAAGAAAGCTAATAGATCCTCATCGTATAAACCACATACTCCCAAGGCCCTTGTCATGAAGGGACCTAATTGCAGGTCATTCATGATGAAGACTGCTAACCTTTTAGAGGTATATTATCAAGTTTTTGTAACAAATACTCTTCACGAGCCTTCATCATGTTGCCTAATCAGTCATTCATCTTTCTACAATATCAGCGAAAACATTATGGTCGCAACAATAATGACATTGACATTGCACCAATGACATTATCAAAATGTCAAACAATAATAACTGCCACGGCATGCTTTAGCTCCATATAAAAAACACACCCATAATTTCAGTAGCATGTAAACTATTTAGATATAGATTCATAATGCTTGCCAATAAAACAACTCCAACTTTAGTTCAAAATTGATCAACTTTCTTTATGTAACGAGAGAGACAGAGGTAGACACTTACCTACTGAGTCTTCTTTTCTTTGTTTGAAGGCAGTGGAATCTTCTTCAAGATGGCATCATCAATTTTCATATACTGTGCTTGAATTATTTTATTGGCTAAACATAGCTTTTCATCAATGGGGTGCTGATACTTGTCATACACCAAAGGAACTGAGAGAATGAGAAGAACCCCTGCAAATGTAGTTGAATATAACAAATTAATGATTGCCCTCATATTATGGACTAATTAAGAAAAAAAAGAGAGCAGTAAAGAACTCACCAAGGTAGACAAGAGTGAGGAAGTTGCAGAGACTACCAATATAAGATGCTACCCACAAACCAGAAACAAGCTGCAGAACCACATGTGCATCACACATAAATTCCAACCTCTTGCAAAAAAAGATTTTTTTTTTAAAAAATAGCTATATCTTGCACGGAAAGATACATAAAGCTCCTCACCTGAAGGAAAACTTTCAAATTCTTATCAATCACGATTTGGCGCGCAATCGACAATGCATAATTGGAGTACACATGAATCACACCAGCTGCCTTGGCAACAATCTCCTCAGGAATTTCGAAATTTGGAAGTGGAGGTAATGGCCTAAATCACAACTACTAATCAATATTCATCGTTTTCATAAAATCCAAAACCACATATGCACATCATTTTCGATTTTTTCACCCAAAACAGAAAATCCTGGTAAATACCATTAAAATAAAAAAAAATATCTATGAAATATCTATCTTTGATGTATATGATCCATCGAAAAATTTAAGAAAAATAAAAAACAACATTCATAACTAAAATTACGAAATCCGTTACAATTTCACATAAAAAATCAATTAACAATAAAATAAATAACAAATCAGACGAATAAAATTGAGATAAGTAAAAAAATTAAGTTAGAAAAGGCATAAATTAATTACCGATTGAGAAGGGAAGCAGATTTAGCCCAAAAGAAGAGAATAAAAACAAGAAGGAGCAAGACGTTAGCCACAAACGATAACAAATTGTAACCAGATTTCTCAAATAAGATCCACAGAGTAGTCGCTGACACTAGAACACCAATACTTGCATACCATCTCTTCCATAACAGCACATCGGCCACTACACCAAAAATTAAATTAGGAGTTCATATAGCAAATCTATTTGGAATCAAAATGATCGACGAAGGTATGGTTTTAATGCATGTATAATGCATAAAATATACGGATACCCGTGCCGCCACCGAGAGCTTGATGGACGGAGATGCGAAGAGCGGTTACGGAGTCGCCCATTGTGATTGAAGTTTAGGAGTCGACGTGGCTAATTTGATGAGATGACTAAAGAGAGTGGAGCGAGAGAGGATACAAAAGAAATAACTGACGTGGCCAGCGCAAATTCTTCTACTTCTTAACTAACGTCCAATGAGCACGAAAGTAGAATGGGCCTGGGTCGACTTGGAATCAGCCCATGGATTGGTCCTCCTTTTCTTTTTCAGTTTTAACTTAAAAGATGTTAGACATCATTATGGCAATGACTAAAAATTATGCCAATAAAGTAATTTAATTATTTTAAAATTACGTCAATGACTAGCGAGCCTCTTGACGAAAGTTTAATGTTATCCCTGAGGAGGTATTAGGTGAGAGGTCGGTTCGATTTGGATGTGCCACCACAATAAGAGCACCTACCCGTAGCAGTTACATACTTCGGTTCTGAGTATCGGATTCCATGGCTGTCGACAGAGTAAAAATTAATTGCACTCTGATTTTAGCCAGGAGCATTAGGGCCAGTGCCCAAAGGTGCTTGCTGATTTATGGCATCAACACTGTGTTGCAGAGGTTTCCTAGCACATTCAAAATTATCGTAAACAAGTAAGACAACACCACGCTACTCATTGTAACGTGGTTGGCGATGAAGAAACTCGTTTCGTATGTTTTACTCGGCATTTTGATGAAAGAACACAATCCACATGACAAGGCCATTTGGGTGGTCCTTCAGCAAGTAATATAGCAAATGAATTCAATCAAAATTAACTCTTTCCTAATCTAATTGCATCTCTCTTTGGAGAGGCACTTCACGAGTGACATGCAAGGGAATCTGACTCGAATAAATTATGAAGTCAGAGCACAACTTCAAAGCTAGTTGAGGTCATTTCCCTAGCTCTCTAAAGATTCTGGCAGGAATCAAGCTTGAATCTAACTTCGGACTAAAAAATTTGGGTAAAAAGCTTGTTATTTTTCTGTTTAATTGCCATCATCAGAGTTCGCTTCATCATCTGAAGATTCTTCTTTCCGGTGCTCTTCTCCACCACCATTTGGTTCCGTCTTCTTCTCCTTTTTCCTTTGCCTTCTCAAACGCTTTTTCACTGTGCGTTCCTCTGCAGCTTTCATTCTTTCCTCTCTTCTCATAGTAAATTCAGCCATTTCCTTTCTTCTCTGGTAGTCTGCATCCATCCTTGCAAGCCTGTCCTGCTCTTTCCCTCTCATTTGCCGATACTGTTGAGACCAAACAAAATTAATAAGAACAAAATATTGAGTCACAAATATGCAAATGTATATCCTCACACTCACACACACACACACACACATGTTTTGCAGCTACACAAAATGACATGCTTAAATGTTAAACATAGAGCACATGGAAGATACAAAACAACATGGAATTATTTGATAAGTTTAACCAACATGATTCTTCTTTCAATGATACCAAATACAACTTCCATACCATGCATGCAACAACTGATCCTCTATCAAACTCAGTACCCTTCTGAGAAGAAACAATCACATCTAGTAACAGTAACTTTTAACAACTGAATTCTCATATCAATGACTTCAAATAAAAGCCCCTGAACCACAGAAATCTCCTCTGTGAAAAGAAAGAACCTGATATTTGTAATTATTCCCCGGGTTCTTTTGTGTTTATCCTCGTCTTCACTTCAATAAAAGAAAAGAACGGGAAAAAAGAAGAAGAAACTTTTCTTTTTTATGGTTTTTCGCTATCAAACTTAGTCAGGATGCAAAACCCTTGTTTGCATCCCTTGGAAGGCAATGATATAATTAAAACCCCACAAAGAGCAAAGTAAAGACCCAAACATGGACAGTTACCAACAGCAGCAGCAACACGGATACATGAGACCACCACCACCACAACAGCAGCAGCAGCAAGCGCCACAGTTGGCGGTGGATCCTCTGAAGAAACCCAAGCTCCCTCTTCACTAGAACCAACACCTTAGACATTTCCCATGTGCGCACATAGCACACACTCTAGGATGTCAGTTTATACCATAACACAAAAAAGTAGCCTAACTATTTGCTTAAAAAGTATAGACAGTCAGCATATCAAATCTCTTTCATTTGATGGTTGCATCTTACAGTGAGGCACTAGGCCACAAGACTACAGTGAATAGTATCTTCTATAAACTTCCAAGGTAGACCACCCAAGCAGAAATTCTTCCACCAGCTCAATACCTGGCTCTTCACTTTAATCTTTCATCAATTTAATCCTAAAGAATGCTAGATCATATGCCTTGACTAATACCCCCTTTCACTTTCATTAACACATCATGAAATCACCAACAAATAAATTGTTGTGAGAGATGTCCTGTTCGTTTAAACCTCTGTAGTTCTGCTTTCCTAAATTTATATAAGTGCCAACAAACCATAAATGGCAGGAGAAGACTCCTTTTTAAACAGGAGATTTAAAAAAGGACTTAATACATTACTCGAAGAAAGGCTTTGGACTCGGATCACTACTGCCATTTTGTGACAAGATGTAACCAGTGCTATGGTCATGGTGGAAAAGGTTAGCATGAATCCATGCTAGATGCATTCTGTACCAACCCTGCCACCAACTGCTAACTCGATAATGCTAATATCAAGGTTCCAAATCACATTCAGCTTCTACAAAACATACTCATCTAGAAAAATGCAAATCAATTCAGCATCAATCTCTCCTAGTTTCCCTCAAATAAACCCCCTAATCCCCTAATTTTAATCCTGCATTACAATTATTACTCACTCTATCTATTTTAACACCAACAAGAAACACTTAAAAAAACTGCAAATTGAAAAAAACCAACACTAAACTTTTCGGTTAATAATTTTCTAAATTAAAAAAAGGATAAATTACCTGGTGAAAATCACCGGAACCAGAACCAGCAGAACTACCGGAGGTATTGCTAACTCGAACTGGCACGTTCTCAAGTATTCTTCGAAGCTTCACCTCTAGGTCTTCCTCCTCTTCCTTGAGCACGGGCGCCGTGTACTCCACCAACGCCGTCGATCCCATGCTTGCCCGAGTGGAAGTGGAGGAATCGCCAGTTTTTTCTTCTCCGGCGCAGCTACTGCCTGTAATTCACCGTCCTCGGGCCTGCCAGTCGACATTCTGATCCAAAACCCTAATTCCCTGGTTCAGAATTTCTGTTGTTGTTTGAATATCAGTTTAGATGTTATTTTAATTTTAATTAATAAATAACTATTGTTGAAAAAAAATAGATGGATTTAATTTAGTGGCAGTCGCTTGTATCGGAATTCTCAGTCCTGAATTCGGTTTGATTTCGGAGTAATTTTATGCTGCTCAATCACCAAGCTATAAAAAAAAAACTTTTTTTATTATTTTTTTATATAACGAGTCACGATATAAAATATAGGGCAAGAAAAAAAAATCGAGTATTAATATAGTTTAAAAAAAGTGAGTTAATTTTATTTTTCTCTTGTATATCTACTTATTCATCGTATAAAAGATCAAACAATTATTGACATTTTATTTTGAATACTAGAACTTAAAAAATGTTTAAAACTAGTTTAACAAAAAATGATTAAAATATAAAAAACAATCAAGTTTTATCAAATTATATCTCGATAACATTTACTCCCATACTTTTTCTGGATGAAAAAATTCATAATTTTTTTTTTACTATTGCTATTAATATAAAAAAAATTAAAAAAACTCCTCTAAACAAAAAAAAATCATAAAATTTTTACTCTTGCGTGTATTTTAAATTTTATATTACCATATATAATTAAATATTAAAAATAATAAAATTATATTACAATTCAGCAAACTATTAAATTGAGCTTTTGTTTTTTTAATTAGAGATCCTTAATTATTTTCCTATGTTATCTCTACTTCTCTAGAGGCAAAAAAAAAATATGGTCAAAAAGTAGATAAATTTTCTTATTTATATCTATATCTATAATATTTGTCTTATATATTAAAAAGGATGTCTTTAAAATAAATTAATTTGTAAAAATTATACTACTTATAGCCATGTTAAAATACAGTAGAGCCTTGAATAAATTTTTTGCTCAATGTTATATATATATATATATATATATATATATATATAGAGAGAGAGAGAGAGAGAGAGAGAGAGAGAGAGAGAGAGAGAGAGAGAAATGGATTTTATTCTTCTCTAGTATTTTTATTTATTTTCTTATAATTAATTTTAGCATTTTATAAGAAATTATCAATGCATATGCAAGGCATGTGCTAAATATACTTTAAATAGGTGATGATTCCAGGCCAATTGGAATTTTGTATAACGTGAGACTAAAAGGCCCATAAGACGAGGTCCGTAGATTCAATGCAGAGAGCCGAAGACCATAGACTAAAAGGCCCATAAGACGAGGTCCGTAGATACAATAAAATGCCATGGTGATTAAGGTCTATATGGTGGATTATGGATGGCAATGGGTCGGACAGGGTTCGAGCTTGTCTCCCCAGCTACAGTTTATGTTCTGAACTAGGCTGGGTTGGAATGGACATTGCACAATTTGAAGGGCCAAGTGTCATCTCTGTATATACTTAGGTGCTGTTACGCAAGTATACTCCGGAGTATGGTGATGTATTTATGGTGTTAAAAAACAATAAAGCATGAAAATGTTATTGTATCATATTTATCTCGTTATTAGTATTTTAATTTATTATGTTCCTCCACTGTATTTTCTTGGTTTATCACTATTTTACATGCTCGTGCCACGTTGCAAATATATATATATAAAAGTTATAAAAAACTATTTAATATTATTATTAAACCTGGTCTAATGGACCAATCTTGTAATCTTTTGATCCAACTCATTACCTAGCCTGAAATTAAAACTAAATTAGGTGGAAGTTGACTCGACGTGATTCATTTGACTTGATTAGTTCAAAAACAACTCGCTTAATCAGTAAATAAATACGAGGAAGAAATAAAAAAAATGATGAAATTAACAGGAAAAAAAAACCTCATAACCCAACTTCTCACCTGCCCCAGATTTAAAATTAAATAATGTAAGTTGTCTCGGCGTGATTTAATCAACTTGATTAGTCAAAAGACAACTCGGTCGACTGATAAAAAAATTATAATGATAAAATTAAAAAAAAAAATGAAATTGATAGGAAAAAACCTTGCCATCAAATTACTTGTTCAACTCAAATTTAAAATTAAAGAACATTGTAGTTGTTTCGATATGATTTAATTAACTTGACATATCATAAAATAACTTGAATATTTATTAAAAAAATATTATGATTTTTTCCAAGTTTTATAGTTGTGCTAGCGTAATGTTGGACACAAGGCAATCAATTAAGTTGCCACATTCCAAATTTTGATTTTTTTTTATGTCAAGTAACATAAACTTAAAAGAAATAAAAAACACCAAAATAAATATTTAACCATTATAAAAAATAAAAAGAAATATTTGACCGCATTTTTATTTTTTCTTCAATTTCTTGCTTTTTTATGATAAAAAAATCAAATTTTGACATATAACAAACAAATTAAGATAGTGTTTGGAATCGTAACAATAATTACTTTTTAAAATATTTTTTATAACACATAAAAATATATTTTTTTCATTTTATTTAAGTGCTATTTGATTTACCTATCCTCTTATTGTTTATATCCATTAATTCTATAACAATCCAAGCAAAAGTTATTTCCTTTATATTTAGAAGAGGACAAACCTAAAAAAGTATACTCAAATTACAAAGAATGTCTCAATTTTTCTTTTATGTTAATAGAGAATAAATCTTTTTTTAATGATCTTAAGAACATGCCTTGTACATGAACTTAATTAGTATATTTACAAAAACTTAATAAATATCGTGGATGCTGGTTTAAGAACTTGAACTTAAAATCAACAGCCCCAGTTGCGTGTGGAAATTCCTTTTTATTTCGTACCATAAATAAGTAAATCAACATTGTACCAGAAAACAAAATAAACAATTTTATATTAATTATAATTTTAAAATATCTGATTAATTAATACATATTATAGTTTTGTATGAATTTCATTAAAAAAATCTTTTCTGAAATCTTAGCTAATCAACAGACATCATAGTTTTATACTAGTTTCACCTAAAACTCTCTCGAGACAAGATGCCAGACAGTACCGCTTCTTTTCTATACCGAATAGGTCTTCAAAAACTATTTTTCTGACACCTCGAACTGCGTTTTTTTCCCTTTCCAACAATATCACCCTTAACTTTCCCAGCCACATGAATACAAATTCAAAGTGGAATCAATTAATCACCGGCTTGAGACATTCAAGCATCATCATCACTCTCGATTGCAATCAAGATCATAGCAACATGTGCAATGCTTGGGAAAAGCAAGATCTTTTTTTATTTATTTAACTGGTAGGAAGACATGTTTAATCAGCAAGGGAAACATCCTCTATCGTTCCCTACCATGTAAATATCGTTTTTATAGTTGTTTCCATGTATTATACCCCACTGTCCAACGCACTTTAATTTAAAAAATGAGAACATACCTATCTGCAATTGCTTATATTGTTTATATATGCGAGATGGGTACAGTTTTGTTGACTGCAATGCATGTGTCTTCTATCAAGGGAGCTGATGATTCTGCAAGTTCAATATATATATATATGGCCACGGGTGATCATATATATTTAATTGGTAAAAATAAAAATTGCAAGTTGATATTAATTGCATAGATAAAATCCCCGTCTTGATTCTTTTCCGACAATTTGCAATGAGTGCAGCAACATGTGAGAGCCCAGAGAAAGCAACACCCACCATTTTGTTCTGAGAATGAAACATCCTTGATTATTCGTTTACACGTGCATATTGCTTGTATGATAATCTACTTATATCATTGTCCATAATCCGATGCACTTCGCAATGAAAATACATCTCACTTTATGCAATAAGATCACGATTTCCATCATCGAGCTATGCATCAATCGTCCATTAATTGTCCAGCTCTTCTCCATGTTCATCGGTGCTGCAGCTGGAAATTGTTTGTAGTGGCTGGTGCAATGCTCCTAGGCATTGAATATACAATGCCCTTTATAGCCTCCTCGTGCTTCCTTCCACATTCCGTGACATTAGGATTAATTTACTGTAAATGTCAATGAATTCCACATATAATCGATAGCAAATCAGTTGATTTCATGATAGGGCATGCATTTATAAATATTTCTGCTGACATTTCAAGCAATTTAAACCTGATATACATTTTACGGTGCATGCAGTGACGCGATAACTTGCAATGTTGTTTTTGATTTGTTAACAAAAACAACTATACAAAGCAGAAACTCAGTTTTGCAAAATCTAAACGGTGGTT
This sequence comes from Populus nigra, assembly GCF_951802175.1. Taxonomy (NCBI): domain Eukaryota; kingdom Viridiplantae; phylum Streptophyta; class Magnoliopsida; order Malpighiales; family Salicaceae; genus Populus; species Populus nigra. The sequence continues at coordinate 9,361,248 of NC_084870.1, read as the reverse complement.
AATAAATTATGCAATTGCGTGAGAGTTTACCCTTTTCTTTTTTTCTGGGTTAGCTTTTATTATTCCCTGTGCGAGTCTGGACTCGTTAGGTGCAGCCAGGATGGAAAAGGCTGGTATCATTGAGGAGTCCGTTGCGTATAAGGTTATAGAATTCCTTTACTTTGGAATCTTTTTTTTTAACGAAAAAGAATCAAGTAATTAATGTTGTGTTGGATGTGAGCAATTCGACTTTAAAGAAGTGTGGAAAATTCGTAGCTTGCTTGGGAATCTCACCTTCTTGAAGATCACTTCTCACAAACTAACCATGTAGAATCACTCACATATTTACTCAATAACCCATTGTAACAAAGAAGAAGAAGAAGCAATAATAATAATAATCCATTTACCTACGGCCAGTTAGCCGTTGCTTGTAACACAAGATCATCAAATAACAATAACGGATTGCATTACCATGACATAGAATCAATTTCATTTATCCTATTAACCGACCTTTTGAATACTCTTGAGGGATTGAAATAATAGTCAAGGATATATATATATATATATATATATATATATATATATATATATATATATCTATCTATCTGTGTGTGTGTTTTCTTTCTTGATTGTTGGATTTAGATATTCTAGAACCATTATCAATAAATTTTTTTAGATTAATCTGAATATAAACAAATTAATATTAAGGATGCATCCTTACTGTGGTTGGATAAAGAATTTTAGTTTTGATTTACACCAAACTAGCTCAAAGATATATATCTCTTCATATAATATATACCTCTTAATATAAATCATTTAAAAAACTTATAATTAAAATATTATTTGATTTTATACCTCATCACTTAATACAATAATTATCAGATTTAATTTAGGTCACGAATTTATTAGATAAACTATTTTAATATAAAAAATAAGAGTTAACATGTTCGAATTTGATCAGATTAATCTTCAAACAAATTTAAAATAAAAATCAACTCATTATGTTTAAAATTAACAAATAACTAAAAATCAGCTCGTTAAATCCTACATCAAGTAGGTTGATGACTATGCTTACTATTCACATAATAAATGCCATTTTTATGGAGTAAAGCAGTGCTGGTTTAGACTTTTTTTCTGGTTTTAATGTTAGGATTTAGAAGATATGCAAAAAGATTAAGTTTTTTTTAGAAGATGGTTCATATATTTCTGCATTAAAAAAATAGCTTTTGTTTTTAAATATTTTTTAAAATATTAATTCAATACTTTTTATTTTTAATATGTTTATATAAAAAAATAAATATAAAAAATATTTTAATATATTTTTTTTTAAAAAAAACATTTTATAGCAACTTACGAAATAAGCAATTAACCCGACCCACTGTTGGTTTATTACAAATCACGATGGAGGAGTACCAGAAAGTCACAGTATGTTTTGTCCACCAAAGTGCACGTGTAGCATGGCACGGTGATCTTAACAGTGATAATCAGATCTCAATGTTAGTAATTCCGTTAAATAATATTCTGTTGAGTCGGTGACCGCTCGTGTCGGTGACAGGAAGAGCCGTTAGCATGTCCATGATGTGTCAGGTTGGCAGTCTGGACTGTCAATTTGTCAGTAATCATCGCCTCTCCAATTCGTTTTGTCGTTTTATCCACGTCATCACTTCCGTGCACCCTTACTAACTACACAACCAAACAAGACCTAAAAGACAAACAATCAAAATCCCTTACGTAATGCCCTCCAGCCTGTCTAGTCAAACTTATCCTCTTAACCGCCAATATTCGCCCTTTAATTTCTCGTGATATTTTGCACTTTCAACTCCTCTTCTTCTCCCTTCTAGACTAATTTCCATAACTAATCTTTTGCCCCATTTGACGAGTGTATTTTTTCCCTGCAAAATAAAGGCAATTTCATTTTATTTCCTCAATTTTTTTTTTTCAAACTAGACATTCTTTTTCCATATAGGATTACACTTGTTTATATTATTTTTTCTCAAAAAATATCTCTAAGTATATGTATACAAATAAGTTTCCAATATATACCAATTTTATTATTATAAAATGATTGAATTGTCAATTTATTATTCTAAAATTGATTTTTTTTCTAATTAACATAAACATTTATATGTATAATTTATAATCATATTTGACGATGTTCTAAAAAATCAAAGTAGTTTAGGAATATGCTCCTGGGTTGAATATTCGGTTAATCAATTAGTTATAACAATCTCATCAATTATCTATGAGTTGAGATGGTTGAGAGTTTATACTTGGTGATCGGTAGACTAATGTGACTTATGACTATTACATGTAAAAGGTTATCTTTGGTGGAGGTGAAAACTCTCCGATGATAAAGTCATTAACTTTATAGAAAGAGAAAATGCAATAATATTATGAAGAGAGATGATCCGAAAATATGTATGTAGTAAAGAATGTAATATATTGTGAACATTTATTTTGAAGGTCTCATGATATATTTATAGCCCATGAGTCTTGTTCTTTTGTGAAGATGAGGGTCTGAAGTGTAATTTTATCCTTTGAGATATTTTAAGTTATATTCTACTTAAAATAATATATATCGGATCGGTATAAAATACCGAGGGACCTGTATGGGGTCTTGAAAAATTGTCTGGTGAGTGTTGGGCTCGGAAAAAGGTGCTAAAACCCATGAGGGGTTAAAGTGTGTTCGGGCATGCAGTTGAGACCCAAACATGTTGAGCTTTGGTGTGACAACCTGAGTCCACGAGGGGTGAAAGTGGGTTCGAGCATGTTGTCTAGACCCAAACACGTTGGGATTGGACGTAACAACCCGAGTCCATGAAAGGTGAAAGTGGATCCAGGCACGTTGCCTGGATCTAAACATGCTGGGATTAAAAGTGTCAGCCCAGGCCTACGAGGGGTGAAAATGGGTTCAAACGCGCTGGTTGAACCCAAGCATGTCGGGCTCGGGACGCACTCTCGAGCTTGAGCACGTCAGGCTCAAGCGTGAAAACCCTACCCCACAGAGGTGCAGGCCTAACAACAAGGGTGTTGTGCATGTCACACCCACGTTGGGCGTGCGCTGGAGCCCATGACTTATAAGGAGTGGGGCTCGGGCCACCACGCCTGAGCCGAATCTCTTTGGGCTCCACGATGTACTTCAAGCTCAGGATACTAAACTCAAACCTAAGAAATGTTCTTGTGGGGCTTATTTTAGGGGAATTTTTTTGAAAGATTTTTTGAGTTCATTTTATTTGTATCCATCAATATTAAAAATAAAAAGTGTAACAAACAAGGAGGGACAAGAAAAATAGAAGGAACCAGGAGGAAAGAGGTTTCCATACATGGAGAAATAAGGTTTCATGTGATTTTTCTTAAATAATGTTTTTACTTGTCACATATTCTGTGTCGCGGGGTGCGCGACGTCGCGGCGATCGTCCACCCTCGAATGTGTGATGGGGGGTATATATCTAGTAAATATGGTGAGACAAGGAGTTCTTTGTCTCTTAGCAGTAAAAAAAGGTGTGGGAGTCGCCACCTAGTATCTTGGTCACTAGGAACCCTAAATGGTCTCAGAGATCGGGCACGGGGACTGGTTGCGTAAAGGGAAGGTATTAGCACCCCAAATACGCCCTACCTAAGGTAAGCTGCATTGTTTATTTGTCTGATAAAATTCAAGGTCTCGTTGTGTTTCCTAGTTGTTGGGCCGTCCATGGTTCAAGAAAAGTCCTCCTCAATAAGGAGGTCCTTATCTTATCGGGTAAAAACCTAACCGTTCTAATGTCTATGTATGTTGGTCCGTCTATGGTTCAAGAAAAGTCCTCCTCAATAAGGAGGTCCTTATCTTATCGGGTAAAACCTAACCATCCTAATGTCTATGTAAAAAAGCTATATTTTTAATATCAGGAATACATTTTACATATAAATTCTTAATCCCAAATACTAAAAGAAGACAAAAAGATTTTTTTAGAATTTTTGAAATATTGGCCTAGTTCTCATAGCTTGAATAAACTGGTTATTAAAGCCAAAATGCATGCTAATACATATATTGATTTTTGAAATTTCCTTTGTTGTGTGAAAATATGTTGTTATAATATTTATATATATATATTGGAGAGACTAGGCCGTATGCATGAAAACAAAACATTTTTTTTTTGTAATTATGTATTTTTTGATGTTTTGACGCAAATCGGGTATTTTAATACTGGGTTTGTATTCTTACAGTATAAAAATATAACCAAATATTAATCCACTTTGATAAAACAAATGCAGAAAAATCAACAATATTTTTAAAGATATTTTTTAGAAAATTTTTGAAAGCAAAAGACATTTTTTGCTTTGAAAATCTTTGATGTTTTGATGAAAACCGGGTATTTTAAAACTGGATTTTGTATCTTTACGGTATAAAAATACAAACCAACATTAAACCACTTTGATAAAAATATGCAAAAAAATCAACCATATTTTTTTAGATTTTTCCAAATATATATATATTTTTAATTATCATATTTTATATATATATATATATATACATATATACACATAACATATTATAATATATAATATAAAAACAAATCGGGCTGGGACGGACCAAATAAATGGGCCGGACTCAGCCCAACAAAGAAAGGTTGGGCCGATCTCGGCCCAGACTGGGTTGGGCCGATCTCGGCCCAACAGGCCATCATGCTTCTTTTGTGACGGGATACTGTACACAACAGTGACTGAGATACTGTGCACAAATAGTGACCGGGTACTGTGCACAAATAGTGACCGAGGTACTGTGCATAAGCACAGTAACCCGTTAATTAATTAGGTGGCTACTGTGCACCTGCACAGTAACATGTTAATTAATTAGACCTGCATAGTAACCGGGGGAATTAATTAGCCGGTTACTGTGCCCCTGCACAGTAACCAGCTAATTAATTTCTTGCTTGCAGAACGTGCACAGTGCACGTTCTGCATGCAAGAAGATGAACAGGGGAAGAGTTACCTGCGACGATGAGCTTGGGTAGAGGAGCTGACAGTGGTGCTGGTGGTGGTTTTGCTGGTGGTTGCTGACCGAAGGTTGGCTCTTCTTCTTCTCTACTGCTTCTGTGTTATTTCTCCTCTCCTCTCTCTCTTCTTTTTTTTTTTTCCTCCTCCATTTCAGCCTCTCCTTCTCCTGCTTCTTTTTTTTTTCTTGCCTTTTTTCTTCTCCTCTGTTTTTCTTTCCTCTGTTTTTTTTTGTTCTTCTTCCCCTCTGTTTTTTCTTTCTCCCTCTTTCGGGTCCCTTCCCTCTCGGTCCCTTTGGTTCAGCGTCCTTGGCTCCCATTTATAGAGCCAAGGGCATGACTTTTTTACAGCTCACATGGGGGGGCAGCCGGCTGGTCGGCCATGGGCACGGCTGCCGAGGTTCGGCGAGTGGTGCGCGGTGGGTGGTCGGCCATTGTGTTCGGTCGGTGGGCTCCAGGCGAGAGAGAGAGGTGCCGGCCAAAAAAATTCAAAAAAAAAAGCAACATTTTTTCCTTCTTCCCCGCTGCCTGTTCGGGGGGGAAGAAGAAAGATGAACAGTGTCGTTCAAAACGACACCGTTCTGCTCTTTCCCTTTTTTTTTTTTTTTTTGAATGGATGAAACGGCGTCGTTTTGGATAAAACGCGCTGTTTCATTTAAATGTGGCGCCAGAACGCGCCAAAGTCCAAATCAGCCCTCAATCATCTTTTGTCCCTTCAATTGCATCCCTGCCGAATTCGAACCCCGTCTCTATATTTGGCCGCGTTTTTCACTTTGGTCCTTGGCCTCTGAATTATGCAATTGAGCCCTCAATTGACCAAATAACTTCAAATTTCTTCAATTAGGCCCCTGAATCAATTAATTCCAGCCCCTATACTTACGCGTCTTCTTCAATTTGGTCCCTGGTTTCGAATTTCTTCAATTAAGTCCCTAATTGGCCCTTAAACTTCAATATTTATGCAATTAAGCCCCTGATTTGACCCAATAAATTCCTAAAAAATATATTTTGGCCCCCGAACTTAAATTTCTTCTAATTAAAGCCCAAATTGACTTAAAAATCAATTTTTCTTGCAATCAATCCCCTATAAATTCAATTAAAAATCCAATTAAGTCCATAAACCTCCAAATTTGGGCTTTTCTCCTCAAATTTCAAATTTTCCTTCTCAACAGGGCTCTCATCCTTCAAGAATATACTGTCAAAAATCCAATCTTTGTATTTTTAACCTTCTTGACTGATTTTTCTGACCATTTGCTGAGCGCTTCTGCCTCCTGTTATTTTTCTAACCTCCTTTGGCTATTTATTTTATTTCATTTATTTGGGGACCCAAAAATGGGTTACAACATTCTGTATATAACTGGTATATTTCATGCACAATTAATTTAGATTAAAAAAGAAATGAACAAGAAAATAAATAAAAACTCAGTTATGTTATAAAAATAATTAAATTAAAAGTTCACTCTCCAATTAACTCAATTAAGAATACAAACACATATTAAAAGCTCACTTTGCAAACTAAAAACTACAGAATGAAAGTCGAAAATCAGAAATATTATTTTTTAAGTTTATTTTGATTTCTTTCTCTTGTAGTTTTTATATATTTATTATTCTTGATGATTAAATTTGTTCTTCGAAGAGGCATATTAAAAGTTGTAGTTTCTCTCAAAATAAAAAAAGGAGTGCCCTTATAAAAAACATTCTAATTCTTTTTTTACACGAGACACCTCTCGGTGTATTGAATAATTTTCTTTATTTTCAATTGATAATTTTTCTCCCTCTTATGCCTTTGAAATATATAGATAAGAATATTATTTCAAATTCATTAATATCGTATGCACTGGTTTTTCAATACTTGTACAATGAATAGATTTGTCGTTTTTAATTTTTTTTTATCAAAGATCCGAATTTAATTGTTAATTAAATAGATTTATCATTTCCTGAAATTTATCTTCGGAATCACAAATCCAAATCTTATTGTTATTTATGATGATGATTGACAGGAAGAATAAAAATGCCATTTCTTGAAATTTCCTTTCTTTCTTGTTTTTGGAATTTCTCTTTCACGATGATAAAAAAATCTATATTTGTTTGTCATTTACAGTCATTCACATAAAAAATAAAATTATTATTTTTTTAAATATCTCATTTTTTTGAATAAAAATCTCAATTTCAACTATTATTTCACAAAATAAAAATATTTATGAAAACATTTTTATTTTAATCTACAATTTTTTTAATATATTTACTAAAATGAAATATTATTTCATATGCCACTTTTTTTTTGGTTATATAATTCAATTTTAAACTTGATTTTGGTTACCATATTCAAACAAATATTACCATGGAATGAAATAAATGACTAATAGTTTCTTTATTTATTTTATATAAAAAACACTTTAAATGACAAGTATCATAAACACCTTTTAATTTTATTAATGAGATTTAGACAACTACAACTAGCCACGCCGCAAACGCCAATACCAAACAGGAAACAACCCATTAAAAGGAGTAATCAGTTATGGTAACTACCGCGAGAAAATTAAAATCCTTCAAATTCCCAAACCTGCCGAGTTTATCCTGTTAGATTCTCAGTAATCCGAGGACCTACGTGGCAGTTATACAGTTGTATAATTAAAACCGGTAACTGAAAAATTCCAGTATCCGCTTTCTATATATCCACGTATTTCCCTTAACCGGTTTAATCACTTCTCCTAATCCATCCCCTATAAAGTCCCGCTTCCTCCTCCCCCCTCCTGTTCAACACAGAGAACCTCTCTATTTTAAAACCATCGTCTCATCTCCTTCAGGGTTTTTGATGGATAATAATCGGGTTAAGGGACCATGGAGCCCGGAAGAAGATGATCTGCTGAAGCATTTGGTGATAAAACATGGGCCGCGTAACTGGACGATGATAGCAAGAGCAGTACCGGGCCGATCCGGGAAATCCTGCAGGTTACGATGGTGTAATCAGCTGTCACCGGAGGTGGAGCACAGAGCGTTTACACGCGAAGAAGATGAGATCATCATCAATGCTCATGCCAAGTATGGTAATAAATGGGCTACCATAGCAAGACTCCTCGATGGACGTACGGACAACGCAATCAAAAATCATTGGAACTCCACGTTAAAGAGGAAATACGCGGACTTGATTGAGAATGATGGAACGGTTAATGAAGATGGAGTGAAGGAGAAATCTGCTAAAACGGGGTCGTCGTCTTCGGTTCACAAGAGGGCCAGTACTCCTTCGGGATCTGACGTCAGTGATGCTGGGTTGCCGGTGACGTCATCTATGCTGGCAAGCGAAAACATGCCAGTTGTAGAAACTGGAATTAGCAACGACGACGGCGTTTCGACTGAGCTTACGTTGTCCACTCTGGGGATGGAGTCTGGACAGTTGGGGAGAGATGGGGTTGGTACTAAAGAATTGTTAACCGGAGATGTTCAGAAAACGATGACGTTTGCGCCGGAGTTGTTAGCAGTTATGCAAGAGATGATTAGAAAGGAAGTGAGCAACTATATGGTTGGGATTGGGAAGAAAAGTAGTGGCTAATTAGGAATATTAATGGAAATAAGATTAATTATGGGATTAGTTATAATTACAAATGGGTTGTTAAGTGAGAAGATTAGAGATTGGATGGACCGATCATACGTTTGCTGAGAGGTTAGGAAGGTTTGAGGTTTGACAAGAGGGTATGACAGAAGCTGTTTGGTTTCTGGTTTTGTTTCGTCGGGTGTGAGAAAAAAATAATAATCTAGATTTAGGGAAAGAAAGGTTTAGATCACAGCAGTGGTTTTACTCATTTGGTGAAAGGAAAAATTAAATCACTGATGATTTACTGGAAATTTATTTGTTTCTTATTTAGCATCTTCTTTTTTCTGCTTCTGAGCTCGCAATAGTTTTGAATTTCAAAGATGTACAGAAATACTGCCCTTCTGGTATGCTGTTCCTGCTGATTAAGATATCGCTGGTTTTGAATTTAAACTGCTGGATAAAATATATGCCTCAGAAATTTCTCCTAGAAAACTTATAGGAATATATATATATATATATATATATATATATATATATATATATATATATATAAACTGATTGAGAAATTTAAAGTATGTTCGGGGGTATCTTGAAATTAAATTAAAAAAAAAACAGTGATTTTTTAAACGCACCGTTTTCTTTTAATTTTTAATTATGAGAGCAAGCGGTGCATCCTGGGACGTTTGGGTACTATGGCTGTACAATCACTGTTTTTACAGTAATGCTGATTGTCTGGTTAGTGTTGATATGGCGGTTGGTGACATTGTACCAGAAACACAGCTAATTGGCCAGGATAAATTCCTGTTCTTGTCCCGTCAAATGTGCCCAGAATTTTGCTTAGTTCTGCTGCGTGGCTGTAGCAGTATCCCATTTATTGGCCCAAGGCCTTGAATATTTTCAGAGAAAATAGAGAGATAGATTCTTCACAATTTACGGGTCTGCTTGTAAATTGTGAATTTATGAATTCACAATTATGAATTCAATATGAGGGTTGGATATTGATTGTTTCGTGTATATTTTTCCACAAGAACATACATTCATTTTTTCCCCTCGTAGCATAATTATTTTTTATTGTTTGATTGAATACAAAATTATTTAGTGCCAGGTTCACTGGTTAATTGATAAATCAAGACAGTCTTGCAGGATTTTTTTATGTTTTGACTAAATAAAAAAGTCACTAATATTTCTAATGATTATGTATATATTTTGTAAATCTCCTATGAAACAAGAAACATGTTTGTTCATGGTTTTTTTGCTCAATCACTTCAAGATTTAATAGTTTTACCGATAAAATTTTTCTGTTAGTGTAAGACATATATTCCGTCGGTAATTAATTCATCGACGGATATGCTCCATCGGTGAATCTTTCATCGGTATTTTTTTATCTGTCAATAAATCCATTGTTAATAAAAAAATAAAATTACCCGCTTTATTTCGTCGGTATATCTCTCGGTAATAATTTTTTTATTACCAATGGATTTACCGACGGAAATTTCTGTCGGTAATGATTTAAAAACATTTTAAAAATTCATTTTATAAAATTATAAAATAATTAAATTAACATAATTCAACACTGTATAATATATACTCAAAATGCTTGTAAAAAAGAATAAGAAAATCAACTCAAACAAATTTGCAACAAATAAATAAAATGAAAAGATAAATTCAACTAAAAAAATTCATATGAAAAAAATGAAGTTGCAATTGCTAAAAATTTAAAAATCCTATAAATAAATCAACTAAAAATTGATCTCATATGAAAAAAATATATCTCACAACAACATTTATACAATTATTAAGAACAAAAACAATTAAAAATAAAATAAAAAATAAATATAGTGAGAAAAATCATGAAAAAAGAAGAAAAAAAGAAAAATCTTACCTTAATGTAGTTGCAAGTGAAGCTAAGGAGAGAAAAAAAATTCATAAAGCATATTAATTAAAAAAAAAAGAGGATAAAAAAAAAAAGAAGATATACCCGAGCATTGAGAAAAAAAGAAGGAGATGAGGAGAGAAAAGAAGAGAAAGAAATAGATATTGATGTTTTTTACATATAGTGAAGAAGAAGAAGTAGAAGAAGAAGAATAATAAGAAATGAGTCTGTCTCTTGTGATGTTTTTATTGGGGCGTGTTAGCGACGAATTTACCGACGGATAATTAAATATTAATATTTTTTTTAATTTTTTAATTTAAATTTTTAATTTCGTAAAAAGTTTTCAGAAACCGCTAACAATTACAGACGATTTTTCAATCCGCCGGTGATTTCATCTGTAATATTTAAATGAAAATTTTAAATCAATTAAATTTTTTCAAAAAACAGCCAAATAACACCGATGACTTTTCAAATTGTTGGTGATCTTGTCCATAAAGAATAACAATTAACAGTGCAATTGGAAAGTGAACAGTTCTGGAGCTCTCTAGAAAATACTAACGGAAAATTCCGTCGGTGATTCTCTTTGTAATTGACATGATGAACAATGTTCATAGTTTACCAACGAATTTACAGATGAAATTTACTGACGGAATTTATTCCATCGGTAATTTTGTTGGTAAAAATAACACGTCATTATTTTTTTTGCTTTGTTTTAATTTTTTTTCCCACTGTAATTCTTTCGGTATATACCGAGGGAAATATACTGAGGGAATATGTCCCTTGTTATTTTTGTTTATATTTATTGATTTTCTAGTAGTGTGTTGGCAAGAACTAGAATTGATGAGAATTTTGACACCGACTGAATTTTTAGTTTGTTTTTAATGCTAGATGAGAAAATGCTCACAAAAATATCAGTTATCTTATAAGCAGTATGGACTCAGAGGAATGTGATGGAATGAAGCAATGAAATGTCAACAGTTTATCGTGTAATACATGGGGCTCTTGTGTTTTTGGAACCCTAGAGAGCTCAGTTCAAAATCTTTGATCTCTTCAACCTAGCTCGAGTGGTTCAATGAAACAAAGATGGCAGGAGCCTGATACTTAAGCGATATCACAAATGTAATGTGGATATATGTTGAATTGTCAACGAAAACTGGGTTTGTTATCAAAGATCATGAAGGATCTATTAATTACTGGGTGTGGTTGCAGGACAGTAAAGGGCCGGGGCTATAAATAATCTCCAGAAATTGATGATGAAGCTTTAGCATTAAAAGGATGAGTTCTTGAAAGATTACTTGGATTGGATTACACAAATACCATATTGGAACCAGATGCTACATGCTTAGTTAGTTGATGATTACGTGTCTGTTTGTACCAATCAAACAAAGTATAGTCTAGTCGTTAAAGATTGTCGGACTGTACTTGATATGTAATTATTAATTTAAAAATATCACCGATTCTTAAAAATAAATAATCCTCTTGATTATCCCATCCATCTACCAGCTTTTTTCCTCCTAAACATGCTTTCAGAGGTGGTTTCAACTTGTAAAAAATTCAACATATTGTTAGAATAAAAAAATTGATTATAACACGGGAGCGTCTCTCTCCTCCCTCTCCTCCTCCTCCTCCTCCCTCCTCCTCCTCCTCCTCCTCTTTCCGAGAACTATGTATACACAGTGAAGAGGTGGATTTGAATGTCGTATCATAAAACAAAAATCTACCTCAATGGGTAGAAAAGCAAAATAAAAAACCCAAAAGGCCGAAAAAAAGCCACAATCATTTCTCCGAAGCTTAGAGCCAAAGCCCAGTTTAAAAACCGCGTCTAGAGTTAAAGCCTTGGCCCAGTTCCCACTTCCTCCTTTTGGCGAGAGAGAGAGAAGAGTCGTCGTCGTTTTTACTTTTCTTCTTCTCACCATCTCCACAGAAAGCTGTGAGAAGTTCTGCGCAGATCTCCAATCAAGCAGGCAAAAAAAAAAAAAAAAAAAAAAACCTGCCTGAAATCACCAAGAAGAAGCAAATCATCAAACATATTAAACAGTAAAAAAGATGTTGCCTACAACATCGAGAGGGCGTGCATCATCGTCCTCCACTTCTCGAGCTAACTCCTCCACTTTCCGTCAGTACCTCCGTCGAATCATCAAGGTCCTCTCCTCTCCTCTCTCTAGATCTCACTTCCATCTTAACCTTTCTTTTCGCTCGTTTTCATTTTTACTCCATCCATCCATTAACATTTTTAATTTCACCTTTGAATTTATTAATTTCTTTCACAAATTGTAATTTTCCCTGCACTGTGTAATTTCCGGTTGTGATTGAAATCGGATGTAATGACGTTTGCTTCATTCACAAGTCTTAAACCATACTTGGCACTTGTTCTTATGAATTAATTATTTTTCATTTTTTTGAGGGGCAAGTTTTGATTTCTAATTGCGAGTTTAGGAGGATTCATTCTTTAGTTTATGGTGCTCATCAATGTTAGAGAGAAATGCGTGCATCTATCCTAGACTATTGATGTTGCTATTTTCTTCGATGGTGCCTACAATTAAGTGTGGGTTGCTGCGGCATTTACAAACCCTTGTGTTTTTGCAGTGGCAACAAATGGACGTTGAATACACTTTCTGGCAAATGCTTCACTTGTGCACCTCACCAAAAGTCGTGTAAGAATTATTTCACTTGAACATTCCTCGTCATTGTCCTTGCTATTGCTATTATGTTATCTTTTATCGGTGTATAATTGGCAAGATGAGTGTTGCTTGGTAAGAGTTTGCAGCATTGAGACTGTTATACTGCTTCTGTTTTTTTCATTTGCCGCAAAACCCGCATGTAGAAGGGGAAAACTTTACTTACAATGCTGGTTCAGAGTTTGGATCAAGCGTGTATAATTGTTTAGTTTACTTTCTAGTTGGCAAGTTTCTAATTGAGTTTTTTCATTTTGCATGTTGACTTTACATTATACAATGGATGCAGCTATCAGCACACTAAGTATCACAAACGTAAGTTCATCTCCAACTGAAGAATCTTGTATTTTTTCATCCTATGGTTGATGAAGATAAATTGTATCTTGCTGTGCTAAGTGGTTATTTTGAAATCAATAAATCTTATTGATTTTTCTTTAAATGTTTTTATTTTTAGTTCTATTTTAGTTCTTAATTTATAGTCTAAGAGTATATGATCTATGTTTCGATTGAAAACCAGTGTTTGTTTTTTATGCCCCAAATGTTTCAAATGCAATATTGCCAGGCTTGGATTGTATATTTGATCATGTTTATGGTTTGAATTTTACCTATGCACTCATTGGAGGTCTAGAGCTATGAAATTTTCTATAGAAAATCACATGCAAAAACTTTTAATTTGCTTTTATTGGTTTCAGAAACTAAGAATCAATGGGCACGTGACGACCCTGCTTTTGTTGTAATCTGCAGCCTCCTTTTGGTAGTTGCAGCTTTGGCTTATTGTGCCGCGTAAGTTTCCTGCCTTTAACAACCTCTCAAGATTGACTGTCATAGCGATGATAGGAATAATGAATAATTTTCACATTCTTGTCTATTTTTTCATGATAATTGAATGCGTTTAAGGTTTAAACTTTCAGTTGTTAATTACGAGTATGCATGATGAGTCAATGCTTCCAAGTCTAGTAATGTTGCATGTGCATGATTAGGCTGCATTTTGTATGTCTAACTTCTTCAAAGTTAGCTATGTCATGGCCAAACCCTTAAGTGCAATTTGTTTTTTATCCCTTTTTTACTGTCAAGACTATTTTTCTTTCTATTGCTGTATTCAACGAGTTCTTTGAGTGTTCCCTCTAGTTTAAATCTTTGTTGGTCTCTTCTTTTCATTTCAGGTATGACCACAGTGCCGGACATGCTGTTTTTGTAGTTATTTCTGTGTTATTTTTTCATTTTTTAATTTCAGGAGCTGGTCTGGCTACATGTTGTTGGTAAGAACCACTGTCCACATGATAGTAATATGATGCTTATCTTGTTTTTCAGCTCTCCCCTTATTTGAATGCCCCTAATGATGGATTAAATTACCATGTAAATGCAAAATTGGCACTTTAATAAATAGATCTTGTTTATCTTAAAAAAACTCTGCATTTTAATTTTTGCTGCCGATGCCACAAGCCTTGCACATGACATGATATTTAATTCTTGAAAATTATATGCTGCCAATTGACAGGTGAAAGAATGGTATTCACATATTTGTTACTGCAATGGAGAGATTGAGAGATTCTGTACCATTAGTGATTATAAGGGTTTCTGCATAGTTAGATAATTGAAGTACTTGTTCTAACATCTGTTACTTTAAAGTCTTCATTCTCCAAAATATTGTTTTACCATCTGGAGATGACATTACTTGCCTTAGTGCTTTCCCTTTTTGTGAGAATTTAATCCTAAATTAAGAAACTAACTCTGAATTTCTTTCATTGATGCTTCATTTTTCCGTTGTCATTCATAATTAGATCTTTCACCTCTTGATTTCCTTCCAATGCTTGTGTGATTAGAGCTTGCACATATGTGCTGCACTAAGCTGGCATGATAGCAATTCCCTTTTTTTCATTTCCATACAGGTTCCTAACTAATGCATACCTTCGGGAGGAGGCTCCAAATAGTCATGTTGTTGAGCAACGGGTTGAATGGCAAGTATAGAATCTTATGCTCTTGGTTGTTTATAAACTATGTTTTTAACAACTGTATGCATGCAAATTGTTGTTTGGAAATCATTATAGATTCTTGGCCATGTCCGTCTCTGATGTTTCATAGCTGGTCTTTATCGCACTTGCATATTCCTCATTGATAACACTTAGTGCTGACCCTGTTTTTTTTATTCTGCTTTCTGGTTGAAGGCTGTATGCATTTGATGTGCACTGCAATTCTTTCTTCCCAATGTTTGTCATGCTTTACGGTGAGTGCTATGCGAATATGTGTTTCAGCTTTTGATTGTCAACCTCAGTTTATGTCAGAAAAGTTTAACTGATGTCTTGGTTTTGTTGCAGTTATACATTATTTTCTGTCACCTCTTTTGGTTGCCCATGGGTTCATACCTGTATTGCTGTCAAACCTGCTGTTCATGGTGGCAGCCTCGTACTATCATTACCTCAACTTTTTAGGCTATGATGGTGAGCTGATTTTTCATAGTATCTGATCAACTACTTTCATGAGCAGGGTTTTTTTTTTTTTTGGTGTGTGCATGTGTGTGTGTACACTATCCTTGAAAAGGAGATCACTAGTATGTGAATAATTAGAGATAACTCAAAGGCTTGGATGGACTGAGGTCCATGTCGTTACCTCGATTAAGTGTTTTGAGCAGCGTTTTTAGACAGAATGGACTTGAATGTGAAACCTGGTTGCCTTAAAGTGCCATCTTATTTAGGGCATCTACCTATTCTTGATCTAAGCCTGAGTTGGACTGTATTGACATGGTCAGACTGGTTATCAAGGTGGAAACCCTCCTTGTTGATTTCGGGGTTCTACCTTATTGTCTCAAAAATTCATTGTTGCATACTATCTTAGAGCCTTGAACCAAGGCTCGGGGAATTAAAGTACTCAAACACTGCTATTAAACACAATGGCACTGTTGCCAAGAGTGTTCAATGTAATCACATCATGTGTTTTTTTAAGAAATAAATTACACATGAGATATTTTAAGCACTTGCAATAGTATAGTAAATCGCACATATGTTGTGCATGAATGAGAGGAGTTAAAAGATAGAAATTAAAAATTGCAGTTGCTTAACTTTTTTGCATGAAATAACAGGTTTATGTGCACGTGAATGACATTCAGGATATAGGTTTAGTTGAATGAGTTGACACAAAGAGCAGTGGCATGTTTATCCTCCAGTGTAATCCTGGATGAAGTTCTGACACCTCGCCTCTGTTCTTTCTGGTTTATCATTGGGTCAGTTTTTGAAACATTGGATTTAAGTGGGAGGAGCTCCCTGCCAGAAATCCAGCTTTTCCACTTCCAGAGAAAAAGAAAGTTGTTTTGAAGCCTTTCTTTGTCAATGATGAGTAATAGAAGGTTTTGTTTGGATATAGCTCCAAACTTGGGTGGCTATTGAAATGTTTTGCAGTAATGACACAGCTGCTGATCACCTTGATCAATTAAGATACTGATAACATGTTTATTTACTGCAGTGTTACCCTTTCTGGAGAGAACAACATTTTTCCTCTATCCAATTGGTGTTGTCATTGTCCTGTCTCCTATTTGTAAGTTACTAAACACAATTTCTGACTTCACCTTCGTGCCGGGTTGTTTTGTATATCAACCTCTTAGTTCTTTCAACTTTGCAGTGATTTTAAGTGGCTTCAATCCTTCGAGATATTTTATGAATGTGTACTTTAGTCAAAGGGTGTGATTTACTAAGCTAACACTTCGGATGGCCACACATATGAGATGGGGGGAATAGTTCAGAGACCGCATCAACTATGAGATGGCCAAATTTTTTTCACATACATGTAGTAAAACTGGGGAGGATTGCAAAATGAAAATCTTTGTAGCTTTATTGTAGTCTTTTTTCCAATTCAAGTGGAAATCAAACCAATTCAAGTCGGTCAGGCAAGAAGCGTTTTTTATAGTCAATATCATTGTTCCAGTGGATGTGTTTTCCATGGTCTTTTATTTGAAAAAGTGAATATGATAGTCCCTTGTCTCTTTGGAAATTGTATGCATCTTCTTCATTCAAAAAACAGAAGCCGAGTATCTGCGGTGTTATCATCAAAATGGATTCAGTACTGTAAACGCCAATTCTTTTGGTGCTGACATTCTTGATGAATGTTACTGTGATTAGTAGCCATAATTGTTTTCACTTTTAAACCAGTTGCTTTAATTAAAATTTAAATCAACTACAACTAATTATTTTCATCGATAATTATTATAATTACTAGTAATAAAATGACGTTAATAAAGTGGTTGTTTTAATTTGTAGATGATAAATATTATTTAATTTTTTTTAAGAAATTAATGTCATTGGTTACATTACTATTGTTGTTGTATTTTTATCAGTCATTGGTTTAATTATTAAATTTTAAAAAATTAATAAAAAAATATATTAAATCCCAATTCCATTGTATCACTGAACTAAACATGTGCTGTGTGTAAAAAAAAAAGAAAAGATTTTTGCTAAAAGGGCTATTCGTTGAGCTTGATGTTTCGAACATTTTGTGTACAATATTCAAAATTTCAATACCATTTTGAAGCAATTTCATCTCTTACTGCAGAAAAAACCATTTTAGAGCCATTACTTTTACATTTCTTCAAGATATTTGAGTAATTGCCTTAAGTGATCTGCTTTATATCAAGATTTACTCGTGATGTTATCACTCAGGGTTTAAATTTTTTAAAAAAATCATAAAAAATAATTTTTGACCAGTATTCAATTTGGATATTAATAACGTGCTTAAGATTTTATTGGAGAAAATTGGCTTCAAATATCCATGGTGTCAAGGTTAAAAAAAAAGAAAAAAGAGTAGAAATAAAGTTATATGTATATCGGTGGTTTCATCTCTTTTTTCTTACCTAACATAGTCAAGGATAGCAACCAAATGACAGTGACATGGCATAAACAGGCGAACTAGTTAGGCCACCTACCTACGACTTCATTGACAGCTCAATGTGGTTTAGTAAGATGATGTTGTTTGGAAGTTTTATAATAATTATTTTTTAAAATAATTTTAGTTTGAAAATATATTAAAATAATTTATTTTTTATTATTTTAAAATTAATTTTGTATTAGTATGTTAAAATAATCTAAAAATATCAAAAAAAATTAATTTATAATAAAAAAAATAATTTAATTTAATTTTTTTTAAATATTTTTTTGAAAACAAAAAAAACCCATATCCTATAATTCAGATCAATGATTACTCAACTTGGTAACTGGGTTGCTAATTTTACCAGTCCAGCAACCGCCCAAGCTGGGCTTTAAGTATATCATTAGGTTCATTTTCAGTTTTCACCGTCTGCTCCTCCCTTTTCTTGATTCCCCGAGCTTCCTTTCCTCTTCGCTGTTTTCCTTCAGGCTCCTGCCCATCCACCAAAAAACTCAAGGTTCCTTTTCCTTCTAATCAGACTGGCTGGTTGAAAATCAATCAGCATATGAGAAAAAAAAGGAGCATTCTTCTATAAGAGACCATAATGTAGTTGCAACCGGCCTCATCCCTAACTAATACAACTTCATCTCTGGTCCCCACAAGAAAATCAAGTCCGAACCTTATCTTTCTTAATTAAAATTCTCTCAAACTTTTCATTCTCGAGCTGCTTTTTGTTCACGAACGATTAGTGTAGGTGCGGCTGCGATATGTCAGATGCAGACTGCCCCATGTAGTAGTAGTCTTTCTTCTTTGCGAGCTTATATAGTGCATGATTGTTTCTAGTCATTGAAGATGTTTCGATGTCCTTCAAGGATGAGCTTCCAAATTCCTTGAGAATTTGGAAGAATATGATCCGAGGTCTTTAGATCACAAACCACAAATTAGAAAGATTGTCAAATATCCAAATGTTCAACAAATAAGGCTAAACTTATGCGACCAGATGTTTTCAGAAAGTTGGTCATCTTTCATTGCCACAAGAGATTAGTTTATGGGACAGATCACCAGATGCACAGAGCATTCAATTACAAGGTAACGCATACCCATTAATGAAAATAAAAAAAAACAACTCAACTTTTTCTTTATTTTAAAGCAAAGACAGACTGTCACATTTGAACCACAAAACACATCACTCGAAAATAAAGTCACGTCTGAAACAGGTATCAATGTATATCGCGTTTTTTCGAATATGAATAGTATTGTTGTTCAGGGAATAAGCTTGCTACCAGCAACATCGACAACGAATCTATATCTCACATCATTTTTCTCAAGCCTCTCGAATGCTGTGTTGATATAATCCATTTTGATCACTTCAATCATGGAGGCCAATCCCTTTTCCTTGCAGAACTCGAGCATCTCCTCTGTCTCCTTCATGCTCCCTATGAAGCTCCCGGTGATTGACTTTCTCCCTACACAAAATTGCATGAGAAAAAAAGCACCCTCATCAGGGAATGTGGATTATAGCAAAAATTTCCCAGGTTTATACTCAATTGAAAATTAAGTAGAGAATACATAACTAATCTTCAAAGCAAATAGAGGGACACTCACCAAGCATAACCATAGGCGTAACAAACTGCAATGGGGCATTAATAACACCCATCAAGATCAGCTTGCCATCAAGTTTCAATAGAGAAAGGTAAGGCTCGAGAGGGTGAACCACAGGCACAGTATCGATGATATAGTCAAGTTGATCAGCAGCTTTTTGCATGCCTTCCACATCCGAGCTGACCAAGTATTCATCAGCACCAAGATGTTCCATAGCCTCCTCCCGCTTCTTGTCAGAAGAACTAATCACAGTTACATGGTGTCCCATTGCCTTCGCTATCTTCACCCCCATGTGCCCTACTCCTCCAAGTCCTAAAATCCCTCCTCTTAGTCCACTCTGTTTCAGTCCAAAGTGTTTAAGTGGGCTGTAAACTGTCAATCCAGCGCACAGTAGCGGCGCTGCTTGTTCTGGTGACATCCCATCAGGAATTTTCACCACAAACCTAAGGAAAGTATCAAAGTTTATCAAAACAGGCACGAGTTTTGCTTAATCAATTACTTGAGCAAGAAAATGCACGTCAATCGAAAAAGGTTTTCTGTTTTAATTTGGATTAGAAGAGGGTTTTTCTAGTGCGGGAAATAAAATTTTTGGACCTGCAAGACTCAATTACTGCATTCCAATTCACTCTCTAATACATGGCTAATTAAATGCAGAACGAACTAATTGGTTATTTGTGCATAAAAATTCATATAGGTTGAAATAATGCTTCCCCACAGCAAGAAAAAGTTGCAAATTGGATACTTTGACATTGAACCATGTACGAGGAACAGTAAAAATATGAGAAACTTTCGGTCCTGATGAAGTCCAAAATCAAGAAAACTAGATATTACCAGGCTAATAATAAAAGCAAGTAATTACGAACTTAAAAGGGCTTAAAATGTTTTGATGATTACTTTTGATCGACAACCATGGATTCAGCAAAGCCTCCTTGGGTGGGTTTGCCATCAGTGTAGACATCATTGTAAGACCAGATTTTCTTGTTGCAGTATTGCTCAATCTCTGATTTGCATGGATGACAATTCTTGCAGCTTCCAACGATGACTCCAACACCGACAACATCTCCAACTTTGAACTTTGTCACATCTGATCCCACTTCAACAACCTCACCAACCACTTCATGGCTATAGATCACACCAAAATACCAATAAACATCATTAAAGAAAAAGGAAAGCTAAAAAGAAGATAAATAAAAGAAACATGGAGAGCAGTATATAAATATTGTGT
The DNA here is from genome assembly GCF_951802175.1 of Populus nigra. Classification (NCBI taxonomy): domain Eukaryota; kingdom Viridiplantae; phylum Streptophyta; class Magnoliopsida; order Malpighiales; family Salicaceae; genus Populus; species Populus nigra. The sequence continues at coordinate 9,340,544 of NC_084870.1, read as the reverse complement.
GCGTGTTCGTTGTGTTTTTGCCATCTTGGGGAAAACAAAATAGGGTTTTTTTATTTTAAGTACCCAGGGACCATAGGATAGTGTGACATGCCAAGATCATTTTTGATTTGGTGGATATCGGTATGGCAAACTCCACAGCTGATAACCTTGATAAAAACATCTTCTGGCCCCGTATCTCTGCAACCAAGAAAAGAAGAAGAAGAAAGATTAGAGTTTAGAGGCGTTACATTAGTGCTTGTAACTACACATGGAATATACATACTAGAACCGTATGTCAGAGAAAGAGACAGATTCAAGAATATTTACCTGAGACTATAGGTGTAAGGAGCGAGATGCCCAGTTGAGTCTGTTGCTGCCCATCCTACAATTTTTCTCTCTGTTTCAAGGCTACCCATTTTCTTGAAACAATGAGGCTAAGAGAGAGGGATGGAGTTTCTGTGGAGAGTTGAAGAATTAGAAGCCACTATGGATGAGTATATATACAAAAGCACAATAAAGAATGGCAAAGGTTACTTGGCGATAAAAAAGACAAGGACATCTCAGCATATTTTACGGGTGGTGGTAGGTGAAATGTGATGGAGTGGCGCCATCCTCTGCTTCCACAAAGATGGGTCATTTCTTCAAAGTTGAAAATCAAGTGAACATTGTCCACATGATCAAAACATTGGTGGGGCCTCAGCAGCGATGGTCCTGATTAACTCATGGTTCTTGGGAAACAAAAGGGTACATAATCACTAATTAAATATTTCATCATTCATGGAAGGAATATCTTAATTTCCATGGTGGTTACACAGTTGCCTAATTATATTATTTGCTTAATCGATGTAGTTGGTGGTGAGTGGCGACAATATACCCTTGGTATTTACTGCATTGTTGTGCCGTCGACTGAAATTTTTTTAAACATGAAAAAAAAAATCAAGAGAAGATTATATTTTAAAAAATGTAAGAAAAATTTCATGTTTTGATTAAATTTTAATTAATTTAATAATATAATGAAAAAATAAAGTAACAATAATAACAAATAAAAAAATTTATTTTAGGTAAAGCTAGATTAACACGTTAAACTCATGACCTAGACATGAGATATATCTATATTATATATTTATCATGTGTCCTACATCATCGGTTCAGGATAATTCAATAAAAAAAATAAATTTATGATGAGAACAAGATAAAAAAATAAATATAAATTAAGATATTTAATATCGTATACGGTTTATTTTTCCAATTATGTATAATGAATTTGTTTATTAAAATATTTTTATAATAAAAATTAATTCATGTAAAATATTTATTGAATAAAATAAAAGGAAAGGTATTGTATGGTTGCACATAGTAAAAATATTATAAAAAAATAAACATTTTTAATTTTTTAAAATAAGTTTAATATATGTATAAAAAATTATAGATGAATTAAACACACCAAATATAATAATAAAAAATTAATATTTAAAAAATAATAAATAAGCTAGAAAAATCATAGAGAAGAATCTTGTTAGACTAATCAATGACCTCTAAACACCACAAAAAAAAGACCTCAAAACTTGAATCAACTCAAAATCAAAAGTTTTCTCGAGCTCAAATCTATTTAGACGTAAAAATAAAAACACCTAAATTCAAACTCCTTTAAATTCAAATTATTTTTCTAAAAAATATATGCAATTAAGTACTAATTTGAGTTTAAAAGAACTAAATTGTATAAAATAAAGATTTAAGAATCAAATTGATTTTTTTAAAAAAAGTAAACACTCCAATTCATAATTATATGTGGAATGACAAACAATAATAACACTCCAATACAAGCATTAACTCTTTTAGTTTCTTTTAATTAATAAACTATACGCAACAGAAGCAATCGAGCAAGTGGGGCAATAAACTACCACTTGGGATTATACTAGTCCGAGTTGTTTGGGTATTTTTATTTTAAAAAGTCAGAGAAAGAGCGGACATTAAATTTGATGGCCGACGACAACTGGACAACGACAATGAAGAAGATGAAATTATCTATTTATTCATATATTACTTGGAGGATACTATACTACCAAGTACCATCCTCCTCGCATGATCCAAAGAATTTCCTCGCCTCGCCGTTATCAATAAACCGGAGGGTTTATTTAGATTTGTGCTGATCATATATGATTCCCATTATTATATCGTCGCTTGAACTCTGCAGTCCTTTTCACGGGCATGGCGACCTGTTCTTAGGGTTGGAGCCTGTCCGAATACGGAATCTCTTTTTAATAATATCCTCTCGTATTTCATATAATATCAGGGTTGGAGGATTCAAACCTTAATTCCGAGCTTTAATGCCAGAGTTGCAACCTCAAATTGTTTATCATCTCGATTTTTTTTCTGGATAAGGTTGCATTAACGTTCCTGTAAGGCATTTTAGCAGTGACAGACCGTGACTTGATTTGCTGTTGCGTTTCTGCAAGACACCCTAGAAGTCGCTCGAGAAGCTTAATTCATGCATGGTTCACATGGGCATATGTATGCTTTTAACTGACCCGCAATGAGTGGCTCGATCACATGAGCTACGTAATGTCCTGTAATGTTTCCAGTCTTGTACGTAGAATTATTTAGCTAATATGTTTGTGAGATTTGTTAAATTAGGTTTTGAAAATTTCATAATTCATAGTTAAATAATCTAAAATCCTAGTTGATTAACGAAAAATATTTTTTAATTAAAAAAATTAACTTGGTTTTTTAAAAAGTGTTTTCCTAAAAAATTTGGACGGAAAACACTTTTCAGAAATTGTGAAAAATTTAGAAATATTATATCATTTGCTGATTATATCAAATTTGGTTCTCACATTTTTTATTGCTATATATATTTTGTTTTGAATATTTATTTTTCAATTTCATCTCTTAAAATTTAATTTTTACATTAACTTTGGTCCTCATTTTTATAATTGTTATTTGTTTTTCCCTTATTATTTTTTTATTAAAATTTTTTATCTGTCAAAAATTAGATCCTCATTTTTTTTATTGCTACTTATTTTATTTGAAATAATTTATGAAATGTTAATTATTATTATTTTAATTTCTTCATCTTTTAATTTTTTAGATTTAATCTTTATTATTTTGATTATTATTTATTTTACTTGAGATAATTTATGAATTTTTTTTTCAATTTCATTTTTTTTCAATTTTTTAATTTGTAAGATTTATTCCTTATTATTTTAATAAACTCGAGAAAAAAAAAATATTAATAAGTTATTTTCCAACTTATTTTCATTGAAAAGTATTTTTCAATTTATTTTTTATTATATTACCAAACATCAAAAAATAATTTATTTTTTTTAAAATTTACTTTTTAAAAATTATTATTTTTCAACAAACAAACAAAAATTAAATAAGCGTTCTTTCAGTCCAGATTTCTTATTATGTTTGACCTGACAGGGAAGAGAGGGGCATCAAATGTCAGCAGCCCAGCGTCTCGGGCACCGCCTTCTCATACTTGGAATTTCAGGAACACAAATAGGAATGGCTCAACTTCCTTGATTTGCTTCCAATCTTTCTAAAGCAGTGACACCCACCCACTACTCTGACTATTCCTGAAGAAGCAGAGACTTGGTTTGCTTTCGCTTTATTCGGAGACTCTAAAATGCCACCACCTCGGCAGACCATGTTTTGATTTGTTCGTCTCTGCTAATCGACTCATGTTTTGATTTGTTCGTCTTACTGTGCGAAAGGATTAAAAGTCAGAAATGGAAGCTTTCACATGAGAAAATTTATGCTCTAACTTCTAGAGGGAGATATGGTGCACAACCACCGAGGGTCTTGGCATGGCGGCAAGAGAGGTTTGTCTTCTTCTGCTGTTTCTGGGTTCAAGTCTTCACGTGCATGTTTGTCACTCCTGGTGTCTTATATGTCCATTAGGTTTGCAAGATGTTCAGTGGGCCGTGAGATTAGTCGTGGTACACGCAAGCTAGCCGGACACCCATATAAATCTAAAAAAAAAAAGAAATGGTGCACAACAAAGGAGCTACTGTGATCCATCCGTCGACATCTTCAAATTTCTGTGCTCCACATAATTACAATGGGAAACTGGGATAATCTTTTGCTTGAATAAGAGTCCGGTGAAGCTAACTTCCAAAGTGATTCATCGAGCCCCCATCGACTTTCATGCAATGGTCATGATATTTTTAGGCAAATTTTTTACTTGAAGACTGAGAAAGTATACGGTAATTTATTTATATTTAAAATTACTTTTTAAAATGCTTTCAAGATATTAATTTGGCAATTTTTTTTTAAATAATTTTAATGTACCATGAAAACATCAATATATATATACTATAAAAAAATTAAATTTGATATATTTTTTTAATTTTTAATACACCTTTACAAAAATACAAGTATAGTAAATACAAACTAAATTATCTTTATAGAGATATTTTTATATATTAAAATTAGAAAATTTATGAAAATCTTATTTGTTACAGCATGTGAAGAGAGGTGGGAAGGAAAATCTGACTTACCTAACCCATCATATCAAGTATTTCTTTTTTTTTAAAAATCCAAGATTAAATAACAATGAGTGAAAGGAAAGGAGAAGACCATATCAAGAAAAAGATTAAAAAAAAAAAAATCTTTTGTTACATGTCTGCTTGAGAAGCCATCTCTTGCTTGGCTTTTGTGGTTAGTGGGATGTGACATGAAAAATCATAGCCCCCACCATCCATCCTCACCCTCTGTATCTCTTTTCTTTATTTTTATTTTTATCATAATCATAATCATAATCATTGTCTTTGCATGCCTGCCACCAAGCCATCAGCGCCACCTGCTCAAGATGGCTTGGTTAAGGGAGGCCACTACTCCACTATTTCACATCCTCCGTCTAAATCATGATGAGATCATGTCAACTAAACCGAAAAAGACTTTGATATGGTGCTACTTAACGACTTCACTGAGGAGGACCTTGAAAATCAACTCCCCTTGCATATTTTATTTCTCGAACCCGTCTCTACGGCCACCCCATATGTTCATACCCCTGCTTCTCCGATAGAATAACTAATATGCTGGCCAACAAGGAGGCCGAGCATCGCATTTTCTTGTCGTCGGTCCAACCCCGGCTGTGTATATGTCAAACAATTTCCATAATTATTCAGGTCTGTGCTGTTACCGCTACGTCTAGAAAAAGCAAAAATAAAATAAAATTACAGGATTGGTCGAGATAAGGTGATTAAAAAATTGATCAAGCAGCAGCAGCAGCTGCATGCAAGGAAGACAGACGATACCATGAAGATGCAAAATGTCATAATCTAATCAAGTGTACAACCCTTGACATGAAGCAATCCTATTTTATTTGGAGGTTTAGAAAAGTCTTTCATAATTGCATTTGTAAAAGCAACATCTTACAGATGCATGTAAGAACCATCCTGGGATATGATCCAACAAACCATCCTGGTTTAGAGCACCAGTCAGCAAGACAGCAGGTTCCTATTTATATTGCAAGTGGCATTATATTAATGTTGATGTTGATGCTGGGAAAGGACCTTGTCTAGAAGGTTTGGCAACTTAGCACTCATTGGAAAGTTAAACACATGTGCTTCTTCTAACCTCAAGAAAATGCTATCAAACAGCAGATAGATATTACCTTTTCTCTTTAGACAAAAGAAAATTATATTAAGCGTTGAAAAGAATCACAAAAGCTCGATGGAGAATAAGATCTCCCCAAAGAAAAGAGACCAGAAGAAAGAGTCGAGATAAAACAGCCCGATCCTGCCAAATATCTGCCAAGGAAACACGCTTAAAAGCGCACCGAAAGCACGGCTCCGCAAGGAAGAGCAGAAAGTGTTGTACCCCATAACAATGTTTTAAGCGTGCCTAAATTTTGGTTTCTAATATATGCACATAGTCATATAACTGCGCACAAGTAGACGACTTCAGAAAAATTCTTCTGTGATTTAAGCTTCAGAAATTGATAACTTTTATATATATTCTAACAGGTTAATCAGCGCACAAATTGAACTATTTTCCCATTATTAACACTGATAAATCTATAGTTTAAAATCATTCATTTGATGAAACTTATGATGACAGAGAGTCGGTGCCGCCTTTGAACTTGCCAATATTGAAATCTCGAGCAACTGTCTTCGATAGACCCTTCAAAGAACAAATTATCAACATCTAATTCAGCACAAGGAGAAAGAGATGCAAAAAGGTTGTCCCACATGGTGTCGATGCTTTCTTTCAAAAACCTGTTGTTCATGTACACCAAACCTCTCTATGTTCTCCTATTCCTCCCTTTGGTCACAATCGAAATGGGGCTTTCTCCAAGCTTTTAACCCTTAATAGAAACTTCTCTGCCTGCCCGCCCGCCGGGGGCCTCAAGGGATAGGCGTGGAAGAAAAGGACTTTTGTACATGACCAACTGTAAACCTCGTTAGGTTATATGAACTACAACGAGGAACCTTGTATAACAGGAAAGGAAGTTTGTAACATGATTTCAATTGGTGCTTTACAAAACCCTCTTCCTCCCAAAACAGAAAGATTTTCTCTTGAAGAGAAGTACCGTTTCATACACAGCTTGATTCTAAAAATTACAAATATTGCCAGAGGATTATAAGAGTTATTTTTTTAAAAAAAATTTCAAACTAATTGCTTATGCTTATGCTTTGCTTTAATTGGGGAGTCTGATCCCTAGAATTACTCCAGAACCAAGAAAGGATTTTCAATTTATAAAATATATAGCTAGGAACATATCTTAGTGTGTTTGGCGATGCATCTGCGAGCGCTTCAGCGAAGTGTCTTTTGGCTGAAAAAACATTGATGCATTTTTGGATGCTTTTTGATGGTTTTAAATTTTTAGTAGGAAGATGCCAAAAGGAACGAAAACAAAAGAAAAGGCATTTCAGCCAAAAACACTTTGCAAACGCTTGGCTAAAATCAAACATTATCTACCAGTATTTATTTAACTGTTGGCATCTCTTCGTTCATTGAATATTATTCTCCTCTCCTGCATCTATCAGAACACAACTCAAGAAATCTGACCTCAATGGCATTTTCCTAGTTGCTTTAATATCGTTTGCATCCCAATCTGCAACAAGTTCGATCATTCTTTACAGAAATAAATGCATTCCCTGGCTGTCACAACCTGTCATTTCAGCAATTACCTCCTGCTGGAAACCAAGCCAGCTTCCCTTGATGCAAGAAAAACAATTCTCCCTGATATTATGTGCTGAATGCCTGACTCCTTGGCCAGACTACTTCCTTATCCCCACCAAAATCTGCTTTCAGCAGTAATAGGAGAGATGCATCTCGTTAGGCTTTCAGTTTCAGTACTTGCCACCAACTTCAGGAAAAAAAAAGAGAGAAGGGAAACCCCAAATTAGAGATGACTGGTTCAACATCCATTCATCAAAGCTTGACGAGACAACCTACTGAGATGATTTTTTACCTCTTTCTCTCTGTCTCTCTCTCTCGCTCACTATTTGACCTCAAACGTTGGCACATTATAGATGAAGATCCCAAACCTTGCAAGATTCTTAACTGATTCATGGTCTCAAAACATCCCAACTTTTTTTCATATATGGAGGTAAAGGAGCATCAAACTTGAGGCTAGCCAATTGTGAGAAGTCATAGTCTGAAGATAATTGCACATCTTGCAAAGCTTTAGATACATCGGGTAAAACCATTTGTTTGCAGTGGAGATGTAGGCGGGGGTGCTTTTCAGAGATACTACCACTATCCAAATCAAGGGCGAAAGGGAGTATTTTCTCACTTAGGGACTTATCATTTGAGTTATCTTCAATATTAGACCATGGCAACTGTTTCCAATTCCTGTGAGCTTGCCATGCGTATTTGTAGTCTCCAACTATTGGCGTCCCCAATACTTCAGCACAGTGTACACGGAGCTGTGATGGTGACCGGAAATGGTTGAAAGAAATCAGTGACATTGAAAGTGAGCACGAGTAAGAGGACAGAGTTACAGGCAGACATCATAGATCAAGATATGTGTTGATTCTGCTTCATACCTGATGCTTTCTACCAGTGAGAGGGGACAGCTCCAACCACGTGAAGCCTGCATTAAGGCACAGATTAAGACTATGAACTAAAAATTACGCAAACAACTTAAGAATGAGCACCCAGAAGATCCAAAATTCTCAAATAAATGTTCCATTTCAATTAACCCAAGGGAAAAATGGAGAAAAACAGACACAAGACAAAAAAGACTAAAAACAATCCAGGACGAGCACAAGAAACAGTAAGTGGAATTTTCTTTGGCTGGCAAGAGCATGCTCTCATCAAATGCTTTAAAAGAGAGATATAACAAGTTCAGTGAATTTCTAGCAAACAAGGTCATGCTCTCCTCCTTGGTGTAACTCCTAAAAACCATCCTACATCTTTCTACAATTTCCAGCAAACAGACAGCACAACTAGCAGCAAAACACTCACTCACACTCACTAAACAACTTCCCACACGTAACTAACCAATCCTACAACAATTAACTACCAAAGTTTCAGCCTGAAATCCCCTAAAACACTGCCCGCATACCATTCACAGCCCCCTAAAATTCAGAACCAGAACATCCATTAATTACACATTCATTAAATGCTAGCATTAGAGATATATGGCTCTTAGACAAATTCAGTTAAAGAGATTTTCCCAGAGATCATGTTTAACTACATATTTGAGCAGACAAGAAGATATTCACGAATGATTTCTATGTACAATGATCAATTTGGATATCCATGAAATATCTAAATCAGGTTAAATGTATAAATGATTGATAGCTTATTTAGTTGAACGTAACATATAATGGGTCAGTTTAATTCTTTTCACTAGCAAATTATCAATAGAAAAGAAAAAAACATGTGTCAAAATAAATCTCATCTTCCTGACACATTACATCATCAAGCTATATTGATACAAAACTAGACATGTATTATTAAAAAATTCACATGCAATGGATGTGACAGAGAAGTTACGTGCTAACCATGAGATGATTCAATTACTCTGTACTGTGTAACTGCATGCTGAGAAGACAAGTTTTGTGAATTCTCAACCACTGTTATTCGATCAGATTTTCCATTGTCCACAACCACCTACGAGCAATCAGAGCACAAAGATTTTCAATATGATATTGCAAAAACCAAAGGCTTCTGATTAATGGTGTTAAGCATTAAACTCATTCTAACCTTTCCCAATGGTGCTGAAATTAATCCCTTTGGACGTCTTGGAGAACCAATGACAAGTGCCCAGTATTTTCTTTGCAGGATTCTTCTTTTGTTACCCACGTCCTTAAAAGAGAAGATAAATATTGTTAGCCTGAAACTGGGATGGACTTAACAATTTTCCACTTCTAAAGGGCATTTATAGACTAAGATAAGGAGAGTAGAGACAGGAAATGCAATACAGTAGACAATACATCATTTGATGCTGCAAGAGTTTTCTCCCGGAAGATGGCATGCAAAACTGTCGCACTTGTTTGTGTCCTTCCCATCACCAAGATACCACTGCAATCTCTGTCAAGTCTATGAACCTGATAAACACAATGATTTCATGGAAATATTTGTCGTAAGGCAACATATGAACAAAAGGGGAGGGCACTCTGCTTAGCTAACTGCTACAAGGAAATGAAGACCACTAACTTTTACACAACATAAAAAATACTTCAATAACTATATCATTTTTACTCCATGCTGCTTTCTGGGAAATTGCCTCAGATCAGTTACATGAAATATTCAATAGAACACATGCTTTTATGATGGCCGCAAGGAATATTTTTAGCAAGTAGAGTGTACCTGAACAAGAAGTGGTTCTGGAGTAACTGAAATTAAACAGCATGAATTCACCAGAAACTCACCAGCCGTGGGGGTTCTGAGTAGTCAGAACTAAAGCAACTAGCTGACAATTCATCTAAACTTCTTTTGATGCCAATGCCACCCTGTCCAGAGTAATTTAAGACAAACAAAGTTAAACTTTTACCGCTACTGATCCAACACAACATAAAGAAGCCCTGGAGGAGCAGACATTCTCTAAGTCACCTGAACAGGCATTCCGGGAGGTTTATTGACAACAATGATTGCAGCATCCTAACAACAAAAAAGCGTGTTGGGTCCACATTTGGAAATAAGAAGAATATATTTTTGACAAAACAGCAGAGTTTATGTCAATAACCTTATACAGCTCAAGGCCACGAATAAAGTTTATTTCTTCTTCATTGCAATGACAGTCTTGTTTCTCAGCAGGTAACACTTTCACACTAATTGGAAGAAAAATTCTATCTCCTACATCCATCGAATCCTTAGCTGCCACCTTTCAGTAATTTCAAATATCAAAGACAGCAATCATAATCAAACAATATAAAAAACAAACAATTCTTTTAATGCATTCCTAAAATGAAAATCAAACAGTCCTAATCATGAGAAATGCTATTTCAAAATTTTAATCAAATCCACTAGGGTAATTTCTTACTCTTTTCAGCCGATGTTCCTGTCCTTGATCACCAAGATTACAACTTTCCATGACAGGGGACTCTCTTCGTACCTGTAACCACACACACCATGACAAATCAGTCATCCTCCACTTAGCCTTTTATTTAAGTTGTTTCAAATTACAATTCAGTTTCAGTAAAAAAGACCTTTCTGAAAAAAAAATCCAAAAATTAAAACATTTCAGCTACCGTTGAACACTACTAATTGACTCCAACATTCATAAAACATGTAAAGAATGAAAATTTAAGTCCACAGCCATTGTTTCGTAAGGTCAAATTCTAGGGGGGGGGGGGGACAGATGCGCATTAAAAGCTTAAGAAAGAAAACCTCAAACCTGTCTTAAGCGAAACAGCTTTTGTACAAGGTTTCTAGGGAGTTCAGGGCAACAACGAAGTACCCACTTAAGCGCTGTCGTTTCAGAAGCTGATTTTGCGGGGATTCTTGCAGAAAGCGCTTTTCCCAAAACGCTGCCATTGATAGTCGAAGTGTAAGGAGGTAAAGTGAACCATTTGCCTCTCTTGTCATTCTCATAATGATTTTGGCTATTGGTGTTGGTGGTGTACTGAGATTGGAGTACGCGGACGGTTGAGATGGACGGTTTGGTTGCACGGAGTGAGGAGATTGACCGTGATGGTAGGAGGAGGACACGGGCGAGGAGCGTGGCGTACGCCATCATCATGCGAATTCGTGGTTTTTGGTGGTTTGATTGTTGGAGGGGAGAGGAAGGGTTTTAATATACAAATGGGCTTGGGCTCTGTTGATTCTTTTTAGAAAACTGGTCTAAGCCTTGTAAGGATCCAAAAACACCCACCAGAACTAAATAAGGATTAAGAGTTAGCTATTTAAGAGCCCATTTGTCTTGTGGCCGCAACCATTGTACTCTAATTAGTAATTCCCCCCTTTTTTCTTTTTTAAAATAAATAATAGTTTTCGGGTATTTTATTAAGAAGAAATTTTATGGCTCTCGGTTACTTTAGATTTTATATTTTTTTCAGTTTTTCATTTTTTTTAAAAATAATTGACAATATGTTTTTTTGTCCAGTTTTTTGTATTTTTAAATTTTTTTCCTCAAAAATTTCTTAAATTTGAATTAGAAAAATAATTTTTCTAAAAATTTAAATTTTTTGTTTAAATTTTGTTTATATATATTTTTAGATTATTTTGATGTGTTGATGTAAAAAATAATATTAAAAAATAAAAAAAATATTATTTTGATAAATTTCTAATTAAAAAACACTTTAAATTATAATCGCTGGCACATTTTCAAATACTTCTTAAATATTTTAGTTCTTGTTCAAGAGCCTAGATTTAATTCCATTAATGAACAAGATAATTTTTAAAATAAAATCCATAAAGATGAAAAGATATTGATTATATGAAATAAAATCAAACAATCATTAAACATTCCAAATCAAGGCAGGGGATTAACGGTTCAATGAACTCAAATTGGAAGTTTCTTTATCAGTCAAAAAAAGTCTCTCCACTTGGATAGATTGATGGTTTTCTGATTATCAATGCATGAGAGTTCTACATCGACGAGAGCCTATTGGATCATCCAGGGGGCATGTCCGCCATCTGCCACTTGCATGCCTGCTCCGGCTTGCTTTGTCTTTTTCTGATGCTGAAATGATGAGCGGGTGCGCTTAATACAATAAAAGAACCATTGCCCCTCTTATTTTTCGATAATTAGGCTCTTGAATTAATGGAGAAACAAAGACCTCTCAGTAAATTTAAAAGATAAAAGAAATAAAATATGTAAATATATTCTCGTGGAAAAACATTATTTCCTTTAAAGGGCGCGGGATATCGTTCTATGTAACATTCTTTGAACCGAGAAAGAAAATCTTACAGCGCTCTAGTAATAGCTAGCTGTTCACTTCTGCCGAGATGTAAGAAAAGCATGCGCAGCATCCAATCTTACGAAGATCAGAATTTCTAAACATGTAATAAGATGATTGTACATCCAATTTAAAGCAAACAGATTTGAAATAACAATAACAAAAAAGACCAGTAATGTTTTTTTAGTTTAATGTGGGTATCCGGGCTAGCTTTCACACACCTCGACTAATTTTATGAACTCTAAAATTAATAATCATGTAAACTTCCAGTGATTATTATAAAACTGACAATGTGCATGCCTTGGAGTATTTGTGTGCGGCTCGGACCGGAGTATTTAATCGGTCCAAGAAGTTGAGCATTTCATGATCCGTGGCCTGGACCGCCTGGGCTTGGCCCGGATTGCTTAATGCCTCGAGGGGCTAATTTAGTGAAGGAATCCTCCATCTTCTTGAAAGAGCTAGCCACCTTCAGATGCCGAGCTTGGGATTGGGAAAGAACAATGCTCAGGCAGAGGAGTAGAAGAACAACAAAACAAAGAGATCTTAGTTCTCGAGCCATCTTTAAGTGATATATATATATATATATATATATAAACCTAAAGATTCAAATGTTAGTAATGCTTGTAGAAGTGGTGATGCATGGAAACTTGGAGTCGAGTATATATAGAAAACTGAAAGTAGGTGTGCTTTTATAGCATTGAAGGTAAGTTAGGTCCTCCTTGCTCTAAAGTAAGATCTCATGTGATTTTTTCTCTCTTAATTTCCTTTCAACTGCCACAAAAAAAATAAAGAATTTTGAAGAATCCAAGATGGTCGTGGATTTAGGAGGCCACAGGGAGGAATGTAGATAGTCCAACTTCAAAGGTACCGTATCATATATATGACTTGTGAATTTGCCAATTTTCAACTGAAAGCAAAGGCAATGTCAATTTTCTTGGCTGGCCGACGGTCATCGTAATTCTAACGTGTTTGCAATCTCAAGCCTTCCGGTGGGGGACCAAACCCATGCAAAACGTCACGACCAGTTCTTTTCTCATCTTTTTTGGGCACGTAAATTCTCCAAATCGTCTGTCTTTTTCTAATAATCTTTCTTCTCTAAGATCATTTTCATTAATTAGCTGTGCTGACATATATAATTTTTCATAGAGCAGTAATTTCTTGTTGGGTATACGACCAAAGTCTCACATTGGCTAGAAATTAGGAGGATCATGGGTATATAAGGATGGGTATATAAGGATGGACAAATATCTCCATTGGTATGAGGCCTTTTGGGTATAGCCCAAGAGCAAATTCATGAGAGCTTAGGCCCAAAGTGGACAATATCATACCAATGTGGAGATAGGTGGTGTTTATAGTCCTTACATTCCTTTCATAAAATTTTTGGATTTTGCATTCGTGTTTTTCTCAACCCCTTATTCTAATTAATTCTATAATTAATTTATTTTATTTTTTATTAATATAGATGTTCGGTTCAATTCATGAGCATCTCGACTAATCTTATAGATTCTGAAGTTAATAATCATGTAAGTTTTCAATAATCCTGAATTTTATAGAACTCGAACTGATAGTTTTTATAATACAAACTTAAAATCTGATCAATTAATTTATATTTTTTTACTTTGTTTCGTGTACCAATTCTAAAATAAAGCGGCACCATGTTTAAAGCCCTATTGGGATAATCAAACCATTTTTTACTACACGCAACAATGCTTCTTGTTTTAAGCTGCCCGTGAACTCCATTAGTAAGATTTTCTTTTTCATTTCGAAAAACACAACATTATCATACCTTGGTTTTGCTATCAAATTAACTCCGCTGAGTAGGGACATTAGAAACTAATTATTTGCTTGTTTCTCGATCGTGCTAAGTGACAGAATTCTAGAATTCCATATCTTGCTTTTGGCCCCAAGAAGATTAAATGACAAAGAAAAACAATCACTAGTTTCATTACACAAGATATGGATATTTTAGTTTTTCATTCTCCATCAACATGCATGGTAGTACGTTTTCCTAAGATAGCTACACCAGGGGCTGCCAATTGTTTGATGTCTTGATCACCCAATTCATTGAAATTCGAATCCAAGTTAGGTCACGAAGCACACCGTTGTTAAATTAGCACGTGCACAGCAGCCCGGCAGTTAAAGTAGCAAATTTCAGCTCAAAATTTAACAAGGCAGTCTGTTTTTGAAATTATTTTTTTATTTAAAAAGATATTAAATTAATGTTTTAAGTATTTTTTTAATAATTTTAATATGTTGGTGTTAAAAATAAAAAAATATTTTAATATATTTTTAATTAAAAAAATATTTTAATAGATTCAAACGCTCTAACAAATCCATTCTAGTATCTAACAATTAAAAAAAAAAATTCGAAGAAAAATATTGGCAACAATCAAAATAAGCTTAATTTAATGTAAAATAATTTTCAATAAAAAAAAATTCATAATATTTTCATATGTCAATTTAAAAAAAGAATCAAAATATCTCACCATTAAAAATTATATTAAATAATTTTAAAAAATATATTAAGAGTTAAATCATAATTTATATTAGGCAAGAAGTGCGATAAAGCTAAAATACAATCCCGGTGCAACAAGCAACCGGCTACAGATGCCCTGGGAGGTTTCTAAAATCCATATATTGTTTGAACCATAAAGGCATGGTTCTTAAACTTCCTCCTCACTAGAAAAAGAAGGGGGTGGGGGGGTGGTGGTGGGTGGTGGTGTGGGGAACACTGCCTGCCCACTTATTCTCCCCGATGACTTGGAGCTTTAATTTAAATGTGTGTTTTACCCTTTTTCATCAGATAAAAATAGCAATTAACTTTATTTAATGCACATTAATTAATTTGATTTTCATGATCAGGATCCGGCACGTGATAGGTGTAATATATAAAGACAATTATTAAAGATTTTCATCTCCTTAAAACGTATTTATAGAGAACAATAAATCTTGACGTAATTACCTTTTGGAAATAATTCAGTCCCAGGGCCAGGAACATCTCTCCCGGCCCCTTGCCTGTCTGCAAAGCATCGCTGTAGTCCAAACTTTCTGCTGCTCATGGTATATAAACCTGTAGCTTTCTGACAGTTTTTAGGCAGATTGAATATGGTTCCAAGTTGACCACTTAAAAAGGCTCGTGCGAGGAGGATGAATTACAATGCCACAAAAGAAAGCACTGTCATGGTGGGTTTACCCCTTTTTTTTTTATTCCACGATACAGAATATTTTAGAGAAATTAATATTCATTTTTTTATGTTTTTACCAGTGTATTTAGAAAAAAAATAAATTCACTGGAATATTAGTTTTAAAATTTGAATCAAGGAGAGAAAAGGAAGGGAGTGTCTTGTACTAATTAGCTAGCTTTTATAAACACCTTTCCCAGTTGAAAAAGATCCACCGTCTAAATCTTTCGGAACATTTCGTTTTCGGCTTAGAAACTAATAAGCTGCCTCAGAGAGAGAAGTATGCGATTATTTAGTCTTGGGCAGTTTTCTTCTTTTTTCTGGAACTCCCGTCAATTGTTTCACCAAATCTTAAAGGATAATTGTCATCAATCTTATCAAGATACCACTAAAAATATATATTTCGTAGTTCTTGATTTTTCTAATTAGGGTTTCAACTCTCCATTTATCTTGTTTTGGTCCTCGGCTTGACAATTTAGTAATGAACAAGCTAGCGTTTATGTTGCCAGCTAACTTAATTATACGGTAAATTATTTGGGTATTTTCTTATGTTCTATTTATTTTTGTATTTTAAAATTGTTTATAAAAAAGTTTAAATTTTTTTTATTTTTTTACTTTAAATTAATATTTTTTTTGTGTTTTTAAATTATTTTAATACGCTGATATAAAAAATAATTTTTTAAAAGTAAAAAATATATATTATTTTAATATATTTTTAAATAAAAAATATTTTAAAAAATAACTGCTATTAACTAAACAATTTGGTTAAAAATCACGCTAGCCTAAAACATACATGAATGAGCCACGCAGAATCCGATACGTCTCCCCCAAATCAACCAGGAAAGCAAAGTAATTAGAAAACTTTCTTCCCCGTCAGCTATAATGTCTAATTAAAATATCAAGCAACAACAGTCTTGATAGCCTAAAGTCTTGACTAAACTAAAAAATTCAGGTAATCCTAGAGTGAGTTTTCAAAAGAAGACAGCTGGCTAATGGGAAAGAAAACAAAAGAATTTAGCTAGTACTACAAGTTTTGATCTCTCATAATCGTGTCGTTGTACTAGGTAAAATCGTTCTACAAACCCTTAGATTCATGTTGGTCCACCACATTACTTGTATGATCCTAGTTTATCCATGTCACTAAATGTACTTTTCATGTTAGTTGCTTATATAAATCAGTATCTTTGCCAGATTTTTACTGTTGAAAACTGCTGATGAGATTGGAGAATTCAATCCAAAATTCCCAGGCTAGGTACAAATCGAATTGGCCATCGCCCTCTTACTTTCTTTAACCAAAACTTTAACTCGCACTTCTTTCGAGCTCACCGCCAGTTCCATATTTCGATTCCCGTTAATGTTACCACTTGTCCATTCTTAGAAATCGTACTCTTTGCTTTAACTATTTGCCAAGCTGATTGGAAATTTCTCTTTCCAAAGATCAGCCAAGATGGTACCCTATACTATGAACCAAAGGTGGCCTGGCGGCACATGATCAATAATTCAAATTATCACATGCTTTCGAATAGTGATGCGCAACCTTTTCCGTCAAATCATCTCCCAAACTAACTTAAAGAGCTCAAACTACTAATTTTCAAGCCTTATAAATGGAACTCCAGCATACAACCTGCCATTCATTGTCGAAACATACACAGCACATAGTCAGGGAAACATATTTCGGAGGCATATAATTAAACCATAAGGTTCAAAAACGTGTATGTCTAGCATGGGGAGAGAACAAAAACCTGTAACCCTCTCTTCTCTTCTTCTTCTTCTTGGTTCTCTCTTGATAATCACCATGGTTGTCGGCACAGAAGCTCGGCCTTTGAGTGGTTCAAGGCTGAATAAAGATGTTAATGTTGGAGGGATTGAAGGTCTTATTGGAGGATTTTCTCTCCAAGCAGTGAAGAAGTCAGGGCCGAGCCCAGGTATTGGTCATAAATACGAAAACTTTCAAACTCAAGGAGAGGCTACAAATTCTGGTTCGAGTCGTGGTGAGGGACATAAGCACGTTATTAATGGCAATAAACCGTAACAGCATTTTACGCACATAGCCAATGGGATGAAGATCTTCAATTTTTTTAGGATACATAGGCAGGAGAGAAGATCATATTATTAATTTCTTTTTCGTTTTCCCGTACAATAGTTTTCACTTATTGTTTTTGTAGTTTTTAACATGTATTTACGACATATAATTAAGGTAATTAATTAACCAAGTAAATATGATTTTAATTAGGGAAACCCAAACTTTTCAGTGAAGTGCATTGTTTCTACATATGTGTGGGTATGGATGGCACGAACACGAGCTAATGCAACTGAAATTTGAGAATACAAACACGAAGTGGTCAAATTTTTGTCCTAACAATTCTTATATTTTAACCTTGAAGTCTTTGTTTTTCTTCTCAATTAGTACACTTTCCAACAATTTATTTGGCAACGTTCGGCTAAATGTCTTATTTGGAATAAAATATGGCTGATCGGTTAAAAACTACCCCGAGTTATTAATCAACATCGAATTAGTCCCTGTAACTTTCTTTTATTTTAATTTGGCTCTTCAACTTCTTTTTCAACGATGTTAATTTTTTCCGTCTAGCTGATCACATGTAAGAGCTATAGACGTAACCTTTAAATCTCATAACATGTTTTCGAGGAGAGACACTTACAAACACGTGATTGAAATTGTTTGAAAATTGATGAAGTATAAAAAATCCAAGTGGGAAATAGGATTTTAAGGTCTGATGATCAGTTAATTAATTCATCTCAGCAGTAATTTTATCAATTCTTTTAAGTTATGGTGATTCATAACTTGTAATTAGTATTTGTTAGGATTGTGATTAATACCTGAAAAAACATCTTTTAATGAATGGTCAAATTCTTAGATATTTAAATAAATATCATTTTATAGAGAAAAAATAAAATAATATTCTTAGATTTTATGGTAAAATTTGTATAATTGATGACATTAGATTAATATATTATATTTAAATTCATGAGTGTAATGAATTCAGTCATATCAGGAGTGCGATGATAAAATTTCTCAGGTTCAACACCATTTGTATAACATGTGACAAACTCACTCCTATTGATCTGGAAACGCATCAGGTCAAGTTATTGGATTTGGCAAGCACCACTGATTCAGTTCCTTGTTCCCTCTCCCTCTCGATTGATTCCCCCTGTTCCCTCTCCCTCTTAGTCGATCCCCCTCTCGGTTTCTCTCATTCCCCCATTCCTCTGTTCCCTCTCCCTCTCGGTCGATTCCCCTCTCGGTTTTTCTCATTCCCCCATTCCCCTGTTCCCTCTCGATTTCTCTCATGCCCCTATTCGCTATCGGTTTCCCCGTGTTCCCTCTCTGTTTCTCTCGTCATTTATGCACAAAGAAGCAAATATTGAAGACATAGAAGTAGGACAAAGATTCAAGGGGCAACAAGGCTCCTCCTTCCCAGTTCTCCTCCCTCTCCCTCCCGGTTACTGTTTAAAAACAAATAGAGCAAGGGTTGATTTTCAACGCTTCCACCCGGGATATGGTGGCTGGATCCGGGGATAGGGTAACAGGGAGGGGCTGCTGTTTGCTGGGGAAGATTGATTAACACAGTTTGGGGATTTTTGGCGTGTCTTGAATTGGTTTGTTGGGTTAGAATAAAACTGCCGAATGTGAGTGATTTTTGAAGAAAACTATCATGGAAAAATTATGTTTTTTGTGGCTTTGCTTGATGAATTTTAGTTGTGTTATGGAAATGTTATGGAAAATATGACAGGTAACAGATTTATGGAAATGGAATGCCATACTTTTTACAGATCTACGAAGAAGATAAGAACATAAAGGAAATAAAGGAAAAAAAATACCTGAAATTGTGCAAGCGAAATGCTTCAATTGTCCAGAGAATGCTTCTGTAATTGTTCCTGCTTCCAATCATTTTTGACGAGAGAGAAAGAGATCGTGATTTGTGAAAATAGGTGTATTAAAAAAAAGGAAAGTGTTTTCCTTTCTTTATCCGGGGGAAAACACTTTCCTTTGATAAAACGATGTTTTTTTGTTGATTGTAATTAAGTTTCCGTTGACTACTTTTCCGTAATGTTGTCAAACATGGGAAAGTAAGGAAAATGAATTCCAGAAATTCATTTTCCTTGAAACAAACAAGGCGCAAGGTAGAGGGGTTGCGTGTAAGTAGGGGAAAGATTTTTTACCTGGAGAGCAAGCTGGAATTGCACAATCTTTAAAAACTAGAAGATTCTATTTTACTGTAGCTTTCCATCACTTCTTTTTACTGCAGCTTTTCCAGTTTTCAAAGATTTATAATAGAAGTGATGGGAAGCTGCAGTATGTGAGCTTTGAATTTGCAGTCTCTTTTAAAATCAACGAGAAACCTTCATCCATAAGAGAAACAAGTTGTATACAAATCAACGAGAAACCTTCATCCATAAAAAAAATATAAAACGAACATAAATGTATTTAGTTAAAAGAACACACACACACACACACACACACACACACACACATATATATATATATATATATAAATATAGTATTTTTTTTTTTATATTGGGCAACTAATTTTTCAAAAATTACATTTTATATTCTCTGGAATTAACACAAAAAAAATAAACAAAAAATATATATTTAATTATAAGACCATCATTATATTTTAAATAATAACTAAAGAGCTTGTAAAACTTAAAAATAACAAAAAAATATCACTAAATTTCTTAAAGTTTATTTTCACTGTTTACATCAGTAAACAAAGCAGTATCGAAAAAATTGCTTAGACATAGTATCAAAAAGATTTACATCAGTAAACAAAACAGTATCGAAAAGATTGCTTAGACAAGACCTCTGTGCTCAGTCGACGCAAATTAGTTAATGACCAAGTTGGTGGACTGTATTTTCCTTCATAGTTGGCTGAGTGCGATGATAAAATTTCTCAGGCTCAATATCTTTTGTATAACACGTGACAAACCCACTCCTATTGGTCTGGAAACGCGTCATGTCAAGTTATTGGATCTAGCAAGCACCATTCTTAGATGCTGTTTTGGCCTGGTGTTGACTAGATTCAACAACACTTGGATCAGGCCAGTGTTAAGCTCAATAATTTTTTTTTAAAATCATATCTATATGTTTTTTTATCCAGTATTTTTCAATAAACATATATATAATGATAAAATCTTGGTTGATAAAAAATATTTGGAATTTTTAAGTTTCAAGTGGTTATGAATTAGGGGTATCGTGTTTAGGAGTAATATAAGAACCATGTCAGTGGTTTTAGTTTTAAGGCAGAAACAATCATGTACCCAATAATATCTTTCCTAGGAGACACGTATCATGATATCGAAGGATCATGTTGTTCTCACATCAAGTAAATATTGTTCGGGGATCGGTCGGCGAGATGGAAGGATGACTTCCTAGTAAAAAAAAAAATTCATGACCTAAATAAAAAATAAAATGAAAATGAAGGACTAGTTTTCTATTGACCAATACTTGATTATAGTTTTTAATCAATTAACTATAAAATATTCCGTTGTTTAGAGTGCTCTTTGTTAATTCGCTCTTGTATTAATTAAATATTTAGACTTTGTTCTATAAATTACGATGATTGACACTCCATTATGTGAAATGGACATTAATTAATATAACCATCAAACTCTTTCTTGGGACTTTTTTCCATTACAAAGTACTGGCATACGCGCACGAGTATTTAAATGATATTTATGAACTGTACTTATAAAAAAAAATTAAATTAAATGTAATAAGATCTCTGTATAAGCATCACGGTTCATGTTCTAGCTACAAATAAAATACATTAATGATATAAAATTTTATTAAATTTATTTTATATATTTAATTTATGTTTCATTCATGAAAAGAAAATATAGTATCGCTCTGACGTAAAAGAGTATTAATTATGTGATTGTGAAAACATTCCAAACCCAGCAGCTCACCCTTAAGTTTTTTTTAAAATAAATATAAGTATGAGAGAAAAATTCTAAATGGATATATTTTTAATAATATTAATAAAATTCATACAAATATCTTCCAATTTATATAAATATCAGAAATTTGGTTAAATAATTAGATAAATTCAAAATGATATTATTTTAAAAGAATTAAAAATAAAATTATATTTCACTTGTGATTTGACCGGGTTATGAGTTGACATATCGAATCAATTGGTTTGATTTAATCAAGTATCGTCCGGTTTGAAATAAAATAAAGATTGAGTCGGATCGAGTTTAATAACATTGATAAAACCATACAAATATCTTTTGATTTATATAAATGTCATTAAATATATTTATAATAAAGATAAACAACGTAACAATTTAAAAATGATAATCTCAACTAACTTTTAGTCTTGCATTGAATAGTTACATGTGTGTGTGTGTAGTGCAATGTGTAATCAAATACATGCATGCATGCATGCAACAAAAATTGTATCTGTCGTTCATAGTTATGAGTACAAGTTTTTATATTTTTGGAGAAATTAAGAATTTAACCAATCCAAAGTCAAATATATATATATATATATATATATATATATATATATATATATATATATATATATATATATATATTGTCAAAGTTAATGTACTGCACAAAGGAGAAGCATTATTTACGACATCTGAAGAAAAATGGCATACAATTTACGTCTTCTGCAACGTGAAGCAGACCTAGAATTAACTAATGGTCAAAGCAGGTGGAATAACTGGTAGCTGTCGAAGTGACACCATTTAACTGGTCTCGAGTACTGCTTCAAAGGATTGACTTGCAATTGGGAGTTGCAGGGCTGAATATTTGTTAATTCTCCCGAACCATTATTAAAGCATCCTCACCCAACGTTTTCCAAATTCTGGCAAACTAGATAATATTAAAAAGAATACTCATTACTGTACGGTCTATCTATCACTAAAAACTTTGAATGGAACTCCTTCTAAATGCTATATATATATCCGCATCCTTTCATTCCATGCTCACCCCTCACTCCCAAACTCATCAAGTCCTCTACTGTACATCAATCTCTTCTCATTCTCTTCCGTCTCTCTGCCAGTCAAAAAAACCCTGAAGAGAAAAATGGTTTCCAAGTCTCTTGGCCATCTCTTCCTTGTTTCTTTCCCAGGCCAAGGCCATGTAAATCCTTTACTTAGACTTGGAAAAATTCTTGCCTCCAAAGGCTTCCTTGTCACCTTCTCCACCACTGAAACCACTGGCAAAGAGATGAGAGAAGCCAGTGACATCATAGATAAGCTAACCCCGTTTGGTGATGGCTTTATCCGGTTTGAATTCTTTGAAGATGGATGGAAAGAGGACGAGCCTAGGCACCAAGACCTTGATCAATACTTACTTCAACTTGAGCTTGTTGGTAAACAAGTAATTCCTCAAATGATCAAGAAAAATGCAGAGCAAGGGCGGCCTGTTTCTTGCCTCATAAACAACCCTTTCATTCCTTGGGTTACAGATGTGGCCACAAGTCTAGGTCTCCCTTCTGCAATGCTTTGGGTTCAATCCTGCGCTTGTTTCGCCTCATATTACCATTACTATCACGGTGCTGTACCTTTCCCTGATGAGGAGCACCCCGAGATAGATGTCCAACTACCATGGATGCCTCTCCTAAAACATGATGAAATTCCTAGTTTCTTATATCCTACAACTCCTTATCCTTTCTTGAGGAGGGCTATTTTAGGTCAGTACAAAAATCTTGACAGGCCATTTTGCATCCTGATGGAAACATTCGAAGAGCTTGAACCAGAGCTTATCAAGCACATGTCCGAAATCTTCCCCATCAAGACCGTTGGGCCACTATTCAGAAATCCTAAGGTAATAAAGACAACGGTCCATGGAGACTTCCTGAAGGCAGATGATTGCATCGAATGGCTTGACACAAAGCCACCTTCATCAGTTGTTTATGTGTCTTTCGGTAGTGTCGTACAATTGAAGCAAGACCAATGGAACGAGATGGCTTGTGGGTTACTGAATTCGGGCGTCTCTTTCTTGTTAGTTATGAAACCACCCCACAAAGATTCAGGAAATGACCTCCTTGTTCTGCCAGATGGGTTATTGGAGAAAGCAGGAGACAGGGGCAATGTGGTGCAATGGAGTCCTCAAGAGAAGGTTTTAGCTCACCCATCAGTTGCGTGCTTTGTAACACATTGTGGGTGGAACTCTACTATGGAAGCACTCACATCAGGCATGCCAGTGGTGGCTTTCCCTCAATGGGGTGATCAAGTAACTAATGCAAAATATTTGGTCGACATCTTTAAGGTTGGTGTGAGATTGTGCCGCGGAGAAGCAGAGAACAAACTGATTACTCGTGATGAGATAGAGAAATGCTTGTTGGAGGCCACAGTGGGACCTAAGGCAGTGGAAATGAAGCAGAATGCAATGAAATGGAAGGAGGCAGCCGAGGCAGCAGTGGCTGAGGGTGGTTCCTCCGACTGGAATATACGATATTTTACTGACGATATTGTAAAAGCGAATGAGTCTGAGATTGCTGGGAAGTGCATTGGTTCTAATGAGTTTCCAGTGGCGGTAGTGGTGAAGTCCAACGAGAAAGTGGCTGAACTGGTGGGGTGATCGGCATGAGGAGATTTGCTATATATGCAGTGAATATGGAACGGGTTTAATCCAGTGTTAGTATGATGAAATTACTCTTGTTATGTAATTGTCTCCTTTTTACTTCTTTTAATTAGGTATTAATAACATACAGTAAAGGCCAAGTGCCATATGTATGATTGTTGTCGATTTTTTGTACTCTCCTATTTATAATTTGCTAAAATCTTATTGGTTTGAATTGCTTGGAATGGCTGTTGAAAATTAAAATTGTTGTAATATTTTTAGTTTTTATTATATTCATGATTGTCTTATGATTTGGATATAAATTTCATTATATATAGGATCTTTATAATGTCGAGTAGTAACCAAAATCCAAAGAAATACAAAGGTATGGGTTTATTTTTTAAGAAAGTAAGATCATCAAGTAGGTGGAGGACAAAAAATTCTAAACCTTCTAGTTTTGAAAATATAGAATCTCAAGGATTTTTTCAGTCTTTAAAAAAGGATCATGCATGGTTAAGAATTTAACATTACAATTCTTGAAGTAATCCAAAATTATATTGGCAAATATTTGAATTTTTAGTTAATAATGCCGACAATATTCAAAGAGTATACATGACCCATATGAATATCCTAGTCATGCAGATGGAGCACAATCTCAAAGGTTTCAATGTAAGTCATTTAAGCATATTTTTGGCTTGAGTATTCTATTGCCAAAGATATGAAATTTTGTTTTCCTTGCTTTCATTTTAATAATGAATAACATAAGAGAGAGACTCATCATTCCAAAACATATACCAGCACGTCTACAAATAAACGAGAAAATGAAAGAAGGTGCATAGGGAATTGAGGGTGTCAGGCTCCTCGATAGTTGCTCCCAGTATAATGATCAGTCAGTAGCTAGAAAGCAGAATATATAGCTTTGAGCAAACGACAATAATTGTAGGAGGCAGGTGAAGTGAATTGGGTCGATATTTGGTTCGTCATACAACAAATAATGCAAGGTATGGGCGGTTTCTGCTCAGAAACGTGAACAGTGGAGGTTGCACGCAGAGAAGTGTTGTGTGTGGTCCCGCACCATGTGATGGTGGGACCACCACATTAATTAGTAAGAGACAGCAAGGCAAGGCTGTCTCTTTGAATTAATAGAGGAGCTGCCACTGTAGAGGCAGTAGCAAAAACGGGAGAAAAACAAGAGAAAAGAGAAGAAGAGGCAGCAGAGCAGCCTGTGTTCTTTCTTCGATTTCCAGCTCGTTCACCGTTGGATCGGGCTGAGATTTTGACAGCAGCTTCTAGACACATTCCTCTTCATTCTGGACGGCTGGATTGAAGATTGGTGGTGTGGAAGCTGGCCGTTTTGATAGAAAACGGGGCTGTCAGTTTTGTGAGTTTTTCTCAAATAATTCTCCTTTAATCTTGTTGTAATCCGAGAATAAGTAGTTCTTGATGATATATATGTTGTATCCCTTAGTTGAATCTGAGGAAGAACAGTTGTGAACCCATTATTTGTGATAGTGGAAGTTTTTAGGTGGACTCCGGTCCCGTGGTTTTTCCCGCATCGGGTTTTCCACGTAAAAATCTTGGTGTTAATTTGTGTGATTATTTGCATTATATTTGATCATTGTTTGAATCTGTTTTTTTTACTGCACAAAGAGGGAAAAAGGATTGGGACTTGTGGATTGTGAATTGTATTCCGCTGAATTGATCCGATTAGTTGTCCCGAGTTTTCCCAACAAAGTGGTATCAGAGCATTTGGTTGTGTAGATTGATTTCTTGTGCAGTTAAAATGGAAAAGGAAGATTCGGGCATGATAAAGCTCACTTCCTCAAATTATTTTCTGTGGAAAACAATGATGGAGGATCACTTATATTGCAATGATTTGGCTTTGCCGATTGAATGTAAAGGAATAAAGCCTGATGACATGGATGATGCAAAATGGAATGGACTAAATAGAAAGGCTACCGCTAATGTTAGAAAATGGGTATCTTCTAAGTCCATTAATCATATTTCTCAAGAACATGACTGTTATACAGTGTGGAAGATGTTGGAAGAAACATTTGCCAAGGAGAGTGCACAAAACAAGGTTTTTGTAATTAGAGACCTTGTGAATTTGAAGTATAGAGATGGTGAAGATGCTTCAGTGCATATAAATGTATTCCAAGGGTTCTTGAATCAGCTGTCATTGATGAACCTTGAGTTAGCCGATGAAATGCAAGCATTAATCCTATTGAGTGCATTGCCGGATAGTTGGGAGACTTTGGTAGTGTCACTTAGCAATTCTACTCCGAATGGAAAGCTCACTTTAAAAACAGTGAAGGATTGTATCCTCAATGAAGAGAAGAGGAGGAAAGGAACAAGCACTTCCGAGTCTCATGCACTTGTTACAGAAAGTCGAGGGAGAAGTCAAAGCAGGTTCTCTCACGGCAAGCAAGATGGAGAATCCAGCAATAGAAAAGGCAAATGGAAGCCAAGAGGAAGATCTCAGTCAAGGAAGGGTTTTAAATGTTATTATTGTGACAAGCCTGGGCATATGCAAAAAGATTGCAGAAAGTATAAGAGAGATAAAAAGGGTAGAGATGAAGACAAGAATGAAGAGAACGAGACAACTGCAGTTGTGTCTGATGGTGATGTTGCCATTGTGTGTGATGATGGCTGTGTTAATCTTGCATGTCAAGATACCACCTGGGTTGCAGATTCAGCAGCTTCTTACCATGTAACACCCCGACGTGATTTTTACACATCCTACACTGCTGGTGACTTTGGTCAAGTTAGGATGGGAAATCAAGGGATGGCTAATGTTGTGGGCATTGGAGATATTTGGTTGGAAACTAATACTGGGTGCAAGTTGCTACTCAAAGATGTTAGGCATGTGCCTGATATGCGCCTACATTTGATCTCTACTGGTACTCTTGATGAAGAAGGCTATCACAGTTACTTTGGAGATGGTAAATGGAAGCTCTCCAGAAATTCCCTAATTATTGCTAAAGGGAAGAAGATGGGTCTCTACATGTCACAAGCCAAGGTGATCAAAGGGGAGGTGAATGCAATTGAAGATTGCTCTACTGATCTATGGCATAAGCGGCTTGGACATTTGAGTGAGAAAGGCCTTGGCATCCTTGCCAAGAAGAACTACCTTCCTTTAAAAGGTATGAACTTGAACACATGTACTCATTGTTTAGTTGGTAAACAACATAGAGTTGCATTTCAAAGATCACCTCCACATAGAAGATCACATGTTCTTGATTTAGTTCATACTGATGTTTGCTCAATGATTGATAAGTCTCTTGGAGGTGCATTGTACTTTGTTAGTTTTATTGATGATCATTCCAGGAAGATTTGGGCCATTTGTTTGAAATCCAAAGATCAGGTGCTTGATGTCTTTAAGGATTTCCATGCCAGAGTTGAAAGAGAAACTGGTAGAAAGCTGAAATGTGTTCGAGCAGACAATGGTGGTGAATACAGGGGTCCTTTTGAGAAGTACTGCAGGGAACATGGTATCAAGTTGGAGAAGACAGTTCCTAAGACTCCACAGCAGAATGGAGTGGCTGAGAGAATGAACAGAACAATTGTTGAAAGAATTAGATGTATGCTCTCTCATGCAAAGCTGCCTAAGTCCTTTTGGGGTGAGGCAATGAAGACTGCAGTTGCCATGATCAACCTTTCTCCATCAGTTCCTCTTGAGTTTGATGTTCCAGATAGAGTTTGGAAAGGAAATGATGTTTCCTATGCACACTTGAGAGTGTTTGGATGCAGAGCATTTGTACATGTTCCAAGGGATGAAAGGTCTAAGCTTGATAGCAAGACAAAGCAGTGTATTTTCTTGGGCTCTGAAGATGATGAGTTTGGTTATAGGTTATGGGATCCAAAGGAGAAGAAAATTGTGAGAAGCAGAGATGTTATCTTCTTTGAAGATCAAACCATTGAAGACTTTGAACTGAAGGAGAAAACAGAGTCTACTACTTTTATTCCATCTAATTCAAATCCAGCACCTACTCCACAGTTATCTTTGATGCCTGCTAATCATGGGGGAGACTTGCAAAATGATGAAAATGATGGTTTTCTTAATGAGCCATTAGTTGGTGATCCTGAATCAGCTAATGATGATATTGATGTTATTCCTGAACAGGTTATGCAGGAAGCTCCAGATGAGCCACAATTGAGGAGGTCAACTAGACCTCGCCAACCTTCCACCAAATACTCTCCTCATGAGTATGTGCTGGTTACTGACGGGGGAGAGCCAGAATGCTTTGATGAAGCTATGTCACATGAGAAGAAAAGTGAGTGGTTGAAAGCAATGCAAGAAGAGATGAAATCCTTGCATGAAAATCATACCTTTGAGTTAGTGAAGCTTCCTAAAGGTAAGAGAGCGCTCAAGAACAAATGGGTGTTCAGGTTGAAAATTGATGAACATTGCTCACAACCAAGGTACAAGGCAAGATTGGTTGTGAAAGGTTTCGGTCAGAAGAAGGGTATTGATTTTGAAGAAATCTTTTCACCAGTGGTCAAGATGTCTTCAATCCGAGTTGTGCTTGGCTTAGCTGCTAGTTTGAATCTTGAAGTTGAGCAACTTGATGTGAAAACTGCCTTTCTCCATGGTGATTTAGATGAGGAGATCTACATGGAACAACCTGAAGGGTTTGAAGCAAAAGGTAAAGAGCAGCTAGTTTGCAAGTTGAAAAAGAGCTTATATGGGTTAAAGCAAGCTCCAAGACAATGGTACAAGAAGTTTGATTCTTTCATGGTGGATCATGGTTATGACAGGACCACTTCTGATCATTGTGTATTTATGAAAAGGTTTCCAGATGGAAACTTTACTATTCTCCTGTTGTATGTGGATGATATGTTGATTGTTGGCCATGATGCTAAGAAGATTCAGATGTTGAAGGAAGAGTTAAACAAGTCTTTTGCAATGAAAGACTTAGGACCGGCAAAACAGATTCTTGGCATGAAGATCACACGTGACAGGAAGAAGAAGAAACTTTGGCTATCTCAGGAGAGATATGTCCAAAAGGTACTTGAGAGATTCAACATGAGCAACTCCAAACCAGTTTGTTCTCCACTTGCAAGCCACTTTAAACTAAGTTCTAAGCAGTGTCCTTCAAGTGATGAAGAAAGAGATGAGATGAAAAAGGTTCCTTATGCATCCGCAGTTGGTAGCTTGATGTATGCCATGGTTTGCACAAGGCCGGATATAGCTCATGCAGTTGGTGTGGTTAGTCGGTTCCTCTCCAATCCCGGTAAAGAACACTGGTCAGCAGTGAAATGGATACTTAGGTATCTCAAAGGTACTTCTAGTTTCAACTTATGTTTTGGTAATGATAAACCTGTGTTGGATGGATACACAGATGCAGATATGGCTGGTGATGTTGATTCTAGAAAGTCCACATCAGGATACTTGATGAAGTTTGCAGGGGGAGCAGTCTCATGGCAATCAAGGCTGCAAAAATGTGTTGCATTATCCACTATAGAGGCTGAATATATTGCTCTTACTGAAGGGGGCAAAGAGTTGTTATGGATGAAGAAGTTCTTACATGAACTTGGCCTAGTTCAAGAGAACTTTGTGTTGCATTGTGATAGTCAAAGTGCAATCCATCTCAGTAAGCATCCTACTTTTCACTCTCGGTCAAAGCACATTGAAGTTAGATATCAATGGATTCGAGATGCTATGGAGATGAAGTCATTTGTTGTTGAGAAGATCCATACTGATGACAACGTGTCAGATATGATGACCAAACCTCTACCGAGAGAGAAGTTTGAGTTTTGTAGAAGGGAAGCAGGCTTATCAGAGCCTCCTAAATTGAAGCTTACATGTTGATCGCCAGTATGGCGAATTCCTCACATGGTGCGTGAGGGGGAGATTTGTTGTGTGTGGTCCCGCACCATGTGATGGTGGGACCACCACATTAATTAGTAAGAGACAGCAAGGCAAGGTTGTCTCTTTGAATTAATAGAGGAGCTGCCACTGTAGAGGCAGTAGCAAAAACGGGAGAAAAACAAGAGAAAAGAGAAGAAGAGGCAGCAGAGCAGCCTGTGTTCTTTCTTCGATTTCCAGCTCGTTCACCGTTGGATCGGGCTGAGATTTTGACAGCAGCTTCTAGACACATTCCTCTTCATTCTGGACGGTTGGATTGAAGATTGGTGGTGTGGAAGCTGGCCGTTTTGACAGAAAACGGGGCTGTCAGTTTTGTGAGTTTTTCTCAAATAATTCTCCTTTAATCTTGTTGTAATCCGAGAATAAGTAGTTCTTGATGATATATATGTTGTATCCCTTAGTTGAATCTGAGGAAGAACAGTTGTGAACCCATTATTTGTGATAGTGGAAGTTTTTAGGTGGACTCCGGTCCCGTGGTTTTTCCCGCATCGGGTTTTCCACGTAAAAATCTTGGTGTTAATTTGTGTGATTATTTGCATTATATTTAATCATTGTTTGAATCTGTTTTTTTACTGCACAAAGAGGGAAAAAGGATTGGGACTTGTGGATTGTGAATTGTATTCCGCTGAATTGATCCGATTAGTTGTCCCGAGTTTTCCCAACAAGAAGGAGAAGAGGAAAATAAAGGAGGTGGAAGCTGACCTGCAGTGGCGGTGCTGTTGTTGACGTTGGGCGAAGAGGACTGGCGGTGGTTTGCGAAGGACGCTGCTGGTTGTTCTTCCTCTTTCTCTGTATTTTCCTTCTGCTTGTCTTCTGTTATCTCTTTTCCTTCCCTGTATTTTTCTGTTCTTCTCCTTTTGTTCTCTAGCGGTGGCAGTGCTACTGGTGGCGGCTGGCGATGGTTCGCGGCTGGGAACGGTTCTTCTTCCTAAACAAAGTGGCTGTGCAATAGGGAGCTGTTGTGCCGGTCGACAGTTTTTTCTCTTTTTTTCCTGTTTGTTTTTCCTTTGTTTCACTTCTTATGTAACTCCTTTCTATTTTTGTTTTCATCCTCTTCTCTTGTTTCTGTCCCTTTTTTATAAGTTCTTTCCTCTCTGTCTCTTCTTGTTTAGCTCTCAAGTTCCCTTGTTTTTTTGTTGTTTTTTGTTCTTCTTTTTCTTTCTTTCTCTCTATAATTTCACTTGTTTTTTTCATCCCCCGCTCCTCTCTGTCCCCTAGTATTTATAAGGGGGAAAAGGGAGAGAGAGGAAGCGTTACTACCCTTGTCCAGTCATGGTGTAAGGGTAGGGTGGCTGAGACAGTCTCTCTGCAGCCGTTCCAAAGTCGCCTGTAGGCATGCTTCTCCTAGCTTTTTTATCATGGTGGTATGTCATGAGGGGGTGTGGATTGTGTTGGGGTTTTGGGTTCTTAGGATAGAGCCTAACGGACGCTGCAAAAGAGGGGAAGAAAACCTTCTTCCCCTGCCTATACGCGTCAAGAAAGAAGAATACACACCATGTCATTCAAAATAGCACTGTTTTGAGCCTTTTCAATGAACAATGCATGAAACAACGTGGTTTTGAAAAAAACATGCTGTTCCATTTAAAAAAAACATGATGCTAAGTGTTAATTTTTAAATAAGTTTTCAATTTTTTATTTATTCAACTAAATTTTCAGTTGCTTAAGAATCAATTCAATTACGACTCTTCTAAAATTGAATATCAGTTCTAACATTGACCGTCTTTTTAATTTTAGTACATGTCTCTGATTTATTCAATTTAAATTTTAATTAATAAATAAACTTTTAATTTTTTCAATTTGGCTCCTGATTCAGACAATTTCAGTTTCTCTATTTTCACGCCTTTTCAGTTTGATCATTGATTTTTTATTTCTTCAATCAAGTCCCTAATTGACCATCAAACTTTGATATTTATACAATTAAACCCCTGATTTGACCAAATCAACTCTTAAAAATTATAATTTGACCCCTGTACTTTAATTTTTTCCAATAAAAGCTCAAATTGACTTTAAAATCATTTTTTCTTTCAATCAAACCCTCTACAAATTTAATTAAACCTTCAATTGAGTCCATAAATATATGATTTTAAACTTTTCTTCCTTAAATTCAATTTTTTTTTGTCAACACAGCTCCATTTGGCCCTCTAGTTCCTCCATCACTTCTTGGTGAAGATGAAGATCATGATACGGGTGTCGAGATGTGGAAAGCAGAAGATACTTGCATTGAATGGTTAAACAAGGAAGCCCCTTCTTCAGTTATATACGTATCTTTTGGAAGCCTTGTTTTCTTATCAGCCAAACAAATGGAGTGCATGGCGAAAGCCCTGAAGAACAGTAACAATCCATTTATTTGGGCGGTTAAGAAACCAGACTTAACAGAACCTCATGGTGCAGGACAATTGCCATTAGGATTCTTGGAGGAGAGGAAAGACCAAGGGGTGGTTGTATCATGGTCTCCACAAACCAAAGTTTTAGCCCACCCAGCCATTGCGTGTTTTATAATTCATTGTGGATGGAATTCTATGTTAGAAACAATTGCTGCGGGCGTGCCGGTGATTGCATACCCCAAGTGGAGTGACCAGCCAACAAATGCAAAACTTATTGTTGATGTTTTTCGCATTGGTCTAAGGCTTAGAGCAAATCAAGATGGGATTGTTAGCAATGAGGAATTAGTTAGAAAGATCGATGTATTAGAGAGATCATGGACGGACCAAAGTCTGTGGAGCTTAAATCCAATGCAAGGGAATTGAGGATCGCGGCAAGAAAGACAGTTGCCGGTGGTGGCTCATCGGACAAGAATACCCAGTTGTTTGTAGATGAAATTATTGAGAGTTGTGGTTCAATTAATTGAAGTATCCAATGTAGAATGCACGGTTCCGTGACGTGAAGGGATTGTGCAATGATAAATCATGACATGAAGATTAATTAAGGCAAGGACGTCAGTGATAATCCTACCAAATGGTGGTTGTACGCTCTTTGTTTCCTCGTCAATATACATAAGGCAACGAAGGCCAATAATTGTGATTGGATAATGCTAGGATTACTGCGTTTTTTTATTATTATTAAGTTTTGTTTACCCGTTATTTATTCCAAGGAAAGAATTCAAATCATGAAATGTAGATCATATCATATTTAAGACTATGTTACTCTATTTTTAGCACTAATAATGGTCATTTTTCTAACTGGACTGAAGAAATATACGTGGTCTGGATGTGAGAAAACAAATGATATTAAAATAAAATAAAATAATGCTTAATATATTAATACTGATGGAATATTCATGCCTGCAAGTTAATTCTCTGAAGCAAGGAAAATGAGATGAACTCCCTTTTTCTAATCTTCTGCATAAGAAATTATGTGTTTTTTAATCTTTTATGGCTTAATCTAATCCATTTCATTGTATTTTTATATAATTCGATTTTTAAAAATATTTTTTAATTGAAAATATATTAAAATTATTATTTTTATATTTTTGTAACATTAATTTATCAAAATTATTGAAAAAAAAACTTTAATTTAATAACGAAAGTAACATCTTTTCACTGAAAATAAATGTCCTTTCTATGGAGCCCCACAAATTGAAAACGTTTTCACTTTTCAAATATATAAAATATTATATTTGAAACAATTTATCAAAATAATATTTAAATATTTATTCAATTATATTATTGTTTTTAAGAAATTTTTTATAAATATTGTTAATTATTTTATGAATAATTATATATTAGTTAAACATTAATTGCTATACATTTCGAACTGATAGGAATAGCTTGATAATTAAGATGCATGTTTGTCTCATTCCCGGAGAAAGCTTGTCCAAATTCAATGGATCCTCTTTTAGTCTTTACAAGTTTCGTAAAATTAATTATAGAGTGCAATGTGGGCATTTGGAATTCCATTGATACTGCTCCCCTGAGACTTCCATGCAAATTAAACACACTAAGGCTCTGTTTGTTTGTTTGCACAAAAATTATTTTTTTAAAAAGTAAATTTTAAGAAAAGTAAATTTTTGAAAAATAAATTACAGGAAAATATTTTTTGATATTTAGTAGTGTTATGGAAAATAAACTGGAAAACACTTTCCAGTGTTTAGTTATGTTATGGAAAATAAACTGAAAAATAATTTATTAATGAATTAATATTTTTTTCAAGTTTATCTAATATATATCTAATATATAATATAAATATTTAATCACTTACAATAAAAGAATGAAATCTAAAAAGTATAATGATGAATTTTTTTATTATAATATATATTCATACATAGCTTATTTTATAAAATATAACTATATATATATATATATATATCATATCATATTATATAGAAATAAGCTTGTGAAATATTTTTTAAGTAAAACCTATTAATATATATTTTTTTAATTTTAAAAGCTTAAAATAAGTTTTTTTTTTCATATGATGAAAGCCAAATTAGTTTATGGTAAGAGTTATATATTTGGGTTTTTTTTTGGTATGAAGTTTTTTTAAAAGATAAATAGATTCAAAAAATATTTTGATGGGTTTTTTGGATAAATATTTTTTTTTACGGGTAAAGACAATTATCCATTTAATATATATCGAATAAACATCAAGAAATAAATATAAATATCTAACATCAAACAAAGTCATGCATAAATATTAAGTTTCGATGTCATATACATACATATTAGTTCAAATTACAAACATAAACATGTTAGACCGAATTAAACAAGTAAACATACTTGTTAAATAACAAACATAGTCTGAACCCAAATTTTAAATATAGTCAAACCATCTTAGCAAGCAGGCTTGTAGTAGTGTTGATTCATAAAATTCTGAACC
The DNA here is from genome assembly GCF_951802175.1 of Populus nigra. Classification (NCBI taxonomy): domain Eukaryota; kingdom Viridiplantae; phylum Streptophyta; class Magnoliopsida; order Malpighiales; family Salicaceae; genus Populus; species Populus nigra. The sequence goes on along the minus strand of NC_084870.1, from coordinate 9,305,855 downwards.
CAAATTTTCCTCAAATTAGCATTTTTTGCCATAAATGCTTTTGCCAACATTTCATTTTGGACCAAATGATCAAATGCCTCCCCAAGAGTGATCTCATCAAAGCCTTCAATTTTCATCACTTCCGCATACAACTCATTAACATCAAGTTGATTTTTGCTGAGACTTTGAATTGCAAGTGCTACATCTCCAATCTGTTTAGACAACTTTTCAACACCATCATCTTCATACATGCAATTTCTCTTCCTATGTTGCCTCTTTTGTGTACTAGAGGAAGATGTCTCTTTTCCCTTAGAAGTTTCTTCATATTCCCCTTCATTTTCAATTGAAATTGATTGCTCTTCAATGTTCTCTTCCATGTTGACATCAACATATGATTTGGCATAATTTCCGGTTGCCATGTCTTTTCCAACAACAATTGTCATTGCCTCGTACATATCAAGTTTTTTATTGAGAAACTTGTCATGATTGGGATGTGCCTATTCATAAAGTTTAGAATATGCAATTTTTTAATTCATTGTATAACATTTTAGAAACAAAAGTAAATATAAAAATTACAAAGAGTATAATATTTATCATACCTTTATTTCTTCATCATATACATCTTTCGAAACTGTAATCATCTTCAGACAATCATCCCAGCCAAAGCCACTTTTATTTTTAAGTTTGGTTATTATTCCCCATTCTTTTTTCACAGTCTTGAGATGATTGTCCACATGCTTAGGCTCGCATTGCACGTTGAACTTTTGACTGATTTCTGTAGCCACCTTAACAAAAGATTCTGCTTTAAAGGTGGAAGAATGTTTGTTTCCTTTAAGTGCCTCCTCAGCTAATATCTCAAGCAACATGTGAGACATAGGCTTAGACCATGTGAAGTGCTTGCCCTTGCATTTTTCATTATGTGTGGAACTCATTTCTACAAAAAAAGAAATTATAAATTTATACAAAATAAAATCATACAATATTTAGATTTAACAAATTTCATATAAAAACTACAATTAATAATTAAAAGAGAAATTATAATAAAGTCAACATCTACTTCAAATACATAACAAACATAATACAAACTCAAGCAAGACATAATAAAAAAACATATAATTAACACTCAATTACTAGTTTCTTTGAGTGTTATAATCATTCCACATGGTTGAGGCAATCATTTCTCTTTTTGTTATCTACTCCCTATTCTCTTCCCTTTCCTCCCGTTGACTTAAGTTGATTGTTCGTCTAATTGGTTCACTATCCGAACATATTTCTTCCATAAAAAAGTCATAAGGATCAACCCCTATTATGTGATTATGAATAATACAACATGCAAGCACAACATCTACTTGTGTTTCATAAGACCAAAAAGATTTTCCATCAATTGATCTAAAACAACTCTTCAAAATACCAAACCCTCGCTCAATAACGGTTCTCAATGAAGAGTGTCGAAGATTAAATAGCTCCTTTTCATTTTTTGGTGAACGTTCTGTAAACTCATTCAAGTGATACCGAACTCCACAAAAAGAAGAAATGATTCCTTTTCAAATACCATAACCAGCATCACCGAGATAATATTTCCCTATAAATTTTTAAAAAAACCCTATTACTATCTTTATGTAATAAGACATTTTATATGTTTATTGCATATAATACATACTTTATTATATACCTTCTAGAATTTTTAGACCATTAGGTCTTGATAATGCATCACCTAAAACCCGTGAATCATGGGCACTTCCTTCCCAGCTAGCTAAAACATATATAAACTTCAAATTAAAAGTTATAGCTGTTAAAATATTTTGTGTTGTTCCTTCTTTTCGACCTCGAAACTTTCCTTGAATCTCAACAGGAACGTTTGCAGGAACATGGGTACCATCAATTGCTCCTGCACAATCCTATATAAACATGAAAAAATAATTTATAACCTTTTCTTCTAGATGTAATTAATTAATGTATAAAGATATTGGTATTGTTTTCATACCTTAAAATAAGGATAGAATCTTCGATTATTCATTATCTCTACTGGAACTGTATCCTCTGGATTTTTAATAAGGTGTTTATATAACTTAAGAACTGCTTTTAAAACAATTCTAAAGTAACGATGGATAGTTTCAACAGACCTATAGTATATACCATTAATAACACGAAATCTTTAGTTTTGGCCTACTATTTGTAAGAACACAATTACTTGCTCCCTAATAGACACATTTTGAGTGTATCGTAATAGGTCATGACTTGTGAGAATATCACACAATCTATATAAGATAACAGGTTTCATACGAATTTGTTCAACGCAATGTCTATCACCTCGATTCAAAATGCTGTCAATATATAATTCTTGTTGAGCAATTGCATTTATACGTGGTTCTCTTGGTATATAAATTCTATTTCTTTCTTGTTCAATAATAGCTACCTCTGTAGCTATCACAGTTACAGCTGCTCCCATACATGCTGCATGAATTATCTTACTATCCATATCATGAAAGTGAAGTTTTCTGATAACAAAACCTAAAAATTTAAAGAAATAAATATTAAAAAATGCATATAAAATACTTTCACAATCAATACAATAAATTATGTTGAAAGAAGTTGACAATATATAATAGTTATGGCAATGATATCTAATTCCCTAAACAAACAAGGTCTTAAAATATATTATTTAAGACCATAAAAGTAAATTTCTCAATGATAAAACCATTTTCAAAATTATACAATTCATAAGTTCACAACAATCAATAAACATTGCGCAATGAAATCTATATAATTACCGGTATAGTCCCACAAATTTATCCATATATAAGAAATATAATCAAACATTAATCATATATTAATCAAAGCAAACTAAAACACAAATTTATGTTTATTGTTCTGTTATAATTCCCCTTATTAATGTAACATGTATTTAAACATCCTACTTCACACAGTAATAGGGTAATTATTCACAATAATAATATGACCATATGTAATTCCCCTCATTAACTCTCGCACAAACACATGAAAAAAATGGGAGCTCACATTCTCTGGTTAAAACTCTCATCATCTCTTGCATTTCCCTTACAAACACGCAGCCTGCCCCATGTTTTGCAGGTGCTCACGAGCCTAAATTCAATGGCTACCTTCAACGACTTAATCTACAAAGTCCAGCAATCAGCCATGAAAAGACCCGTAATCCTTCAAAGCTTCCTTCCCCTGACTTCACAAGTATCAAATTAAACTTATAATTTTATTCCCCTCTCCCATTCCCCCTCCCTCTCGGTCGATTCCCCTCTCCCATTCCCATGTTCACTGTTCCATGTTCCCTCTCCCTCTCGGTCGATTGCCCTCTCCCATTCCCCTATTCCTTGTTCCCTCTCCCTCTTGATTGATTCCCCCTGTTCCCTGTTCCCTCTTCCTCTCAGTCGATCCCCCCTGTTCCCTCTCCCTCTCGGTTTCTCTCATTCCCCCATTCCCCTGTTCCCTCTCGATTCTCTCATTTCCCTTCCCCTGTTCCTCTCCCTCTCGGTTTCTCTCATGCCCCTATTCCCTATCGGTTTCCCCGTGTTCCTTCCCTGTTTCTCTCATGCACAAAGAAGCAAATATTAAAGACATGGAAGCAGGACAAAGATTCAAGGGGCAACAAGGCTCCTCATTCTCAGTTCTCCTCCCTCTCCCCCCCGGCTACTGTTCAAAAACAAAGAGAGCAAGGGTTGATTTTCAACGCTTCCACCCGGGATATGGTGGCTGGATCCGAGGATGGGGTAACAGGGAGGGGCTGCTTTTTGCTGGGGAAGATTGATTAACACAGTTTGGGGATTTTTGGTGTGCCTTGAATTGGTTTGTTGGGTTAGAATAAAACTGCCGAATGTGAGTGATTTTTGAAGAAAACTATCATGGAAAAATTGTGTTTTTTGTGGCTTTGCTTGATGAATTTTAGCTGTGTTATGGAAATGTTATGGAAAACATATGATAGGTAACAGATTTATGGAAATGGAATGCTGTACTTTTTACAGATCTACGAAGAAGATAAGAACATAAAGGAAATAGAGGAAAAAAAATACCTGAAATTATGCAAGCGAAATGCTTCAATTGTTCAGAGAATGCTTCTGTAATTGTTCCTGCTTCCAATTGTTTTTGACGAGAGAGAGAGATCATGATTTGTGAAAATAGGTGTATAGAAAAAAAAAGTGTTTTCCTTTCTTTATCAAGAGGAAAACACTTTCCTTTGATAAAACGATGTTTTTTTGTTGACTGGAATTAAGTTTCCATTGACTACTTTTCCGTAATGTTGCCAAACATGGGAAAGTAAGGAAAATGAATTCCAGGAATTCATTTTCCTTGAAACAAACAAGGCGTAAGGTGGAGGGGTTGCGTGTAAGTAGGGGAAAGATTTTTTACCTGGAGAGCAAGCTGGAATTGCACAATCTTTAAAAACTGGAAGATTCTATTTTACTGCAGCTTTCCATCACTTCTATTTACTGCAACTTTTCCAGTTTTCAAAGATTTATAATAGAAGTGATGGGAAGCTGCAGTATGTGAGCTTCGAATTTGCAGTCTCTTTTTAAATCAACGAGAAACCTTCATCCATAAGAGAAACAAGTTGTATACAAATCAACGAGAAACCTTCATCCATAAAAAAATATAAAACGAACATAAATGTATTTAGTTAAAAGAACATATATATAGTATTTTTTATATTGGGCAACTAATTTTTCAAAAATCACTTTTTATATTCTTTGGAATTAACACAAAAAAATAAACAAAAAATATATATTTAATTATAAGAATATCATTATATTTTAAATAATAACTAAAGAGCTTGTAAAACTTAAAAATAACAAAAAAAATATCACTAAATTTCTTAAAGTTAGCTGAGTGCGATGATAAAATTTCTTAGGCTCAACACCTTTTGTATAACAAGTGACAAACCCACTCTTATTGATCTAGAAACGCGTCATGTCAAGTTATTGGATCTGACAAGCACCATTCTTAGATGGTGTTTTGGCCTGGTGTTGGCTAGATTCAACAACACTTGGATCAGGTTAGTGTTAAGCTCAATAATTTTTTTTAAAAAATCATATCTATATGTTTTTTTATCCGGTATTTTTCAATAAACATATATATAATGATAAAATCTTGGTTGATAAAAAATATTTGAAATTTTTAAGTTTCAAGTGGTTATGAATTAGGGGTATCATCAACAATCCATTTGTTACTTGGGTAGCTGATGTTGCCATCAATCATGGAATTCCCTGTGCCATGTTTTGGATACAACCATGTTCACTTTATGCCATTTATTATCGCTTTTACAATAAGCTAAACTCATTTCCTACTTTAACAGATCCTGAAATGAGTGTTGAGTTGCCAGGTTTGCATGCCACTGTTGAATACGGAAGATTTACCTTCTTTTGTTCTTCCTTCAAATCCATATGGTATCTTTCCTAAATTGTTCTCAGACATGTTCCAGAACATGAAGAGGTATAAATAGGTTCTTGGGAACTCATTCTTTAGGCTTGAGAAAGATGTTATTGAGTCCATGGCTGATCTCAACCCTATTAGTCCCATTGGCCCAAGATGAAGATCACGATACGGGTGTCGAGATGTGGAAAGCATAAGATACTTGCATTGAAGAGGTTGTGTGACTATGCCTCCAGTTTGAAAAACAACTTACTTGAAGAGAATATCCAGGCATGTCATCATCTTTTTGTTTTCTTTTGGCCTTTTCAATACTCTGTTACTAAACTTTACCGTTCACTATGGTCCACAAATTCTGCAGACTTCAGCATCCAGTTCACGACTAACATTCTCATCAAAGGTAATATTTTTCTTCTGCATTAGGGCACGTGTCTGATAAAACATTGTAAACAAAGTAGTTGTTTTTGTTATTGGAGACACCATATCTATATTTCTAAACTAGATATTGTCTATTTTACCATCTTAGTTAATGGGGAGATCTATTTAAGATTAGAATCTAATTACTTTTACTGGACATGCCCAGGCTGAAGCATTCTGTTATCCCAAACCAGAGGCCACATGCTTAAAATAGCTTTGCTTAAGTGCTTGCATATGTTCCAAATATGGTTTCTGGAGCCTAAAGTTTTCACTAGTTTTTGTGTTGTTATTTACCAGGCTGGGGCATTGCCTGCTCCATCAAGTGAACCATCAACTCCTGCTTCGATTGGATCTCAAGAGGTTTGTTTACTTTTGAAAATTTGTTGCTTGTGGCTAAAATAAATTTCTGCGAGCATCAATGAGAGATTGTCAACAATTTTTCATATATTGCGACTTACCCTGTTTTCCAGTCCATGAATAATCTAATATAGCTATCTTACAAGTTTAAAGAATTTCTTTATGACTTTTATTCCATGCTAATAGCTTGATTGATGTTCCCTTTTTAGTTTTTTTTTTACAGCATAAGATAACTTTTCTTTATGAATTTCAATTTGCAGTTTACATCCTTTTTATTTATTTATATAATTTCTTGACATCTAACTTTTTCAACGAAATATTTCCAGAGAAGTAACGGGATTTCAGGTGTGGCTGAGCTTGCTAGCAGCCTCGGGATTTCTAAAGGTATCCATACAGAAGAAGAAACAAGTAATAGAACGAGTTGGTTGAAACCTGCATTCCTTATGAGAACACGTAGAGCGTGTTTGGCAGTGTGGTTGCGGGTGCTTTTCAAATAACTTTTCGTGCCAAAATGCATGCCAACGATGTTTTTTCATTTTTTAAAAATCATTTTTGACATCAGCACATCAAAACGATCCAAAACATACAAACCATATTAAATTTTAGCAAAAAAAAAAAATTTCAAATTTTTTGGGAACGCGGCCGCAGCCGCGTTCCCAAACGGTGCTGTAGTGCAACAAACAGTGTAGTGCAACAAATATTCGTCGATCCAAATGGTTCGTCTTCGCAACCAGCACCATAATTGTATCTTTTGTTATTTTTTTTTAAATTGTATTTCAACTTAATTGTATTAATACAAGTTTGACTAAATTTTTATAATATGAATATTATTTTTATTTCATTTTTTATTAGTTATACAATTATTTTTAATATTAATTTATGTTGGTTATATATATTCTACAACTTTTAAAATATCCATAAATAATTAATTAAACAAATTAAAAGTCATTTTAATAAATAAATAAAAATTAATTTAATAAAAAATAATATACTCAGCAACGGATTATCCATTGTTGATTCCCAAAATTAGCAACGGAATTTTCGTTGCTAAAATTAGCAACGAAATATCCGTTGCTGGTTGTTAGCATCGGATTATCCATTGCTAATTGTAAGCAACGGAATTTTCGTTGCTGCGAAATCAGCAACGATAAATCTGCATCCGATATTTGCCGTTGCTGATTCCATTGCTAAATTGTTCTAGCAACGGATTTTAGCATTATTTGCAACGAACCAATCCGTTGCTAATTACTATATTTTTTAGTAGTGAATAAAATCTATAATGTGTTTCTTGACTAATTATAAAAACATGTAAATTTAAGAATCGGCTGATCTAGAATTTAAATCAATTCGTGTTAAAATAATATAGAAAAGAGAATAATCTAGAAATTTTAATATTTTAGGAGTTTTTTAAAGTTTTTTTTGAATAAATATAAGTATGAGAAGAAAAATTCTAAATGGATACATTTTTATCATTTTTGATAAGTTAAGAGTTTCATTTTATCTTTTTTCTTTGTGTCTGTATTTGTTTTCAATAGAGACCTGAAAAGTAATTAATAGGAAAGTAATTAATAGAATGTTATTATTTATTTATTGAATACCATGAATTTTTTTTATAAATAATTTGATTTGATCTGATAAAAAATTTAAATTTATTTTGAGTAAATCAAATAAAAATTTGGTTTCTAACTCTTGAATTTTTTATTAAAATAATATTATTTTAATTTTTTTAAATAATCAGCCAATGTTGATATTTCTAATCCATCACCCATCATCCTCTATTGGATATTGAGAGTGAATGCTGTGTTTGAAAAGTAAAATATAAGAGCAACATTTAGTCATTTACCAAACTTCGAAGACATGAAGGATGACACGGTTTGCAAAATGTGTTTCGTGACTAATTATAAAAACATGTCAATTTAAGAATCGGTTGATCTAGAGTTTATATCGATTCGTGTTAAAAATATATAGAAAAGAGAATAATCTAGAAATTCTAGGTGTTTATGGATTAATTACTGATATTTTATTAATTATTTTTTAAATATATATAAAAAAATTATAGATGAATATATTTTTATCATTTTTGATAAGTTATAAGTTTCATTTTGTTTTTTCTTTGTATCTATATATATATTTTTTAATATAGATCTGAAAAGTAATTAATAAGAAAATAATTAATAGAATGTCATTATTTATTTAATTGAATACCATGATTTTTTTATAAAAAATTTGATATGATCTTATAAAAAATTTAAGCTTATTTTAAATAAATTAACTAAAAACTTAATTTTTAACTTTTTTATTAAAATAATATTATTTTGATTTATTTTAAATGATTTCATTGTTGATATTTCTAACCCATCACCCTCTATTGATTTCCCTACAATCACAACCTCAATACTAGCTAGCAAAGCATCTTTAACAAAGTACATTGATTGTAAAGAGAAACTAGTGTTTTTCTTAGTACTCCCAATCCTTCAAATTCGAGACTTTATACAATGTTCACCAATTAAATTGAATTGCTCTACCATTACTCTATCTGTTTATTTGCATGTCCACATATTCATTACCATAATTACAAGACTATCATGGGATGTTTTCCAACTCGATCGTTGAAGATAATCATGGTACGTTACCATGCTTGTGTTGCTTGTAAATTGTAATATATAAGTTAATGTACTGCACAAAGGAGAAGTATTATTTACGACATCTGAAGAAAAATGGCATACAATTTGCGTCTTCTGTAACGTGAAGCAGACCTAGAACTAATGGTCAAAGCAAGCAGGTGGAATAACTTCAAAGGATAGAATTACAGCTTCAAAGTAGAGTTGGAAATTAGCGCAAGGAGACAAAAAAAAAATCTTTCATATACAACCAGAAATCAAGGAATGAAGTGCACTTGCACCAGTAATTAATCTTCATCATTCAATCGGTATAAGTTGTTGGTTTACCCGAATTGTTAAGATAATTTTTTTTATTAGAATATATATGTAAATATGTATAAATAAAATTACACTCACATTATTGAAAAAACCATATCAATAAATTATCTCTAGTTCTGCTTCAAAGGATTGGCTAACTTATAGATTTGAAATCGGTTTAATAGGTTGACCCGTAATTTGACTGACTTGAAATTAAAACTAGATCAAGTTTAAAAAACTAAAGAAAGTTAAAACCTGGATCAACCGTGTGGATTAACCCAAAATGAAAGCATATATATTTTTTTGGCTCCAAAATGGTTTCTTTTGTCTGCTTTTATAGGTCTTTAATTTTGTGGAGGTTATATGTTAATTAAAATTAAGTAAACTCTACTAATTAAAGAAAAAAAGCCATCCAATTTCGTTTGCAAGGGAATTGTTTTTTATTATGTTTTTTTTTTTGAATTTGGTTTTGATTATATATATATATATATATATATATATATATATATATATATATATATATATATTGTCAAAGTTAATGTACTGCACAAAGGAGAAGCATTATTTACGACATCAGAAGAAAAATGGCATGCAATTTACGTCTTCTGCTACGTGAAGCAGACCTAGAATTAACTAAGGGTCAAAGAAGGTGGAATAACTGGTAGCTGTTGAAGTGACACCATTTAACTGGTCTCAAGTACTGCTTCAAAGGATTGACTTACAGATTTGAAACTGGAAGGATTTTTTTTTTATAGCTGAACTTCTAATTCTTGAGTGACATCTTGACTGGATTGGCAACTAAAATTAGACGGAGCACTCCTGAGTGCAATTGGGAGTTACTAAAATTAGACGGAGCACTCATGAATATTTATTAATTCTCCCGAACCATTATTAAAGCATCCTCACCCAACGTTTTTCAAACTTCTGGAAACTAGATAATATTAAAAAGAATATTCATTACTGTAGGATCAATCAAAACTGACGATGTACTTTTTTGCTGTTTAAGAGCGCATCGTGTCGGTAAATGACCCACAATGTATATGGAAAGTCAAATTCATTGACTCACAATTTATAATCCCTCCAATTATAAAAAAAATATAATATAAAGTAAAAATACATCATAAAATTATAAAAATATAAAGAAATTTTTTCTAGATACAATGTGTTTAATAATTCATGAATCAATTTAAATCAGCCAAAAAAAAACTATTCATGACAAACAAACCTTGTCTGTCTGTGGCTGGCTAAAAAGCTCCAACTTATACTTCTCATAGCAGACCTTGAATATGGTCATGATACAATTCAGTTCGGGCTTTATAAGTTAGGTATAATTAAAACTTAAAATATCAAATGGATCAGTGACGATGAGTATATACGCAGACGTCGTTATATTACTATTATTTTCTATCAATTTATGAACAAGGCAGGGCAAAACATTATAAAATACATGGCTTTCAGTTCACTTGAGCCAGCTGTTGACCGAGCCAACTGTGTGTTCAATAAAGATGTTTTTTAAAAGATATTTAAGAGGATGATAACTAATGATTGTTTTTTTAAAATAATTTTTATTTTAAAATATATTAAAAATACATTTTTATTTTATTTTTTAAAAAATATTTTTAATATTAATATATTAGATTTAAAAATATTAAAAAAATAATTTAATTTTTTTAAAATTTTACAAAATAATAATTGCACAGCCTTGCAAAACACACCTTAAAACAGACAAGCTAGCAACAACTGCAGGTCTGCAATAATCTTTAACTGTTCATTAACATTATTTTCAAAACTCTTACTTCGGACCCCACCTAGACCAAGATGCATTGCATCCTCACCGTCCACCCAGATCTAAATATCTAATATACGGCACCACAAAAATGTATATATCTTTTTTTAAATCATAAAAATGGTTACAAACTCATGATTTTACATTTTATTGATTTCACATGATTTTATTAATTTTACCTGATTTTAATTTGAGTTTATCTATTTTTCAAGTTTTTAAAATGATTTTACATGTTAAACATGTATTCACTTATAAAATCATATGATTTTAGCATTTAACTCGTGATTTTAAGAATTTTGGCTCCAAATTCTATTTAATAAAAAGATTAGTTTTCAAAAACAAAACGTGCCCTACCCTTTAACTAAAAAATTATAATTTAATACGTAAGCTAGACTAGGAACTAACAGCTAACTAGGATAGAATTCTACGGCTAATGAGTTTATAACAGGTTTTCCTTTTTCCGACAGTCTCCTGTGCCTGGTAGACTTTGTGGGTTAAAGGTCGCGCCTCCTGATTTGCATCAGGGTAATTAACGTGTAATCGGTAAGTAGAGCTGGTAATTGGCGCAAGGAGACAAAAAAATCTTTCATAGACAACCAGAAATCAAGGAATGAAGTGCACTTGCACTAGTAATTAATCTTCATCATTCCATCGGTATAAGTTGTTGGTTTCATTACCCGATGTATTGGGTTTCTGAGTGTTTTCTAAATATTTTCAAATATGATGTATTTTTGTTAGAAAATAATATAAATTATTTATTAGAATCTTACCTAATAATTTAAGTTTTTAGATTGAATTTGTTCTTTGATATAGTATTAAAACCTTAATGACTAAGCGGTCATAAATTCGAATCTCATCATCCTCATTTATTTGATAAAATTTGAATATAAGGTAATGTGGGTCTATACAAGTTTCAAGTATAAAGGATTTTCATTCAAGAAGATGTGTTAAAAAATAATATAAATCATTTCTTGATACTTCACCTAAAACCTAACCTACTGATTTTCATGATCGGAAAAAGAGAGTAATAATCGACATACAAAATTGCAAATAGATGTGTTTCTCGCTTCTATAATCACAATATACATTTTGCTCTAATATGACTGCAAAATCATTGAAAGCTAAAGTTAATAAGTAGCATAATCAAATTTGATTTCATCTTTTGTTCGAAGAAGCCAAGGAAAGAGTTATAATTGAAACATTGTATGTGTTAACTAATATTTATGTAGTCTTATTTATTAAGGGTAGAATAGTACTTTTAGTTTAACCTATATATACTTTATTTATATTTAGGTTAAGTCTAAGCACTCGTAATAAACAGATTAATTGAGAATTCTAGCCTCCTTTTTGTGTTTGTTCTTAGTTATTTTAACATGGTATCAGAGTTAGTTTTATGAAATGAGGCTTAATCCCTAACACAACTTCATGGATCCCGAACAAATTTTTTGGAGTGATATTTTGTCTTCCGCTTCTGCAAAAAAATTTGGTATTTCGTCAGTTTCTGCAATTATTTTGGTATTTCGTCTTCTCTTTAGCTTCTGCAATTTGTTATTTGCGTTCAGTTTTTGCAAATTTATTTTGTGTTTTGGAGTAATAGTATAATTTCGAGAAGATATTTGTTTAGTTTCTGTAATCTCTGTTAAGTTTCTGCAATTTGGTATTTTGTTCCCCGCTGCTTTTGCATTCTGGTTATCTGTGATTGTTGATTATGGCTACTAAAAGAGATGATTCACTTCAGTCTGTGAGTGTGAGGTTGGATGGGAAGAACTATTCGTATTGGAGTTATGTAATGAGAAATTTCAGGGTAAGAAGATATAGGGGTATGTTAGTGGAACTTCTATGATAACTAAGAATATTGAGGAGGGGGATGCTGCCTTGATAGATACATGGAAAGCAAATAATGCAAAGATCATTACTTGGATCAACAATTCTGTTGAGCATTCGATAGGTACCCAGTTGGTGAAGTATGAGACAACAAAAGAGGTTTGGGATCATCTGCAAAGATTATTCACACAATAAAATTTTGCAAAACAGTATCAATTAGAGAATGGCATACGAGCTCTTCATCAGAAGAATATGAGTATTCAAGAGTTTTAATCTGTTATGACAGATCTTTGGGATCAATTGGCTCTTACAGAATTAAAGGCATATGGTGCCTATATTGAGCGCAGAGAGTAGCAACGATTGGTGCAGTTTTTAACAGCACTTCGCAGTGATTTTGAAGGACTTAGAGGTTCAATTCTGAATCATTCTCCACTGCCTTCTGTTGACTCTGTTATCAGTGAGTTATTGGCTGAAGAAATACATCTTCATTCTTATTCTGAAAAGAGAATTCTTTCTGCTTCAAATCCTTCTATACTAGTAGTATCTTCTAAGCATTCTCTAATCATCAGAATAAGCCTTACACAAGGGTTGGTTTCGATGAGTATAGTTTCTGTAAGTAGAAAGGTCATTGGAAGGCTAAGTGCCTTAAGTTGAGACAACATAATCAAGCTTGGAAACCTGGCAGTCAGTCACAATCTAATGCTCATAGACCACCTCATGGTTATAAACCACCACACAACAATACCGCAGTAGTAGCTTCCCTGGGCTCTATTACCGATCCTAATACTTTGGCTGAGCAATTTCAGAAGTTTCTCTCCTTGCAGCCACAAGCAATGTCCGCTTCTTCTTCCATAGGTCAGTTGCCTTATAGTTCCTCAAGTATGTCACACTCTGTATGGGTTTTGGATTCTGGTTCTTCCCATCATATGTCTCCAGATTCTTCATTACCTCTGTGTCCCCTTTGTCCTCCATTCCTGTTATGACTGCTGATGACACTCCTATGCCCTTAACAGGTGTTGGTTCTGTTGTTACACCTCACTTGTCTCTTTCTAATGTTTATCTTATTTCAAAACTCAAATTGAATCTTACGTCTATTTGTCAAATATATGATTCTGGTGATTATTTAGTCATGTTTTTTGGTTCTTTATGTTGTGTACAGGATCTGCAGTCTCAGAAGCTGATTGAGACAGGCCGTAGGGAGAATGGACTATATATTTTGGATGAGTTAAAAGTGTTGGTTGCTGCTGCCGCTACTGCTACCACTACTGTTTATTTATCTTCTTTTCGTTTGAGTCTTTCATCTTCTAGTTTTTATTTATAGCATTCCCATCTAAGTCATGTTTCGTCTTCTCGTTTGAGATTTTTGGCATCCATAGGAGTTTTAGGAAATTTGAAAACTTGTGACATTTCTGATTGTAGTGGATGTAAACTGTCAAAATTTTCCACTTTACCTTTTAATCGAAGTATTTCTGTTTCTTCTTCACCATTTAATTTAATTCATTCTGATGTATGGGGACCTTCTCCTGTTGCCACAAAAAGAGGGTCTCGATATTATGTCTATTTTATTGATGATCATACTCGTTATTGTTGGGTTTATTTAATGAAACATCATTCTAAATTCTTTGAGATATATGCAGCTTTTTGAGCTCTTATTAAAACTCAACATTCTACTATGATCAAATGCTTTAGGTGTGATTTGGGTGGGGAATACACTTCTAATATAAATTTTATCAATTGCTTGCCTTAGATGGAACCATCCACCAAACTTCATGTACAGATACTCCTGAACAAAATGGTGTTGCTGAAAGAAAACATAGGCACATTGTCAAAACTGCTCGTTCTCTCTTGTTGTCTGCTTTTGTTCCTAGTGAGTTTTGGGGAGAAGTTGTTCTTACTGCTGTAAGTTTGATTAATACAATTCTATATTCTCATAGTTTGGGTCTATCTCCTTTTGAAAAGTTATATGGGTATGTCCCTGATTATTCCTCATTTAGAGTCTTTGGTTATACTTGTTTCGTTCTTCGTCCTCATGTAGAACGCAGTAAGCTATCCTCTCGATCCGCTATTTGTGTCTTTCTGTGTTATGGTGAAGGTAAAAAGGGGTATTGTTGTTTTGATCCAATAACTCAAAAACTTTATGTGTCTCGTCATGTTGTCTTCCTTGAGCATATACCTTTCTTTTATACCATCCACTACTCATAGCCTGATTAAATCTAATCTTATTCGTATAGATCCCTTTTCTGAAGATTCTGGTAATGATACATCTCCCCATGTTCGATCAATTTGTACTCATAACTCTGTAGGTACTGGTACTTTACTCTCTGGCACACCTGAAGCTCCATTCTCATCTACAGCCCCTCAAACTTCATTTGAGACTGTGGATCCACCTCCACGTCAGTCCATCCACATTTGTAAGTCTATAAAACTACCAGATTTTGCTTATTCTTGTTATTCTTCATCATTTACTTTCTTTTTAGCTTCTATTCATTGTCTCTTTGAGCCCTCTTCCTATAAAGAGGTAATTCTTGATCCACTTTAGCAGCAAGCTATGGATGAGGAACTTTCTGCTTTGCATAAGACAGATACTTGGGATCTGGTTTCTCTACCTCTTGGTAAGGGTGTTATTGGTTGTCGTTGTGTGTATAAGATCAAGACTAATTCTGATGGGTCTATTGAGCGATACAAAGCTAGGCTGATTGCAAAAGGATACTCTCAATAGTATGGTATGAACTATGAGGAGATATTTTTCCCGGTTAAAAATGACTACTATTCATACTCTTATTGTCGTAGCTTCGATTCGTCAGTAACATATTTCTCAGCTTGATGTTAAAAATGCCTTCTTGAATGGAGATCTTCAAGAAAAAGTTTATGTGGCATCCCCTCCTGGTATTTCACATGACTTTGGATATGTTTGTAAGCTTAAGAAAGCATTATGTGGTGTCAAACAAGAACCCCATGCTTGGTTTGAGAAATTCTCTATTGTGATCTCGTCTCTTGGCTTTGTTTTTAGCAGTCATGATTTTGCTCTTTTTATTAAGTGCACTGATGCAGGTCATATCATTCTGTCTTTATATGTTAATGACATAATTATTACTGGTGTTGACATTGATGGTATTCAGTTTTGAAGACATAGTTGGCTAGACGATTTGAAATGAAGGATTTGGGTTATCTTTGATATTTCTTGGATATTAAAGTAACATACTCACCTAGAGGTTACCTTCTTTCTCAGTCGAAATATGTTGCAGATGTTCTTGAGCGGGCTAGACTTACTAATAACAAAACTGTAGATACTCCTATTGAGGTTAACGCAAGGTACTCTTCTTTTGATGGTTTACCCTTGATAGATCCTACTTTATACCGCACTATTGTTGGGAGTTTGGAATATCTCACCATTACTCGTCCAGATATTGCATATGTTGTTCATGTTGTTAGTCAGTTTGTTGCTTCTCATACTACTATTCACTAGGCAGCTATTCTTTGTATTTTGTGATATCTTCGGGGTATAGATTTTCAGAGTCTTTTACTTTCATCCACCTATTCCTTGGAGTTGCGTGCATACTCTGATGCTAATCATGGTAGTGATCCGACAGATCGCAAGTCTGTTACCGGGTTCTGTATCTTTTTAGGTGATTCTCTTATTTCTTGGAAGAGCAAGAAACAATCTATTATTTCTCAATCATCCACCAAAGCAGAATATCGTGCCATGTCATCTACTACCAAAAAGATTGTTTGGTTACGTTGGTTACTTGCTGATATGGGAGTTTCTTTTTCGCATCCTACTCCTATGTATTGTGACAACCAGAGTTCTATTCAGATTGCTCGAAACTCGATTTTTCATGAGCGAACTAAGCACATTGAGATCGATTGTCATTTTACTCGTCATCATCTCAAGCATGACACCATTGCTTTGCCTTTTGTTCTTTTTTCCTTGCAGATTGCAGATTTCTTTACCAAGGCGCATTCCATCTCTTATTTTTGCTTTCTAGTTGACAAACTTTCGATGCTTGTAACTGCCGTATTGTGAGTTTGAGGGGAGATGTTAAATAATATTTATGTAGTCTTATTTATTAAGGATAAAATAGTACTTTCAGTTTAACCTATATATATTTTATTTGTATTTAGATTAAGTCTAAACACTCATAATAAACAGATTAATTGAGAAGTCTAGCTTTCTTCTTTATTTCTTCTTAGTTATTTTAACATTATGTATCCGCCCGTCAGCCAACTAACAGTCTCTGTAGATCTATCTATCACTAAAAACTTTGAATGGAACTCCTTATAAATGCTATATTTATCTGCATCCTTTCATTCCATGGTCACCACTCACTCCCAAACTCATCAAGTCCTCTACAGTACATCAATCTCTTCTCATTCTCTTCCGTCTCTCTGCCAGTCAAAAAACCCCGGAAGAGAAAAATGGTTTCCGAGTCTCTTGGCCATCTCTTCCTTGTTTCTTTCCCAGCCCAAGGCCATGTAAATCCTTTACTTAGACTTGGAAAAATTCTTGCCTCCAAAGGCTTCCTTGTCACCTTCTCCAGTACTGAAATCACTGGCAAACAGATGAGAAAAGCCAGTGACATCATAGATAAGCTGACCCCGTTTGGTGATGGCTTTATCCGGTTTGAATTCTTTGAAGATGGATGGGAAGAGGACCAGGATAGGCACCAAGACCTTGATCAATACTTACTTCAACTTGAGCTTGTTGGTAAACAAGTAATTCCTCAAATGATCAAGAAAAATGCAGAGCAAGGGCGGCCTGTTTCTTGCCTCATAAACAACCCTTTCATTCCTTGGGTTACAGATGTGGCCACAAGTCTAGGTCTCCCTTCTGCAATGCTTTGGATTCAATCCTGCGCTTGTTTTGCCTCATATTACCATTACTATCACGGTACTGTACCTTTCCCTGATGAGGAGCACCCCGAGATAGATGTCCAATTACCATGCAATATGCCTCTCCTAAAACATGATGAAGTGCCTAGTTTCTTATATCCTACAACTCCTTATCCTTTCTTGAGGAGGGCTATTTTAGGTCAGTACAAAAATCTTGACAAGCCATTTTGCATCCTGATGGAAACATTCGAAGAGCTTGAACCAGAGCTTATCAAGCACATGTCCGAAATCTTCCCCATCAAGGCCGTTGGGCCGCTATTCAGAAATCCTAAGGCATCAAAGACAACGGTCCATGGAGACTTGCTGAAGGCAGATGATTGCATCGAATGGCTTGACACAAAGCCACCTTCATCAGTTGTTTATGTGTCTTTCGGTAGTGTCGTACAATTGAAGCAAGACCAATGGAACGAGATCGCTCATGGGTTATTGAATTCGGTCGTCTCCTTCTTGATAGTTATGAAACCAGCCCAGAAAGATGCTGGACATGACCTCCTTGTTCTGCCAGATGGGTTCTTGGAGAAAGCAGGAGACAGGGGCAAGGTGGTGCAATGGAGTCCTCAAGAGAAGGTTTTAACTCACCCATCAGTTGCGTGCTTTGTAACACATTGTGGGTGGAACTCTTCTATGGAAGCACTCACATCAGGCATGCCAGTGGTGGCTTTCCCTCAATGGGGTGATCAAGTAACTAATGCAAAATATTTGGTCGACATCCTTAAGGTTGGTGTGAGAATGTGCCGCGGAGAAGCAGAGAACAAACTGATTACTCGTGATGAGATAGAGAAATGCTTGTTGGAGGCCACAGTGGGACCTAAGGCAGTGGAAATGAAGCAGAATGCAATGAAATGGAAGGAGGCAGCCGCGGCAGCAGTGGCTGAGGGTGGTTCCTCCGACTGGAATATACGATCTTTTACTGACGATATTGTAAAAGCGAAGGAGTCTGAGATTGCTAGAAAGTGTATTGGTTCTAATGAGTCTCTAGTGTCGGTAGTGGTGAAGTCCAACGAGAAAGTGGCTGAACTGGTGGGGTCATCGGCATGAGTAGATTTGCTATATATGCCGTGAATATGGAACGGGTTTAATCCAGTGTTAGTATGATGATATTACTCTTGTTATGTAGTTGTCTGCTTTTTACTTCTTTTAATTAGCTATTAATAATATACAGTAAAGGCCTAATGCCATATAAAGGCCATATGTATGGTTGTTATCGAATTTATAATTTGCTAATATCTTATTGGTTTGAATTGCTTGGAATGGTTGTTGAAAATTAAAATTGTTGTAATATTTTTAGTTTTTATTATATTCATGATTGTCTTATGATTTGGTTATAAATTTCATAATATCTATAATATCGAGCAGTAATCAAAATCCAAAGAAATACAAAAGTATGGATTTAGTTTTGAAAATATATTGTCTCAAGGATTTTTTTAATTTTCAAGAAAGGATTATGCATGGTTAAGAATTTAACATTACAACTCTAATCATTAATAATGGAGCACATTTGACTTAAGTTTATTTTTTAATCAATTAAATGGCTTTCGAGGTACAACTCTTATCTCTAATAATTAATAATCGCAATCAATGCATTTTTCTTTTCTTTTGAGATATAGAATGATAATTGGGATTTAATTAGATTATCTTTTTTTTCTTAAGAATAATTTGATTAGATAATTAGGGAGTCAGACGTCAAGTCCTGTCCTAAGTTAATCAAGGCAAATTATTACAGGGAGCTAATTTATTTCTTATGCACTTTAATGCGCGCGGTCATAGTCAACCACACCAATAGAAACCAGAAATGAAGTAAACATAATATTTATAAGTAATTAACTGTCATGTCTATTTTTATTTAAAAAGATTGAGAATAACTATTTTATATTTTTATTAAGAAAAAAAGCAAATTCTAATCAATTAATACTCTTACATCTAGGTAAAAATAGTTGTGTTTAATGTGTTTTTTTTTTAGGGGTGTTCATTTTTAGTTCGGTTTGGTTTTTATAAAAAAAGTTGGAATCAAACTGGTTTTTAAAAAAAACTGAAAAACGAACCGAAATTGATTCGAACCGAAACTGGTTCAAACTGGCCGGTTTCGGTTTGATTCAGTTATTTTAAAATAAAAACCGGTTTTTTCCGGTTTAGCTTGGTTTTTCCGGTTTGGCTCGGTTTTTTTAGGTTTGGGTTTGGCTATGTTCGATTTTTTCGGTTTCAGGCTTATAAAACTAAAATCAAACCAAACTGGTTGGTTTTTTTAAATTCTAATCAGTTTAATTAGTTTTTTTTCATGATTTGATTTTTTTAATTTTTTTTTCAGTTTTTTTAGTTTAATTGGTTTTTTAATTTTTTTGTTCACCCTTACTTTTCATAGAGTTTTTAATCGAATGATGATATTACAAGAGCAATGAAAACATGTTACTACACACTTGATGTTTTGTTATAAAAAAACCAAAAAAAAAAGTAACAATACTTCAAAATTAAATAAAAAAGAAGCTAGAAACATTAATTATACATATCTGCTTGCTAGATAGAAGCTTCTATGTTGTTATGATAAAAAAAAAAAAAAAAGAGAAATTTATTAAAAACTTCATGTCTTTTGAGTGTGAGAAAGCTTTGCATATCAAATTTATATAAACCCTAATCTCAATATCATTTTCTAAAAATATGTGAATTATGATTAGTAATTATCGTAATTAGATTTTAAATTAAAAGGGGAAGGATATATATCTTATTCCGAGTCACCTATATCGTACCACCACATTTTAATCTTTTAGTAACCCTTTTTTTTAACCATCATTATTGCCATTTTTACTGCCTCCAATCAAACTAGAATTATCCTCAACACCTTTGTCATCTATCATCTCTACCATCTTTGCTAGTCCTGCAATTTACAACATTACCATTTGTGTCAGCATTAATTATTATGAATGTTATCAACCTATTCATCCTTTTCTTCATCTTCGTCTAAAAATTTAAATTTATTTTTATATGATAAAATATAACCGTCAAAGTTATCTCCAACAACACTAACTATATCAATTGCATTCTCTGTATCATTATCAAAGACAAGAAAATACTTAGTGTTAGGTGCCCTACGTACCATCGTTACCATTCATAATTGTAGAGGTTTCTCCGACAGATAATAGACAATTACAATCTTTTGTTGATGAAGTTAAGCTAGCGAATAAGTCTTCAAATCGCTGGCAAGAATGTTATCGGAGGCCACGGTGGGGCCTGAGGCAGTGGAGACGAAGCATGATGCATTGAAGTTGAAGAAGGCAGATGAGACAGCAGTGGCTGAGGGTGGTTCCTTAGACAGCAACATACAATCTTCTGTTGATGAAGTGAAGTGAAGTGAAGCGAAGAAGTCTTCAATTCGCTGGCAAGTCCACTAGTTCCAATTAGGATTCCGGTTTGCTGGAGTGAAGTCCAATGAAAAAGTTATTGAGTTGGTGCAATCATCCGACTTATTATGAAGTTGATGGGGGACTTGTTTTAACCTAGTGTTAAAATAATAAAATGGATAGTGACCAACGTAAAGCATTCATCTAATATTTAATGTTTTAGCTCTCACAAAAGTTTTGTTCAAGACAGAGGTTGCGCATTACATTGAACCTTCAACTAAGAAAGAAGATGGAGTAAAAGTTCTCAAATCAACGGGACAACATCCATATATATATATATATATATATTATAGTGAACATTTGAAAGCACCTCAGTAGTAACGAAGCCCAAAGGCATAAAAGATGGTTTTTACGCGTCCATTACAGATGCCTGTTAAAGAAAAGGTAAAGTGTATGTTTGGCAACCTTAGTACTGCTGGGAAGGCACATATCATCCAACTTCTTTGAGCCTTGCTTGAAACTCCATGTGGATGGAAACAACATTTCAGGAGTAATTTCAAGTAAAGAGAAGGAATCACACCCCACGATGCACAACAACGTAACTAGTTTCTCTATCGCCCTGCCTCCACGGAGAATATTTGGTATTATTTACGAGATTAGACGAAAAGTATACCAGTTGCAAGCATTCTTTGGTTATGGACATCCAATCCAAGGTTGTTTCAGTCATTTCAGGTATGATTGAAATAACTTTTATTTTTATCTTTTATTTTATTTTAAAGATATTTTTTATTTTAAAATATATTTTTTATTTTTTATAATTTTGATGTGTTAATATAAAAAAAAACTTTGAAGAGAACATTTAGAAATGTGGGTCAATCTGCATTACTAAAAAAATTAATTTTTTTAAATGTTTTGAATCGTTTTAATGCGCTGATCTCAAAAATAATTTTTTAAAATAAAAAAATCATTTTGATGCATTTCGAAATGAAAAGTATTTTAAAAAGCAACCGTAACCACGTTCCCAAACAAGCCCGAATAGGCTAATATAGAGTTTAAATAGATTTGTATTAAAAAAATAGAAAAGGGAATAATCTAGAAATTTTAAGTGTTTATGAATTAGTTAGTGATATTTTATTAGTTATTTTTTGAGTTTTTTTAAATAAATACAAGTATGAGAGATAAATTTTAGATAGATATATTTTTATCTCTTTTAGTAAGTAATGAGTTTTATTTTGTCTATCTTTTTTTTATCTGTATTTTTTTTAATATAGATTTGAAAAATAATTAATAAGATGTTATCAGTTACTTATTAATAGGATGTTATCAGTTACTTATTAAATACCATAAAATTTTCACAAATAACTTGATTTGAATTGATAGAAAATCTAGATTGATTTTGAGTAAATCAAATAAAAACTCAGCTTCTAACCTCTTGATATTTTTTTTATTAAAATAAAACTAATTTAATTTTTTTAAAATGATCAACCATTGTTGATATTCACCCTCCATCACCGTCTATTGATCTGATTGGCACTCTCCTACAATCACAAACTCATATTCTAGCAAACTAGTGTTTTTCTTGGTACTCCCAGGCCAGTCCTTCAAATTCGGGACTTTATACAATGTTCACCAATTAAATTGAATTGCTCTACCATTACTCTATCTGTTCATTTGCATGCCCACAGATTCATTACCATAATTACAAGACTATCATGGGATGTTTTCAAACTCGATCGTTGAAGATATTCATGGGATATATGTTTCCTTGCTTGTGTTGCTTGTAAATTGTAATTTTATGTTTTAGGCTTTAGCCCCGTCGTTCTTGATAAAAAAAAGAAAAGAAAGAAAGAATGGTGATGGGTATGTTTACTTATCCACCCATCAAACCCAAAAAAATTTCTTGGAGGTTATATGTTAATTAAAATTAAATAAACTCTACTAACTAAAGAAAAAAAGGCATCCAATTTCGTTTGCAAGGGAGTTGTTTTTTATTATGAATTTGGTTTTGATTATATATATATATATATATATATATATATATATATATATATATATATATATATTGTCAAAGTTAATGTACTGGACAAAGGAGAAGAATATATTATTTACGAGATCAGACGAAAAATTGCATACAATTTACGTCTTCTGCAACGTGAAGCAGACCTAGAACTAATGGTCGAAACAGCTGGCATAACTGGTAGCTGTTGAAGTGACACCATTTAACTGGTCTCGAGCTCTGCTTCAAAGGACTGACTACCTTACAGATTTGAAACTGGAAGCATATATTTTTTGGCTCTGAAATGGATTCTTTTGTCTGCTTTTGTAGGTCTGTAATTTTGTGGGAGCTTCGGCTTCTCTCATCAGGATGCTTTTCTTTCCGCTTGAGTGCCTATTCGTTCCTTGTTTCAATGAATTCATTTGGCTTGCCCCCAAAAGAAAGGGAGGCTATTCAGCTAGCGGAGGCCATCTCAATAACAATCTTTATATATGATTAATGGCAATGGAGATTTCTTTTTGAATTGGTCGAGAGGGAAGGAATTTAACTCGAATTTCTTCAAGACCTTGATCACATGGTGAAACTTTTATGGGGGCGTTTAAAATGACGATCATATTTCTGCCTTGGGATTCTGATCAATTTTGTCTGTTGGAACCAAACATTGTTTTAGATGACTTGTATTCACTGGTTTATTTTCTTGAGTTGCTTTTCTTACTTTCTTTTTTTAGATTTTGTATTTTTTTTGGCTTTCAATATTTGATTTATCATATTTGTTTTTATATAAGTTCAATGAGGTTATCATGTTTTCCCGTCTAAAATCATGAATTTTTTCATAATTAACCAAAATTAATTTAATATACTGCTATTTTAATATATTAAAAAAATATATATGCTGTTCAATATGTCAATATTTGAACGTAAGCAGCAACTGAATATCCTTCTTAACATGACGTGCTGGAAAGCATATGCTAGTGTAGAATCCAGGAAGCTATTTATTAATTCTCCCGAACCATTATTAAAGCAGCCTCATCTAACGTTTTTCGAACTTCTGACAAACTAGATATAAAACTAATATTACAAAGAATATTAATTACTGTAGAGTCAATCAAAACTGACGATGTACTTTTTTTCTGTTTAAGAGAGCAGTACCGTGTCTGTAAATGGAAAGTGAAATTCATTGACTCACTATTTATTATTAATATTATTATACATATACAATCGTTTTTTTTGGTTTAATTCAGTTTTCATCTGCATAATTCTCTGCAATTTGTTTTTGTGTTATACGGTTAAGTTGGTTTTTTGTCCACTATAATGCTTTTCTAATCTTATTAAAGAAGAATAAGAGTAGGGGGTAATTAACGTGTAATCGGTAAGTAGTGCAGGTAATTAGCACTAGTAACTAATCTTCATCATTCAATCGGTATAAGTTGTTGGTTTACCCGATGTATTGGGTTTCTGAGTGTTTTCCAAAGATTTTCAAACATGTCTTAACTGCTGATTTCCATGATCGGAAAAAGAGAATAATAATCGATTATCGACATACAAAATTGCAAATAGACGTGTTTCTCGCTTCTATAATCACAATATATATTTTGCTGTAATATGACTGTAAAATCATTGAAAGCTACAGTCAATTAAGTAGCGGAATCAAATTTGATTTCATCTTCTGTTCAAAGAAGCCAAGGAAAGAGTTATAATTGAAAAATTGTATACAAATGGCCGTCAGCCAACTAACAGTCTCTATAAATCTATCTACTACTAAAAACTTTGAATGTAGCTCCTTATAAATGCTATATATATCTGCATCCTTTCATTCCATGCTCATCACTCACTCCCAAACTCATCAAGTCCTCTCCTGTACATCAATCTCTTCTGTCTCTTTGCCTGTCAAAAAACCCTGAAGAGAAAAATGGTTTCCAAGTCTCTTGGCCATCTCTTCCTTGTTTCTTTCCCAGCCCAAGGCCATGTAAATCCTTTACTTAGACTTGGAAAAATTCTTGCCTCCAAAGGCTTCCTTGTCACCTTCTCCACCACTGAAACCACTGGCAAAGAGATGAGAGAAGCCAGTGACATCATAGATAAGCTAACCCCGTTTGGTGATGGCTTTATCCGGTTTGAATTCTTTGAAGATGGATGGAAAGAGGACAAGCCTAGGCACCAAGACCTTGATCAATACTTACTTCAACTTGAGCTTGTTGGTAAACAAGTAATTCCTCAAATGATCAAGAAAAATGCAGAGCAAGGGCAGCCTGTTTCTTGCCTCATAAACAACCCTTTCATTCCTTGGGTTACAGATGTGGCCACAAGTCTAGGTCTCCCTTCTGCAATGCTTTGGGTTCAATCCTGCGCTTGTTTTGCCTCATATTACCATTACTATCACGGTGCTGTACCTTTCCCTGATGAGGAGCACCCCGAGATAGATGTCAAACTACCATGGATGCCTCTCCTAAAACATGATGAAGTGCCTAGTTTCTTATATCCTACAACTCCTTATCCTTTCTTGAGGAGGGCTATTTTAGGTCAGTACAAAAATCTTGACAAGCCATTTTGCATCCTGATGGAAACATTCGAAGAGCTTGAACCAGAGCTTATCAAGCACATGTCCGAAATCTTCCCCATCAAGACCGTTGGGCCACTATTCAGAAATCCTAAGGTACGAAAGACAACGGTCCATGGAGACTTGCTGAAGGCAGATGATTGCATCGAATGGCTTGACACAAAGCCACATTCATCAGTTGTTTATGTGTCTTTCGGTAGTGTCGTACAATTGAAGCAAGACCAATGGAACGAGATGGCTTGTGGGTTACTGAATTCGGGCGTCTCCTTCTTGTTAGTTAGGAAACCACCCCACAAAGATTCAGGAAATGACCTCCTTGTTCTGCCAGATGGGTTCTTGGAGAAAGCAGGGGACAGGGGCAATGTGGTGCAATGGAGTCCTCAAGAGAAGGTTTTAGCTCACCCATCAATTG
The DNA here is from genome assembly GCF_951802175.1 of Populus nigra. Lineage (NCBI taxonomy): Eukaryota > Viridiplantae > Streptophyta > Magnoliopsida > Malpighiales > Salicaceae > Populus > Populus nigra. The sequence continues at coordinate 9,279,993 of NC_084870.1, read as the reverse complement.
CGTGCTTTGTAACACATTGTGGGTGGAACTCTACTATGGAAGCACTCACATCAGGCATGCCAGTGGTGGCTTTCCCTCAATGGGGTGATCAAGTAACTAATGCAAAATATTTGGTCGACATCTTTAAGGTTGGTGTGAGTTTGTGCCGCGGAGAAGCAGAGAACAAACTGATTACTCGTGATGAGATAGAGAAATGCTTGTTGGAGGCCACAGTGGGACCTAAGGCAGTGGAAATGAAGCAGAATGCAATGAAATGGAAGGAGGCAGCCGAGGCAGCAGTGGCTGAGGGTGGTTCCTCCGACTGGAATATACGATCTTTTACAGACGATATTGTAAAAGCGAATGAGTCTGAGATTGCTGGGAAGTGCATTGGTTCTAATGAGTTTCCAGTGTCGCTAGTGGTGAAGTCCAACGAGAAAGTGGTTGAACTGGTGGGGTGATCGGCATGAGGAGATTTGCTATATATGCAGTGAATATGGAACGGGTTTAATCCAGTGTTAGTATGATGAAATTACTCTTGTTATGTAGTTGTCTCCTTTTTACTTCTTTTAATTAGGTATTAATAACATACAGTAAAGGCCAAGTGCCATATGTATGGTTGTTGTCGATTTTTTGTACTCTCCTATTTATAATTTGCTAAAATCTTATTGGTTTGAATTGCTTGAAATGGTTGTTGTAATATTTTTAGTTTTTATTATATTGATGATTGTCTTATGATTTGGGTATAAATTTCATTATATATAGGATCTTTACAATGTCGAGTAGCAACCAAAATCCAAAGAAATACAAAAATATGGGTTTATTTTAAAAAAAAAGTAAGTGATAGATCATCAAGTGGGTGGAGAACAACAAATTCTAAACCTTCTAGTTTTGAAAATATAGTGTTTCCAGGATTTTTTCAGTCTTTAAAAAAGGATCATGCATGATTAAAAATTTAACATTACAACTCTTGAACGTAATCTAGAATTATATTGGCAAATATTTGAATTTTTAGTTAATAATGCCGATAATATTCAAAAAGTATACATTAATCTTGACCCATATGTATATTCTAGTCATGCAGATGGAGCACAATCTCAAAGGTTTCAATATAAGTCATTTAAGCATATTTTTGGCTTGAGTATTCTATTGCCAAAGATATGACATTTTGTTTTCCTTGCTTTCATTGTAATAATTAATAACATAAGAGAGAGACTCATCATTCCAAAACATATACTAGCATGTCTACAAATAAACGAGAAATGAAAGAAGGTGCATGGGGAATCGAGGGTGTCAGGCTCCTCGATAGTTCCTCCCAGTATAATGATCAGTCAGCAGCTAGAAAGCAGAATATATAACTTTGAGCAAACAACAGTAATTGTAGGAGGCAAGTGGAGTGAATTGGGTCGATATTTGGTTCGTTATACAACAAATAATGCAAGGTAAGGGCGGTTTCTGCTCAGAAACGTGAACAGTGGAGGTTGCACGCAGAGAAGGAGAAGAGGAAAATAAAGAAGGTGGAAGCTGACTTGCAGTGGCGGTGCTGTTGTTGACGTTGGGCGAATAGGACTGGCGGTGGAACCTCCAGTTGCAGTGGCGGTGCTGTTGTTGTGAACAGTGGAGGTTGCGAACAGGACGCTGCTGGTTGTTCTTCCTCTTTCTCTATATTTTCCTTCTGCTTGTCTTCTGTTATCTCTTTTCCTTCCCTCTATTTTTCTGTTCTTCTCCTTTTGTTCTCTAGTGGTGGCAGTGCTACTGGTGGCGGCTGGCGATGGTTCGCGGCGAGGAACGGTTCTTCTTCCTAACAAGGTGGCTGTGCAATAGGGAGTTGTGTTAGGTATACAACCAAAGTCCCACATTGGCTAGAAGTGGGGAGGATCATGGGTATATAAGGATGGATAAATATTTCCATTGGTGTGAGGTCTTTTGGGTATAACCCAAGAGCAAATCCATGAGGGCTTAGGCCCAAAGTGGACAATATCACACCAATGTGGAGATAGGTGGTGTCAATAGTCCTTACAAGTGGTATCAGAGCCAAGCCCCAGAGTTAGCCATGATGGATGAATCCTCAGAATGCCTAACAAAAAGTGGTGGGCCCCCAATCACGATGTAATCCATGGATCAGCTCTATTGGATAGGCGGTGTGCTCCCTTCATGGACGTGTCCTGATCCCAACAAGGTGAAGAGGAGTTGACCTAGAAAGAGCAAACTCTCAAGTTAGGTAGTGCTCTCCAGATGCTTCATGGACGTGTCCTGACCCCAACATGGTGAAGTAGAGAATGAAGAATCCTGGTTGGTAGAGAGTGGACGGATGAATGATTGGTTTGAGGGGAGGCTCGGTGATCCTTTGTTCTAAGGGAGGATTGTTGGGTATACAACCAAAGTCCCACATTGGCTAGAAGTGGGGAGGATCATGGGTATATAAGGATGGATAAATATCTCCATTGGTGTGAGGTCTTTTGGGTATAACCCAAGAGCAAATCCATGAGGGCTTAGGCCCAAAGTGGACAATATCACACCAATGTGGAGATAGGTGGTGTCCATAGTCTTTACAAGCTGTTGTGCTGGTCGACAATTTTTTTTCTGTGTGTTTTTCCTTTGTTTTACTTCTTATGTAACCCCTCTCTATTTTTGTTTTCATCCTCTTCTCTTGTTTCTATCCCTTTTTATAAGTTCTTTTCTCTCTGTCTCTTCTTGTTTAGTTCTCAAGTTCCCTTGTTTCTTTTTCTCTTTTGTTCTTCTTTTTCTTTCTTTCTCTCTATAATTTCACTCGTTTTTTTCATCCCCTTCTCCTCTCTGTCCCCTAGTATTTATAAAAGGGAGTTGTGCAAGGGAAAAGAGAGTTATTACCCTTGTCTAGTCGTTGTGCAAGGGTAGGGTGGCTGAAGTGGCCTTTGTGCAGCCACCTCAAAGTCGCCTGCAAGCATGGTTCTCCTAGCTTTTTCATCATGGTGGTATGTCATGAGAGGGTGTGGATTGTGTCGGGGTTTTGGGTTCTTAGGAGAGAGCTAAACGGACGCTGCAAAAGAGGGGAAGAAAACCTTCTTCCCCTGCCTATACGCGTCAGGAAAGAAGAAGACACACAATGTCGTTTAAAAAACCTTCTTCCCCTGCCTATTCGCGTCAGGAAAGAAGAATATACACAATGTCGTTTAAAATGACACCGTTTTGGGGCTTTTTATAAACAGTGCAAGAAACAACGTCGTTTTGAACAAAACGCGCTATTTCATTTAAAAGAAAATGATGTCAAAATGTGTTAATTTTCAAATAAGTCCTCAATTTTTTATTTGTTCAATCAAGTCCTCAATTGCAATTTTAATTTTAAGAATCAATTTAATTGTATCTCTGTCAAAATTGAATGTCAACTCTAAAGTTGGCCGTTGTTTTCATTTCGGTACTTGGTCTTGGATTTATCCAATTTGAATCTCAATTGATCAATAAACTTTCAATTTCTTTAATTTGGCTCCTGATTCGGACAATTTCAGTTCCTCTATTTACACGCATTTTCCAGTTTGATCATTGGTTTCGGATTTCTTCAATCAAGTTTCTAATTGGCCATCAAACTTTGATATTTATGCAATTAAGCCCCTGATTTGACTAAATCAACTCTTAAAAATTATAATTTGACCCCTATATTTTTATTTTTTCCAATAAAAGCTCAAATTGACTTAAAAATCAATTTTTCTTTCAATCAAACCCTCTACAAATTCAATTAAACCTTCAATTGAGTCCATAAATATATGATTTTGGACTTTTCTTTCTTCAATTCAATTTTTTTTTGTCAATACGGCTATCGTCAATAAAAAATATACTGTCAAATTTTAATTTTTTTTTTAACATCCTCAACTAATTTTTAGTCATTTTCTAGGTACTCTGATATTTTCTTTTCACTGCTATTATTTGTTTTTGGTTTTGTTGTGAATTTTTTTTTTTACTTTTTTCTTTTTTGTGTGGGGACTATAACAACAAACTTTTATAAAGAAAATTAAATTAAATATAATAAGATCTTCGTACAAGTATATGATTCATGTTCTACAAATAAAATACGGTAATTATATCAAAATTTTATTAAATTTATTTTATGTGTGTAATTTGTGTTTGATTCATGAAAAGAAAACACAACATCACTCAGACATAAAAGAGTATTATGTGGCTGTGAAAACATTTCAAGCCCAGTAGCCCACCCTAAAAAACTATGATATTGTAGCACCACCACTACTATGCAAGTCGTGGTCGTTATATATGGCAATGCACCTACAAATTTATATATGGCATTGCACCTTCAAATTTATCCTGAAGAATGTGAAGACTTGGCATGCTTTTTGCAAAGTGTGATATGAAGTTTTGAGCAAAATTTGATAACTTCTTTGATTTATCCTCAAAGTATTGAAGGTGAACTCTACTGAGGTGCAAGGCTTGACAGCTTTTTTTTTTTTTTGCAGAGTTTCAATACTTGAGTATAACTTTTTTTTTTCCCTTTCCTTTCTTGTGATAGTGAAGCCCTTTATTTATTTATAGAGGTTTAAAGAGTTAAATTTGAAGATTTTGAGTGAAAGATATGTAAAAATAAATGACAATTGATAAAATTACTTGTAAAATATATTTTTAAATAACACCTCACAAACTTGGTAATCATTAAAAAAAAGGCTTAAGTGATCCAAAAATGATATTTGGAAATAAAATCTTGATGTTTCAAATATTTAATTTAATTTAATTTAATTACCATAACAAAAAACAAGATGACATTTAACAAATAAGACCACCAAAATAATTTGTCAAATCAATTGGAATTTTTTTAATTCTACAAGCAGGACTATTACTATGCGAGTTGTGGTCATTCTAGTGGCGTGGAAGCCTAAATTAAATGACTATAATAAATATATAATAATTAATAGCAAGGTTTAGCAACAGAATGTTCAAACTTTGAGTTTTTTTTTAATAGGAAAACGTCCAGCAAGTCTTTTTTCACTATATAATTATAAGAAATTAGAGCGGTTAGAACTAACATTCATCAAAGAAAGATGGCTTTGCTCTGTTTACTTGGGTTGAATGTTGAAATCACATTGACAAGCGGTTAGTTAACTCCATTTTTATAATGTTGATATCAGACTGCTGAGATCGCTTTCTGTCCGTCGAGAGTTTGGGACCAGCTTTCTGGGTGGTTTTTCCTTGATGGGCTGCATTTTTTTTTTTTTGGTGTGGAATAAAAGGGGCAATACTTGAGCCCATCCAGGGAGGGACGTGCCTGTCATTTTAGCAAATTAACTGTACCCCTCTCCTTTATTATTATTTACTAGATTATTTTTTACATCTTTTCTTAGTTTTTTTTAATTTAAATTTTATTGTTTAATATTATTTTTATTATTAAACAATAAAATTAGTTTTGGATTTTATATATGCAGTGAATATGGAACGGGTTTAATCCAGTGTTAGTATGATGAAATTACTCTTGTTATGTAGTTGTCTACTTTTTACTTCTTTTAATTAGGTATTAATAACATACAGTAAAGGCCAAGTGCCATATGTATGGTTGTTGTCGATTTTTTGTACTCTCCTATTTATAATTTGCTAAAATCTTATTGGTTTGAATTGTTTGGAATGGTTGTTGAAAATTAAAATTGTTGTAATATTTTTAGTTTTTATTATATTGATGATTGTCTTATGATTTGGGTATAAATTTTATTATATCTAGGATCTTTATAATGTCGAGTAGTAATTAAAATTTAAAAAAATATAAAAATACAGGTTTATTTTTAAAAAAAATAAATAATAGATCATGGATTGAGTCGAATAAATTTTAAACTTGAAAATATATTGTCAAGTATATTTTTTATTTTTAAGAATGGATCATGCATGGTTAATAATCGAGCACATTTGACTTAAATTTCTTTTTTAATCAATTAAATGGGTTTCGAGCTACAAGTTTTATCTCTAATCATTAATAATCGCAATCAAAGCATTTTTCTTTTCTTTTGAGATATAGAATGATAATTGGGATTTAATTAGATTATCTTTTTTTCTTAAGTATAATTTGATTAGATAATTAGGGAGTCAGACGTCAAGTCGTGTCCTAAGTTAATCAAGACAAATTATTACAGGGAGCTAATTTATTTCCTATGCAATTTAATGCGCGCGGTCATAGTCAACCACACCAATAGAATCCAGAAATGAGGTAAAAATAATATTTATAAGTAATTAACCTTCACGTCTATTTTTATTTAAAAAGATCGAGAATAACTATTTTGTATTTTTATTAAGAAAAAAAGCAAATTCTAATCAATTAATACTCTTACATCTATGTAAAAATAGTTGTGTTTAAAAGCAAAGCCTGTTATCTAATTTTATTTCATTAGTGTTAGTTAATGTATTAATTGTGCTTTTTTACAGGGGTGGTGATCATTTTCAGTTCGGTTTGATTTTTATCAAAACAAATAATCAAACTGATTTTTTTCCAAAAAAAACTGAAAACGAACCGAAATTGGTTCAAATCGACCGGTTTTGGTTATTTTAGAATAAAAACCGGTTTTTTCCCGGTTTAGCTTGGTTTTTTCGGTTTGGATCGTTTTTTTCTATTTGGGTTCGACTCGGTTCAGTTTTTTGGGTTTCAGTTTTATAAAACCAAAACCGAACCGAACTGGTTAGTTTTTTTAAAATTCTAATCGATTTAATTAGTTTTTTTCATGGTTCGGTTTTTTCAGTTATTTTTTTTATTTTTCTCGATTTAATTATTTTTTTGGTTTCTTTACTCACCCCTATTTTTTATAGAGTTTTTAATCAAATGATAATATTGCAAGAGCAATGAAAACATGTTACTAACACACACTTGATGTTTTGTTATAAAAAAAACCACAAAAAAAAGTAACAATACCTCAAAATTAAATAAAAAAGAAGCTAGAAACATTAATTATATATATCTGCTACCTAGATAGAAGTTTCTATGTTATGATAAAAAAAAAAAAAAAAACAAGAAGAAGAGAAATTTATTAAAAACTTCATGTCTTTTGAGTGTGAGAAAGCTCTGCATATCAAATTTATATAAACTCTAATATCAATATCGTTTTCTAAAAATATATGAATTATGATTAGTAATTATCGTAATTAAATTTTAAATTAGAAGGGGAAGGATATATATCTTATTCCGAGTCACCTATGTCGTACCACCACATTTTAATCTTTTAGTAACCCTTTTTTTTAACCCATTCATCCTTTTCTTCATCTGTCATCTGTCATCTGTCATCTCTACCACTTTTGCTAGTCCTGCAATTTACAACATTACTATTTGTGTCAGCATTAATTATTATGAATGTTATTAACCCATTCATCATTTTCTTCATCTTCGTCTAAAAATTTAAACTTATTTTCATATGATAAAATATAACTGTCAAACTTATCTCCAACAACACTAACTATATCAATTACATTCTCTGCATGTATCATTACTCTATGTTTAATATACGTTTATTTGTCCCATCATTATCATTGTCATCAAAGACAAGAAAATACTTAGTTTTAGGTGACCTACCATCGTTACCATTTAGAATTGTAGAGGTTTCTCCGACAGATAATAGACAATTACAATCTTTTGTTGATGAAGTTAAGCTAGCGAATAAGTCTTCAAATCGCTGGCAAGAATGTTATCGGAGGCCACGGTGGGGCCTGAGGCAGTAGAGACGAAGCAGAATGCATTGAAGTTGAAGAAGGCAGACGAGACAGCAGTGGCTGAGGGTGGTTCCTCAAACAGTAACATACAATCTTTTGTTGATGAAGTGAAGCGAAGAAGTCTTCAGTTTGTTGGCAAGTCCACCAATTCCAGTTAGGTTTCCGGTTTGCTGGAGTGAAATCCAATGAAAAAGTTATTGAGCTAGTGCAATCATCCGACTTATTATAAAGTAAATGAGGACTTGTTTTAACCCAGTGTCAAAATAATGAAATGGATAGTGACCCATGTTAAGCATTAATCTTTACTATTTTAGCTCTTACAAAAGTTCTGTTCAGGGCAGAGGTTGCGCATTACATTGAACCTTCACTAAGAAAGAAGATGGAGTAAAAGTTCTGAAATCAACGGGACAACATCCATATAAACATATTATGGTGAACATTTGAAAGCACCGCAGTAGTAACGAAGCCCTAAGGCATAAAAGATGGTTTTTACGAGTCTATTACAGATGCCTGTTAAAAAAAAGGTAAAGGTGTATGTTTGGCAACCTTAGTACTGCTGGGAAGGCACATATCATTCACCTTCTTTGAGCCTCGCTTGAAACTCCATGTGGATGGAAGCAACATTTCAGGAGTAATTTCAAGTAAAGAGAAGGAATCACACCCCACGATGCACAACAACGTAACTAGTTTCTCTATCGCCCTGCCTCCACGAAGAATATTTGGTATTATTTACGAGATTAGATGAAAAATATACCAGTTGCAAGCATTCTTTGGTTATGGACATCTAATCTAAGGTTGTTTCAGTCATTTCAGGTGTGATCAAAATAACTTTTATTTTTATCTTTTATTACATTTTAAAGATATTTATAATATATATATTTGATGAGAATGAATGATGTGTTTTTAAAGTAAAGAATGATAGCAACATTTACCAAACTTTGAAGACATGAAGGACAACACGGTTTCAGAATGTGTTTGTGATTGATTATAAAAACATGTCAATTTAAGATATCGTTTGGAAATGTGATTGAACTTGTATTTTAAAAAAATTCAATTTTTTTATTAAAAATTATTTTTTTATGTTTTGAATCATTTTGATGCGTTGATCTCAAAAATAATTTTTTAAAATAAAAAAATATTATTTTAATACATTTTAAAATGAAAAGTACTTTAAAAAATAACTACTACTACACTTCAAAAGAAGCCCTAAGAATGGGCTGATATAGAGTTTAAATAGATTCGTATTAAAAAAATAGAAAAGGAAGTGTTTAAAAATTAATTAGTGATATTTTATTAGTTTTTTTTTAGTTTTTTTTTTTGAAATAGATAAAAGTATGAGAGAGAAATTTTAGATGGATATATTTTTATCACTTTTAATAAGTTATAAGTTTCATTTTGTCTTTATTTTTTTACTTTTCTTTAATATAAATCTGAAAAGTAATTAATAGGATGTCATCAGTTACTCATTAAATACCACAAAATTTTCATAAATAACTTGATTTGAACTGGTAAAAAATCTGGGTTGATTTTGAGTAAATCAAATAAAAACTCAGCTTCTAACCTCTTCATATTTTTTTTATCAAAATAATACTATTTTAATTTTTTTGAAATGATCAACTATTGATATTCACCCTCCATTGATTTGATTGGCACTCTCCTACAATCACAAACTCAATACTAGCAAATATATCATCTTCAACAAAATACGTTGATTGTAAAGAGATACTAGTGTTTTTCTTAGTACTCCCAATCCTTCAAATTCGAGACTTTATACAATGTTCACCAATTAAATTGAATTGCTCTACCATTACTCTATCTGTTCATTTGCATGCCCACAAATTCATTACCATAATTACAAGACTATCATGGGATGTTTTCAAACTCGATCGTTGAAGATATTCATGGTATATATGTTACGTTGCTTGTGTTGCTTGTAAATTGTAATTTTATGTTTTAGGTTTTAGCCCCGTCGTTCTTGATAAAAAGAAAGAAAGAAAGAGTGGTGATGGGTATGTTTTCTTATCCACCCATCAAACCCAAAAACAATTTCGTGGAGGTTATATGTTAATTAAAATTAAATAAACTCTACTAACTAAAGAAAAAAAGCCATCCAATTCCCAAGGGAATTGTTTTTTATTATGAATTTGGTTTTGATTATATATATATAGTCAAAGTTAATGTACTGCACAAAGGAGAAGTATTATTTACGAGATCAGAAGAAAAATTGCATACAATTTACGTCTTCTGCAACGTGAAGCAAACCTAGAACTAATGGTCAAAACAGCTGGCATAACTGGTGGCTGTTGAAGTGACACCATTTAACTGGTCTCGAGCTCTGCTTCAAAGGACTGACTACCTTACAGATTTGAAACTGGAAACATATATTTTTTGGCTCTGAAATGGATTCTTTTGTCTGCTTTTGTAGGTCTGTAATTTTGTGGGAGCTTCGGCTTCTCTCATCAGGATGATTTTCTTTCCGCTTGAGTGCCTTTTCGCTCCTTGTTTCGATGAATTCATTTGGTTTGCCCCCAAAAGACAGGGAGGCTATTCAGCTAGCGTAGGCCATCTCAATAACAATCTTTATTTATGATTAAGGCAATGGAGATTTCTTTTTGAATTGGTCGAGAAGGAAGGAATTTAACTCGAATTTCTTCAAGACCTTTATCACATGGTGAAACTTTTATGGTGGCGTTTAAAATGACGATCATATTTCTGTCTTGGGTGTCTGATCAATTTTATCTATTGGACCCAAACATCGTTTTAGATGGCTTGTATTCAATGGATTATTTTTTTGAGTCGCTTTTTTTTTAGATTTTATTTTTGTTTTTGTTTTCAATATTATTTACCTTCTTGATTTGTTTTTGTATAGGTTCCGTCAGATTATCACATTCTCCTATCTTAAGTCATGAATTTCACTATAATCAGTTGAGGTCTATCTAATATACTGCCATGTTAATATTTTAAAAAAAACAATATATTATTTATTATGTTAATATTTTAGTATTTTAAAAGTTTTTTTTTATTTGATACACATCAAATTCTTAACTTTTTAATATCTTTATATTTTTTTAAGGGCTAAAAAAATTATCCAACCCGTGACGTAACACGTCTAAAAAAAGGTTTTTCCTAATTAAAGTCTCAAAGCCATAATATTATAAAAAAGGAAAAAAAATAAAATTGCAAAATTACTGCCATATAATCCTTAAATTAAATTCATGGCTTTGCAGCTAAATTGGGTATTTGTTTTCTACGAAAGCTGAATCGTGGGCTGCTTTCTACGGACCACATTTAGCTTGGAATTTAGGATATACCAGGACTGAACTAGAGGTTGATTCTGCAGTTCTTGCGACAGTTTTTAGAGGAGACTCATCCAGGATCCCATCCTGACAGAAACTCAACAGTTGCTTTCCAGGCAATGGGAGGTGCCAATCCGACAAACCTTCTGCGAAAGCAATTGTTGGGCGGAATGGCTAGCTAACCTTGGCCATAATGTTCATCATTCAATCGGTATAAGTTGTTGGTTTACCCGATGTATTGGGTTTCTGAGTGTTTTCCAAAGATTTTCAAATATGTCTTGACTACTGATTTCCATGATCGGAAAAAGAGAATAATAATCGACATGCAAAATTGCAAATAGATGTGTTTCTCGCTTCTATAATCACAGAATACATTTTGCTCTAATATGACTGCAAAATCATTGAAAGCTACGGTTAATTAACTAGCGTAATCAAATTTGATTTCATCTTCTTTTGGAAGAAGCCAAGGAAAGAGTACTTATAATTGAATCATTGTATGCATTGGACCGTCAGCCAACTAACAGTCTCTGTATATCTATCTATCACTAAAAACTTTGAATGCAACTCCTTATAAATGCTATGTATATATCTGCATCCTTTCATTCCATGCTCACCACTCATTCCCAAACTGATCAAGTCTTCTCCTGTTCATCAATCTCTTCCGTCTCTCTGCCTGTCAAAAAACCCGGAAGAGAAAAATGGTTTCCGAGTCTCTTGGCCATCTCTTCCTTGTTTCTTTCCCAGGCCAGGGCCATGTAAATCCTTTACTTAGACTTGGAAAAATTCTTGCCTCCAACGGCTTCCTTGTCACCTTCTCCACTACAGAAAGCACTGGCGAACAGATGAGAAAAGCCAGTAACATCATAGATAAGCTGACCCCGTTTGGTGATGGCTTTATCCGGTTTGAATTCTTTGCAGATGGATGGGAAGAGGACGAGCCTAGGCGCCAAGACCTTGATCAATACTTACTTCAACTTGAGCTTGTTGGTAAACAAGTAATTCCTCAAATGATCAAGAAAAATGAAGAGCAAGGGCGGCCTGTTTCTTGCCTCATAAACAACCCTTTCATTCCTTGGGTTACAAATGTGGCCACAAGTCTAGGTCTTCCTTCTGCAATGCTTTGGGTTCAATCCTGCGCTTGTTTTGCCTCATATTACCATTACTATCACGGTACTGTACCTTTCCCTGATGAGGAGCACCCCGAGATAGATGTCCAACTACCATGGATGCCTCTCCTAAAATATGATGAAGTGCCTAGTTTCTTATATCCTACAACTCCTTATCCTTTCTTGAGGAGGGCTATTTTAGGTCAGTACAAAAATCTTGACAAGCCATTTTGCATCCTGATGGAAACATTCGAAGAGCTTGAACCAGAGCTTCTCAAGCACATGTCCGAAATCTTCCCCATCAAGGCCGTTGGGCCGCTATTCAGAAATCCTAAGGCACCAAAGACAACGGTCCATGGAGACTTCCTGAAGGCAGATGATTGCATCGAATGGCTTGACACAAAGCCACGTTCATCACTTGTTTATGTGTCTTTCGGTAGTGTCGTACAATTGAAGCAAGACCAGTGGAACGAGATCGCTTATGGGTTATTGAATTCTGGCGTCTCCTTCTTGTTAGTTATGAAACCAGCCCACAAAGATGCAGGACATGACATCCTTGTTCTGCCAGATGGGTTCTTGGAGAAAGCAGGAGACAGGGGCAAAGTGGTGCAATGGAGTCCTCAAGAGAAGGTTTTAGCTCACCCATCAGTTGCGTGCTTTGTAACACATTGTGGGTGGAACTCTACTATGGAAGCACTCACATCAGGCATGCCAGTGGTGGCTTTCCCTCAATGGGGTGATCAAGTAACTAATGCAAAATATTTGGTCGACATCTTTAAGGTTGGTGTGAGAATGTGCCGCGGAGAAGCAGAGAACAAACTGATTACTCGTGATGAGATAGAGAAATGCTTGTTGGAGGCCACAGTGGGACCTAAGGCAGTGGAAATGAAGCAGAATGCAATGAAATGGAAGAAGGCAGCCGAGGCAGCAGTGGCTGAGGGTGGTTCCTCTGACTTGAATATACGATATTTTACGGACGATATTGTAAAAGCGAATGAGTCTGAGATTGCTGGGAAATGCATTGGTTCTAATGAGTTTGGCGGTAGTGGTGAAGTCCAACGAGAAAGTGGCTGAACTGGTGGGGTCATCGGCATGAGGAGATTTGCTATATATGCAGTGAATATGGAATTAATTACTTTTATTATGCAGTTGTCTACTTTTTACTTCGCCCCGTTTGTTTGCAGGAAAGTAGTTTCCTTTTAGAAAATGAATTCTGAGGAAAGTGAATTCCGGAAAAGTATTTTCCGATATTTGGTAGTGTAATGAAAAATAAGTTGGAAAACATTTTCCACTGTTTGGTTATGTTATGGAAAATGAGTTGGAAAATAACTTATTAATGTTTTATTTTTTCAAGTTTATTAAAATAATGAGGAACAAATCTTACAAATTAAAAAGTTGAATGAGAATGAAATTGAAAAAAAATATAATTTCATAAATTATCTCAAATAAAATAAATAATAATCAAAATAATAGAGATCAAATCTAAAAAATTAAAAAAAATGAAAGGTGAAGAAATTAAAATAATAATAATTAACATTTTATAAATTATTTCAAATAAAATAAGTAAAAATCAAAAGAATGAGGACCAAATTTGATAGATAAAAAATTTCAATAAAAAAATGATAAGAAAAAAGCAAATAGCAATTATAAAAATAAGGACCAAAATTAATATAAAAATTCAATTTTAAGAGATGAAATTAAAAAATAAATATTCAAAACAAATTATATATAACAATCAAAAGTTTGAGGATCAAATTTTATATAATTAGCAAATAATGACATTTCTAAATTTTTCACAACTTCCGGAAAGTGTTTTCCGCCCAAATTTTTCAGGAAAACACTTTCCTGAAAACCAAGCCAAATTTTCCTTTGACTGGAAAGTGTTTTCCGTTGACTAACTTTTCCAATAGCAAACAAACACAAGAAAGTTTGGAAAGTGGTTTCCCGGAAACCACTTTCCAGAAAACAAACACAGCCAAAAGGGAAAACACTTTCCTATAAATCAAACCAAATTTTTCTTTGACTGGAAAGTGTTTTCCGTTGACCGAAAAGTGTTTCCGTTGACCAGAAAGTGTTTTCCGTTGACCGGAAAGTGTTTTCCGTTGACCAACTTTCCTAATGGCAAACAAACACAGGAAAGTTTGGAAAGTGATTTCCCGGAAAATGAATTCCGAGAAACAAACATGGCCTTCTTTTAATTTGCTATTAACAAAACCTTAATATACAGTAAAGGCCCAATGCCATATAAAGGCCATATGTACGGTTGTTATCGAATTTTTAACGATGAATGAAGAACATAATACTTCCATATTCTAAGAGAGAATCACCATTCCAATGCATATACTAGGAAGTCTATAAATAATTAAACTATCTAGATGACGGTCCAGTGTTAAAAATTTGAGATTAAGAGATTTGTTCTTTTTATGATCTTAAATTCGAACCTTATAATTACTCATATAATAATCACTGGAAACTTATATAGTCGTTAACTTCAGGATCCATAGGATTAGTCGAGGTGTGCGCAAGCTGACTTGAACAACTTAGTTAAATTAAAAAAAAATTATTCATTAAAAAAAAACATGTATTCTTCGCACAAGGATTAGATCTTGGTTGACTTTCTGACGCTACCAACATTATAGATATAGATCCATCATGCCACTCATAATATTTATTAGCTGCTTAATAAACCTCAAGTTTCTTTTTCTAGTGACCTATTAATATTATGGTAATTTTTGTATTTTTATCTAATTTTTATTTTAATTGATGATGGTATTTGAATTCACGAAAAGAGTTGAAAATTTCGAAAACTCGGGCTACCTTGCAAAGCGAGCACATTTGACTTAAATTTCTTTTTTAATCAATTAAATGGCTTTAAGTAGGGGTGATCATTTTCGGTTCGGTTTTTATAAAAAAATAATCAAACTGAAATTTAAAAAAAAAAACGAAACCGGTTCAAATCGATCGGTTTTAGTTCGGTTTTTAGGATAAAAACCGGTTCAAACCGGTTTGACTCGGTTTTTTCAGGTTTGGCTTTGTTTTTTCAGTTTTTTCAGTTTGGATTCAGTTTGGTTTTTTTTATTTTAAGCTTATAAAACCGAACCGAACCGGTCAATTTTTTCAAAATTTTAATCGGTTTTTTTTTCACAATTTAGTTTTTTCAATTATTTTTTTCCGGTTTTTTCAATTTTTTTCTCACCCCTAACCTACAAGTCTTATCTCTAATCATTAATAATCGCAATCAATGCATTTTTCTTTTCTTTTGAGATATAGAATGATAATTGGGATTTAATTAGATTATCTTTTTTTTCTTAAGAATAATAGGATTAGATAATTAGGGAGTCAGACGTCAAGTCGTGTCCTAAGTTAATCAAGACAAATTATTATAGGGAGCTAATTTATTTCTTATGCAATTTAATGCGCGCGGTCATAGTCAACCACACCAATAGAATCCAGAAATGAGGTAAAAATAATATTTATAAGTAACTAACTATCATGTCTATTTTTATTTAAAAAGATTGAGAATAACTATTTTGTATCTTTATTAAGAAAAATAAGCAAATTCTAAATCAATTAATACTCTTACATCTAGGTAAAAATAGTTGTGTTTTAAAAGCCTGTTATCTAATTTTATTTCATTAGTGTTAGTTAATGTATTTAATGTGCTTTTTTATAGGGGTAATCATTTTCAGTTCGATTCGGTTTTTATTAAAAAAAAATAACCAAACTGGTTAAAAAAACCGAAAACAAACCGAAACTGGTTCAAACCGACCAATTTCGGTTCGATTTGGTTATTTTAGAATAAAAACCAGCTTTTCCGGTTTTTTTTTGTTTTTTTGATTTGGGTTCAGTTAAGTTCGGTTTTTTCGGTTTCAGGCTTATAAAACTAAAATCGAACCGAACTGGTTAGTTTTTTAAAAAATTCTAATCAGTTTAATTAGTTTTTTAGTTTTTTTGTTCACCCCTATTTTTCATAGAGTTTTTAATGGAATGATGATATTGCAAGAGCAATGAAAACATGTTACTAACACACACTTGATGTTTTGTTAAAAAAAAAACCACTAAAAAATAGTAACAATACCTCAGAATTAAATAAAAAAGAAGCTAGAAACATTAATTATATATATATGCTAGCTAGATAGAAGTTTCTATGATAAAAAAAAAGAAGAAGGAGAAGAAAAAGAGAAATTTATTAAAAACTTCATGTCTTTTGAGTGTGAGAAAGCTCTGCATATCAAATTTATATAAATTATATTTTTGATTTTATATTACACATTGCATCATTGAATTGGTAACATTACAAGTTTTTCATTATGATTTTCTAATATCTAAAGTGCTCTTAGTTAAATGTTGAAATCTATTGGTTTATCATTGACTAGTTGTTGTAGTGTAATTTCAAAAGTAACAATTGTACCTGATTTCTTGTGTTTTTAAGGTATTGTTTTACAATGCGGCTGGTCTTGTGTTTGGTCAAAAAATTAAATTTTTTAAAGTTATTTTTTCTATGTTTTTAGATTATTTTGATATAATAATATTAAAAATAAATTTTAAAAAATAAAAAAATATATTATTTTGATGCATTTCCAAGTAAAAAATATTTTGAAAAGCAATGACTATCACATATCACTAAATTTGATTTTTTTTATTTAATTAAATATTTTTATATTTTTGGATCATTTTGATGTACTAATGTTAAAAATAAAATATACATTATTTTGATGCATTTCCGAATAAAAAACACTTTGAAAAGTAACTTCTATCACAATACCAAACACTATATTACAACATATACACCATTTATGCATCTTTTTCTTCCTCACTAGTGTTTAAATTAACATTATTAGCAAAGAAAAAAATAGCAAACTAGCATGTTTGCTAAATATAAACATGTGTAATCAGTAATCATCCTTAAATAAGAACAGAAATCTTGATGTGAGTATGCACATTATAATGTGAAACAATACTAATTTTCAGTCTTATCTCATTCAATGTAACTTATTTGGGTTGAACATCAAAAAAAAAAAATATAAACTCTATTCTCAATATCTTTTTCTAAAAATATATGAATTATAATTAGGAGAATTATCCTCAACACCTCTGTTGTCTGTCATCTCTACCACCTTTGCTAATCCTGCAATTTGCAACATCACTATTTATATAAGCATTAATTATCATGAATGCTATCAACCCTTTCGTTCTTATCTTCATTTAAAAATTTTATTTTATTTTCATATGATAAAATATAACTGTCAATTACATTCTCTGTATTATTACTCTATGTTTAATATATGTTTATTTGTCCCATCATTATCATTGTCATCAAAGACAAGAAAATACTTAGTTTTAGGAGACCTACCATCGTTACCATTCAGAATTGTAGAGGTTTCTCCAACAGATAATATACAATCTTTTGTTGATGAAGTTAAGCGAATAGTGTTCAGATTGCTGACAAGAATGTTATCAGAGGCCACGGTGGGGCCTGAGGTGATGGAGATGAGGCAGAATGCATTGAAGTTGAAGAGGGCTGACGAGAAAGCAGTGGTTGAGGGTGGTTCCTCAGACAGTAACATAGAATCTTCTGTTGATTAAGTGAAGCGAAGCGAAGAAGTTTTCAGTTTGCTGGCAAGTCCACTAGTTCCAGTTAGGTTCCCGGTTTGCTGGAGTGAAATCCAATGAAAAAGTTATCGAGCTGGTGCAATTATCCGACTTGTTATGAAGTTGATGCGGGACTTGTTTTAAATCAATGTTAAAATAATGAAATGGATAGTGATCCATGTTAAGCATTCATTTAATATTTATTGTTTTAGCTCTCATAAAAATTCTGCTGAGGGCAGAGGTTGCGCATTACATTGAACCTTCAATTAACATATTATAGTGAACATTTGAAAGCACCTCACTAGTAACGAAGCCCGAAGGCATAAAAGCTGGTTTTTACGGGTCTATTACAGATGCCTGTTAAAAAAAAGTTAAAGGTGTACGTTTGGCAACCTTAGTACTGCTGGGAAGGCACATATCATCCACCTTCTTTGAGCCTCGCTTGAAACTCCATGTGGATTGAAACAACATTTCAGGAGTAATCTCAAGTAAAGAGAAGGAATCACACCCCACGATGCACAACAACGTAACTAGTTTCTCTATCGCCTTGCCTCCACGCTCAAGCCACTAGTTGGACCTTCTGACATTGGCTCTTGATGTCTCTGACAAACTGAATTATCCAATCGATACAGCTTCAATTCCAGCACACCTTCATTTTCTTCGTTGCCATTATATATATTCCATTCTACCACCACTTCAGAAGCAATCGGATTGATATTTTCTGTGGGAGCCATTTGTAAGGCACTAAGGCTTCTCCGAGTCAGCAGGGCCACAAGAAGTTCAGCTCGATCCAAGCCTGGACTTCTCTCAAGGGGACCTTCATCGTCATCCAAAAAAACAGCAGGTTAACAGCCCGCTAAATTCAGGTGGAAAACCAACTTCTTTCAGAAACACTGTACATGACTACACAGGATAGAACGTTACACCAATTTTCTCTCATATTCTCTATTGGCAATCACATTTACAAGAAAACAATAATGTGTGACCTTTTACAATATATGAACACAAATAAAAAGTTTAATTCAGCCTTAATTGATAAATGTAATTGTCAGATATTGCAAGTGGTCAACTTAAGAACTACTGGACTTCCCCAACGACCTGAAAAATGCGATCATATTGTTGTAAACATCTTCCTTTCCTTGTGTGCTCAAAAGGAAGTCCAAGTGACCATAGTTCTCAAGATAAAGCAATTCTGGTTTGCCCTGTAACTCCTTCAGAGTGCGCTCCGCATCTGTCACATCTGCTAAAGAATCATGGCCTCCATAGCCCATCCATAATGGCAATGTCTTGGGTATGAGACCGAGATCAAATGCTGGGGGATTTAACTGACCATATAGCTCCAAATTTTTAAACATCCCGTAGTCATAGTGAGAGAAAGTTCCCTTCCGAATCACTGCAGTGCATAGCAGGAAGCGCATGAGAGATTTACCAAACAGGAAGTTCTTTTTAAATAAAAAAAAAGTTACCAAAGAGAAAGAGGAAGAAACAAAGTAATTGGCATCCAGAATTCATTTTTTATTAAACATGAGAGTGAAAAAGAAATTTCCAAATACAGAATGTATTCACATGAACTTCATATATGACAGCTAAAGAAGATGCACAAGGCATACTCTGAAAGAGATGGCGCAAGTTTTTAGCTGATGATGGGTGAGGTTCAAATTCAAAAAAGAAGTCCACACTTGAGCTATTAAAGCAACAATTCTTCCCTGCAAAGGTAAAGAAACACCCACATAAGAAAGATAAGAAAAACATCATGTTGCACAAATAGCCACATTGGGGTACTTTACCCACAAGCATTATGCAAACTACAAAGTAAGAAAAAATTTCCCAGCAAACAGGATATTTGGTAAATTAAACTTTGTTCCATGAGAGACTAAGAGGGAAGACCTGTTATGGAAGTTAGCAAGTCAGCGCATTCTATATGACCATCGCATATGGAATCCAAAAGGTCAATTAAGATTTTACTGTAGATAAATATAAGACATCATAAAATGAACGAAAATAAAATTGCTAAACCCTAGAAAAAAGGAGCAAAAAGAAATAATAGAGATAGAAGTATGATATAACCTTCTAAAATTCAATTGATGAATGCCCATGGCAAGGACCATCTGTCAGAAAAGAAATTATAAGATCATTTCCACCAGGAACTGAGCCTCCAATGCAATCCCAAGAATATGAAACAAAACAAACCTGATCAAGATGCAAGGCAACCATTCTGAGAACAAGAGGAGCAGTTAGATGGTCCAAGTATGATATTGGACACAGTAGAGCAGCAGCTTCGACCATTTCCACGACATTTGGCTGAATGAGAGCAGCTAAAGACATGATGGTCCCCTAAAAACAAGTAAATAAAGTAAGCGCATACACAAAAGCAAGGATAGAAAACTAGATGTACTAGGATGCAAGAGAAAGACGTGTAAGACCTGTGAATGTCCAACGATGAAAACCTTAGAGCTTGTTACTGAATGTACATGGTGTATCATTTCAGCAAGATCAAATAGAGCCAACTCCTCCCAACTCCAGTCCCAAAATTCCTGAAAGAGAAGCCTGTGCTTACTGATAGTTACAGCATGAAAAAACAGGATATGTAACAAATCAGCCACTGAAACATACACTGACGGGGACATATTCACATGCTTTTTGCATCAATCGACAGACTCTTTACCAGTACAACTATCCACAAAGTAACCAGAATCATAAACCGAGGGAGAAAGGCATATTCTATACTCTCTACCTTGTCTTTCTCAGATAAGGATATGTGTCCATGACTCCAAAATGTACCACGCACATTGCCAACCCATACATCAAAACCCTCATCTGCAAGGATGAAGCCCAGTGACTGCTCTGGTGAACCTAAAAACCATGCATCACCTGCCTGTTTGCATATTAGAGGAGGGTAACATCAAAATCAATGCCAGAAATCACATTTTACTTTTTTCTAAAATGGTGAATCACAGTTATATATTATCCCAAGCAACAACCAGTAACACATTAAGTTTTATAACTCTTGCAATTACCAATCAGACCATTATTCCCATATAATAGATCGATTTAAACCATATCCAGTGTTCTGAAAAGTAACAGGAGAAAAAACAAAAACAATTTCCATGCACACTTCTCTTGATGATATACAGACAGTTGTAAACGTCTTAACCTCCAGTCCTGAGCTTCCAGTGCTTTACATGAGGGAATTTTCTCTCAACAGTTTCAAGGATGCCTTTTAACTTCAGGAAGACAGAAGATTAACCCATCTTGTTAAACAAACTATTATAATATGAACGTTAAATTGCACTTTTCTTTCATGACAATTATCACATTCCTTTTTGTCTCGTCACGAAATCATAAAGACAGTTTTCTTATAGCCTTATTTTTACCCCAATTCCCTCACTCTGGCTTTATGACAAATAGCTGAGAACACATGCCCATTGAAAAACATGAGATTCAAGCAAACGTTCAATATCAAATTCTATCAATGCAAAGGGAACATAAGCAGAATGAAGAGCAAATTCACCATAAAGAGTCCATGTTGAAGCAAGACAGGAGGACCCCTCTGCCCTCCTAGATCCTTGTTACGTGAAGACAAGCGTTGAAGAGCTACCAAGTAACCATCTTTAGTTTGTACCTGAATAAAGTTAAATAATTTGATGAATTCCACACGAAACGTAACTTTCATTAATTAAAAATTAACAAAAACAACAAAATATTGACAGAATTTCACTAATTTCGCATACTCTTAAGAAAATCCCATTAAAGATTCTTTAAAAAAGAAAGAAAGAGAGCAAATCATGGAGAAAGATTAAGGCTTTGTTCGGATGCTTAGCAACTAAAATGCAAAAGTAAATAAAACTTGGATTTATTTACTACTAGTTCAAAAGCAAAAACTCTTCAAAATCAATTACTAATTCTACTCATTTCCTGAATCTACTTTCTTGCTAAACCAAACAAGCACCTCATGGCATTCTTGTAATTAGCTTCAAGATTGTGCCTATCTTTTATCAATCAATTCAGTCCAGAACAGAATTTCAAAGGTTAAAACGACTCAATTCCTCCAAAATTAAGAACTTAGAGAGAAGGGGGGTACAGTGTGTTCGGTGCAAGAATAACCGGCTGGTTTAATGAGCTGATTACACAGAGTCTCGTCCGGTGATCGGCGATGGAGATTGGCTTCGAAATTGAATTCTCCGGCGGCAGATGTGGAAATGAAAGGTGAGATTATTATTGCAAAAACGATCAGTAACATCCTCTCCATTAGCGGGGATTGGAGCGGATAAGAAGGGAAGTGGCTTTGAGCCACGGGGTGTCGTCTGATTTCTGATGATGACGATGAGATGAGTGGGATTTTTTCTTGTTAGAATGTGTGATAATCGGGTCTTGTCCTAAGCGCTATATTAAGCGCGTTTAATACACACCCGGATTGGATTTTTTAGGGGTAAAGCGATTTTTTACTGAATTTAATGAATAACTTCTTTTTTACAGCAGGAAATTTCTTTTTTATCGCGAGTCAAAATTATTTTTATCATGAATCAAAACCATTGTGGAGGGTTGAAAATAAAAGCGCCAGCTAATGTTATAAGAAAATTAAAAAAAATCAATTTGTTGAAAAAAAAAATTATATCAATTTATTAATTTTTTAAATAAAATTTTATCATTTAAAGCGTTGACTCTATGATGAATGACTTGTACCCCTTGCTAGATTGAAAAAAAAAAAAAAAAATTTCCAACAACCAAATGTGAATTATCTAGTTATTATTATTATACATATAACTAAGGGTGGGGAGAAATCATCGTTTCCCCACCGCCAAAAACATCATGAATTGTAATAATAATTTATATTTTTTTGGTTAATTTTTTTAATTATTTTTTTAATTACTGTTTTTTTAATTTTTTAATTTTTCTTTTTTTTTATTTATTTTTTCTTTTGTTTTTTCCAAAATTATTTTTGTTGATTTTACTTTTTAAATATTGACCTGGTTAAAATTTTTGCTTTGTAATTTTTTTTCTTTAAAATATTATGAATTGCTGCGATGTTTTTCCATATAATTTTTATATTTTATTTTTTTATTTTTTAAAATTATATTTGTTGATTTTTTTAATATGGAGCTGATTGAGAATTTAGTTTTGTAATTATTTTTTTAAATATTGTTGATGCTACAGTGTTTCTTCGCATGGTTTTTTTTAATGCTTTTCTCTGAAATTATCTTCTTTTTTTTAATATTGAGCTGGTTAAAAATTACAGTTGCAATATGTGAGGAAAGCACTTTAACTTTCCTTGAAAATTACTGTTGATTGCTACAGTGTTTTTTTCCACATGGTTTTTTCTGTTTTTGTTATGTTTTTCTTTAAAATTATCTTTGTCAATTTTATTAAGCTAGTTAAAATTTACAATTACAAGTAAATACAAGTTTTTCCTCACAAAATACTATGGATTGATACAGTTTTTCCTCACATGGTTTTTTCCAGTTTCTTTTGTGTGTTTTTTTGTAATATTTTTTTCTAAAATTATCTTCATCGATTTTATTTTTTTTAATATTGAGTTGGTTAAAATTTAACTTTGTAATAAAGCTTAGTCATGTAGAGAAAGCATTGTAGCTTTGCTCATAAAACATTGTGGATTGCTACAGTGTCTCTCCGAATGGTTTTTTTTTGTTATAATTTTTTTCAAATTATCTTTTTTAATTTTATTTTTTTAATACTGAGTTGTTTGTAAATCACAATTACAAGTCGTTACAAATAAGGCTAAATCATGTGGGGAAATACTGTAGCTTTCATCACAAAACACTGTGAATTGCTATAGTGTTTCCAACATGATTTTTTTCTTTTTTTTGGTGTTTTTTTTGTTATTTTTTTTCTAAAATTATCTTTGTCGATTTTTTTTTAATATTGAGCTGATTAAGAATTTAGTTTTGTAATTTTTTTCTTTAAAACACTGTAAATTATTGCAGTGTTTTTCCATATGATTTTTTATGATTTTTTCCAAAATTATCTTTGTCAATTTTTTTTTGAATATTGAGTTGATTAAGAATTATAATTACGATAAAGTTAAATCATATGAAGAAAGCGTTGTAGTTTTTCTCACAAAACACTATGGACTGCTACAATATTTCTCTAAATAGTTTTTTATTTTATTTTATTGGGAAAAACACTATAGTTTTCCTCACAAAACATTGTCAATTGCTGCAATGTTTTTTTCTCATGGGTTTTTTTTCCTTCCAAAATTATCTTTGTTGGTTTTTTTTTAATATTAAGTTGGTAGAGAATTTAGCTTTGTAATTTTTTTTGTTTTTTATTAACTGAAAAGCTAAATTATATGGTGAAACACTGTATCTTTCCTCACAAAACACTGTAGATTGCTACTAATTATTTTGTTTAGTCTCTAAGTTTTTTATCACCAACACAACTTTTTTTCTGTCATGAAATATTTGTTCCATCATACCTTTAATTTCTATTACTTATCTAGTGTTGATTCACAGTTATAATACTATCAAGTGCATTTGTTTTATAAGCTCGTGGCAGCGCGCAGACATGTCATCTCGTTATATATGAAACTAATAGCTAAGAAAATTTATGAAAATTTAATAAAAAAATTATTAGAAATTAATATATATATATATATATATATATATATATATTTTAAAACTAATTTTTAATTTCAGTAAATCAAAACAATATAAAAAAAATTTAATTTAAAACAAAAAAAAAAACAAAAAACCAGTTAAACTAATGTGACAAACGTGGCCTACCTGGAGCTGCTGCAAGAACAAGCTATCCTAGTCATAGTATTCGTCAAACTGACTATACAGGTAAACACCTGACCAGATTCAATGAACCACAATACAGTTCGCGAAGTCCCGCAAATCTGACCATCATGTCCACCATGTATCACGCCTCCACGTCCTAAAGTCTAATCTCTCCCTCCTTAAAACCCTCACTGCCACCACCGTCCACCAGATCAATATCGGTATAAAAATGGCATTCACAGAGTTCAGGCCACTGGACGAGAAATATGTAGTGGAGTACATTAAGGCCACTCCTGCTTTGTCAGATAAGATCGGCAACAATTTCGACGACTTGAAGATCAAAGAAGTAGGCGATGGAAATCTCAATTTCGTCTACATCGTTGTTAGCCCAGCTGGTTCTTTTGTCATCAAGCAGGTAAGTGAAGGAAATCAACTTGGGTTTTTTATTTTATGCGTAAAATCTTTGAGGGTTTGTTTTGTTGATGGAAGAGTGTAGGAAACGAAATGAATTTGAGCGATTGATTCTGTAACTTGAAGCATCTTGAACAAGCAATATATATATAAATAGTAACGTGTTTCACTTCTCCAGTATAAATGTGAATACCACAATGAATTAGTGTTGGTATGCAAAGATATATTAAACGGCCAGCTAATTTTATCTCCCATATAAACTCATTGAATTTGCTTTAAATTTGGCATTTCACTGTCTATAATACCAGAAGGCAGATTCAGTTTGACCAGTTAATTGTTGAGCTTTCCAATTCAGATTATTTGTTCTTGTTCTAATCTGGTAGTGTTTATGGTCAGGCAATTCCATACATACGCTGTATTGGAGAATCATGGCCAATGACTAAGGAAAGAGCATACTTTGAGGCATTGACACTTAGAGAGCATGGCCGATTGAGCCCTGAAAATGTGCCTGAAGTTTATCATTTTGACCGTATTATGTCTGTGATTGGTATGCGATATTTGGAGCCCCCACATATAATCCTGAGAAAAGGGTTGGTTGCTGGAATTGAGTATCCATTGCTAGCAGAACACATATCGGATTATATGGCAAAGACTCTTTACCACACATCGCTTCTTTATCATACTACCACTGAGCATAAACACAACGGTGAGTTATTCTACACTGTTGTTTATCATTTGTTTTTTGTTATATTTGATTTCTCGTTGGTGTGCTGATGTGCTCACTTCAAATGCTCAATGCAGTTGCTGAATTCTGTGGGAACGTGGAGTTATGCAGGCTTACTGAACAGGTTGTTTTCTCTGACCCTTACAAAGTATCCGAATATAACCGCTGGACTTCCCCTTATCTTGATCGTGATGCTGAGGCTGTCCGTGAAGATAATATTTTAAAGCTTGAAGTTGCTGAGTTGAAATCCAAGTATTGTTTTCATTTCAGTAGCTCATTCATTTCACAAGACACGCCAGTTTTTTCCACTTCTTTTAATTTGATTGTATGATTTACTAGATTTTTTTTTTCTCATAGGTTTTGTGAGAGAGCCCAAGCCTTAGTACATGGAGATCTCCACACTGGATCCGTCATGGTTACCCATGAATCTACTCAAGTTATAGATCCAGAATTTGCATTTTATGGTCCCATGGGTTTTGATATTGGAGCTTTTATTGGAAACTTGATATTGGCTTTTTATGCTCAAGATGGACACGCTGATCAAGGGAATGACCGAAAAGTATGTCTAAGTTTCTACTCTGTTTTTTTATATATATTTCTTTCTTAGTTTCAAATGCTTTATCTTCATAAACTCCATTAATGCATCCATTCAAAATATCTTATTCCTCTCTTTAATCATGGGATATGCTTCTCATAGGTCGTGTGTTAATAAACGAGGAGGTTGTTTCGGTTTCTTTATGAACTAGAAGGCACAGCTACAGCCTTTCTTGTGGATTTTACTTTGTAATATTTATATTTATTGGAGCATTAGTTGTTTGTTGAGGCTTATCTCTGAAAGTTGTACTCGCATGCAGACATATAAAGAGTGGATTTTGAGGACAATTAAAGAGACCTGGAGTCTTTTCTACAAGAAGTTCACTGCACTGTGGGACGAGCACAAGGATGGCTCTGGTGAGGCATATCTTCCAGGAATTTATAATAACCCTGAGCTTCATCAGCTTGTACAGAGAAAATTCATGCAAGACTTGTTCCATGACACCTTGGGATTTGGTGCGGCCAAAATGATAAGGTGAAGTGACAGGTTCCCATTTTGTTCACTGTAGTTTCTTTATTCTTGTTCTTAAAGTCCTTGTTCAAGCTTCGGATTTTTGGTGTTCTTCCCCGAGCTTGAGCATCCAAAACTAATTAACTTCTTGTAGAAAAAATTATCTAGTTCTAGAGAAAGTAAATGCTATGCGTGAATCTTCTCATTGGGAATTGAAGAAATGGCTTAAAATTGAAAATAAACTGTTATTATGTTTGATCATGTCCTATCCTGTCTGTTTTTGGAAAGTTATGCCTCCCTTGTTTCACCATGGCACTTTTATGAGATGATGTATGAGACCACATCATCGTATATGTTTCCAGGGCATGCTCTCTCTTATTGTAACTTTCAGCATTGGATTTTAGATTTTTGATACGATGTATTGTTTTAAGATCAACTAAATGGCTTGATTCCCATTAATCAGGGAAAACTGCATGGCAATGTCCTCATCCTTTGTCCCATCAAAGCCACTAAATAGATCATTAAAGTTCGCTGGGACTGGGATTATTTAGGAAGTCTAAACAGGGGGGATATCTTACGTTTGGAAGCAAAATTTGAGATCGATCAGCTCAGCTTTTGGTTTTGAGGCATCAGTGCGACTCATTTAGATCATGTGATCTATTAAACGAATGATCAGCTCTCCATCATTTGTAGTTTGAATATGCTTGACCTGTGGGAAATCTGGTTATAACTTGTCTCATAGCGGGAAAGTGCAATTTTACAGTCTCTGATTCACTCTTATCTCCTTTTTTTTGTGTAAAATTACAATAAAAATCCTAATTCTTGAATATATTAATTTCAATGCCACAACATCACTGATTTAAATCTGTGTGGCAGGAGAATTGTTGGTGTAGCTCATGTGGAGGATTTTGAATCAATTCCTGATGCTAGCAAACGAGCCCAATGTGAGCGGCCGGCTCTTGACCTGGCGAAGATGCTTCTCAAGGAAAGGCGAAAATTCCAGTCCATAGATGAAGTTGTATCAGCCATTCAGCAACTGCAGTGATGACATACTTGGGGGTAAAAATTTGCTCCAAATGTTGGAGCTTTGTGTAACCTATCTTCACATTTTCCTCGTAGCAAAACTTCTTAAACGGTAAACTTATCAGACTGTCAGTTTCCTCTTGAAAGATGGAAATAAATATCTAATGTTTTTGTCCCCTGTGAGAGTTTTTTACAATTTTATTCACACTTTCCATTTTTACCTTTTCAAGAACAGCTAAATAATTGGATGGCTTTAACACGTGTGTGGATTCATGTGAGCAGCTGATAGAAACTCAGTTTTGCTGTGTCAAGGTCATGCCTTCTCTATTTGACTGTCTCAGGCCATGCCATAACCAATTTGAAAGCAAAGGGCAAAATGTACACCGTCTTTTAAATTGGGTTAACGGACGGATGCGTACTTGTATAAAAATATTTCACTGTCGTGGTCGATCACATTCATGGCATTGCAATTAAAAGCAAGAAATCAATGTTACAGAAAGGAAGCCAATTCCAAAGTCATCTTGCTTAGAAGTTGGCACTGCAATAGTCCAAGGATATATATATATATATATATATATATATATATATATATATATATATATATATATATTGATGCGAGCGGTTACAAGCGTGCAACCTTCCATAATTTCAGCGGTTAGCGAAGTTGTTCTATTTTCCGTCCATGGTAGTCTATCCAAAGCTCATCAACAGTTTTCCCCAGCAGATCAACCACGTACAGAGCACTAAAACTTGTTCTCATCATCTTGTTAAGGTCAGCCACAAATCCATTTCTAAGATCAGTACAATAGTCCAAAAACCTAGCTGTAATATCATACCCTTGATCGCACCTATCACCCTGCCCTGGTTGCACCCAGTGACTAGGTGCATAATTAGCCTTTAACCTTACAAAATCAGCAATCCCTTCAATCAGTCCTACTGGATTTCTTCCGTTACCGACCTACCGTCCCATTGCCATATGGTTGTCATTTCATGGTAAAGCACCCCGCTAACCTCTCTCTTTAGATCGCCAGGGTAGTACTCTATTAGTTGCTGCTGACATGAATCCTATTTTTGTCAGCGTATCCAATACCATCCATGTCTATTATGAAGAAGGCAACCCTTTGGACATTTTCTCCATCTGCTGGGTCAGTCTGGTGGAAGTTCCTCCATTTGAACGCTGTCACACGTGCTAGTATTTGCTTGCTATAATCCACCCCGATATCTCTGGTGAAACGGGCTCCACCAGCCGTTGCACTAGCGTTGTTGGTGACAGTGTAGACTCTGCAAATCAAAGCCTTGTGGCATCCAATACGATAGAGGATGAATATTAAAGAGGAGGAGAAAAATAAGAAGAAAAGATTGTGTAATTTTCTTTACCAATTTAAGTCCAACTGTATTTTAAAAAAAATTATTATTTTTATTTTAATATATTGATATCAAAAATAAATTTTAAAAATTAAAAAGATTATATTATTTTAATATATTTTAAAAAAAAAATCAATTTCTACCATCTATACAGTAAAGTATTAAAAAGCATGCCTGATCAAAAGGAACATGAATTCTAACTTAAATAAACCGCTTTTGAAAATAATAAAACAAAATAATAACCTAAATAAGAAAAATAAAAGCAATTATATGTTTTTTTTTTTCCCTAGATCTGATTAACTTGAAACAACATTAATGGAGATGATCCACCAGGATAGTCAAAGACAATTATATGCAAAGGTATATTCAAAGTTGATTCAAACCTTTTGAATACATGACAAAATAGATACATGTTTTGGTTTACATGCTAAGAACTTAAATTAAGGTTTTGTTGCGGGGAAAGCTTTGATGTCTATTAAGGAATTTTAAAACAATGTTGTTAATTAATGTGTTTCTTTAATGTGTACAGTGATAATTTATATTTTTGTGTTTGTGATAGTATTTCGGTTTTGATTTTTAATTTAAAAAATAAAAAAAATTAGATTAGTTATTTTTTTAGGCACAAAAAAAACTGAACTGAAAATATTCACCTCTAATATTTTTCAAATTACATATACTGGAAATCATGATCCATATTTAAGAGTTAAAAATTATAAATTTACTTCAAAAAAAATTGTTATCAAAGTCGATCTACACCTATTAGTGATTTATTAATTGTTCTATTGAAATAAAACTAGTTTTAGTTAAACATGTGTTTATAATTTTTCTTTAAGAATTTTTTTTTAAAAAAATGCAAGATAAATTGATAAGTATATAATACGAAATCATTTAGGCTACAATTGTAATTTGCAGAAAATGTTACTTTAGAAAATATTTTCATGAGTTTTCCATGTTTATGAAACTTAGAAAAATTGATCAAAGATATTTGTTTTCAAATCAAATATTTATACATGTATGATTTATTTGGGGCTCACAAAGATATGGAAAATATTTTTATGAGTTTTCCATGTTTATTGTGACGTGAGTTGGGTGTCATAGTGGTATAAAGATATGGAATTGTGATCATCTGTCAATTTTCACAGAAAGATTTCATGCAAATCACGTACGTAGGAGTCTTGCATTCATGGATAACTTGAGAGAAGTTCTACTTTTTTTTCACGGTTAATAATGATTTTGCTCATACGCGTCTGTGAGATTTGTGATCCAACAGCTAGCAAAATGAAAAAGGCACCTGAAAAAACAGACAACGTTTATGTTCTGACGTCCATGAAACAATTGTTGCCAGTCTGAAAGGATCTTATTCAAATTTATTTAGGATATATATTTTGATCCGAGCTGCTAAAAACACAAAATTTCATAGATTCTGCTCTTAATTAGCCAAGCTCTTCTATTGCCCGTACCGGGCCTTGTAGTCTGTCCAGAGCTGATCAACGGTCTTCCCTAGCAGATCAACAAAGTACTGAGCACTATAGCCAGTCATCATCTTCTTGTTAAGCTCAGCAACAAACCCATTTCTAAGATCATTACAATAGTCCAAAAACTTAGCCGTGACATCATAACCTTGATCCCACCTGTCACCCTGCCCTGGTTGCACCCAGTGACTAGGTGCATAGTTCGCCTTCAACCTTACAAAATCAGCAATCCCTTCAATTAGTCCACCTGGGGCTTGTCCATTACCATTCCATTGCCATATGTGTGTCATTTCATGGTAAAGTACCCTAGTGATTTCTGTTCTGACATCACCTGAATAACTTGCTATATAACTGTCGCTAACATGGATTTCATCGTTGACTGAGTAGGCAACCCCATTCATGACATCTATGAACAAGTTGACTGTTTGAATATTTTTTCTGTCCGCAGCAATTAGTTTGCTGGAAGGTCTCCCATATGAAATCTGTAGCAGATGCTAGAGTTTGCTTGCTGTAATCGACCCCGATGTCCGTGATGAATCGGGCTCCACCAGCAGTTGCAGTAGCTCTGTTGGTGACAGTGTAGTCCACTGCTGAGACGGTGTTGATTGCTAGGAGTACTAGCAAAGAGAGGACATAAACATGGCGAAACATGGTCAAGCAAGTAGAGTAGTGAAACAGGTTGATTTCTTATTGTTGTGTTTGATTTGTGCAGGGTACGTATTTGTCGTTGCAATCTATATGGTTTGTATAGATAATCAGGTAGGAAGAAATTTTAAACTTCAATGAACAATTATCAATATTTATTTATAAAAAAAGGTGCATATGAAAACCAAAAATCAAAAAATCATTTCTAAGTGAGGACTTTTGACTTGGCTCTCTGCCGACCTCGAACTCGAAAATTCAAAAACTGTAATTCAATTAGGCGGGCAACAGTGTCGCCCACAATATTTGACAGTCTCCTCTATAAACTGAAGTGAACAGCCACATGAGCAGAATAGGTCCCGGCATGTTAAATTAACAGCCAACTCCTAAGAAATATAGGAGTAGAGGAAAACCTTATCTCAGATCCATGTCTCTGCATGGAGGAGTCAGAGACCCCTGGCCACTCAAAGTTAGAAAAAATTAATGTGGCATTCATCCTTGTTCTTTCTAGCATGCATCCCGACAAGACAGAGGTCGCTTGTGTTATTATCCTTTGAATATGCTACCCAATTTGTATATCAAGTAGGTAAATTATAGCTTGAATTCAAGTTATCATGAATACCTAATAAATACATTAAACTTAATCAAGTCAGGTTCGAGTATAAAAGATTCATAGCTGATTTTCTAAAAATTAGCCACGGCATTACATGCTATAGAACACTACCTTTTAATTTATTCTATGAATTAGACCCAAATAAAATTTCCATTCGAATTATGGATTCTTTAATTTGTATTACCAGATGAGCAAAAGAGGATATTTTACTATTCCATCCCTTTAACCCGAACCAATGGGCTCTAGACCACATAGTAATGGAGGTAGTTTTCTTGCAATCGTCATGCAATCCCCGAGACCTCCTTTTTAAGATTTATGAGCAAAGCACGAGACCGCTTTCTGATAATTCTAAATCTTAACTGTTTGGGTATTTTCCTTAGACAGACTTGGAATACCATATATATTTGATCCGAGACTGCTAGGAAAAAAGCTTCTAAGAATGGCCAGGTGAGATCACCCGGCAGCCCGCGACGAGTCATTCAATTCTATTTCTAACCAAAAATTCGATCTCACTTATCCTTTACATGCATTATAGTTTTTTTTTTTTTTTAAGTATGAATTATTACAATTAATCAAATACTACATGTTCTAGATCAGATCAATCTGTAAGCCTTGACTGTTTCTAGGTCCTAGATATATTTCTAGCGAGAATGGTCTTACAAGAATTTCCTTCCTCCTTCCCCAAGGAATTAAATGCTTTGGTAACAGAAATGTTGAAACCTTCCACATCAAGGAAAGCGGCACCTTAGCCAAAAAAGAAGAAGAAAAGTATATGCACTGAGTCCTCTTTAATAGTAGGGCTCCCTGGCTTGACCTCTGCTTGCACTTATTTCCAAATTCCAATGAGAGATAAATTCGAAGTTTTTTTTTTTTTTCAACAGAGAAAAATTGAGACTCTACCGCGGGTGGAGGACATGTATCCACAAATTCAGTTGACTTGACTAGTATTATTAAAAATCTCTTTAAACAATTCAAAACAACGGAAGCATTCAACGTCTTTCAGTCATGGTTATTACATCTGATTTGGGATTGACCGGTCAAGGAGTTAAGTTTTAGGTTAAGTTAACTGATTTAATCTCAATCAATTTAAAAAAATTAAAAAAAAATATTTAAAATTTTAATATTTAATTAAAAAAATTAAAAAATAATCTATATAAATATATAATATATATGTTATAAATAATAAAGTTTAAAAGAATATTTTTTAAAAAAATTATCCTATATTGAAAAGATACTATGTTAATATATTATCTTTTTAAGTTGAAGTATTTAAATCAAAAATATTTTTTATTCTATATTAAAAAAACATAACTTTTTTTTTGTAAATATAGAGTATATATATTAAAGGACTTCAAATCTCATATTAAAAAAAAACATTCTTTTAATATTTATGTAATAAATAAAAATAATTAATAACCAACTAAAAAATATTAAGAAAAATATCTGACTAGAAAACATTTGAAAAGAAAAAAAAAGTGTTAATCAGGTTTTATCACATCGTCAAAGTCACGGATCAACCAAGTTTTGTCAAATTTTTACTCATCTCTCGATCCTTTACATTATCTAGACCGATCCAATCATCATGTTAACCACGTCCTAAATCAACCTATCAAGCCGGTCAAACTTAATAACTATACTTTTTAGTATGCCTAGTAAACCAAATCTTTATAAAAGGGCAGCGCAACACAACACACTGATCAAGCAAAGAGAACACTGTCATGGCTTACCTATCTATCTTCCTCGCTTTTCTTCTAACCCTATCAACCCTAAATAGCATCAATGCTGTGGAGTATATTGAAATCGAGATAATGAACTGAATTTCTCTCTTTTTACTTAACTTTTAACCATTGTCTATTACATTGTTTATATAGACTAGTATGGAAACAGAATAAACAGAATAAGCAACGGTTAATTAACAGAATAACAGACTCCTATAACAGCTTTAACTAACTCTAACAGCTTTAACAAACTCTAACTTCTTCACTGTTGCTTGCTGAAGAAGTTAACTAAAGATTGCAGGATTGCTTGTGACTGTTACTTGCTGGAGATTTGCACTGCTGTATTCATTGTTGAAGCTGCTGATGTGGAGAAGACAGAGAGGACAGAACTGCACTGCTGGCTTCATTGTGGACGTGAATAAGATTGAGCTGTATACAATTCAATACTCCCCCTCAAGATGAGACGCATAAAAGGATCAAGGAGAATAAATGTTATGAAGGCTCATCTTGGACAACAAAGGATAAAAGTGAGAGAAGCCAAGAGCCTTAGTAAATATATCCGCGAGCTGGTGTTTGGAGGAAACATGAAAAGTGCGCAGAATGCCTAACTGAATCTTCTCGCGAACCACATGACAATCAATGTCAATGTGTTTTATACGCTCATGATAGACAGGGTTAGCTGCAATGTGAAGAGCAGCTTTACTGTCACAATACAGAAGAGTAGCTTGAGGTGGAACCTGTAGGTCTTGAAGAAGATTGCGAAGCCACACAACCTCACAACAAGTGGATGCCATTGCTCTGTACTCAGCCTCAGCAGAAGACCTGGATACAGTGGTTTGTTTCTTGGATTTCCAAGAAATCAAAGAATTGTCAAGGAAGACACAGTATCCTGTTACTGATCTTCTGGAATCAACACAACCTGCCCAGTCAGAATCACAGAATGCCTTCATTTGTAAACTAGAAATAACTGGAAAGAACAACCCTTGAGCTGGAGATGCTTTAATGTAGCGCAGGACTCTAGTTGTTGCAGTTAAATGAGGAACTCTAGGCTTGTCCATAAATTGACTTAAGACTTGCACTGCAAATGAAATGTCAGGTCTGCTGATAGTGAGATAAAGTAACCGCCCAACAAGCCGTCTGTAGGCAGTAGGATCATCTAAGATTTGTCCAGAATCTTTAGAGAATTTCACATTAGGTTCCATTGGAAATTGTACTGGTTTTGAAGCCAACATACCAGTATCTTCAAGAACTTCCAAGGCATATTTTCTTTGACAGACAGAGATGCCAAGCTCACTGCGAGCGATTTCCAAACCAAGGAAATATTTCAACTGACCAAGGTCTTTTAGCTTAAATCTATCATTAAGCAGTTGGATAAATTTTGAAACCTCGGCTGAATTATCGCTGGCAACAATTATATCATCAACATAAACCAATAATGCGATGAATGAACCCCCCAAAGCTCTTGTAAATAAGGTGTAATCAGCTTTGGACTGGATGAATCCAAACTCGAGCAGGGCAGAAGAAAATTTAGCAAACCATTGCCTAGAAGCTTGCTTTAAGCCATAGATGGACTTGTGTAACTTGCATACTTTGGACTCCCCCTGTTTGGCAAAGCCAGGAGGCAAAGACATGTAGACTTCTTCATCTAATTGGCCATGAAGAAAAGCATTATTCACATCCAATTGATGAAGATCCCACTTCTTTACTGCGGCAACTGCTAAAAGGGTTCTTACAGTGGTGAGCTTAGCCACAGGAGAAAAAGTCTCGTAGTAATCCAATCCCTCGCACTGATTGTATCCCTTGGCAACTAACCTGGCTTTATACCTCTCCAAAGTCCCATCAGATTTTAACTTGACTTTGTAAACCCATTTGCACCCAATAACATGCTTGGAAGCAGGGAGATCAACTACAGTCCATGTATCATTTTGTTCAAGTGCTTTGATCTCATTATCCATAGCCTCACGCCATTCCTCATGTTTAACAGCTTGGATATAAGATGTGGGTTCAACAAGTGCAGAGACAGAGAGACTAAACAATTTTTGAGTAGAGGAAAGATGATCATATGAAAGAACTGAAGAAAGAGAATAAGGAATACCTAAAGCTGTAGACGAAGGTGCAGGATCTGAAGTGGAGGTTGCAATATGACAATGATAGTCATGCAAATATCCAGGTGTATGTTTTACCCTAGAAGACTTTCTACTGGGCTGTGGTGTAATGTCTGAAGCAGATGGTATACATGGTTCTGTAGTGGGATTCATGTTACTTGAACTAGAAGATGAATCATTGATGGAACTCAATGGGAAAGAATTTGTAAGTAAGGGATCAAGTAAAGGAATTGCTGAGTCATGTATTGGAATAGGCAAAGGTAAGACAGAATCATTAGGAGATATAGGATACATGAGTGCAAAAGGAAATATAGTTTCATGGAACACAACATCTCTGGAAACAAACACGGTTTTGAGATGTAAATCATAAAGTTTGTAACCTTTCATGCCAAAGGGGTAACCAAGAAATATGCATGGCTTAGCTCTAGGATCAAACTTATGTCGATTTCGAAGAAGAGTATTGGCATAACAGAGACAGCCAAATACTCGCAAATGAGAATATGATGGAGGAGATTTAAACAAGGTTTCATAAGGAGACTTATTGTGCAGTATAGGAGTAGGAATTCTATTTATCAAATGCACGGCTGTAAGAATACAATCCCCCCAAAACTGTAAAGGCAAATGTGACTGAAAACGAATGGATCTAGCCACATTCAAAATATGCTGGTGTTTACGTTCAACAGTGGAGTTTTGTTGTGGAGTTTCAACGCAGCTTAGTTGATGGACAACACCCTTTGATTCATAGAAATGGCTCATGTTGAACTCAGCTCCATTATCTGACCGTAAGCACTTGATTTTAGCATTGAATTGTGTCTCAACCAGATTGAAGAAAGCTTGAATGTGAGTTCTGGTTTGAGATTTATTTTCTAAAAGGTGAATCCATATAAATCTGGTATGATCATCAACAATGGTCAGAAAATATGATGAACCAGTAAGAGATTTTGTAGAAAAGGGACCCCAAATATCACAATGAATTAAATCAAAAGGTTGTGGGGAAATGGATGAACTATGGGGAAAAGATAAACGATGTTGTTTGGCCAATGGACAGATGCTGCAATTCTTATTTGATTCATGTAGAACTTGAGGAATTACATGAGAAAGTAATCTCAAAGGCAAGTCTGAAGGATGTCCTAATCTATAATGCCATAAGCTTTTATTGACAAAGTTTACAGAGAAACTAGCAGAGGCTAAATCAGTGACAACATGATTGGACACAAATTTTGCAGAATTGACAGAAACAAAATTCTTAGGTAAAACAGAAACTGGATTTTGCAGCAAATGATATAAACCTCCAGCTTCTTTACCCACACCAATCGTTTTCCAGCTTGTAAGGTGCTGAACAAAACAGAACTTTGATAAGAAGATGACACAACATTGTAGATTTTTGATTAGTTTGCTAACAGATATTAAGTTGAATGAAAAAGAAGGAATACAAAGTACATCAGTGAGAACAAAAGATTCTGAGATCTTAATTGTGCCAATGTGAGTAACTGAAGCATATTGTCCATTGGGTAATCTTACGGATTTGGAAACAGCAGAAGTAATACTTGTAAAAAATGACATGGAACAGATCATGTGGTCTGTAGCACCAGTATCAATGATCCAAGAAGTTTTGGTAGAATTTGTGAGTGAAGACTGTTGAGTTAAAGACAAGGAAGATGCAAAAACAGAATGTTTTGAATCTAGAGCATAAAGTTGCATATCATTTGTGAGTGAAGAATCACCTGCACTTGTCATATTATCACCTGGCATGGAGACTTCTGATTCTTTAGTTGCAAATGAGGAAACTTGGTTGACAGACGAGTCATGCTCTGAGATGGACGGTTTGAACATGTTAATAAGCTGCTGACATTGTTCATAAGTAACAGGAAGCTGAGGGGTATTGCAGCCAGAAACTTGATTAACACTAGGAGGTGCATTCTTTCCTCTGTTGAACTTGTAACCAGGTGGAAAACCATGAATTCTGTAACATTTCTCCACAGTGTGACCAGAAATACCACAATGAGAGCATATAGGCCGATCTTTTCGAATATGAAAGGATTTGTTACCGGCAAAACGAGTTGGAGACACAGTCTTTGTAAACAAAGCAGTCGTATTCTGATTGAATGAGAGGCTTGATGAAGAAATCATACGTTGCCTCTCTTCTTGGATGACTAGTGAGAAAACTTTATTGATTGAAGGCAGTGGATCAATCAACAAAATTTGACCTCGAACCTGTGAATAACTTTCATTCAATCCCATTAGGAACTGATAAACTTGTTGTTGATGATGGTAAGACAAAATAGTTTTCAAAGCTCCACATGTGCAAGTAGGGATTGGCTGGTGATTTCCTAACTCATCCCATAATCCTTTCATAGCAGTAAAGTATGAGCTCACAGAATTGTTTTCTTGTGACAAACATGAAATAGATTTCTGGAGCTGAAAAATTTGTGGTCCATTGTGCTGAGAAAACCGATCCTGTAGGTCATTCCATATTTCAGATGCATCATCAATGTAAAT
The DNA here is from genome assembly GCF_951802175.1 of Populus nigra. Lineage (NCBI taxonomy): Eukaryota > Viridiplantae > Streptophyta > Magnoliopsida > Malpighiales > Salicaceae > Populus > Populus nigra. Next base: position 9,242,007 of record NC_084870.1, on the reverse strand, counting down.
GATGCTATTAGCAATCTCTGTTGAAACAGAGTTGAGCAACCATAAGAGGACCATGTTATTGCAACGAGTCCATGCCAAGCCTTGAGGATCATAAAGATTGGATGGCTTAGGCAAAGTGCCATTAACAAAACTGAGTTTGTTCTTGGCTGATAAAGCCATCATCATCGCCCTTTTCCATGAATTATAGTTTTCACCATTGAGTGGCTTTGAGACGATCATGGCTCCAGGACTGTCACCATGATGCAAGAAGAAAGGATTGGAAGAATCCATCTCTGATGTAGGGTTGGGATTGACAGCCATTGTTAAAGAGAAAGAAAGAGCTGATGAAGAGGATGAAGATGCAGAAAGAAAACTTCAAAGAAAATGCTCTGATACCATATTGAAATCGAGATAATGAACTGAATTTCTCTCTTTTTACTTAACTTTTAACCATTGTCTATTACATTGTTTATATAGACTAGTATGGAAACAGAATAAACAGAATAAGCAACGGTTAATTAACAGAATAACAGACTCCTATAACAGCTTTAACAAACTCTAACAGCTTTAACAAACTCTAACTTCTTCACTGTTGCTTGCTGAAGAAGTTAACTAAAGATTGCAGGATTGCTTGTGACTGTTACTTGCTGGAGATTTGCACTGCTGTATTCATTGTTGAAGCTGCTGATGTGGAGAAGACAGAGAGGACAGAACTGCACTGCTGGCTTCATTGTGGACGTGAATAAGATTGAGCTGTATACAATTCAATAGAGTACACTGTTACCAATCGGGCTCCAACGACCCCTGGTGGCATCCGATTCAGTAACGAACTCGGAGACAATTACACCATAAAGGCGATGGATCAGGCAACTATCTTCTTCTGGAGACTTTTCCAGCAAAATACTGAAGCGGACAGAAAGGACGTGCCCCGTGTGTCCTTGTTTGTCGACGACATGGAAGGGATCGCCTACGCAAGCAACAACGAGATTCATGTAGGTGACGATTACATTCAAGGCATTAAAGGTGACATCAAGTGGGATTTCAATGGTGTGCTTTACCATGAGATGGCACACACTTGGCAATGGGACGGGTCCGCGGGCACGAAAGCTCCTGTTGGATTGATTGAAGGGATTGCTGATTTTATGAGGCTAAAAGCTAACTATGCACCAAGCCAGTGGGTGAAACCAGGGCAAGGTGACAGTTGGGATCAAGGGTATGGTGTTACAGCTAGGTTTCTGGACTACTGCAATGATCTTAGAAATGGGTTTGTGGCGGAACTTAACAAGAAGATGAGGGTTACTTACAGTGATAACTTCTTTGTTGAGTTGCTAGGAAAGCCTGTTGATCAGTTGTGGAGGGACTACAAGGCCAGTTTTGGGAACTAAGAATGCATCACGTACCATTATATTATAGCAACATATAACTTTGATGTATACTAGTAGAAATAAGACAACTAAATGAGGGATTGCCCTCTAATTAAATTATAAATAAATTTGCCACTAAATTCGAAGGCCGTGTATCCGTTTTATATTCATATATTTGGGCTTTGTATTTTATTTTTCCAAATAGTATTGATCACCTTAATTAACACTCCAGATATACATATATTCTCCATTTAATTTGCAATATTCATCCAAGTTGTGGAAGCCTTTTAAATAAGATAAGTTTTCCAGTGTATTTGAAGGAATCCAAAATCACTGTTCTTCAAATACATGTTTTTTGACACAAGAGATTGAGATTGTAAAATTCTTGAATGGTTAATTTTGGCATTTTGATATTAATTTTATGCACTGCGTGAAAATTTACGAAATGAAACTACTCAGGACAACGCTTGGATTATGGATTGAGCAGATTAAACTGAGTCAATTTATTTTTTCTCACACGCTCAAACTTTTTTTTTACTATAAAATAAATACAAGTGTAATATTTTAAATAGCATATAAAAGCTTTAGCAAAAAAGAATTAATTGCTGTCTGTAATATTCAAAATATCATTATATAGATAGGCCCACAACATGAGGGGACTAGTAGTTTATAAGGAAGTAGATACTTTGGGCCTCGGGTAGTTCATCTTTAAACCCATCTGGCAAGTGTTGGGCAGCTCCATCTACATTAACTTGGTATTTAGCAACCGGGCCTACAGAAACACGAATGCACTACATGGTCATGTGGAATTGCGAACTTTAGTAAGAATTCTAGAAAGTATATATATATATATATATATAAAAAAAAAAAAAAAACGGCCTGGTTTATCATAGGACTATCTGGGCTAGGAAGCCAGTCGTTTCCCCAATGTTGTTTGTTTTGGTGGAATCTAGAAATATAATACGTATTGTTAGGGCCCAAGAAGGCCCATAAGAAAGCTGGGTCTTAACTCTAAAGCCTGGCGAATCTTAATTTATTTTTCAAAGGACAAATGTATATCGTTTTTTCATTATTTATAATTTTACAGGAGCGGAAGTGGGGTTTTTTTTGTTGGTTCTCCGGCCATCGGAACGGGTCCTTAACTTTTTGAGGTGGTCAGGTCAGAACACATCATTACTCAATTAACATGGACTCCATAGATACTTTTAACTTTTTTTAGTAGTTTCAATTCAGCTAACAGACCAGACCAGAGAACACCGTACCACAATTGTTAAGTGAAACTACAATTATATGTTCTAATATTTGTCATGTTTTGCTAGAACCATTCCTGCAAACAAAATTCTTGCTGCAAAATATACACACCAGATATGTGGGGAACAAATTCTTGCTACGTACGTACTTTCCAACGAAGTACATGGTTCCAATTAATGCATTGTTGAAAACGAGGAGAACAGTACTTGCATAGGTACTTATTGTAAGCGATTATCAATATAAAGCGATAAATGTGAGTTCGGAGAACCAAGTACGTCACATGAAAACAACAATCGAAGATTCTCAAGGCAAAATGCCTTTCATGAATCTTTTCTACATCCTCCTTGTCATGGCGACTTTTGCAAGTTATTAACAATGCCACCGGCACCCCCGGAGGCAAAAGATCTGAAAATGAAATGCGGATTCTTTACAGGGCCATGAAACCTTACAATTGGCCTTGGAGTTCATTTAAAAAACGTTCGAACAAAGTGAAAATGACAGAAAAAATTATCAAGAAGTGGAAATGATCGTGCAAAGCTTTTCCGGTTCAGCAGCTAAAACCCATCCAAACTTTATTAGAGTTAGCTCGGACTATATATTGAACATTATAATGGAGATGTAAGGATAGAAATTTATTGGAATCCTATATCACGAGAGCACACATATTTAGCAATGGTTTGGCAACAATGACACGCCTAGTGATCATGTAAGACTAAAGGCCGGGCGGGCAGTACCCTTACATCGGGTTAAAGAGGTTCAGGTCCACGATGGGATGAGGGTTACGGCTTATTTTCTTGAGTGTTGCATGGTATAATTAGAGATTGGTCTGTTGCTGAGCTTAATGCTTTGATGAAGGATTCTTACAGTGATGATTTTTTTGTGCAGTTGTTAGGGAAGGACCAACTTTGGAATGGTTACAAGTCACTATATATATTGCTTGTTTTTGCTCTATAATATTTGTAGAATGGAATTAAATTATGGGGATTTTGTGATGTTATGGAGAGGGAGGAGAAAGAAGTCTTTTAATGTTGATTTTTTTTTCTTGTCATATATAACAAGTTATTTATTGTAATTTCTTTTACTAAGAATGAAATTTGCTACTAGTAGTAAATTGAAAAGATCATGCCAAAAAAAAAAGATCTTATGTGCTGTCGTCCCGAAGGATTTATTTTTTATTTTTTTGATAATTATCAAGAAAATATTAAAAAGACCATAAATTAACCAATAACCAAAGCAAAATACAGGACTCATCCCAAAGTTTTTTCTTTGTAATTACCTCCATAGTTGAAATTTCTGTGTAATTAAAACCAGCTCATGCTCGCTGCTTAAGTCAAACATTTTCTTAGTTATCAAAGCAAAAATTATGCAATATTTCAAAATAATTGAACTTATTGAGCTCATCAAGCTTTACAATAACCATAACTCTTCCTTGAAAAAAAGGCTATCTTGCAAGCATTCTTCTTTTAAAATGTGTATTTTATTGCTTGAGATTAATGTGTGTGTACGTATGTATATATGTGCGTATAAAGGGAGGGGTTAGCTTTTAAAAAGAAGAAAAATTATAAATAAAAGATTTAATTGCAAATAGATTTTGAAATGTAGGGGTATAATTGAATACTATAAATCACAGGGATTTAAATGTATATATGTTGGAAAAAATGACAAATTGTAAGGGAGGCTACTGCCCTCCCCAGTCTCTTAAAAGATATGTCGTTGCTAAACTGTCCACCACAAAGAATTTTATCATTTTTTAGTACGAAATGCAAAAGAAAAGAGCAGGTGACCCTTGAAGGTAACAAGTTTAGAACTTGTGTTGGTGGAGAAAGCACAGAAGTGATTTTCTTGCAGCCATTTTTGAAGGTTAATTTGTTAGGCTAGAGATAGAGCGAGAGAAAGCATGAAGCTGTTTAGGACAGGGTAGATAGATCAGAAGAAGCACATAAATACAGGACCTTGAAGATGAGAAACGAAAAAAAAACAAAAAATGAAACACAAATTCATCATATCATTGACCAAGGATCGGGATATAAATAATTTTCAAAATACAGTGTTAGATTAACTTTACAAGAAAGAAATAAAAGTGCGTGCGCATGGACCTCAAATTTTAATTTTATAAAAGAAAAGTAATATTCAGCTTTAAAAATGATGTTAAGCAGAGGGAAATCCCAACATCTCATTGAGGTTTATACCATGGATAAAATCGGGCTAGATTATTCTTTCGAAAAAATACACTAATATAATTATTATTAATATTATAAAATAAAATAAAAAACGGAGTACACCATTATATATGAACAACAAGAAGACAAAACTTTATTTTGTGCAATTCCCAAATCAAGCAAAGAATGGCATGAATCATTGAACAACAGATTCATTTACAAATTACATTCGAGTATCTAAGTCACAAAAGAGATGTAGAGAAGGAATAACCATGTTGTACGAGGAGAGAGTCTCCCCGACATTCTTAACTGCATATGCATCATAGAGTTTCCTTGTTTGATTCAGACTATCTGTATATATGTGTGATTCTATGAGAAGAACGCAAAAAATTGCAAGAAGAATACGATCAAGAGGTAAAACAAATGATTAAGCACCGGAATACTGGCTCTCAAATATCAGTGACCACGTCCGCGATTGCTTGGCCCCGAACGAGCTTGCCTTATATTAAGTGCAACACCCTTCTCCCATTCAAAAGAGTGTCCTTGTGGAACAGGCCTACCCTCAACGTGCATGGTGTACGACAGCAAGAGGAAGAAGATCAATATAGAAATAGCATTGAAAGCTAGTACAAATGAACGGCACCTCATTTTCTCTATATCTCTCTCTCTCTCTGGCTTAGCGTTAGGTAGGGGTGTAGTTATTTATTGTTATCCAATGTGATGAGAAGTGAGAGGAGAGGAGAGGATCGTTGTTTATATATTAGGAGGGAAAGAGAGAGAGAAATAGAGTGTTTATGTTTTCTTGATGGCAAACGGTTAACGCTTTTGTGTAGCTCATGCGTACGTTTGAATTTGGTGCTTCAAATTGTGAAATCTACAATTTGACTATTGACATTTTGAGAATATTGAGGTGGGATACGAGCCGGGTCAATTTGTCAGGCAAGAATTGAAAAACTCTATATTTTCTTGCTAGATAAGGATACAAAACTCTCCTTTTTGATGTTTCGTCTCGTTAACCGGATCTTATACTAGTGTTTTTTTCACCTAACAAAAAGGCAAGGGCTCGTCCCCTTTCCTCCGGCCCCCCGCCCCCAACCTACTCCCATTTAGTCCCAAATGCCTTGTGTCCATTTCCCATTACTACTGTCAATTGAACAAACCCAAATTCCTTTCATTCGTCTAAATCTCATAGATTGAGTAGGGCGTAGCAGACTTTCTCTCTAGTTTCCTATTCTGTATCCACTATGCCGCAATCAACTAGGCATATGGCGGGGCCTAAATGGCCGGGTAGAAAATAATTAGAAGTTACTGTTTTACATGCCGCCAAACTCTAAGCCCCGATATACAGCAACAAGGAAAAGATTACTAATGCTCTCCGCACAACTTCAAGTAGATAAATTATGTGAAAGAACATGTTGATGTGACCTTCAAATGAAGAAGACCTGATCTAGTTTAGCTATAGAACCAAGCATTACGTTGCTTAGCTGACAACATCAACAAGACTTTTCTACAGAGATTTCATCTCCAATGCTTCAAGTTTCATGTTTTTCTCCTACAGTAAATTCGAGCCTAACAGACGAGAACGATTGTAATATTTGCCGAATTGGGAGTGGAAATCGACGGAAAAGAAAACTAGAAAATTTTTGAAAACAAATACAATTCAAGTTCAACTAATTTACTAAATTACAATCTTGACTGTATACAATGGCCTAAAAATCAGCAAGTTGAATTATGGGGATATGAAGGAAAGAACCAGCAGTAAGTCGACCTGTATGAATGCCCAGCTTGATAGGCTGTCCAGTCACATGACAGGGGTTGATCTCCAATTCCAGAGCACGTGCCAGCAAGACACACATGAGAATCAACCTATTGAAAGGGTCAATTCTCCATTCTTTCCGTGGAGGGAACTGTTGTGTTTGGTAATGGTTTCATACCTTTCAGGGTTGTTAGCAATACTTTCTGGTCTTCAGTCCACGGTCCTCATTGCTACAAAAGGACATTTCAAAGATTATAAATTCGACCATATCTCATATCTTTGGAGAAAAGGAAAAGGATGGTGGGATTGAAAAATCATAATTCAGCGCCACCCTTCCCTACCAAGATGTAGAGGGTAAGAAACGAATTGCAAAAGTGATGATCTCATGGACGTGATAGTAGAAAGGAGCGAATAATCTATTCAAGGAAATATCATTATAAAAAAAAAAAAAAACTAAATTTTTACATTTCACCAAAACATAGTTTATACTTGTGGGTTGAAGTAGTGTAAAGATGATTTTGCACTTGCTAAAAAAAATTGACTAAGCATATAATTGGGGATAGAAATATCTTTTTCATAAAATACATTCAGCATTGCATATTTGATTGGGGACAAAATAATATGTGACTTTCTTTTTGCTACAATATAAATATTGGTTTGTCCTTTGGACCACAAAAAAATTAATCCTGGAGTGAAGGGCTCTTCTTTCTTTTTAGATTAAAAAAAAAAGAAAAAAGGAAGAGCATGGTCATATTCTTGGGAGGGAGAAAAAAAACACATGCATAAAGGGGTTTATTTATCTTTTTTGTTTATTAAAACAGTTCAATGACAGAATTACCCTTGAAATTTGAAAATCAAAGGCTATTTGTGAGAGTGTTTTGATCTTTTTAGACTTTCTTTTTTGTTATTCTTGGATTTTGACAAGGCCATCTTGGTAATTTTAGATTTAAGAATATTGTTAAGAAAAAAAAATATCATGCGTGGTGGCCTCCACGCCATTCAAATGACACGTGAGAGCCAAAACAACAACTAATCCTACTTCCATCATGGTGTTGGGAGCGGCTTGTCTTCTTCTTTCCGGCAGTGTGGCACGTGCTTAAAGAGGAGGTTCAGTTGGGTTGCGATAGAAATTTTTTCTTTCTTCTCTCTTTTTTCTCTTATTCCCTATAAATTCACGTTTGAACTTCCAAAAATATAATTGTGTCCTCTGGTTCGTAATCTTATCTATTTTAGTCATTCTTCATTTAATTACTGTTTATTTTGCTTTTAAAACTCTTTTAAGTTTGGATTTTTTTCAATTTCATCTTTGGGCATTATATTCAATTTCATTTGTTTATTCAATTTGGTCCCTCTACTTTAAATCGCTCTATTTTTGTGCTTCATACTTTTCTTGATTTTTTTTGTTGCAATTTTGTCCCTTTTCATTTTATTGCATTTGTTTTTTTAATTCATTTTTTGTCCTCGTTATTTCGATTGCTATTTACTTATAATTTTCTTGATTTATCTTTTTTAAAAAAAAAATTTCATTAACATTTAATTTCATTTAGTTTTTTATCCAGTTTTGGTCCTCATTCTTTCAATAACTCTTTTTATCCTTTTCTTAGTTTTTTTGTTTTATAATTTAGCCCCTAATTATCTTCTTTTATTTTTTTATAAAGTATTTGGTCTGCATTGTCTGGGTTTTAAATTATTTTATGCATAGATATTTTACTTTGTTATTTATTTATTTTTTTGTGGTTTCCTTCCAACAAGGCATTCCTTTCATCATTTGTTATTTGGTTATTAGCCTCTAACTTCATTGTTTGTTGTGTTTTTTTTTATTGTTGAGTTATCACGATCTTATATCGCGAATAATAGGTTAGTCAAGTTAATTATGGTTGCCTTAGATTTTTTTTCCTCAGTTTTTTTTATGAAATTTATTTTTTTTCATACAATTTCATACTTTGGTATTAAATTATTGGCCTTGAGTTATGTGATTTTTTTATTTTTTTTTCTTTTGGGTTATTTCGGGTGTGTTAATCAAGTTAACTCAGGTTAGCATTAATTTTATTACTCAATATTTTCTTTTAGCTTCGATCTTTTTTGCTAGGTTCTTTTTTTATAGTCTAATTTTTTTTATCTCGATCTCATGTCGTGATTGGCGAGTTAGTTAAGTTGACTCAGGTTGACTCAATTTTTTTCCTCAATTTTTTTATTCTAATTTTTTTTTTAATTTAATCATTTTACATAAAATTATTTTCCCTTAAACTTTGTTATTTTTTCACTTCTCTTTATACTTTATTATTTCAAGAGAAAGTTGGTTAAATTAAATCTAGTCAGCTTGTGTTTTCGTTGACAATATTTTTTTTTATTTAGCTTGGGCTTGTTTTGTTGGGTCTTTCTTTTGGAAGTCTATGTTCTTTTTTTTTTTTTTTTTAATCATCCTATCTAGCAACACGTGTACATCTTATCTAAAGTGCTATCAATATAATTATCGAGTACTCTTTTGTTAGCCTAATTTCTTTTTAAAAAGAGTTCCAAGAAAAGTAATTTTCAATGAAACAAATTACTTTATGATGTTTGATTATAAAATAAATTAGAAATCCTTTATATGATGTTTGGGTAGAAAAAAATGAACTAGAAAAACAACATTTTAGAGCTATTAAACTTTCTAAAATAGTAAATTTTTTAATTATTAGTTTTTTTTAGGCCTCATTTATTCAACGGAAAATAAACTTGGAAAATCAATTCTTTTATTATATTAAAAATGAGTTGAAAAACATTTTTTGATCTCTTTGATGTACATTGAAAAATCAATTGCAAAAGCTGACATGTAACCTACAAAATGAAAAGTGTTTCCCATACCTCAAACCAATATCTAAATATAAATATTCCATAACTCGAATGAAGTATATCTTAATCATTATTTATTTATAATTAATATTGCAAATTAAAAAAGAACAAACATTGATGAACAATAAACTTCAAAATAGTTTAAATAGTAGTAATATGTACCGAGCAAAATGGGAAAGTGTTTTCCCAAGTTTAAAACAGGAAAAACACACAACCCTCTAAAACCCTTGTGTTCTCGTTTTACTGGACAACACATTCTATTGACTTACTTTCTAAGTAACCGTCCACCGAACGGTCGGAAAGCGTCTAAAGTGTTTTTTCGAAAACCATTTTAATACAAACAAACAAGGACTGAATATTAATGCTCATGGTTAACTAAGATGCTAGTGAAAACGTTGTTACCATCTCCATGCCGCAGGGGTAATGACGGATTCGGTTAGATTTTCATTCAGGTTGAAGGAACATGAAGAAGAACTTGAATGCCGGTAGCTTCCATGCAGCATAAATAGTCACCAACCACCAACAATGCAGATTTTTTAACTGTAGCACCATACCATCAAGAAGACGATTCATTATCGGTGCTGCATTAAACCCATCTAACTCCAATGGGCGACTTTGTAACATCCTTTGCACTTCAATGGATTGAACTGATACACTGTGATGATGCACATGTCTATTGATCTGTTCCTTCAATCGCTAAAACTATTTCTGAAATTTAAGACCCCACTGTGCTTAGCAATTCGGAAGGAACCATTTAGTATATTATAATCTGGATTTTCTATAAATCGAGGAAATCTGTGAGGATTCACACCAGGAAGAAAAAGGCTACCTTTAAACTGAGGTGTTTCCAAGACAATGCTCATGGGCCAGCAGAAACTGCACAAGGGTGGTTATGAAAATGAAATGCACCAAGTGCCGGCACCAATGATCCAATTGTAGCACAATGAACACTGGGATGTGCAAGCCCTGTTCTGACCCATTCCACTCAGTTTGGATAGTTTCTGCAAAGTTCCGGGTCAACCTTTCATAAACACAGCCCAGGTTCTTCAGGTTGATTACAGAAATGATCCTCCATATCAACATCAGGCGTGCCCAATAAGTTATGAATACTCAGGCCTGGAGCAATAATACCAATCTTAGAAGGCTTAAATGCCTAAAGCATTCCAAAACCACATAGCTGCAATTGGAAAAAAAGGGATGAAAATCAAAACCTTCCAGAACACATGAATTTTTATTTGAATGCATTATAAATAGTAACAGTGATTCAGGGTATACTTTCACTCGGCGAATCACCTGCAAGATTGGTAATGAGTCTCAAGCCAAGAGAACACGTGCAAATCCATTCAAAGATGAGTGCAGATCAGAAGTTCAATCATCTCTGGGAACCTGAGATGAGAAGCCAAAACCATGGTGAGCAAATCTGTGCTAAACTAGTTGTTAACAGTCATTCTTCATGACAGCAAGATGGGGCGATCAGATTTTGCAGTTTTGCTCAATCAACTCACAGGCTCACAGCTACCAAATATCAATTCATGCAATCATTAAATGGCATGAGATCAGCAAAGCTTCATATTAAAATCCAGTGAAAGGTTAAGAAATCAGACCATCATTGAATGAAATATTAATTAATGAGAAGGCAGACGATACTCAACTAAGATGGCCTGGCATTCTGGGAGAGACTAATCATGCAGACACTTTCACAAAGATAAAGCTTATGGCACAGCCATGGAAATCACAATAATGTTGTGGGTAGCTAAGCTGTGCAAACACCCCCTATATTAAAGCTTTTTTGATTGACACCTTCAAATGGGAAGCTTTTTTGATTGACACCTTCAAATGGTGCAGTGTTTTGACTAACACTATTCTATTCTGTCCATTCTAGCCATTAAAAATACCATGTTCAAGTCACGTGTTATCCTCAAAACACCAAGAAAAACCATAAAAAAATTGATTTCTTCGTGATAATTTGATCGTAACACAGCTACTAACTATCAGATTTGATCTTACCATTAGGGTTGGTTAACACTGTGAGACCCCAAATTGGGATAGCAAAGTAAATGGTTGATAACTCTTCCCCATGAATTGCTTCTTGTAGGAAATGGGTGGAATTATGAAGTCCTTTCAGAAAGGCTGTAATAAATCAGTTAAATATGCAAACCTCCTCCATAATTTTCTCCAACAGATGCCTAGAAGATTGAGGTCACAGGAACATGAAGTCAGAATTCCAATTGTGGATTAAAAGAAAAATAAAAGAAAAGAGGCTCATAAGTCATAAAGGCGTCAAAAAAAAGTGGAAGAAGGGAAGAACAAATGAAGACCTCAAAGTAAAATTAAAGCTACACCAAGTTGAACTTCCTAAAGTGCAAAATCCTCAGCAAGGATTAAATTCAATATGATAGACCAACTACAAAAGAAGAGATGCTAGGACACAATACAAGCACAAAAGGATTAAATTCTTATTGTGCATGAAAAAAGTAAACAAAAACACTTGAGATAAATGACAATCAGCCCAAGAACATGCAATAATTACTTTCAATGTGGCAACAGGTCCTGATAGGGTATTATAAAATCAAATATACAACTAGGTGGAACCACAAAGCATTGTTAAATCATAGCAAATCTTCTAACCAACTGTCATATATATTATTCATACACATCTCAAATACGAATTTTAGAGAGAAACTGTATGCATCATTATATAACCACGATAAAATTGCTTCCACGATAAATGCAAAACATCTACAACAGAATCAATAAAAAAGTGGGTGTGCTAACCTGAAGGTAAGGAAAGACAATATTGTATACTTGTAGGAGGAATTTCGACTTGGTCGTCAACCTGAGGCAAGATTGAAGTTTCATTAGCGATACATATCAAAGATTTGAATAAGAATTTGCCATATAAATAAAAAGCATGAATCCAGCAGTAGTATAGCTTATTAAGACCAGAAATAAAATGGCATCATCATTCATGAAGCCCAATATTGCAAACATAATTAGCCACCATAAAACAAGCCACACTTAACATAAGCAATAAAATCAAAATTAAACATGAGAAACAGAGAAATTTACATACAAGACTATTTCAATATGATAGACCAACTACAAAAAAGGCGGTAACAAAATGCAATGCTTAATTTTGCATTACCAATACCTTTTCTTTATAATCAATCTTACCAAACCCGACTTACAGAGGTAAGAACTAGTTGCACCTACTCTAGCAACAATAACTTGCAAAAGATAGGAACTGGAGAGAAGCAAGAACTACAGGTGCATATGTGCACATGCACATGCACACATGAGACAGAGAGACACAGAAAGAGACCAATCAGATACATGCACATACCTTCTAAGAAGACAGAAACAAACATAAATTTCTTCGAGGTCTAGCTCCATCTTTAGTTTAACATATTGCTTGAAAAGCTCACACAAATCATATGTAGCTTCCTCATCACAAGCATCACTATTTTCATCCAAAGGATATAGACATTCAGAAATTATGCGTTGCAGTATAGGAGATAGACTTCCAGTTGATCCCAGTTTGTAATACAACTCTGCCAAAGTCTTTAATATCAAGCTGCTGCTGACTGTGAACTTATCAACCCACCATGGGGGGCTCCCAATCCAAAGATTAGTATTCAAAACAGAGGCAATGGAATTTGATTGATTCTCAGTGATTTTAATAATCAAAGCTCCCTCAGGATTTTCTGAAAGAGGGTGTGATCCAGCATTTGAAGTCAACTCTTGTTTTCTGTGCGCAGGAAGCTGTCCAAGTATGTCACCTCTCAATTCTTCTGGCAATTGTTGTAACACTGATACATCCACTTGACTTAGAGATAAAGGCATCAAATCAGTGTTGTTAGGGCTTACAGAGCAAATGGCCTCATTCTGCAATACAGCCCCAGAAGGCGCTGCTTGTGCTTCCTCAATCATATGCTGTTTTGCCCTATTTTCCACCATTATGAAGTCAAGGGGAATCATATCAGATGCAAGAGGTCCCTCGCCACCATCAACTGCAAGCTCTTGCCCTTCAGCTGAAGGGGTGCTAGGATAACTGTTGGTGTTTTCACTTGCAACACTGCTTTTAGCAATGAAATCTGTTAACTTCCCTCCATAAATTTCATTTAACTCAGAAAAAAGTTCAGCTGGAAGACTCTTGACAACTCCCATATCAAGATGAGATAAAGGTGGTGGAGCTGAAATACCACTTGATGAATCGTTGTCCACTTGAGCAGAAAACCCAGTGTGGTCAGGAAATAATTGACCTGAAGTTCCAATCATGTTCTTCACCTCAGAATCTATCCTAGCCCTCTCTTTGTCCATACTGTTGACGCTACACCCTTTTTCAGTAGTTGCTGAGGAAGAGGTGAGCCATGACCTCAAAGAGTTTCTTTCAAGCACTTGTTTAGAAGGGTCTGCATTTTCAAGCTTGGAAACTTGCAAGCCAACACCCCGAATGTCCTTGACATCCAAGCAGAAAGACCCAAAGAGCTGCTTTGTTATCCTTTGAAGAACTTCAACATCATCAGTAGCATTTGGAACTGTCATGGAGTGGCTCAGATTCTCACAGTCCCCGCAGCCCATATATTTAGCAGGTTCATCGGCATCTTTTCTTGTCTTCTTTATCTTAAGGGTAAATGTGCGCCCTTGCAATCTACATCCTTGCAAACGGAACGAAACCTCCTTGCAAAGATTTAATAGGAAACATTGACTGTCTTGCAAATCCTTGAACCTGACACCCCAGTTGACTTCAGCACCTATAGTCTTGCTTTCCTGAATGTTACCAACCAGTCTATTATCAACTCCTCTACTATAGTTCCACAACATTTCTCCAGTTTTCAGTCCAAAATCCTTTTGAAGAGATTCCTTGGATATCAGACGTAACTGTCCACAAGTCCAAACATTTTGCTTCTTCAACTTCTCCTCCAAAACATGCCCTATTCCTGGAAGTGCCTTAATTGGAAGTTTGTGTAGATACTCATCCACACTTACAGAAGGGATATGGCATTGACCATTGGGTTTAGCACTTCTAGTGGCAAGTCGAGCCATGAGCATATTCCCAGCTATCCCAGCACTTGCAGTGCATCCTGTAGTGTCAAAAATCTCTTTCCTTATTGTTGAAGCTAAAAGCTCAGGATCTCCCATATCTTTTTCCGTGATGTCTAAAAATGCTTCATCACAGCTTATGGCCTGCACTTTGTGGCAGTGCTTATGCAAGATGTTGTAAAGCTGATCAGCTACTTCTTCATAAGCTTTGAAATTGTAAGGGAAAATGACAAGTTGCGGACAAAGGGCTTTGGCATCTCTAACAAAAATCCCAGCCTTAACTCCATAGTTTCGGGCAGGGTAGTTTGCTGATGAAATTTCAGCTGTTCCTTTTGGGTTGTCAGAATGGCATACTGCTACAGGCTTATCATGTAACTCTGGATGATTCCGGATGACTACAGAAACAAAAAAACAGTCCTGTGCAGCATATAAAGTCAATGACCATCAAGAAAACAAAATGAAGAAATATGGGAAGACAAAAAAAATATCTGAATGACATCCAAGTCCAACTATTTTTACAGTTCTGAATCTCATACTACTACTAAATCAACAGTGCTTATATGCTAAAATTGAAAATGGAGATAAGGTGGAACTATTGGACAATTCATGCCAGCTGCATGAGCACCTTAACTAATTCATAAGGAAAGAAGACACAAGCAGGAGTATGTTCAAAAACAATACCATGTCAACATGGATAATAGTTGACTTGTTAGAATTATCAGAGGTGTTGAGATCTGAGCTTCTGCGCTTAAACTCACTTGATGAGCTAGGAAAACGCTTACGGTACCGACTTCTCCAGGTTCCTATGAAGTGCAGCCTTGAACTCTGCAAGAACCAAAGTTTGGTCAGCACGTCACCAAAGAAGGCACCATGGGAGTACCCTAAACTATCAACACATTGAGGAATGGAAAATTCACAAGATGTCAAGAGAGTGATCACATGACAAAAATGACTCATCAAGAAAATTATGCATTCAATGTCCTTAAGTAGAAGCATTTGTGGATTCTACATGCATATGAATCTAGTATAATAAATTTACTTTCCTAATAAACAGAATTAAATGCGCAATCCATAAACACATAGGATGGATACTGTGGAGAGGAACAGATTGAGAATAATAAAGTTATGCAGTGATGGATGCCATGTCAGTACTCATTAGTAACAAAAATCTAAAAGGCAGAATTATAACAAAAATTCTAATATGGCAGGGTTGTGAGAACTGAGAAAACAATTGCATCATTGGCCAGTAACACCCAACTAGCTACTAGTCATTTTCAGTTTGGTGGCTGAAAATTTTGAGTGTTTTAACTCTGATCTTTCAGGGAAAGGCTCAAGTACTGGGAAAGTCAAAGAAAGTATCAATCAAATGCCTCAACAATAAATATTTCTGCTCAGCATACACATAGGCCTGTATTACCGTGACCTTTTGGCATAGCCTGACAAAACAAACCTTTTTGTTAGAAGAAAGAAAATCATATTAAGCTTGATGAGAGAAACATATAGATCTGCAATTCCCAAAAAATCAAACATTGATAAGGCATCAAGATAACAAACACAAAGAAATACCAGAATAAGTATTTACAATTTTAAGAGGACCAGCTCAGGTTCTAGGTAATCATTCATGCACATGGTTTAAAAGAATATAAATTAAAGGAGATAAAAACAGTAGAGAAGAAGTGCAGGGTGGCAGCAATCTTCTTATTCAATAGTGCACAGTCAGTATTCTAATCCAGTACCTTAAAGTAATTCTCCACAAAATTGGGATCCCCAAGAGTTGAATGACGTTGATTTGAAGGCCCACTAGGTTCTGAACTCAGTGATCCATCCGAACTTTGATTGTGTAAGCAATAGCCACTAACTGACGAAGAAAATTGATCTGGACCAGATTGATGCTTGCTGTTTACACTGTTTCCATATTCTGCATCACTACTACCAAATTCTGCCATCTTTACTTCTGCAGATTTTCCACTACTGCTATTTAGCTCCTTGAGTTGATGATTAGGATCATCAAGTAGTTTGCCGGCTTGCTCGGCAAATCTCACAGGTTCATCCACTTCGGAAATATACGCATCCTTTGTGGTGCCACCCTTCAAAATTGGATCCAGGTTCACTTGACAAACTTCATCAGTCAAAACATTCTCTGGGACTGGGTTACTTTTCAGGGTAAAGAAGGCTGATAATTTTGGTTGGTTACTAGCAAGCTGGTTGAGCTGGTAAGGAATCCCTAGCGACAACACAATAAATTCCATAGAGTCAAGATGTATGAATTTAACATACTTTTAACTCCTCAAACATCAGAGAAAGTGAGAGGGCAGAATCCCCTCAGGCCCACTCAGGGCAATGGCTCATCAAATTTGAAACTTTATTAGTTATACCCTTTTGCCAAAAGAATTTACATTTCAATCATTATCAAGGACTCTCACGGATTAATCTTTGGATTTTGATCAAGATATGTCTGTTATTGACTTGCTGGCTATTAACAAGTTAATGTCGATACATGTAGGTGGACAATATTTCGGCAAAAAAAAGAAGGTGCCCCATTGCCAAGTAACAGTCAAACTCCTCTTTCGAAAGAAGGAAAACTCATTCACCTATTTCAATTCTTTTAATAAATTTAAAAAAAAAAAAAAACTTCCCTGACTGCCCCCACCCCTGCATTTTTTTCTAACAAAGCCAACGCTGCTTTTTTAAGCATTGATAGAGAAAACAAGGAGAATGCAACCTCAACATGGTTACCACTTACACTTAAAAATCCTCTAGTCCTTTATCTAATACATTTCTCTTTAGAAAATTAGATTTGGTAAGTTCTCTTATTGCTTATTTCTACTCTCCATTGAAGAACTATGCCATCTATAATAACAAGTCAGGATCAAGAAAACAGGCAACTTACAACTCAAAAGTTTGTTAGCAACAATAGAATCCAAAATCCATGTAGGTTTGACCACTGGGAGCCCACCACTAAATGACCTGCATTGGATTACCAGCAATGAAAAGAAAAATTAATTCCAATTCCATGTTTACTGGTTTTAGAAAATAAAACCAATAACAGTGTGAACCTCAGGTTCTTGATTTTACTATCGGGAAGACTGCTACAGATTATATGCGTAACTTGATGCCTAGAAAAGTAATTCGCAAATCGCCCACCATACTTCAACATGTAAGCTCGCAGTTCCTGAAGCAGATGTAAATATCAAACACAAATTCAAACAGTAAGGAATCGCAGATTAAAACGAAATGTTTGAAAAATTAACCTGGTTCGAAGGAATTGTGAAACCATCAATAAAAATAGAGACTCCTTGAAAAATCAGCTTCCCGGAACTCGAACCAGAATGGTGAGAAGTGGAAGCCTCTGCTTCAAACTGATGTTGAAGCTTCCTATTCTTCTCTACCATATAACTGCACCCAATTTTATTTTTTCAAACATTACAATTATAACACAAATACACAATCAACAAAACATTATTCACAAATTAAGTTCCATTAAATCTGAATTAAGGTATGTTTTTAAGAAATTATTAAGCAGCACATTAAAAAGAACGTCAAGCAACATGTTCATTTCTTGTGAAATTCCAAGTTCTACAGAAAAATTAAATTATCAGAGAAAACTTGAAAAGTACTAAAAAAATTGATATAGAGAGAGAGAGAGGACCTGCCGAAATTGGAGAAAGGAGAGCTGCGAGAGGAGGAGCGAGAGGAGGAGAGTGAGTTGGCACCCCAACCCATGCCGGGGGTTTTTTGCTTGCTATTTTTATTGTTTGAAGAATTCGAATTATTCAAACCTCTCTTTGATTTTCGACTTGAATTGGCAGAGGAGGATCGCGAAGAATCAAAACTCATTTTCTTTCCGTTTTTACTTTTTTTTCTTCAGGTATGATAGATATATAGAGAGAATCCAAATGGAGTGCGGGAGAAGCTTTTTGACTCTCTGTTATTCGTGTGTAATAAAATTTTAAATGAAACGGCAAAAGTGAAGTCCTGATTTTATATGCAGGATATACGGGCCGCTTGGCCCATGGGTTAGGCAGACTAGGATCATGGTCCGGCCTGAGTTTTTTTATTATTAAAAAAAATATTTTTTTTTTAAATGAGAATTATTTTTTAACCTGAGTTTTTTAAAATTTTTAAATTATTTAAAAAAATATTTTTTTATTTTTTAAACTTTTATTTTTAATATTAAAATAATTTAAAAACATAAAAAAAAATCATTAAAGTTGCGCTGTTTGAACTTGGAATTGCTTTGTTTCGAACGCACAATCTTATTATGGCATAATGTAGGTTGCACTAATAGAAACAATCGTAAACACTTAAAAAAAAAAATTAGATTACACTGTTGAAAATATAAAAAAATAATCCCTCGAAAATAAAAAATAATGTTCGCATATTCAATGAAATTATTAATAACAACACGGTCTTTGCATTGTTCCCAGCTGTACAGAAAAGAATTATTTTATTTTTTCTCCAGATATTTTTAAACTACGCAAGTTTGTCAAATATTCTTTTTAACACGTATTAGTTTCAAAAAAAACTTCGACCTGAGGGTTAAAAAGCAAATACTCCAGGTAAAAGAAACAATTAGACTAGCAACCAACCCTTCTGACCAAAAATGGCATTGATATCAGTAATGCCGGGAACATTTACAGGTGCGATCCATGTTAGAAAGCTAACTATGCCAAAGAGGCTGCCACCCCAAAACAAAGAGAGCACTTCTCCACCTTCCAGTACCTTCCCAAAAGTCTCGCCTAGTTTACATCAAAAATAGGCAGAGAACCCCTTTGCACCCGACGCTTGGTTCTTCTCCACCATGCACGAGTCCTTTGGTATTTTTACTACCATGTCCGTTTACCCTTTTTGACCCTTTTCCACCTTGAGCTACCTGGCTCTCAAAAATATAGGCAGAGAATTAACTATTAGAATAGATTCACTGTTTACTTGATGAGAATGATGGGTGGTTTTTTTCAGTAGTGGCAGGTGACCAGAAATCAGCACCATTGCTGCTTGCCAGGTGAACGGTGCAGTCCACTGGGACAAGACACAGCCCCCTGCTGCTCAGATTCTGTATTGGCTCCTTTACTCCAATCCCTCCGCCTTCCTAGCATGGTTTTACCATAGTAAAAAAAGAAATAACAGAAGGCCATGTCAATATCAATACTAATAGCAGTCTGACTCTTTACCACAAAGGCAAATTTGTTTCACCATGGTCAAAATTTTCACTTGATCCGTGTGATCTAGTCAAGAGTAAGTGGGACCTACTTAAGGTGGATCCAGATGCAAAGATGTGGATTCATATAGTCGTTTTTAAGAGAGGTAAAAAAGGACAAAAAATGATTGTACTTTGGTACTTACAGGTAGATTTTGCAGGTAAGGAGAGCACAGGACCTTAACCTGATCTTGCAGAAACCTGATATATCCCATCGCTTCATGGAGCACTGAAGCTGTGTCTGTCTGCTAAATTTCAATTCCCAATGACATCTTTACTTAGCATGAAGCCAGAGCCAATTTTCTTCATAAAAAAATTCTTTGAACTATACTGAAAACAATCCTGACCAAATTAAATATAGAAAAATAACTTATTTGTGCAGTTCGGACCTTGCCAAAGGGGGATACAAGCTGTTGCAATGAAGTGATTCTGTCTCCGACCTTCTCTCTCTTCACCTGCCAGTAAAGGAAATCAAGCTGATCAGTGCACTTTCGTCAAAATTAAAGAATTATATGCAGCGTGCATGCAGGTACATCCTAGAAATTAAGAAAAAACTATAAACCGTAACCTTAGCATTTCCGGTTGACCTGGGATTCTTAGTTTTGGTCTTTTTGCTGGTTCTCTGGCTAGGCAAATTAGTTTTGGCTATTGTTTTAGTACTCTTCGCTGTTACTTCTTGGCTTGACGCATTTCTTTTTCTCTGCAAAACTAGCAAGTATAAAGAGAAGACCAGAAAAATCCAAAAGCAAAATAAACAAATTTCAACCAGATACTAACATTTGATTTGGAGACGGTACTGATTGCATTAACAGTACCGTTGCAGTTGTTACCAGAAGAAGCTGAAGATGAGTCACTGCATGTGACTCCAGAGATTTGAGGGGTAGTCTTTGTTGCTTCACTAAACATCACAGTTTCACTTTCATTCTGATGGGTATACCCCCCGAAAGAGAGCATTCTTGCAGACTTTCCAGTGGAAGAGAAACGTGAGGCATGGGCCATATCAACACCAGCACCCACTTCATCATCATTAGAGAAGAGCAGCTCAGACAAACTAGGAGGATTGCCCTCTGCTACAAGATGGCTCCCCTCAAGAAAACTCTCACTCCCAGACATCTAAAACAAAGCCTAGAATCACGAAGAATACAGTGCGTAACAAATGGCGTTCTTTGTTTGTGTGAGTGTGGTGGTGTGGTCAGGACAGGGGTAGCAGCCGTTACCTTAGACTTAGAGAGAGTGAAGTGACCAATGTGTTGTGTAGAATGGGAGTGAAGTTTTGTGGGGGCCTTTGATATTTCCAATACTGGCTTTGGGTTTCGGAGTGTTTCAGTCAACCACGCCTAGCCCGAGAAAACCGTGGTTTAGCCCTTCAAAGCATTCGGTTTGGTTAAAATCCCTGTTAGCTTTCCTTCTTTCTTTCATTGCCTGGCTCAGACACCAGACTAGTCACGACCATGCACCGACGGGTGCTGGTTAGAACGAAACTGACTCGACTCAACGTGTTTGCACAAACTATTAAATTAAAGAATTTTTAAATATTTTTTTATTTAAAAAATATTAAATTGATAATTTAAAAAAAAAATTATGATTTTAATAAGATAACATTAAAAATAAAAATAAATCTAAAAAACATTATTTTAATAAAAAAATTTATTAATATATACTTTTATAAAGCATTTCATTACTAAACACACTTGTTCAGACGCTGCCACCCCACGCCCCTGTCAAGGGTAATTAGATGCTTGTATGCAGTGGTATTAATTAATTAGTTAATTTTTCACAAGTTAAGGAGCATTAAAATTATAGATTGAGTAGGAGCAATCCTTAAAAACTTTTGAATTATTTCGCTCTTATAATCATGGCATCATTGAACATTGCTAGCTGGATGAGATTTTTTTAAAATCTGATGGACCAGCATTACGTGTTCCACTCGATTGATATGAGACTCCTAACCTTCATCCAAGCATTCGTCTTGTAAATAGTTACACCTTGGATTAAAATTTTATTGTATGACAAAAAAATTTACTCAACATTATAAAAAAAAATTTAGTTTGTAAATAACTATCTGTTGTTGTTATTAAACATAACTAGAAAAATAAATATTGAAAATTTCCAATTTAACTTCTTGTCCGATATAAGTTTAAAATTAAATCGTGTAAGGGTTGACATAATCAGAAAAAAAATATTAAAATCTGTTTATTTAACTTCTTGTACAATAGAGGTTTAAAATTAAATTATATAAAGGTTGCATCGACATAACCAATCAACTTAATTAGTTCAAAAACAACTCGATCGGCCATTAAAAAGAATCCAACAAAGGAATTGAGAAGAAAAATTATGGAATTAACAAGAAAAAAACATCTCGAATCAACTTATTGTCTAGCTTCGGTTTAAAAATAAACTGTGTGAGAACTGTCCTAATATGACTCGGTCATCTAGTTGGTTCAAAGACAACCCGACTCACAATTTTAAAAAATATAAAGATGAAATTAAAAAAAATAAAGAAAAAAACCCATCATCTAAATCCCTTATTTGACCTGAGTTTAAAATTAAATTATACAAAATCTGTTTTAATATAAGTTAATTTATTTAGTAAATTTATAGATAACCTGGATAATTACTAACAAAAAAAAACATGGAGAAGATTAAAAAAAAATAATGAGGCTAAAATAAAAGAAGAAGAAAAAGAGTTTGGGTTAAAAATGTAAATGAGCCTTGTTACTATTGACATGATTTCGGTATATTTGAGATTGTGGTAACTTTTGTGGTTGTGATTTGAAAAACATTGTTTCATAAAAAGTACTTTAAATTGAAGTTAGTTTTGTAAAATACTAAAATATATGTTTGGTTAAAACTATCGTTGAAATTGAGGTTGAACAAAAAGTTGTTTAATGTGTTTGGTTAAGAATGCTTTTCAAATTTAGGTTGTAAAATAACTAAAAAAACATATATTAATATTGATGGTTTTTAATTAAAATATTATAGATTTAACTGATGTTATTACATCATGAAATAAACAATACTTTATATCAAATATTTTTTATTGTTCTATTAAACTATCTGCAATTTCATCACGTACGAAAATTATACGACAAGGATTACAGTTTTCATGGCTTCCTGAGCGTGCAACAATATTAGGTAAAATATCATCAGGAATAAAATTGAGATTGCGATTAAATTCTACAAATGTTACGTCATCATGCGATCTTCTTCTAATGCAATTATGCAGTGCCCATTGAATAATATTAAATACTAGTTTTTCGAATAAAACATAATATCTAATAAATTTTGTTGGATTTTTTTATTTTACTGGGTCGAACTTGGTCTAATGTATTTAGGTTTGGGTTGGATCCGGTCCAGGACATGAACAGTGAAGAAATAATTAATTCACTATCCACCTCTCCACTGTTCACTTTGCAGAACAGTGAGAGACAGGGAAATACAGCTGGAGAAGAAGAAGGAGAAAGGGAACAACAGGCTACCTTGCGTGGTTTTCTCCCTTCCGATGGTGGTGTTGCTATTGTCGACTGTGACTCAAGGCGATTCTTGTAGCACGAGGAAGGTAGGCGGTGGTGCTCATTTTTCTTCTTGTGTTGGCCTCCGTTAAACCTTTCCTTTTCATTTATGTTTCGTCTCCCGACGTTCCTCTTTATTCTAGAAAAATTGAGGTGAATTGCTACTTGCAAAGCTCAATTTTTTTGCTTTTATTGAACTTGAGGTGCAGCTTCAATTTATGATGGGTCTCATCAAAATAAAACCACGTTTTAACTTAACCAAATATATATTTTTGCGACTCAATCTCAATCTCACACAGAACCACATCACCAAACAGGCGAAGTGTTAAGCTCCGTAAAGAATGTCACTTGTTTTAGTATAGAAAAGTTTCGGATTTGAATTGATTGTTTGTTTTTGAGTTTTAAAAATGTTTTTGAAAAATTTTAATTTTAAATTTTAAATTTTAAATTTTAATTTGTTTTAAATTAATAGTTTTTGGTATTTTTAGATCATTTTAATGCGTTGATATCAAAAATAATTTTTTAAAAATAAAAAAATAATATTTTAATTTATTTTTTAATAAAAAAATACTTTAAAAATCAACAACAAACATATTGTGATAGCTTTGTTACTGACATTATCGTTGCAAATTATAATTCAAGACAAGTACGAGAAAAATAGTATTCATCAGTGAATAATCTATTTAAAGTTAAAATGGAATGGAGCTGGTATTTTTATCCAGCAGTTTTTTAAAAGAATATTTTATCTAATTATGTTAAAATAAAAATAGACAGTACATGGAAGACAAACGATTTAAACTTTGAAATGAAATTTATTTTATCATGGGAACTTTCATTCTCCTGTTGATGATTTTTTTTTTATTAGCAACATGCTTTTTAAATGAAAAACTGAAATCCTTTGAAATAAATATTCATAAAAATCTCATTTATTAGAATAAAAAAGAAAAAAATATATGTCTCTCTCTAATTAAAATATATATCTCTCTAATTAAAACTCCATTTCCTTATCTATTTATTTTCTTTGTCTTAGAAAAATACACATTTTATTCTCAAATAATACCCATTAGCATATTTTTATAGATTTTGCATTTTAGATAATATAAAATAATTCACAGGGTAATTTTCAATATTATTACACAAACTATTATCTTATCCGGAAACAATTAAAATAAAATAACATTTTAATAATTTTATTCATTGTGAATTTGCCTCAGATAAAGAAAAAAAAACAAGGAGAAATATAAAAGAGATGAGACTAAGCAAGGATGAAAAAAATATAAGAAAGTTTCCAACTACCTCTATAAAACTCCACTATTAATACTTTTTTAGAAATATATAAGATAGTGGTTTAAGGTATTTTTTTTAGAAATATATTAAAATAAAAAATTTATTTTTTTAAAAATATTTTTTAATATCACACATTAAAATGATTTAAAAATATAAAAAAATTATTTTTTAAAAAATTAAAAATTAAAAAAACTCAATTTATATTACATTCTCAAACAATACAAGATTATTTCGGATTATTTCTGAGCTCGTGTTTAAAAATCATCATATACATTGAATTTGAGGTACACTACAGAGGCAAGGAAAAAAGACGAGGATAACATTCGCGAGACTCCACTGAAAATGCTAGTAAAATTTGGAGCTGATTGACCTTTGATGGGCGTGGGAGATTCTAAAGAGAGGGCGCGTGGGGGTTAAACATTCAGCTTTCATTATGTTGCAAAACTGACATAAGAAGTGGGCCCACGAGCTGTTTCTCAAGAAAGATCAGCCGCGCAGGAGAGCCACAGATCGTACATTTCCATCTTATCACGAGCAGTCCAGATCAGGGGTTACACAGATGACGATTTCAATTGTGATGGACGGCTACAAGATGAGGTACGTATTGAAGTCGCACGCACTTCGTTCATACACTGCTGTCCTACACCCTTCCCTTTCCTTACGGGAACTCTTACCGCTCCAGCACAATTTAGGCACCGTTTGGGAACGCGGTTGTTGATATCAAAAATAATTTTTAAAAATAAAAATACATTGTAGGTATGCATTTTAACATTGTAGGCATGCATTTTAGCACGAAAAGTTATTTAAAAAACACCCACAACCACACTGCCAAACACGCTCTTAATACATAGATACCGGGATTAAACTCATCCGCTAGTAAAAATTATAGTTTTATTAATAGACCGCTAATAAAAATTTATTAGCGATTGTTTTAAACAATTATTAGTGTAATTAGTATTTATATTAAACAATTGTTAAAGACAATAATCGTTTTTAATACACGGATTCTAACGTCAATAACTCAAACCCCAAATTAATTTTTTTAATACTAGAAATTTATGTTGAAAATGCATGCAATTTGTTTTAGTTAAAAAACTCAATCGATTATATCAAATAAGTAAACGTATTCTAAAACAAAAAATTCTAACAGCCGGTGACGAATGAGTCAAGTATTCGGCCGCTGCTGGTACAGTTTCCACTCTCCTGAGCTGCTGATAGCTGGCAACTACGAAACAGCAGACACATGGAGGGAACGTGGCAATTATGTTTACTGAAAGAGACACTTGGAAACAGACCTGGCTAGAAACTAGAGCTTCGAGGTGTCTGACAGTCAATCCCTTCCCGACATTTCCTTAGTTGCATGACGCGCCTTTCCACACCTCGCTGGTCGCTTGCCCTCGTCAATGTGCCTGGTCTCCATGTTTAGTTACATGGTTCGATATTTAGTTCTTTCTGGTATTGAAGTCTAACATTTTTTTAAATTGATTTGATATATCTTGTTATTAAAAATATTTTTAAATAAAAAAATAACTTAAAATTTTAACCGAGAGGGCAATGATGCCCCCCCGTCCGTCTAACGGTTGTTGAGCCATCGTTGATTTACTTAGCTTCTACCGAGAAGAAAAGCATCAGCATTTTGGTTTCGAAGGTTGGAAATTTCATGTCGAGTTTTTAGAGGGGCTTTCAATAATTAAAAACCCGTAAGGATCATTGCACGTGATTATAATAAATCTAGTTTTTGAATTTCTAAAACATGCACGCACGCAGTTAAGTTCCTAACAAACAAATTGAGCTAACATGATCTGACCAACAAATCCTATGGACATGGTCGATATTGAATCAATAGAATTATATTTAGAAGAATAATTGTTAATATCGTGTGGTGTCGAAGAGTAGAGAGGAAGGATTAGCAAGGAAATTAAAAATTAACCTCCGAGTAATACAATTGAAAGGTTAAAATATAACCTTGGACAGAAAGGGGGCAAAAACTACAACTAGTAATCCATGAAATGCAGATGAGAATTAATGTCAGTTTAAGGTATAACCAGTCACTTCATGTAAGCAGCCTACTTGTAACCATTAATAATAAAAGCATACAAGCTGTTGTTTTACAGGGAATGCAAATGGACGATACTTCTTCAGCAACACAACACATATGGAAGGAAGAAAACCACAGAATTAGCGTACCTCACTTGATCAAAATGAGATACTTCATTCAATCGACTACTGTTATTAATCTAATCGTACACAACCCGTCGGCAAACATAAATATCTAAAAAATGTAGAAATAAGCGAAAAATCCAACCACATTAAAAGCCGAGCAGAAACAAGTCATAAATCCTCACAATTCGAAAACATAAGAGTTCGTGACTACCCGTTGGGGTATAATGACAAACACCTGGCAGGCACACGTATAGTTCCCTTTTCTAGCCGCAACAAATCTCCTTCAGTTTAGTAGCAGCCGATTCATCAACCGAATACTGCACTCGTAATGCACCTCCGTAAATAAAAACTCTTTAAAACAATTCACAAGAAACATTAATAGACAAGCATTCAAGGCATATAAAAAAGGAACCTTGTTGAGAACCCAGAGGGAGTGGTTATAAGCTCTAAGGAAGAGCTCGTCGAGGAATTGGGTGTCACTGGCATCGACATCTCTGTAGTTGACGAAGTTTTCGCGTGCGTATTTGGCGTAATAAGGCCTCGAGTCCTTTGGTAACCGCCTCACTAGTCGCAGAACCTGTCCATATACTCCCAATGCTTTCTGCATTTCTCTTCGAGCCGTTGACTGGATCTCCCGCTCTTGAGATGCCGTTTCGCCGCTAAATGTCGCTAGAAGTCGAGGCCTAAGTATGCCATTAATGGGCTTTACTCAAATAGTGTTGGTCTTATAATGGGCAGATGGACTTTAGGTCCAAAAACAATATGCTTACTCTTGAGCCTCGGAGCATCGTTTTGTGAAATGTAAGGTAGTTGTCAATCACAGAGTTTTGGGCTCTCGGCTTTAGATGGCCCTAGCATCCTAGTTGTTTGCAATGTTTTCAGTAGCTAATGCTCAGAACTCAGAAGCTCCATTACTTCGGCTTCACTTCCTTTTTCCCCAAAGCATCACATTTATCATAGGCGTGAGTGCTAGCTATGGCTTGACGACATGTAGATGTTGCTAGCAGGCTTCCTAATGTCCGTTGTCCGCTAGCTTTTCTAGAACAAAAGGTAGATTGGTAATCCGCGATAGGTATATCTATATTTTTAAAATATATAAAAATACGTTCATGTGCTGGAGAGGTACTGTAAAAAAGGAAGAGAAAATTGCGACTTAGTTTATACACCTGATTAGTTAAATACGCTAATTTCATTAATTATATGATGATAAGAAGATAATAATACTAAATAGACTGAATAGAAAAAAAAAACCCACGAGGACATTACAAAAAAGCTTGCCAAAAGGGAAACTTAGCGGAGCCAATATTAAATAATAAAAAAAAACTTGAATTAACCTAATCAAAATTAGCATGTTGAACCTGTATTTTATGGCACGAAGTCGGGATAACCACATGGATCAAATAAAAAAATATAACCCCCAATTTCCAACAACCTAATGCAAAATTATATGAAAAAAATCAATTAAAAGCAATGACCTAAAAATACACTAGCAAAGCTTGGCAAGTTTACCAAACCCTGTGATCTAAATTATACAAATAGGATAACTTAATAGAAAGCAAAACAAAAAATAATTAGGAAGCTCAATTCTTAACTCAATCCAACGTTGAAATACAAAACCGGAAAATTATCAATTTTTTTAAAAATAACCAAACAAAGACCCGAGTCAACTCAAGCTAACTCTTCAAACCTGCGACCTAGGTTATGTACCCGAGATAACCCCGTAGAAAGAAAATTGAAGAAAATAATGAAGCCAGACTTCTAACAAACTCATTATTGAATGATAAAATTAAAAAAAAAAAGAGTAAAATAAGAACTTGAAAAAAAATCAATGTCAACTTGAATTAACCTTTCAAACTTGTGAACTGAGTCATGAGAACGAGAAGGCATCATTGGAAAAAAATCATAAAAATCAATTCCTAACCAATCAAATATTGAAGAGTAAAATTGAAAAAAAAATTGATTTTAAAGAAAGATCTAAAACAAAAAAATAGCATTCAAGAGAATGAGGACTAAATGATACAAAAAAACAAAACAATAGGACATCTTTAATTTTTGGCAAATTAATACGAACCCTAAAGAGAGGAAAGAGAAAAGTGGGAGGAGAAGAAAGAAAAAGTCGTTGGAGCCTCGTTGCCGCTCATCCGTTGACACTCGTAACACTATAAAAAAAAAGCTCATCACAACGCTCCCAACAGAATTTTGGACTACGAAGTTAAGCTATTGGAGGAAGCTACAAATGTCACTAAAAAGTGGTGATTTCACCACCCATACCACACATGTTGCATGCATTAGCAAACTTATCTTACTATTCCTTTGTGGTATCTATAATTGTTTGTGTCAAACTTGATCCCTTAAGACTTAATTGTTTTAGATATGGGAGGAAGTTAAGCTATTGGAGGAAGCTACAAACGTCACTAAAAAGTGGTGATTTCACCACCCATGCCACACATGTTGCATGCATTAGCAAACTTATCTTGCTCTTCCTTTTCGGTATCTATAATTGTTTGTGTCAAACTTGATCCCTTAAGACTTAATTGTTTTAGATCATTAAAATTAAATTTTATATTGTAAAACCGAGCATTAAACATGTGTCGAAATCTTTTCTTGACATCATGGGATCCCCATATCTAGACAGTTAACAAAAACTATCAAGTCTAATAAAAAAAACTCAATGATAATGGATCAAATTAAAAAAAAAAAATCAAGGAACAAAAAGAAGGTTGGATCTCTCCCCTATACTCTAATGTTTACAAGAAAAAAAAGCTTAAGACTTGTCTAATGTCCAAATGTGGTCTCCATTAATTTAATTATTTTATTTTTTTTTCAATCTAATTTCATTTAATATTTTCAAATTGAGCATCAATTTAGATTTGATTTTATTTAGGGTTTGTTTGTGATTGTGGCAGCGGTGGTAGTTCAAAGTGTTTTTTGTTTAGAAATACATCAAAATGAAGTTTTTTTTATTTTTTAAAAATTATTTTTAACATTAGCACATCAAAACGATTTGAAATTATATATATATTTTTAATTTTAAGCAAAAAAAAATTTAAATTTTTTAAATATATAGTTTGCACCGCCGTTCCCAAACACTATGAACATCAAGAGCAGAAAATATCAAGTTAAACAAAACAAATATCCATGTTCAATTCCAAATTAATCTATTGTAATATGATCAAATAAAAATAAATTGAGTGACAAAAAAACTAAAAAAAGGAAATATTGACCGTTTCCGCAGCATAGAATATCACTAAGCTCTTTATATATATATATATATAATTTAGGTAGTCAAAATTAGGGCAACATAAATTCCCGACAAGTGTGAACACACTAATGCTAGAAGTGCTTCTGCTTTCTGACGACGTACTACCCGAGCATTTGTTCTTAGCTAGCTAGCCACCATGGCCGCCTTTTTCTTTCTTTTCATGAACGTATCAGTAGTTTAGTACTGATCTTCCGTTCTCTTCCGTTCCCAAACGGGCACTTAATTACTTTGCTGGACTCACCTTCAACTGCTTAATTCAAATTCTGGCGGATAATTTTCGAAATTCTCAGTGGACCATATATAGAAGACACGCGTTTCTTGTTAAATCCAAGGCATTTTTCCTTTAGTTTCTGTGACTCAGAACTCACCATGCATACTATCCACGTCCCTTTGTATACGTGTAAGGCGACTCATCGAGAAAACGTTAAATTTCCACGTCGTCGTCGACCTGCAGCGACCTCTGGCCATTCAAGCACTTATCTTTCAACATCTCCAGACGAGATATATAGAAGAAGAGTTCAATAAAGAAAATATTATGCATTTAATGCAATCTCAAACCAAACACCTTACAAAACCACGAGAACCACCAGCTCTCATGCGTGGTTTCTGTTAACTCCAAGTTGGCATGCCCATTATCACTCGTTTTCTCTTTAAAATCTTATGTAAACCTGCATTACTAATCAACCCATCTCCAGAGTTGCCTATCTTCCAAACAGTCATAGACAAACAAAAGCAGCCAAACCCAAGACATCAGCCAAGATGATGGACATTTGGTCATGGATATGTGAGATACCTAACTCGGACGAGTGGGACGAGTCAGACTCAGCGCTCATATTTGAGCTAGCGAGTTCGAAATCGAGTCAGGACGGGCCAACTCGAGCTATTCAACTCAAAGCTGAGAGAACTGCCGGGTCAAACTCGGAAGCGTTGGTGACTTTCACTATATGTTTACAGGGGTTTCATCCTTTTGATGCTCCAAAGACTCTCTGGGTCTCTGACACCTGCCCTCTCAACTCTGAAAAACCCTTCCTCCCTCTTGTACTCCAGCTCCTCCAAGAAATCATAGTCCGTTCACCCACGGCGCACAATAGCACTTGCCCACGTTCCCAACTACAAAAGCTAAAACCCGACCCGGTATCTTGGATTATGGACTCTCACACACCTGAGTCCTTTTCAAGTTTCTTCAGTTTAGTTTTTATCACGCGCTTGTTTTGGTTGTGTGCATTTGACGCACCCACCGAAGCTGGGTCTCTGTGCTTTGAGTCCGTATTGGGTCCTCACCTGGAAACATTATCGTGTAAACAAGCACCTGTGCTGCGAACGTTTTTACTTACAGTGGGGGTGGATGCTGAGCTATGTTTTATGCGCGCAATGGGTTACATGTTAGCAAAATGGCTCATTTTAAGGGAAGTAGGAGTTGGGTTACAAACATTAGCACCCTTGGCAAGCCAGCAAGTTGGGTTATCTTATGCAACGGAGGCTTATGGGTTATGGGTCTTAAAGGGCTACGCTCCAATTTTAGCAATGAATCCTACATGCCCTAGAAACAATAAATTTTGTATCCTTGAAGCTAAGGATACTGTGTTGAAATATGCCTTGGCACACCACCAGTTGGAGGCAGTTATCCAGTTGGAATATGCAGTTCGATTCTATGATGGGTATATTCAGGTCAATGCACGTGTCAACAATTTACGTTTCCACGTGGTGAGATTAGGGTTCAAGAAAAATGAAGGTGTGGATTATGATGACGAGAGGCATTTTGTGTCACGGGCTCGAGTCTGGGTTGGGCCAGAAATTGGAGCGACTTATGTGGGTGGATTGTGTTTGGGTCGGTCCACATATAACGGGGAGAAGGAGGTGGAAGTTCAAAGGATTTTGAAAGGTAGTTATGGTGAAGCAAAGGTCCCGCAGGTGAAGACGAGATCAGGGATGGCAACAAAGACAAGGATGAAAAGCTGGAGGTGTGACCAAGATGTTGAAGGGAATGCTGTTGTTTTTGATGCTGTCTTATATGACAACATGACGGGTCAAGAAGTTGCCACACGGAAACCAATTGGTGATGGTAACAGCGTTGGTGTTGGTGGCAGGAATGGCAAAAGCTTTGGGACTAGATGCAATGGACCAAACAGACCATTTACAAAAACAGGAGGGGTGGTTTTTGCAGGAGACGAGTATGGGGAGGGAGCAGAGTGGAGACTGAGCAAGGAAACGGAAGGCAGTGTCTTGAAGTGGAGGCTAGGAGGGCAAGTTTGGGTGAGTTATTGCCCTAGCGAGGTGAAGAGTTCACATTTTGAGACGAGGAGTGTAGAGTGGTGCGATGAGGTTGATTTGCCCATAATTCCTGCTAAATAGACCGAGCTTTAATTACTCAGAAAGCGACTTCGACTATCTTGTAAATTTGTAGAAATTAAGGGGTTTGTGTAAAGCAAATGCTGTAATATATAGTATGTTGTTGCATGCTGTACCTTTCCTCCATGGAATGTCTGCAATATTAAAGCAAATGCTGTAATATATAGTATTTTGTTTCTACTTTTCTGAAATTGATGTAGTTTCTTCTTAGCACTCGCTAGACTCATGCACATGATCTCCCTCTGATATTATCAAAAGCTTAGTTACATCATCAGCTTTAATATAGTTGTTGTTAAATCCAATCCGACTAGGTTGATCCAAAACTTGATCAAGCTAGATTTGCAATTAGTTCAACGGTTAGGATGTTGACATGTACAAATATAAAATTAAGTTCAAATTTTGAAAATTAAATTTCATCTCGAAAAAAATAATAATAAATTTTGCCAACATAATGCATCAAAACATGCAAACCAAATTGCATATAATAATTTATTGAAAAATAAATTTCAGAATTGTGAAGAAACCGAGCTGCTGATTATGGTTCAATATTTGTTTTACTACTGGTTGCAATGCATTTCTTCGAGCTAAATTGATGTCTAGCTTGCTTTTCAACTTGTGGGGTTTTCATTGTAGTCCCTTTAGTTTTCGAGTTTGTGGCAATTAGATCCCTCCTGGTAGGGAGTATCTGCTACTCCTATATAGGTAGTCATGGGCCATGAAAGTCTCGTATTCTAAGACTAGCCCACCTGAAGCAAAGGTCTTGGGTTCTTCTTTTTTTTTTTTTTTTTATTATCGTGGGTGTTCGGGCCAGCTTGCGCGCACCTCGACTAATCCCACTAGCCCTGAAGTTAACGACCATGTAAGCCTCCAGTGACCATCATATAAGCAGTCATAGGGTTTAATAGGGAGCAAATCCTTTAATCCCAAACTCTTATCAGTAGGCCACTACCTACATGGTTGTCTTGGGTTCTTCTTTACGTTGCCAAGTGGGGGAAGTGGCCCACCTCCCTTTGATATTTCCCAATTCTGTTCTCACGCGCGATTTCGCAGAAATTTCATGCAACCACGTTCACGTGTATGACATGACGCCTTCCCTCGGTTAATGGAGCATCTGGTTCCTCTGCTCTTAAGTTTATTTTACTTTGGTACCGTTACTATTTTTATTCTAATATTGTCCTTTTATTGTTGACTCTATTTTGTACTAACATAGCCATCAGCTAGCATAAAGAGATGTCTGGGACTCAACCAAAATCAAACAGATTGTTTATGTAATTTTAAATTGAAAATTAAATATACGACTGATGATCCTAGTTTATAAAAAAAAAATTTGAGCTACAATATATATTCTTAACCTTAGTATTGTATAAAATTATAAAAAACTAAAAAAGTTACTAGCAAGTGTGTAAGAATTTAATACATGTTGGTCGTAATGTGCGGATTTTATAATTGTTTTATATTTATTAAAAAAATAGTAAATAAAAAATTTAAAGGTTTTTAAAATTGTTAGAAATACAGAGAAGACAAGTTCATAATAATAATAATAATTTGTAAAAGTAATAAATAAACTAAAATGTTTCTTTTTTTTATGCTTGTAACTTTTTATTTATTTATTGAGCAATAAAGATATTATTCTCGAATTAGTACGTTCATTCATTAACCACGGATAGAACAAATCTTTCATGCCAACCTATCACACAAGAGAAATTTAATGAATTCTTATGAATGTCAATCTTAATGTTTGAATTAAAAATAATAAAAACGAGCAAATCTCTTTAACCATCAAGTTAACCCCTTAAGAAATTAATTAATTTGGTAACTAAGCATCATGGGAAAAAAAAACCATAGACAAATCACCAAATGAGCTTAATAGGTTCTATAAGTCGTCATTTAATGTAATAGGAAGTTGAAGATTAAATTAGGACCAAAACAATTATAGTAGAAGGACCAAATTAAGACAACTAGGAAGTTGGGATCAAAACACCATTAACCTTGACCATGCCTGATGCGACTTTTCTCTCATGTTAATTGTTTCTCCCATGCATCCTCCCGTCAGTCACTCTAATTTCTTCACGCTAACTTAACCCTCCGGTTTTCTCACTGAGCTACACCCCCCCCCCCCCCCCCCCCCCCCCCCTTCTCTCAATTTCCTTTCCCCTGTGACTATCCACTCCTCCCAGGTCAGACATTTCATTGTTTTCGATGATTCAAATTTACGGTTTCATCTCATTCAGCAATCTTTCTTCTTCCTGCTACGTTCTTATAAACTTTCTTGCATTTTTCGGTTTTTGTACTTGAGTTTTATTTCTGCTGTGTTTTCACTGCTGTCTTCCAGTGAAATCACCATATACGACTGGATAGTGTGAACTGTGATGAAAATATTATAGTATTAATTTGACGAGAATGTTGAGCTTTAAATTTGATTAAATGAGATAGCCTAATTAAATAAATGGAATTGATACAAATAAAACAACTGGGGCCACTTTAGTTTCCTCCTTTTGTTTGCATTTGTGGTTTATTTTGTTCTTTAATGTGTGTGTTCCGAATTTATAATACCTGATCGTATACATTGTTGAGTGGCTTATTTGTTCTGTGTTATCATCTAGAATGATCTGGACATTGAATCAGTTTGACATGGTTATTGAGGTTGTCATGTGTTCGGTTTTTACCCGCCTAAGGTGGGGTTCCTCGCATTAAAAGCAGCAAAACAAAAAAAGAAGAAGGAACAAACTTCATTTTTAGCTTGGATTTGGGTATAAGTGTTATAGTGGAGCAATCGTGGCAATCTAATGGTGTAGGGGTGGGTGGGTGTGTGTGTGTGTGGGGGGGGGGGGGGGGTAGTAGTGGATGTATGGTTATTTAAAACATAGATTTACCATGGACACTGGTGATGATGAGCGGTAAAAGGACTGTGTAATGGGGTTTTGGGAGTTCAATTCTCAGGTTTGAATCTCCTACTCCCTAGATTTATACGGGCTTTGGCTGAAAAGGTAAGGAATGTTTGCTACTTCACTTGATTTAGTCCATTCCATGCAGTTGGAGGTAACATTACTGCATTTTCCGGACTGACTTTAAAGCCAAAACAATGATTTCTGAGCGTGTTCACATCTCTCTTTGTGATTTGTGACTCTGCGATTTCTTCTGGTTAAGGGAAAAAGCTGTTGTTTAAGTCTTCTGTGATTCTTGAACAGAATATTATATTAACTGGTCATGGATTGATGTCTTTGCAAAGCTTTGACTACCCTGTATCATATTAGATTCTGGAATTTGTGTTGAAAAATGTTTCATACTATGAAAATTTAAGGTTTAGGTTGAAAGTGTTGTTGCCAACTATTATGTGCTCTAGCATCATTCTAGTCCCCCCCCCCCCCCCCCTTCCTGATGGATAAATTGGAGTATAATTGTAAGAGGCTCACAAATAGAGCATGATTGGTGAAACTATTCTCTGTCCTTATTTCATGTATTTGGTATACTAAGTGATACTTGCAAGAACAATTACTGGATTGATGTCATAACAAAACTAATTTTTGGTGTGTTGAAAAATGTTTCATACTATGAAAATTTAAGGTTTAGGTTGAAAGTGTTGTTGCCAACTATTATGTGCTCTAGCATCATTCTAGTCCCCCCCCCCCCCTTCCTGATGGATAAATTGGAGTATAATTGTAAGAGGCTCACAAATAGAGCATGATTGGTGAAACTATTCTCTGTCCTTATTTCATGTATTTGGTATACTAAGTGATACTTGCAAGAACAATTACTGGATTGATGTCATAACAAAACTAATTTTTGGTGCTAACAGGTTTCATATTTACATTATGAGCAGCCTCGAAGATTCACCAATGAGTGACTCTGAGGGTTCTGAAATGAGTGATTCT
This sequence comes from Populus nigra, assembly GCF_951802175.1. Classification (NCBI taxonomy): domain Eukaryota; kingdom Viridiplantae; phylum Streptophyta; class Magnoliopsida; order Malpighiales; family Salicaceae; genus Populus; species Populus nigra. The sequence continues at coordinate 9,205,981 of NC_084870.1, read as the reverse complement.
GAGACGAGTGGTTCTGAAGATTTCGAGTTGAGTACCCCAGAAGATTTTGAGTCCAGTGCCCCTGAAGATGCTTGCCTGGAATGCTATTGTGGACGTCTCGCAAAACTGCGAGTATCAAATACTACCAAGAATCCATCTCGGTTATTCTACAATTGCCCCATGAGAATCGATAGTGTAACTGCATCTTTCTTTTCTTCGAATGTGAATTTATATTATATATTTTTAATCTGAAAATATTGAATTTTACTGTTCAATTTTATTAGCCTATCATCATTTTCTCTGTTCTTATTATTGCCAGCAATGTGGATATTTCGAGTGGGCTGATGAGCTAGGTCAAGCTAAACATACCAAGGAGCTAAATAAGATTCGCCTCCGGTGCACTCAACTGCAAGAAAGGTTGGAGGACATTCAGCAGCAACGTGATAATGATAGGATTGTCTGGCAGAGGGAAAGATCCGAGCTAATGACAAGATTATTTACTGTCCAAGCTGAGCTTGATGATATCAAGAAGAAAATTAAATTGGTGAACGAGTCAGAACTTATGCCCCCTCTTGATGAATTATCCAGTACAGTTGCAGATGATGAGAGAGATGATGCAAAAGTCATATATGCTACATGAGCAGCAGTCTTGCCTACAAACTAGTTGCAAAATCCTTCCCCTTCCTCCCTCACTCTTCTGTTGATATATTGCAAAGAACTTTCTCTTTTAAACTGATAGTGAAAGACCTTTCATGTAAATAATTTATAATCTTGTATTTTGTTCGAATGGGGGAAGAAATACGGAAGTCTGAGAACTTAATAGAGCTCACTCTCTGATTTGAACATTTTCTGCATTTTGAGGTAATTTTTGTACTAGCATGTTATGTGACAAGGTCGGAGAATTGAAAGCGTATGCTGCATTTGAATTTGCACTTACTGAAGAGTTTCATCGAGTTGATTTTCTGTTTTCCAGTCTGGAGGACTATGCCATTACAGAGTTGTAGGAGATCTAGCCTGATGTCGTTCTCCTATTCACAAGGTAAAGGAAATTATCAGTCTTCGTTTCTCCCATTAGAATCTTTACCAATTACCACTGTTCAGTTATGTTCACGAGCTTTTACCCTTGCCTGAATAATTGAGTGCAATTGTATGAGTTAGATATATCACATAAAAGTTGACGCAGCACGAAGCTATAATTTTTTTTTTATTAAATCTAATAATAGTCTAAAATTTTCAAAAATAAACTAGAAATCTTCTATTTATAACAGTTCTAATCTGTTATATAAAATGATTCTTAATGGAAACTCTACTATATGAGAATTTCTAAAAAGTAAACTACTAATTAAATTAAATTAAAAATTTTAAACTTGAAATAAATAAATAAATAAAATTAAAATTAATTAGAAAAATAATAAAAATTAAAAAACAATAATTTCAAGCGTTATGTCATGTTTTTAGATTTTGTTTTTATGAATATCAATGGGTAATATCTTGAATATAGTATTTGCTTTCAACTTTATCAACACCGTATATCAAGGGTGATTAAAAAAATTAAAAAATTAATTAAATTGAGAAAACAAAAAATAATATAACTGAAAAAATAGAACTGTCGATTAAAATTTTGAAAAAATCGACCAGTTAGGTTTTGGTTTTATAAACCTGAAACTGAAAAAACTGAACCGAACCAAACTAAAATCGAAAAAATAAAAATAAATCGAGCTAAATAAAAAAAACTGAACCAAATTAAAAAATCGAGTTAAAACCAATTTGAATTAGTTTTGGTTCTTTTTAAAATTTTAATTTAATTAATTTTTTAATAAAAATCAAATCAAACTGAAATTCAACATCTTACTTAGTTACTGTATATAAAAAGAAATCTCTGCTTCTTGACCTTGATTGGTTATTAACGTTATTAATTTGTCGTGAATTTTTGAAAACGAGAAAAGACGTGCTTACAAACTTCATTATTAATAGCATATCCTGTCCCTTTGGGCAAAGGCACGGCAATCGACATCCTAGGTATCTCGCCTCCTTGAAATCTTATTTTTTTGAAAATAGTTTCATCTTACTCGTTGCGAGGAAATAAATAAATAAATCAAGACTCCCCAAATTTTAATAGATTGATGACTATTTATAATGCATAACCTTAGATATATTTTTCAAAAAAGATTATCATACACACACAAAAAAAGAAGAAGAAGAAGAAGAAGAAGAAAGGTAAATTGTTTTATCATATCCATGAAAAAAGACTATATATGGCATATAGTTTCTCCTTTCAAAACGCTGCTAGATTCATGAATCATGGGGGTAAAGAATGATTCCTTTTCAACTTGCATCTGTTAAATGCATTGCTCGAAAGAAAGATTGTTTTATGAAAACTAAACCAAGATTGTTTTATGATCCCAAAATCTTGCATTCCCCATGGAAAAAGTTTTTGCGTGTTTCTTAAAATAGTTCTTGTTCAACAATATCAACAGCTTGTTTAGAAACCCAATTGAGATTGTTGTTTTGGGACATTTCACCGCCTCCATGCTCCAGCACCAAGAGTAGTTAAAAACTTGTCTTGCTAACCTAACCCAAGAAAAACATCATCATCTCACTTACCGCCCCGACAAACAAATAAAAGAGAATGTACGTAGTTGCTCCCGTGATCCCTTTCTCTGTCCCAATGTCCACCCGCCGCGTGGTACATGGCATAAATAATCGGAAAGGAAATGAAAGGTCTGATGCAAAACACTGCGAAATCACATGGACCCCACGCTGCAACATTACACGCTGTTTGCATTCAATGCTGCTTTCCTAAATCATTCACTCTTCACACCTTTTTAACCCATCTCTCTCCTTAAACAAGAAAAGTTTTCAGTTGGTTTCTTATTTTGGTGGAAAACTAAAATTAAAATAAAGATTACAACACTCCATAGACGTGATGGAGGATGAGGAGTGGGTTCTGGTTCGCCGGACTACTGAGAAAGACTGGTGGAGCTCCAGTTTTATGGATGATGACGACAATGGAGAGAATTCTAGGTCTTTGAAGATTACATTTAATGGGCCGGCTAAGCATTGGACGGATGCGATTCCCATAGGGAATGGAAGACTTGGTGCCATGATCTGGGGTGGTGTTGCATTAGAAACTCTTCAGCTTAATGGTGAGTGGCCACAAAACAAAAACAATCCTCATTGTGCTTCGTTTTGTTTATATAAAAAAAAGGGGTTGGGGGTTTGTAACAGGTCAAGGTAAGCTGGATTGCTAAATTTAGATTGGTTTTGTTTGTGTTCAATATTTGGCCTCAAATGGATATTTAAAATGATCTTTTGTTGGGTGCTATAAAAGATGTTGCTTTTGTCAAGAAAATATGAGAGTTTCTACTTAATGTTACTTAGCTTGTAAATATTTCTTAGTTCATTATTTTGAATGTTACAGCCTCTAAAATAGCATTTTTCGATAGCTTTATGATCATGCCTTTTAAATGTATGTTTCTGGTTAGTTGATAGGAAATTTGACAAAAAGAAGAGGATAATGGCGAAGTTTTTAGGTTTTTATGCATTATGTTAATTCAGTTTTCTCTCACGAGAAGTGGGATCATTTGAATTGGAGTTCTTGTGTTCTTCTTTAGAATATTGGTGCTCGAAGTTTGAATTTCTTTTATTTTCTTGTTTCTATGACCATATAGAGGGAGTGAAATACAATAGTCTTATCTGGATTTATAGATCACTGCTGCATTGTTATTTTCTGCGTTGTTTGATAAATGATGAATTTGCTCCTGTCTTTTCTCCTTTCTCACGTGTGTTTGCCCGCAAAATGAGTAAAGCTCACTGCATTGGATTCTTTTGTAGAGGATACACTCTGGACCGGGACTCCAGGGAATTACACTAATCCTCACGCCCCAGAAGCCCTCTCGGTAGTCAGAAAACTTGTCGATAATGGCCACTATGCTGATGCTACAACTGCAGCAGAAAAGCTGTCCCATGATCCTTCTGATGTATGTATCATCCTTATGCATAATTTACCTTTTCATTTTATCAACGAGTCTTACAGTATAATGCTTGTTGGTTTGCCTCCACGTGTGGAGTTTAAGCTCATTGTCATCCTGCACTACCTCCCAAGCATCAAAATCTCAACTGATTTAAGTGGCAAACAAATAAAATTTGCTATACTGATCAGTTAATTCCTTGAGAGTTGAGAAATTATTTTAATTATAGAATAAAGATGGAAGGTTAAGTGTGAACATAGCCAAGAACAGATCATTGTGATTAGGACTTCCTGGGTTGGTGCCTGGTGCATTGATGCTTTAGTCTGGATTTTCCTAACCTCAAACCAGCAACATATGCTCTGGCTTGGCCTTGTAATGCTTTCTCCTAAAATCTTGTGACGGATCCTATATTCTTTGTTTGCTAAAGCACTACCAATTTCTGGACAACTTCATAATTGATATGTTTAACAAGCTTTATATTCTGATTATTAAAATGATTTTGTTTTTCATCTTGATATCTCCTTTCCACTAAGGTTTGGATTTTTGTGAAAGTTATTGTCCTAATTTTAATTTCTGCTATTGAAGGTTTACCAACTACTTGGTGATATCAAGCTAGAATTTGATAATTCCCATCTCAAATATGTTGAGAAATCATATCACAGGGAGCTGGACTTGGATACTGCAACCGCCAGAGTAAAATATTCTGTTGGGGATGTAGAATATACTAGGGAATACTTTGCTTCTAATCCTAATCAAGTGATCGCAACAAAGATTTCTGGAAGCAAATCAGGGTCTGTATCATTTACAGTATATCTAGACAGCAAGATGCATCACTATTCATATGTTAAAGGTGAAAATCAGATTATAATGGAAGGAAGTTGTCCTGGTAAAAGGATCCCATCAAAACTGAATGCCGATGACAATCCAAAGGGAATTCAGTTTACAGCAATTCTCAATTTACAGATTAGTAATAGCAGAGGAGTAGTTCATGTTTTAGATGGCAGGAAGTTGAAGGTTGAAGGTTCAGACTGGGCTATTTTGCTGTTAGTGTCTTCTTCTTCATTTGATGGGCCATTCACTAAGCCTATAGATTCCAAGAAGGACCCTACTTCAGACTCCTTGAGTGCATTAAAGTCAATAAACAATTTGTCCTATACTGATCTATATGCACATCATTTGGATGATTATCAGAGTCTTTTTCATCGTGTTTCACTCCAGCTTTCAAAAAGCTCCAAGAGGGTTTCGGGAAATGAGCCTTTGCACATGAAGAAGCATATGGAAAATAATAATGATTTATTTTTCAAGAGAAGTGAAGACGATACAGTTTCAACTGCAGAGAGGGTGAAATCCTTCAAAACTGATGAAGATCCATCCTTGGTGGAGCTATTATTTCAATACGGTCGTTACTTGCTTATTTCCTGTTCAAGGCCTGGAACTCAGGTGGCAAATCTGCAGGGTATATGGAACAAGGATATTGAACCACCATGGGAGTATGTTCAGCATTCCTCCTTCCCTTTTTAATTTTAATTGCATTATATGTTGTGCATTATCTGCCCCATAGTATGTACTCAACTCTTCCCTTTTGTTCTCATACATGTGCATGTGTGCCTTCATCTACATGAACTTGCATTGGTATTTGGTGTAAAATTTCAGGGTCTTGTTAGCTGTTGGTGTGCACTGAGAACTAGGAAAATGTTGGATTACCCAAATTCTAGATGATTGCTTTATCTGTCGAGTCTAAAAATATTTTCTCTTCTCCAACAGCATGAGGAGGGTTGATGTAATAAGTGATTTGGTATAAGTACGAAAACATGGTTATCCAAAAATAAAAATAAAAATAAAAATTTGGACATTAAGTGGGAGTTGGGAGAGTACTGCTGCTGATGTTGGTTTGTCTTCAATCATGGGTGAAAATGACATCTTTCTATACCCCTAACAGAAAGTTTTTTCCTCACTTCAACCTTTTTCTGCTTTTCCTTCTTCCTTTGCTGCCCCAAAGAAGCCGATGGCATCCCAAAATTTTTCCCTCATGTTTTCTCCATAATACTTTGAATTGCACAAAAGTATTGTAGACTTTCATTTAATAGGTCTCTGCACAGAGCCAGGGTTTTTAGATGGACATAGGAGTTGATTGAGAAGTAAGATAAAGTGAGCATTGTGAGGAATGGTATTTCACTTCCCTCGCTGCACATTAGCATGCCAGCTTAAAGCACTTCCTATTTGCATAACATACCAAAGAAATATGACACCTCAAATTTCCTGCAGCTATTCATGTCGAAATCTTCTGTTTAGATGATAATCTTTTATTATTTTTCAGTGGTGCCCAACACTTGAACATAAACCTACAAATGAACTACTGGCCTGCCCTTCCTTGCAATCTAAAAGAGTGTCAGGATCCCTTGTTTGAGTACATCTCCTCCATGTCAATCAATGGAAGTAAGACTGCAAAAGTAAGTTTCCTTTTTCCCAATCATTTACAGTTGAAGCCTTTCAAAACACTATACATCCATGTATTTATGTTTGCAAAAAATAGGTTTCCATTTTCCTCACTTATTTGTAGTTAAAGCCTTTCAAAAATTTTCTGTTTCTTTATGTTTTCTCATTGGGCTGGGTTTTCTTCAAGTTGAAGTAATGTTAGAAATACATGGATCCTACAGCTCAGCAATCTGGCACTCAGCAGTGAGCTTGTTGGTAAAGTACTGAAAATATTTTTAAGCCTTAAATTTGTGCACACAGTGATTAGCAGCTGTTGTGATCCTATAGAAGGGAGAATTTAGTTGCTCCTTATTCTGACAATCATACTTTAAGTCAGTTAAGTGCATCTACCTTTAGCAATCAGATGGAAAGTCCAAAACCAGCATGACCCCCCACCCTACCTGGACCCTGATCCAGTCACAAATTATTAAGAACAGTTTCCATTCTCAACCAACTGCATGCTTTTTTTGTGTCTTCTTGATGCTTGAATCTTGAAGTAAAAAGAGATGTCAGGTAACAGAGTGTGCCTGTAGTTTTACTCAACCTTTTTACATTTGAATGTGTAAATTCTCTTATTCAGTTCTGAATATTGCAGGTTAACTATGAAGCTAAAGGTTGGGTTGCACATCAAGTATCTGACATTTGGGCAAAAACATCTCCGGATCGAGGTCAAGCTTTATGGGCTTTGTGGCCAATGGGAGGGGCTTGGCTCTGTACACACTTGTGGGAGCATTATACTTACATGATGGACAAAGTAAGATTCAAACTTGAGTTTAGGATACAAATGAGATGTATGCTAACATAAAACGTTAAGAGGGAAGGCCTCACTTCTTTGAGTGATTGATCCTTAAGGATATATCAAAGATATGGTCATTTTGCACCAAGTACAATTGATCCCCTTGTCATGGAGTAAGTTAATTTACAGAAACAAGAGAGTTTGGTGTTGATGTTGTTTAACCACTTGCTATTTATCAACAAATCTCATATATTGATAGGCGCTGGATCAAACCTAGGATATTTGATTCCCAATTCATAACTCAACTTACATCTCTCTACTAATGTGGATAATTGGCTTACTTGACATGTACAAGAAAGTGTTGGATGACCAGACATGTCAAACTGGAAATTTTGTCTACTAAGCCTGGCGTTTACTAACTGATTAAAACATTTCAGGGAAGGGTTTGAGTGGCATCATTGCTTCACGGAAATGTATAATTTGTTAGATAGGATAGTTGCACTTAATGTAGTAGTCATCACTTGTGTCCACTTAAAGCAACTGACAAACAAGTTACTTAAATTATTTTTCATATGAATAGAATACCTGTGACGAGACTAGGCTAATATATAAATTTCTGTTATTACTCAAGTTCAAGGTGGTTGACTTGAGATTTGCTGTTGTAAGGAAAATGTTGATCACTCCAGGTCTCATTTTTATACTACTTCCATAACTTTTCCTCTCCCTAATAATTCATGTGTGGTAACAGAGCATCCAGGATATATGCATGTTCTTGGAGACGTCACTACTCATTTTGGAGAAAAAAGTTGTATATAGCTTTTTAATACTATATGCACTACAAGTTTTTTAGTCAGTAAATGGTTGTTAATTCATTGCTGCTCAATTAGGATTTTCTAAAAAATAAAGCATACCCGTTGTTGGAAGGATGCTCATTGTTTCTACTGGACTGGTTGATTGAAGGACGTGGAGGATATCTAGAAACTAACCCATCAACTTCTCCAGAACACATGTTTATTGATCCAGATGGTAAACCTGCTAGTGTGAGCTATTCATCAACCATGGACATGTCAATCATAAAAGAAGTATTTTCTGCAATTATTTCTGCTGCTGAGGTGTACTTTTTTTCTCAGTAACACACCTTGGTCATTTATTTCTGTTTTTCTCTAACATACCTTGGTCATTTATTCCTTCTAGCTCTATTGTGTCTACTAATAAGTTTTTACAATATACATCAGATTTTGGGGAAAAATGAGGATGAAATTGTTCAAAGAGTCCGTGAAGCTCAGCCAAGGCTTTTACCAACAAGAATAGCTAGGGATGGTTCCATTATGGAATGGGTGTGTATCTTTTCTTGAATTTCTTAGTTTTTTTTCCTAGTTTTTTTTCCTGGAAGTTGAAATATCCAGAACAAATAATCAAGTTTTGGTTTGCATAGGTGCCAGACATGATAAATTATTTTGGGTTTTCTGACAGGCTGTGGATTTTGAAGATCCAGAGATTCATCATCGACATATATCACACCTCTTTGGCCTGTTTCCAGGGCATACAATAACTGTTGAGAAAACTCCGGACCTCTGTAAAGCTGCAGATTATACCCTTTATAAAAGAGGTGTATTATCTACCGACTCAATATACTAGATAGATAATTGATAGTTAAATGTGCAGTTTGGTTTAGTGGTATTTCCACACAAAAAAAGATGTTAAAAAGAAAAGGAAAAATCTTAGCTTCCATTTGCCCTTGCAATGCCTGATTTGTGTAGATATTGCTTCATGCCATTTTGGGCGCTGGAGCATCAAGTGCTACTTTATTTATACCCAATTTAAAATTCAAAATATGCATGTGAGTATTATGTTTCTCCATTGATTATGGTGGTAATTGTCTTCATAGAAATGTTTGGGTCACTTTCATTTACCCAAGTTCATTCTTTGAAGGTGTGCATGTTTTCTGAACTTCATCAGTTGTGGCATTATATGAGCAATCTCAATTTGTCTGTATATTTGCCTAATGCATGAACAGGAGAGGAAGGTCCAGGATGGTCAACTATGTGGAAAACTGCATTGTGGGCACGCCTTCACAACAGTGAACATGCATATCGGATGGTTAAACATTTGTTTGACCTAGTGGATCCAGATCATGAAAGCAATTATGAAGGAGGGCTATATGGTAACCTGTTCACTTCACACCCTCCTTTCCAGATCGATGCCAACTTTGGGTAGGTAACACTGTTTTGTGACATTGAAAGTGCAAGTAATTATTAGTTCTATTTGTATCTAGCTTATTTATGGTGGCCTGGCTTGAGTTTCAAGTAATCGGGATATCAATGCCATGGAATGATTGAAGAGAAAGTATGGAGTACAGGACCAATAGTTGACATTGTTGGGATGAAGATTGACGTCAAATGCCTGTGAAACAATATTTTTTTGAACGTTCTTCTCATTGCACCCTAAGAACCCATTTAGAGGAGTGTAAAAGGCTGAACTTACAAAAGGGTCAACTTTCATAGTGATGAAGAAGATCCAGTTTTATGTTCAAATGATATGAGCTTTATAAATAATTGATATTACATATTTTTATCACCTTATAACATATCTACGTTGGAAATCATCAATGACCTTTGAGAGGTCTCCGTCCAAGTTTCTATGCGACCCTCCTTAATATGTCTCCTATAGGACGGCATATATTTGAACAATGTATGAATTCTAGATGAGGAGTTGAATCCAAAAGTTGATTTGGAGAACGGTTATTACTAATAAATCAATAATGTTGGTTACATGCAATTTTCTTAATTTTGTGATCTGTTTCATTTCAGTTTTTCCGCAGCAATAGCAGAAATGCTAGTCCAGAGCACCGTAAAAGACCTGTACTTACTCCCTGCTCTTCCTCGATATAAGTGGGCGAATGGTTGCGTGAAAGGACTGAAGGCACGAGGTGGGGTGACAGTCAATGTATGCTGGAAAGAAGGGGATCTTCATGAAGTCGGTCTTTGGTCGAAGGAACATCATTCTATTAAACGATTACATTACAGAGGAACTACAGTGAACGCAAACTTATCACCTGGTAGAGTGTACACATTCAATAGACAGTTGAGATGCATAAAGACATACGCTCTTCCATCGGCAACTTCCTATTGAAAGTAGAGATAAGTATCTTTAGAACAATATTATTCAGCATTCCGTGATAAATCTGGCTATGAATTACGATTTTTTTTTAAATATACCAAACACACATCTTCTTATGAATACATCTACGACGACTTTACGTTCTTTTTTCTTTCTCCTTTTATTTCCTATTGGGTTGCTACACGGTCTCCAGTAAAGAAGCAAATTAGCCTTAATTTGAGACCTTCGAGTATCTTCTGCTCTGTAGTGATGACAAATTTGGCTAAATACATTCATAGATCATAAAACCTGAAACTAACGGAAGCCAAATCCCACAGCCTCTTACAACCAACTAATGGCTCTTGCCGTATAGAGAAAAGGCAGTCTTGTGGAAGATCTGCCTTTTGACTTAGATGGTACTGTTATGAATTAATTAAAGAATAAATGAAAAATGAGCAATCACTTGCTGATAAACGATTTTCATAATTGATAGGATCTCCTGGTCCGATCGAATGACAATTCAAACCCAGATCTTTTGCGTCGAATCGTGCAGTTGTATATATATAAAAAAATTTCTTCCCGAACGTGAGTAATGAAAAAAAAAGGTCACTATGTTACGAGTTTTGTTAAGGATCGTGTAGAGCACACGATTGGTTTACAAAGAGTTCCATGACTATACACTCTAGCCTTGAGACCCACGATGGACCAAGCATAATCATCTGCAGATACAAATAGATAAAAGAAAGTTGATTGTAAATCATCTCCCTTCATATGCAAGAAAGAAAACAGGGATTCAAGAGAAGTGAAGTCATCTTAACGTCAGTGTATTTAGGTAAGCAAACGTGACGTTTCCCATGATGAGTTATGAGTAGCGGACTTCTACACAACATGTTCTCTCCCTTGAACAACAGGGCATTTACACACAAAATCAGATATGAGCCACCAATTTCTGTCAAAAAGAAAAGTATTATTGCTAACAATATCTGACACAATAAATACGAATCCCATGTGTACCTCCCCGCTACAATCTGTCTCAGCCCTCATGCACCTCGTGTGCGTCGCAGGAGTAGACAAATTGTTGTATGATCTCCAAATCTAACAGACCCATTTAATGCTACCTTATTCGCCACCTGCTTGACGGGGCAAGAAAAACAAGGTAAAGACAATCCATGTAGTTTCTCTCGCGGGAGAGATTATGCCTTGCCCTGCAGCACTTACTAGAAAAAGATTTTTGATACAATCTGTCTTGTCAAAACTTAGATATGTCTGTAAATGAGACGCGATTTATATACATAGCTATCATCAATAGATCAAGTGCCGATAGGATAAAGATGGGATTGAAATCCAGGGACTTGCTTATAAAGTGTTGACAAATGAAACCAACCCCTTTAAAAAGTTAGTACCAAAAAAGGTAGATCACATATCGACGTCCACACTGCAACATCATTGATTTGCGCTACTTGTTTTCAGAGCTTGCCTCAGGCACTTGCTTATAAAGAGTTTACAACAACCTTTTAGCTTTCAGTGTTTACCCTGTTGTGTTTGTGAAAACTAGTAAATGGCGGAGGATGAGGGATGGGTTCTGCTGCAGCTTGCTACAAAGAAAGATTGGTGGAATCCGAGTTTGATGGAGGATAACAGTGGAGAAGGTCCTAGGCCATTGAAGGTTACCTTTAGTGGGCCAGCCAAGCATTGGACGGATGCCATTCCGATTGGAAATGGCAGACTTGGTGCCATGATTTGGGGTGGTGTTGCATCAGAAACTCTCCTACTTAATGGTAATTACTTGATGAATATGACTTTGCGTTTGGAACTACTATATATAAAAGATGTTGCTTTCGTTTCAAGATATGGAAATTCTACATAATGAGGTACTATCAGGAAAAACATATCATGTTTATCAGTTGAAAATGGATTTTTGTAGCTGATTATGGTATTTGTGGTTTCAGCTCTCAATCTTGATTAATGTAAAAAGATTGTTTTTGTTTAGCTCATCAGTTCACGTGGAGATCTTTTATATGCATTCTTTTCTCTGTCAATGAAAGTGCAATCAATCATCGATCGGTTCTATATGCAAACTTTAACAAAACATGAATTCCTGATAAAAAGTTAGAATCTAAAAGTTGTGGACACTTTGTGTCATCGACAACGTAATTTACATGAATTCCTCAAAATTTTTCAATTTTTATTTCCATTTCAGTTTTCCAGCAGCAATCGCAGAAATGCTAGTCGAGAGCACGGCAGAAGACCTGCACTTACTCCCCGCCCTTCCTCAGGATAAGTGGGCTGATTGTTGTGTAAAGGACTGAAGGAACGAGGCAAGCCGACAGTTACAATATATGCTGGAAGGAATAAGGCGATCTTCGCGAAGCTGGGCTTTGGTCTAACGAACTGAATTCTTTTAAAGGGTTACATTATAGAGGAACAGTAGTGAAAGCAAATCTATCACCTGATAGAGTCTACTACACATTCAATAGAAAGTTTGAGATGCATTAAGACATGCCCTCTCCCATCAGCAGCTTCTTGTCGAATGTTGAGATTAGGTAATTCTTTGACAACAAAAATATTAATAGTTCGTGGATAAATCTGCGAAGTAACTACAGATTCTTTGGAAGTCTACCATGATTTTAGTTTAAGAAAAATCTTCTGTTCTTCGGCATTGTTCTTCTTTTACTATATTTCATGTCAATTTTCATGGCCAAATTTTTTCAAAGACCAAATTAGCCCTCATTCACCGTCTTAGTCATGTGCAAAGTTTTCCCGCCTAAAACAAGAAGTCGTTATAAATCCTGTAACTTACCGAAGCCAAATCCCACAACCTCTTATAACTAACTAGCAGACAGAGAGTGAGAGAGAGATCTCAAAGAAAGCCCAAGCGTCTTCTTCTTCTTCTCTTCCTTTTCTCTAATCTCCTGTACCCTCTACACAAAAAAACTAAAAAAAAACAAAAAATCTCTCTCTAGTCTCTTTATCCGTGAGAAAAATGCAGCAGAGGCCAATAAACAGCTTATGTAGAGCACTTGTTCAGGATCAGGATTACATAATCGAGATAGAAAAGCACATTCGAGAAATGAAATATGCACCAAGAAGGATGGAAAAGAGATCTGGCTATTTTCGCCGTCTTCGCATTCCCAATATGATGAGTGACAAATGGATTCATGCTATTCCCATGGTTGTGTTGCTGTGCCTCTTCACACTCTGGTGGTTCTCTTATCCAGGTGCTTAGTTCTTTTCCAGTTTCTTTTACTGGTTTCTGTTCTTTAAACTTTGACTGTTTTTCTTATTTGTGCCACTCTATTTATTTTTGTGGGTTCTTGTATTCAAATAGTGATGGTATGCTGTAATGCAGTTGAAATGTTATATGAGTTCTTAATGTTTTCCTTGAAATTCTTGGTTCTTGATAACGGCATTGACTTAATTTATTTGAGTGATTGTTTCAGATTCATGTGTGAGAATCTTGATCTTTAATTCAACTTTAACTAATTAGCTTCTGTATAATCATATCTGTTTCCTCTTGTTTCTACTTTTTCTTTGATATGTAAAAGATTATGTGCTCTTTAATTTTATATTAGAACCCTGTCTTTGTTTTCTTGAATTTATACTTGTTGTGCAAGAAAAAAAAATTATAATAAGCAAATGGTGCTTGAAAGGAGTGATCGATGTGGAGAAGGGAAGGAGAAGTCGTTGATTTGCTTTGGACAGATAGTGATGCTCCTTTCATAAGCATTTTAACTTCTGGTTGGCTCCCCAAGATAAATCTGTTTGATATGTATGATAATTACACCTCATTAAACAAAATAATTGTAGTGGTACTCATAAAAAAAAAATTGCAGTCGGTTCAATCGGAAGAATCTGATATATTTTGAACAGCAAACAATCTCATATTCTTGAAATTCATTTGAATTCATCTTCCTAACTATCTATTCTAAGCAATGAAACGGAGATATGCTTTTATGGTCAGAAATTAATCTATGAGAATTAGAAATCACTGATATCATCTTATGTTCCCTAGTTAATTACATTCTCTTTTCCTATGAAAAAGTGAACTTGGAGATCAAGGATGGCAGGATTGTGGGTATACATCGTGCTGATCATGACACACCGCTGCCCCTCAACACTAGGCATGTTGCACTTGCTGCATCAGCTACATCCCCAATTGCCCCAGTTCCTGAGGACCTCACACTCAGTAATGAAATTGAAGCACTTCCAGTGAGTAATGAATCATTTGTGCTTTATGAGAATGATGAAGATTTTGTAAAAACTACATACCGTGCTGATCATGAGATGCCGCTGTCTCTCAATACTAATCATGTTGCCCTCACCACGACATCAGCTACATCCCCGATTGCACCTGTTCCTCAGGACCTTGCACTCGGTAATGAAACAGAAGAAAATCCAGTGAGTAATGAATCACTTAAGCTTTATGGGAACGATGAGGCTGTTTACAAAGCTGATCATGGTATGCTGCTGCTTCTCAATACTAACCATGTTGCACTCAGCACCTTAGCATCAGTAACATCCCCGGTTGCACCAGTTCCCCAGGACCTCACACTCAAAGATCAGACCGAGGCACATTCAATGAGTAATGAATCATTTTCGGACTAATGAGAATGATGAAGCTTTTGTAAGAGGCAAACTATCAGCCGACATGAATTGCAGTTGAGATCAGAGGTGCCGTATGGCTATATGGCTCTTCTGTGTTAGCACGGTACTCCCAAGTGTCACTTTCAGAAGATAGTAGAAAACAAGTGTTTCGGTACATTTAAACAAAAAACTGAGGTTTTTAACCATGAGCTTGTACTGATTTTACCTTGTATGAATAGAACAACAAATGGCTCATTGTAGGTGATTAGTTTTGAGGATTGCAAAATCTGATTTTGTGAGTTTTCTGGTACATTCTAAGCCTGTAAGGTAATTAAAATAGTCCCATGAGGTTTATTTCTATTGATACCATTAACGCTGATTTTATTCCTGTATGAATTAGGCATTCTCTGGGCCTGGAAAGGAGATGAAATTGCCCACCATAATTACATGGTGAGACTTTATTTGGGAGCAGGTTCTGCAACAGTCCCTTCTTGCTGACAGCAAAATATTGTGTTCACTCAGTAATTAAAGGCATCCACTGTAAGATTTTGACTGCAAGGGTGACTTTTTGCTGATGTTGACATTATCTAAAAATCGTAAAGCGTGTAAGAATTTGTTTATTTCCAGGTTGATCAGGACAAAGAGGAAAAGGAGGAAATCGTTTCTCTTATGCTCAGTGATGTCTGATCTTCTCTGCATTAACAAGTAGATGTTGATGGGAAACAACTTATCATATCTAATTACTTAAAGATTTTTTACCAGAAATATTCATAAAAAAAAAGACTTCAAGTTGATGCTGCAATTTCTCCACTTTTTTGGTAACTCCATGGTTGAAATGAGGTCTCTCAAGATGATCGAATATTACAGTTTCCATTCATGGCATTCATAAAAAAAAAGGACTTTAAGTTGATGCTGCAATTTCTCCACTTTTTTGGTAACTCCATGGTTGAAATGAGGTCTCTCAAGATGATCGAATATTACAGTTTCCATTCATGGCATTCAATCGAATATGACAAATATCAGGTCACCAGTGTTGGCAATGGCTAACGGGACAAAAGATAGGCTATTTGGGTCACATTCGGTCAAAAGATTCAGTTACTATCTATGAACAAATTTATGGCGGCAGTTACTCTAGGTTTGTTCGAGAATAAAAAAAAGAAGAGATAGATATCTCTCTTCTTTGTTGAGAATTTGGTGGGTTCTCGATAGGAGAGAGAAGCAACAACAAGGATTGATGAGAGAATCAGTTAATCATTGTGCATAAAGAAAGAAGCAACAACAAAAGGTTTAAGCAGTACCAGAAACAACAATCATGCACATAACCGATCAAAATCAACTTGTAATGGAAGGAATTTGACTGGAAAAAGGATGACCAAATGATGATCCAAAGGGAATGAAGTTCACTGCTGTTCTTGGTTTACAGACTGGTACTGGTGCGCTTGTGGCACGTCTTATGGATGGCAAGAAGTTGAAGGTTGCTACTGGTAGCTTCATCTTTGAAGGGCCCTTCTTGAATCCTTCAGATTCCAAGAAACATCCTTGATCCTACTTCTGAGTCTCTTCAAGCAATGAACTCAATAAAACACATTTCATATTCACCACGTTTAATTGCGGCTTGAGAAGAGTTCTGCTAGAATTATATAGGAGATGGGGTTTTAGAGATCAAGAATCTTATGCCTTCAGTGGTTAAGGATTTCAAAGGGAACAAAGATGCTGTAGTTTCAACTGTGGCGAGAATAAAGTCTTTGAATCTGATGAAGATCCTTCCTCAGTGGAGTTTGTATTCAAGTTTGGTCGATACTTGCTTATTTCTAGTTCACGCCCTGGAACTCAGGTGGCTGACTTTCAAGGAATATGGAACAAGGATATTCTTGACCCAGCATGCGAGAATATCTTGCACTCTCCAATCTTCTTCATTTTCCATCTCCCTCTCCCTCTTCTTCTTCTTTTTTTCCATCTATATAAGCGTAGAAAGTTAGTTTTTGAGGGGAAAATATGGGGGATCGAGATTAGAGTATCAGGAATGACTTCTAAGTTTTTATTATTCCTCACAAGCACATAACCATGGCTGAACTATTCTCGAGGGAGTGTTTGAGAATGTTTTTTAAAGTAATTTTTATTTGAAAATTAATATATTAAAATAATTTTTTTAAATACACTTTTGTGAAGTAAAAACAAACAGGTCTGTCCACATCCTTTTTGCATCAAGATTTCATATGGACTACTACTGACCCTTATATCTCTTTCTTCAGTTCTGCTCCAACCTTGAACATCAATCTTGAAATGAACTACTGGCCTTCCCATCTCTACCAGTCAATGGAAATAAAGTTGAACAAATGAGAGCCTTTCCATTTCTATCTCGCAATATTAAAAGCATTTTGTAATTTATTTGACTGTTTATTTATTATTTATCTTAGTCACTCGATTGTTTGGTTTGATTTGCAACGACAATAGCTCTTAAAATAATTCAAAAATATTAAAAAAATTAATTTAAAACAAGAAAAATTTCAAATTTTAATGAAAAGTAAATTAGAATTCACTCCCAAACACCTTTAAGACAGGGTATCTTGTATTTTCACCTTGACCTATGAGGTTGGAATTAAAAAGAAATTGTTCCATCCTGTTGTAATGTTGTCTCCCTCCCTCTCCTTTCTGACAGATTATATATTTGAGAAAGACTTCAAACAGAAGTTTTGAACACACAAGTTCTTGATATAGGTGTATCGTGGTCTTGTAGAATATCATTGTGCACGCTGAATGATTTTTAGCTGCTTTCATCTGAATTGAAGAACATGCAGCTTCAGAATTATATTGAAGTTCTTGGTGAAAGTGTGATATGAAAAAGGCATATTGTGGCTTCAATATCATTATGCATGCTAAGTTATTCCGAGTTACTTTCACGAATTGCAGTGCTTGTGCAGCTGATAGGTCTTGTCCACGAATGGGGATGGCGATGTCTTTGAAGTAATTATTGATCATCCTACCTGAAGGATTATGCTGCTTGAAAAATTCATCTTATTCATCGTTTTAAGCTGGTTTTCGTATCTGCAAGATTTACCGACTTTTGAAATATGAATTAATTAGCAGTGATTTCCAGTTCGATGGAAACAGGGACTTTACAAATGATCAAATAGACAAGTTCAGCATGAAATCCAATCGAACATGACCAACATCTGATCAAGAGTGCGACCAACTACCAGTCAAAATAAAGCCTTCAATTCATAATATATTGTACATTAAACTATGATATTTCACTAATATTTTTTAAAATATATTATATTACCATTTATTTTTTATAAAATATGCTAATATATAAAAATAGCCGAGAAAAAGTGTTCGGTCGTTCAAGCCAGCGAAGACCGATGGCATCGAGTGTGTGACAATCTACCAGTCAAAATAAAGCCTTTTATAAAAATATATGTATAATGTTTGGGTCAATATCTTATGCATTAAACAATTTCGGATTTGAATTTGAAGGAGACGGGTGTCTTTGGAACGCGACTCTAAAAATTTTAATTTTTTTTTATTTAAAATAATTTATATATATATTTTTAAATAATTTTGATATAATGACTTGAAAAAAATTAAAAAATTTAAAAAGTTATTTTAATATATTAAAAAAAAACATTTTAAGTCATCATTACTATCGAGATAAATATAAAATAGCAGCAAACACATTACCCACCCACGCGTTGGAATTGAAATAAATCAACAACTACAACAACACTGATCCTGATGGAAGATGGAACTGAAAGAGACATGTGGAATCCAACCTCAAATTACTTGGAGGACTCCAAACCCTTAAAGATCACTTCTACTGGGCCCGCCAAGTACTGGACGGATGCAATTCCGATCGGTAATGGCCGTCTCGGTGCCATGGTGTGGGGTGGCGTCTCATCAGAACTAATCCAGCTTAACGGTATGTAAACTCTAAAAGAAAAGCTTGCTTTTCCATTGTTTTATGTTAGTTATCTTTTGTTGAAAATCTAGATACTTCCTTTTCCTTTTGCAGAGGACACACTTTGGACAGGGACTCCGATTGATTATACTAACCCTGATGCACCAGAGGCATTAGCTGAGGTTAGAAATCTTGTGGACAGTGGTGAATTTGCAGAAGCTAGTGATGCAGCAGCCAAGTTGTCTGGAACTAATGCCAATGTATGTTAAACAATCATTATTGATGTTTCCTTGCTCTAGCAATTAAACTCCTTCTATTTTCTCTATGGTTAGATGTTAATAGACGATTAGGATCAATTGGTTTCTGGGGCCCCACATTCGGAATTTATGTGTTTTATTTGATGAAAACTAAACCGAAACTGAACTAATGCTGCTGACATTCTTTTTAGGGGCTAACAAATAGAAGAAACTGAACTCAAACTATGTAGTTCTATAACATGATTTTGTAGGCTTTCTACTGGTGTGTTGCTTGCACTTCCATCTCATTATTGCTTGTAACTACCCCTTGCATTTTATTGGTATATTATTTCTAGTTTCCTGGACCTATTTAAACTTCAGGGACTTGAATTATAATGTTGATCGATTAAGTCTATGGAAGAGGCTTTGAAAAGTTTTGGCATTCACATCCTAATGATTTGCATTTGATGATTAAGGTTTACCAACTACTTGGTGATATCAAGCTAGAATTCGATGGTTACCTTGTGTGTGCTGAAGAAACATATTATAGAGAGCTAGACTTAGATACTGCAACAGCAAGAGTGAAGTATTCTGTGGGTGATGTAGAATTCACGAGGGAGCACTTTGCATCTTATCCAGATCAAGTGATTGTGACAAAGATTGCTGGAAGCAAAGAAGGGTCTGTATCCTTTACTGTATCTTTAGACAGCAAGTTGGATCATCATTGTTACATAACAGACGAAAGCCAAATTGTAATGGAAGGAAGATGCCCTGGAAAAAGGATCCCACCAAAAGTAAAGGCTAATGATGATCCAAAAGGAATTCTGTTTGCTGCTGTTCTTGGTTTACAGATTAGTGATGGTGCAGGTCTGATGAGTGTTTTGGATGATGGGAAGTTGAAGGTTGAAGGTGCACATTGGGTTGTGTTGCATATGATGGCTTCATCTTCGTTTGAAGGGCCATTCACAAAGCCCTCAGAATCAGAGAAAGATCCTACTTCTGTGTCTCTCCGTGCATTGAAATCAATAAAAAACCAGTCATATTCAGAGCTTTATTCACGTCATTTAGATGACTATCAGAACCTTTTTCACCGTGTTTCATTGCAGCTATGCAAGGGCTCTGATAGAAAGATAGGAGATAGATCTTTGGAGATCGAGAATCTTATGCCTTCTGGAAAAAGATGTGTTGAAGGGAACAAAGATGTAGTTCCAACAGTAGACAGGATAAGATCTTTTCAATCTGATGAAGATCCTTCGTTGGTGGAACTTCTATTCCATTTTGGTCGATATTTGCTTATTTCTAGTTCACGCCCTGGAACTCAGGTGGCTAACCTTCAGGGGATATGGAACAAGGATCTTCAGCCAATGTGGGAGTACGTTACACTCTCTGATCTTCTTCATTTTCCACTTCCCTCTTTTCTCAATCTATATATGTGTCGGAAGTTAGGGAGTTGAGGGGGACATGTAGGAGGTTGAAGTTATGCTGTCTTCCACTTCTTTCTGCATCAGGATTTCATAGAGACCGCTACTGACTCCTTTATCTCTTTCTTCAGTTCTGCTCCTCACTTGAACATCAATCTTGAAATGAACTATTGGCCTTCCCTGCCTTGCAACCTTAGTGAGTGCCAGGAGCCCTTGTTTGAATTTATCAAATCTCTATCAATCAATGGATGTAAAACTGCACAAGTAAGAGCTCTTTCCATTTCTATCTCATAATAAAAAAAAACATTTTGTAATTTATTTAACCTTTTATTTATAATTTACTTCACTCACTGGCTGTTTGGTTAGATTTCAATGGCGGAGTTTCTCCTCAAACTCTAGCCAATAATTAAGAAATTCAGTTGTTGCAATCAGCACTGTAAGCTTGTAGACTAAGATAAGTTCATCTTTGCTTATGAGGTTTCCATGTCAAAATAGCTTGGTTACCAGAGAGTCTTATCCTCAAAGCAGTCCCATACCATTTACCCTTGCCATCATTCAACTAGGATGGGGGCAATATATATTCTCTAGTCAATGTAGCATCCCAAGACCTTAACCAGAAAGATCCTCAACCAAACCCTGAGGCCCTTGTAGTGTTTTTTGATCTTCATTGTACTTCTCAAATATTTCTTATCTGAGTCTCAGAATGTTTCCAGGTAAACTACAAAACAAGTGGTTGGGTGGTGCATCATAAGTCTGACATATGGGCGAAACCATCAGCAGATAAGGGAGAGGTTGTGTGGGCAATATGGCCTATGGGCGGGGCATGGCTTTGCACTCATTTATGGGAGCACTACAGTTATACAATGGATGAAGTACGCTATTGATTTTTCCTTAAATTGCCCATTACCTTGCTGTCCTTGATAATTGGCTTTCTCGTTTGACTTTATGACCAAAGTGGTTGTAGCTTTCCTTAACACCTACTGTGATGAATTGTTTTTAGGACTAAGTTACGGTACATGCAAATTTTATAGAAAGCATAAGATCTGATGACTGAGGGGAAGGCCTCTTGCCCTTAAATTCCATAATAGTCTGTTCTACTAATTTCTACTCTTTCTAAGATTGGATGGTTTTTATGTTATTAAGTGGCTACTGGTCCTTACATCATGTTATTTTCTCCCCCTCTGTTGTTACTGGGCAGTGTCATCAACAGATCTTTGATTATCTTATGAAACTTTAGAGAGTCTCTTTTCCTCTTTCTTTCTCAGAAGAAAATTATAATTTTTTTTAATGGCATAATTTACATCATGTTATTTTCTTCCCCTCTGTTATGCTGATATTTTCTAAATGATTAGGATTTTCTTAGAAATAAGGCATACCCTCTGTTGGAAGGATGTGCATCATTTTTGCTGGACTGGTTGATTGAAGGGCATGGAGGATATCTAGAAACCAACCCGTCCACTTCTCCTGAACATATGTTTATTGCCCCAGATGGTAAGTCTGCTTCTGTGAGCTATTCATCAACTATGGATATGGCACTCATCAAAGAAGTATTTTCTGCGATTATTTCTGCTTCTGAGGTGAAACTCTTATTCTCAATGTCTGTAATAATTACAGTTTTGGTATTTGCTAAATTTTCTAATTTCTAACTTAAAATTGTAAAAAACTTGTTAAAAACAGGTTTTGGGCAGAAATGAGGATGCTTTTGTTCAGAAAGTGCACAAGGCTCAACCAAGGCTTTATCCAACAAAAATTGATGAAGAAGGCTCTATTATGGAATGGGTGTGCAAGTGGCGTATATATTTTGTATTGTTGTCCACGTAATGCAGTCCTTTCCTGTATTTTGACTGCTAGATTTTGACAAATGTAATCCTCTCTGTGGTAGTGCAGGCACAAGACTTTAAGGACCCTGATGTGCATCATCGACACCTTTCACATCTGTTTGGCCTGTTTCCAGGACACTCAATAACCATCGACAAAAATCCAGAGCTTTGTGAAGCAGCAGAAAATTCTCTCTACAAACGAGGTTAGCTTAAATATACAACTAGTTTAGGGGGATTGAGGCTAAATGGTTCCATCCAGCTGTATCACTTTCTCTCACCTTTACCTGTTCTTTTCTGGTTCTGAAAGATTATATTTGAGACTGATTTGTTGCATAAAAATGTAAAATGAATGCATAAGAGCAAGTTTCAAGCGTCAAAAAAATGTTATGCTTTGAACAGAATAGCTCTCATTGCAAGAGCAGAATGATATAAAAAGGCCTCTCGTGGTGTCATGGAATATCACTAGGCATGCTAAATAATTTTAAGTTACTTTTCATTAAATTGGAGAAATTATGCAGCAGTAAATTATATTGAATTTCTTGATTGAAGTGAAAAAATGTCATGCTTTGAACACTAAAGTTCTTGATGCAAGTGCAAAATATACAACAAGGCCTATTGAGGTTTAACAAAATATCACTATGCATGCAAAAGTATGTTGAGTTACTTTCATTGGATTAGAAAACTTACGCAACCAAAGAATTCCATTGAAACTTGTATGCATTGTCCACAGATGTGGATTGTCTACGCTTAAAGGATTACTTTATCTTTCCTGAAATGTTATACTGTTCAAAAGTTCATCTTATATTCCTTCATGATTGTATTTGTAACTTCAGCTGGGACGGCATTGCTTTAGGGTTATAGTCTGGTATTGTGTTACATTGTATTTGTCAATGGAAACAGGAGAGGATGGGCCAGGATGGTCAACCACATGGAAAATTGCTCTATGGGCACATCTGCACAACAGTGAGCATTCTTATAGGATGGTTAAGCAATTAATTAAGTTGGTGGATCCAGATCACGAGGTAGCGTTTGAAGGTGGGCTGTACAGTAATTTGTTTGCAGCACATCCTCCTTTTCAAATTGATGCCAATTTTGGGTAAGCAGCCTTGTCCATGTTATCGATGACAATGCAGTAAACTATCCAAATTAGTATCTCTCAACGTGTGTCGAAACATATAATCCGGTTTGTAGTTTTAAACAGACGGATACCATCTTCAAGTACCGCGAACATCTGTGCATGCATAATATCAATGATTTGACAGAGATGTTATTTTTGCAACTTTTGGTTTCAGATTCACAGCGGGGGTTTCAGAAATGCTTGTCCAGAGTAGCATAAAAGATCTGTACTTGCTCCCTGCTCTCCCTCGAGATAAATGGGCAAATGGATGTGTTAAAGGATTAAAGGCACGCGGGGGGTTGACAGTCAGCATATGCTGGAAAGAAGGAGATCTTCATGAAGTTGGTGTTTGGCTGAAGGATGGAAGCTCCTCCCTCCAAAGAATACATTATAGAGGAACTACAGTCACAGTAAACTTATCATGTAGAAAGATTTACACATTCAATACACAGTTAGAGTGTGTAAAGACTCTCTCCCTCTCATGATAAGAGACAGGGTTCTCTTTCAACTTTGTTCAATGTCAATACTGAATAAAATTCCATGAGAACGATGCGTGCAAAAAAATCTGGCAAGGAACTCAGCTTCCTTTGTATGTGAATAGCCAAAGCCGAAGTGTTTTTGTTTAGAAGCTACGGGCGGCATTGTATTTTATTTTATGTTTCTTTTTTATTTGACAAAAACCAGAAACTAGTTTTTTTTTAAAAAAAGAAAGTGAAAAAAACAATAATATGATGTAGAAATTTTAAAAACAAATAAAATTATTTTCATTTAAAAAAATGAATAAAAAATCAAGGCAAACAAAAAAAAATTATTTATTTTTTAAAAAATTTGAAAATAAAAGGGGAAAATGGAAACTATATTTCGTTTATAGGCATTGTTGGCCCACAGCCCAATCTTCAAACAATATAGTATAGCTCAATTGCAGGCTTTGAATCGATTAGGCCTGGGCCAATAGATACTCCTCTACGACGCCGTGTAATCGACAAATCCAAACATCCTCTCCTCTAAAACAAAAAGTCTAAAACCCTAACCAAAACCCCCTCATTTCACCCCATCCTCCTTCACACGCTGAAATGGCTTGGCGCAGTGGAGGATCACTCTCGCGTTCGCTCATGTCCGCCGCCAGGGCGCCGCTTCCTCGCTCTTCTGCACCTCTCCCCCGCCTCCGTCCCCCGCCTTCCTCCGCTCCCCGTTTACAATCTCGCCGCTTATCCTTTGCTCCTTCCAGGTAGCCGTCCCTCTTGAATTTTTCTTGATGATTTTCTTTTTCTGAAATATTGTTTCCCAATTTTCATTTTTTGTTTCATTTATATTTCTTTCTATTATGGATAATGAAGCTGTAAAATTGACCTTATTTTGCGTGATAGGCTAGTGCAGATTTTGTTAATAAATTTCACTTATTTTGGCTCGATGGGCTCGTTTGAAATGGAGGGCTTATTCCTGTGGATCCTTAAATTTATGAAATAACCAACTCTAGTAATTCTACATTTCGTAAGAAATCAAGAAAATCCATTTTTAATCTATTTTTGCATATTGTTTGTCGAAGCCAATCTGGGGATGAGAATTTCTTCTTCTGCTTCTTCTTCTTCTATATTATGGTTTAATGTTTCTCTTTGTTGTTGTGTTTTTGTAGGAACTTGGGAGAACTGGGATGCATGCAGTCGTTCTTGCCTTTGGTGTCCGCGGGGAACTTGACATCGCGTCTCAATGCTAATTTGCGGGCTTTTTGTGAGCTGTCTCATGGTACCTTCTGTCGTTCTTGTCCAGATCGCTAATAGTTTCTTTGTGAGTCTTACTGTTTCTAGGGTGCAAAACAAAGCAAAAACAAAATGTTTTTGAATTGTTGTTATTCATGAACTGCTGTGGCATAACTTCTATTGGAAAGAGAAATCTTTTGGGGTGCTTTCCATAAGTTTGTCAAAAATGTGTTCAATTCACTAAGTGAGCTATAAAGTAGATTTGGTTTTTGTTGGTTTTATGAAACCTGGTTAATGAGAGGAATTGGGACTGGGATTGATAGGGAGGAATGGAAAAGATGGGTGATGCACGTGGACTTACAGTCGGCTAAAGGCGCGGAACTGATGCCACAATAGTAGGTTTCTATTTTTTTATGTTTCTTATTCTTAAAAAACATATATGTAGTGCATCAATATTGAGACCAAAGATAAACCAGAGCCTTCAAGACTAAGAAACATAGAGGCATTTAGTCAAATGCATCATACATTTCAAATTGACTGTTTGCAAGGTTGTTGTGATCCGTGCTGGGAGATCCAGCTCTCCTTGATTATTTTGTTGTTTATATTAAAGGCTCTCCGTATAAATCTCTCAATATTACAAGGGAAGAAACCTTCTTTCCATTTGCTTCTGAGATAAACACATTGCAGTTAGTTGGATTTTTCTTCATTTATTGTTTTTGTTGTGTTTTTTTTAATATTCTCGTAATAAGTTTGTTTGCAACCCACTTGTGGCATATTCCCTTTTCCTTTGCTGCTGATAAAAATATGATGAGAAATCCTTTTGGTGCGTTATTTTCTCCGTATAGTTTATCAAAAGAGTCATTACTTGACCCCATGAGAGACTTGTTTCAAGTACTGCATATGGAAATTAGAATTCAGTGGATTCTTTTGCATCAACATAAAAGGCCAGCTTTAGATTTTGTCTTCCAATTTTTTTCTTTGATCGTGTATAGTTTTCTGCAAATTACAAGTAAAAACTAAGGTGTGTTACTGCTCTGTTTTTATTACTTGACAGCTTCATCACAATAAAAAATATCTGTATACAAAAGGAGCCACAAGATTTTGTAATCTGTACTGGAAAGGCTGAGTTTTAAATCAATTAATCAGTTTTTATGCTGTTACCAGCAACGAACATTATTCCTAATTTCTGATAAGACCTGGAATTAGAAATCTTCGAATTCAATTATTTTCTGTGGTTAAACTCCTAGATTCTTACTGCTTGAAGGAATTACGCCCCAAGAAACCACGCTTTTCTAGTGGAGAATTCTTGCATGGATTTTGAACCATTACCCTGTTATTGCAGGTACTTGAAGAGCCTTTGGATTAGCACTACCAAATGCAACGTTATCTGAAGGAAGTCAGTGTTGGATGCTAGGAATTTTGTCGTTTTGGCATGGATAATTAATAATGATGTCATGTTCTATGCTACATCTGAGATCAATGTTAGTTTTTATATACTCTTCGGACAATCTATTAGATGGTTTTGCAGGCACCTGTATTCACTTGTCGGTTTGTGTGCTCTGTTTCTTTGATTTGTACCTTGTCTCTGGAAAGGTCCTGCTGTTGATACATGATTATCAAACTTTTTTTAGTTTTTGGAATTTATGATCTTGTTCATTGTATAAAAGAATTTTTATGGGCCATCACTACCCCCGCCCCACTGTAAGAGCTCATGGAGTAGCCAACTGCGCAGGGGAATGCTTGGCGTAGTGGTTTTTTTTTTTTTTTTTTTTTTGGGGGGGGGTATGGATTGGGTTTTGACTATTCATACCCAAAACAATGCATTTTTGACACCTCACCTGGTTGGGTTTTGGTACTCATTTAGTATCCCAAATTTAAATGTTATAATCTAGAATTATTTAGTACATTTTGAGGTTATTTATTCATTTTAAGTCAGGTCAAGTAGACCGGTATCTATACTCAATTCAAAACTTGACATTTTGTCTAAGAGTTTTACCCCAAATTAATCAGGATATTCATAGATTGAATTTTGTACTATCAATCATTATCTTTTGCTAAGAATAGATGACTTGTTTTGCTGGTTGTAGGTTTTTTTGTAAAAAAAAATTGACTCGAGGTTAGGCTACCGGAGGACTGATGATGGAGGACAAGGAAAAAACATGTTTCAATCACGGCCTTTCGAGCTCGGAAAGAACAATCACTATCTTTTAAACTCGGCCTGGACACATTCAATGGACGGTTTTGCCATTAGAATTGATGAATCCCCTCAACAGTTTTTCTTAATGAACCGTGTTTTCCATCCAATGCTTGAACCGCTTTGCCATTATTTTCATTGACAATGTCCGTGTTTCATCTAACGACGAGCATCGAGGACATTTCAAAGTGCTTGCAGCTAGAGAGAATGATGCTCAGATCCAAGCATTCTTCCATACCTAAAACAATTATCCAAACCTGACCTGAACTAGAATGTACATGGATTCTTGATACCCGATTCAATCGGGTTTTGGGTTTCTATCATCTATCCAAAACTCAAACCTTAATGATATAATTTAAAACATTTTAATATATAATTAGCTTGTTTTATATGTAATTTTTTCGAACTTTGAGGAGATTTATTTATTTTAGATCCGGTTTGGGTCAGGCAAACTAGTATCTATATCCAACCAAAAACTTAAATTTTTACTTTTGAGTTTTACCTGAACCTGATTAGGTTTAAACGTTTTCTATCTATTCGGGCTGGTATCTATGAGGTTTTGGTGCAATTGCTAACGAGATTTTAGTTGAAGCAACAAATTCGTATTTATCCGATTCTTTTACTGTAGGGGATGTGATGGCTTGCAACTTTTGTTTTCTTGAAACTAGATGCTAGTTCTTTTACATTGGTTTCTCCTCTGTCCACTCTCCTCTGTTCATCAAATATATTGTTGGGGTGCAACATAATAGCCCAACTTATTCGATTCTATGGCCTCGCTGAGGGAAGTCTAGAAGTTTTGACGAATCCGAAAGTTAGCGAGGAAGCTCTGAATCCATCCTGTGCAACAAAGGAACTACTGAATAAGTTCTTCAATAGTTCAATAACTCCACTTCGTTTTCCATGTCTCTTTGTAGAGGAAGCTTGCGCCATTCTGCAGCAGACCATTGGCTGAATGAAAGTAGTTGAGTCGATATTCGTTAAAAGGAAGCATTCGGGGCCACATGCAACTTGTTAAAAGTCCATATTGTGCATGACTATTTGTGGAGAACTGATCCCAGGAAAAGGCAAGTGACAAATGAACATCAAGTGCTTGGCATTTTATGTTACAAGTGGAAGCCTTTCTTCTGGCCCGTGTATAGTGATGACTCCTATCATTATCCCAATTACATAAAAAAAGTGCTGTCTTTTTTCGCCGACAGTACATGAAATGAAAAGAACTTGTATCACAA
The DNA here is from genome assembly GCF_951802175.1 of Populus nigra. Classification (NCBI taxonomy): domain Eukaryota; kingdom Viridiplantae; phylum Streptophyta; class Magnoliopsida; order Malpighiales; family Salicaceae; genus Populus; species Populus nigra. The sequence goes on along the minus strand of NC_084870.1, from coordinate 9,177,525 downwards.
TTTTTCGGATGAGACACACAAAAGTAGCCTGGCAGAACTTTTAACTTCGGAGATTCTTGTGTCTCATCTTTTTCCACCTCCGATCGATCGAGTTTAGTTTTTGGCACAAGAGAAACCAACGTGGAGCCAAATTTCGCAAAACCTAATTCAATCCACAAGAGATGGGCAGGCCACTTTGCATGCATCACCATTATTCTTATTCCATTTTTCGAAGCACTACAGCGGTACATTGATTAAAACCATTTTGTATCAATCTTCTTATGACCAGACATATTGTTGTAGTCCCTTTCAACCATTTCCAGTTGCTTTCCAATTAGCCAATGTGATGGATGTGTCACCAAATGATGCTGGCATGCTGCTTAATTATATCCCACAAATTTGATCTCAAGGAAAGAAAATACGAAATAATACAGTGCTTCCATATCAAACTGGATTTCGAGGGTCCACGGGCAACTGTGAAACCCACTATTTCCTACCACCCTATAGTTGTTTTTTGCCACAACTTTGACCTCAATATCGAGCGAGGCAGCATATCACAGGTGAGGCGCGCAGACGAAGCTAGTAAAGTCCCAAACCCTTCTTACCACTGACATGACAACATCGAATGAGAATTAAACCTGAAAGACTAGATAAAAATTCACAAAAAAAGAGAGTTAAAAAAGACTCCAAAAGTATCATCCCTTGCAATATACAAATTGAATTGGATGAGGAATAAAAAAAATGAAAACTTTGAGAAGTTTGAGCATTTGTTAGGATCGAGTCGGAGATAACACCGACTGAGAATGATAGAAAGTTTACTAGAGCAGTACGTTAAACATCAAACTAAAAGCCTAACTTCAAAATTTTCTTCCCCGACTTTTCAAGTCTACGTACATCCTCGTGATCTTAATCGAATATGTAATCATGCATGAAGGGATTAATACAGTATTCAGCACCATGATATATGCTACAAGAAAAAATCAAGTTGCAAGCTTCATACACAAAAAAAAAAACTCCTCTTTTCAAATGCTCCAAATCCAAGAAGTTGGGAAACAACTCATAACTCTCCTCAATCTAAAGCCGAGATATTCTAAATGTCAACGGCACAAATTCTTATCCTAATTTATTCCTATAGGTCTCTAGCCTTTCTCAGGCCACGCTTATCAGTAAGAGAGAGAGAGAGGGAGGGAGAGGGCAATGAAATATCCTTCATGGCATCTAAGCTCCACATGCCTTGGGAGATGTAACGAAAGAATTGAAAATTACAAAACAAAAAAATTAATTAAAAGGCCTCACTAAAGTCGCCTCTAACTTAGAACATTATGGATTCGAGCAGTATTTCTCGCACTGGGGATTTGTTTCTCTGTGGTTTTCTCACGCGATATGAGGTTTTATGGAGATCTACTTGCATGTTCCTTTGTTAGCCCGCAATGAGGGTTTCTTGGCTGTTACTTCTCGATTGTGGTCAACATCTTAGAGCTTTCTTCTTGGTGTGCTGGTGGCTCTGTCCAGAAAGAGCACAGTCTGGTTTCGTTGAGCTGGTTAATTTGTTTGGTTTTGGCTTGGCTTAGGTTGTTGGTTTGTGGCTGGTCAATGGATGCTTGGTGAGCCTCTCAAATTTTTGATTTGTTGAGTACTGTTACAAGATTAGGCACTAAATGCACCCTACCTTTAATGCTCCTGGTTGCTTGGTGATTGATGGGCTGGTCAATGGATGCTTGGTGAGCCTCTTAGATTTTTAATTTGTTAAGTGTTGCAGGATTAGGCATTAAATGCACGCCCAATCTATAATGTACTTGGTTGCTTGGTGATGGTTGGGAGAGTATTGTTCTGGTACTTTAGGGTTAGATGTATGCTTGATTTAGAGAGAAATTTGTTGAGGTTTTTGTGCTGGCTTCACAATTAGCTTTTCCAATTGGGTTGTTGTGAGATAATTTTGTTTTTCTCTGTTTTGGTTTCGTTTGTTTTCTAATTTCTTTTGGAATTGGTGAATTCAAGGGGTTTCCATTGGATTTGGGACTAGGATCAAATGGACATTCATTTTTTTATTGTATTGTTTTTTTTTTTTTTACATCATTGATTTTATAAAAAAACCAGAAAATTGATTAAACTGGAAAAACTAGAAAAAAATAACCGAAAAAATCGAATCATGAAACAAAACCGATTAAACCAATTAGAATTTTTAAAAAAAACCGACTGGTTCGGTTTTGGTTTTAAAAGCCTAAATAAAAAAAACCAAACCGAATCCAACAAAAAAAAATCAAGTCAAATCGAAAAAAACCGAGCCGATCGATTTGAACCAGTTTTTTTTCAAAATAACCGAACTGAACCGAAACCGGTCGTTTGAACCGGTTTTGGATTTTTTTCAAAAAAACCGGTTTTGATTACTTTTTTTATAAAAACCAAACCAAATAAAAAATAATCACTCTTAATATCTTGAAATACTTTCAGAACTCTCGGTGTCTTGATTAGGGTGGTCTGTTTTATTCTTTGATTGTCGAGGGTTGTTGATGTTTTTTTTTACTGTGTTTGTTTTGCAGCTGGCCATTTAGGATCTTGAGCTTTTGTCTGGTGGTGGTAGTTTATCATCGTGGTTATAACTGATGTGTTTTGATTAGCAAGGTTCTTTGTGCTACTAGGTTTGTTATCTCTGCACTTCCAATGTCTTTAGCTTTGCTTAATTCCAATTTGTATTCTTTATTATTTTAAGAGCTTGGTTGTTGTTTTGGTGATGGGCAGCATTTATGTTGTAATGGATTTGAGAAGTTCTTTTAGATTGTTTAGATGTTGCGTGCCCCTATTTCTTTGTCTGTGTTGGTTCCCTGGTTTTTTTATTTTCAATTGATTTATGTGTGTTTTTTTTAAATAAAATTGCTGCTGCTTTTTCAAAAATTTGCCACCGTTCCCCAGCGCTGTTGAAAACCCCTGCATATTTACACTTGTCTAGAGGAAAACAATATTAAAATGGCAAGAGAACCCTCTATCATATTCTTGCTTTCATCACCATTATTGGCAATTCCTTGGGGCCATCACCATGCATCCCCACCAACATTAAATCAGAAGGCAATTAGAAAACAAAGGAACCCTACCACCATTGAATTTAATATTACCATTGAGCTTTGAAGCTTATCACTCACTCTCCTCTCCGAATAGGAAATGCATCTTTTCAATGTCTTCATCACATAACATACCAACTTACATGACAGAGTGCTGAACACTACAAATGTGCCTGTTTCGAACTGTGCCCACCATTACAGTGTTTACCCCAGATACACTGGAGAAGAAATGTACAGGCAAAAAAAATGAAACAGAAAGTTATTGTGAATAAGAATCATATGCCGGTGTGATCCTATCTGCGTGGATGGATGCCTTGCTTGCTATCATCAAAGTAATCCAACCGTAATCAAAATCCCTCGATGAATGCTCTCACATTTATCTACAAGGAGGGTAGATCTACCCATACATCCATCATCTATATATATATATATATATATATATATATAAAACCAAGCATCTAAGAGCATTTATACTGAAGACAGAAAAGTGAAGCAGTTTAATTTGTTTACGAGAGGATGAGGAGCACTGGAGGCAGAATTGATTTACCATTAGATTATGATCTTGACCACGGATGGGATTAATGTCCATTGTCAACCTTAAGTTTCTCTACTTAATCCAAAAGAGAACCATGTAAAGTTGGCTTGATTTGAGGAGGGAAAAGATAAAGAAGATGGATGGAAGTGGGGAATCCTAAGCTTGACAAGGGCAACAGTAAAGATGACATAAGCATTGTCCCGTGAAACACCGAGCATTGGGCTAGTGGGGTTGCTGTATTGAGACCAAATAAATTAAAAAAAAAACGTCCAATTTAACTTCATTTCCAAAATTGTTAAATCTATCTCCATTTGTTTCCCCTCTCCTGCTTCGATCTAACCCTTCGAGCCTGCCACAATCATTCCATCTCTTCCCTGCTCATCTTCCCTGCATACACTTCCTAGAAGTTCAGATTCGTTAAGATATGATCTTCCAGGAAGAAGCGATCGAAATAAAAACCAGCAAGCACCAAAATGAAATAGTGGGCAACCACAACAGCAATGAAGGTTATAATGATAACAATCCAGGAGAGTGGCTGAATCTGAGACTAGGTGGAAATTCACCCTCAACAGCAGGAGATTATGACTCGCAAACAAGACCTACTTCTAGCAAGGTTTTCTCATGTAACTTCTGTAGAAGGAAGTTCTTCAGTTCACAGGCACTTGGGGGTCATCAGAACGCCCACAAGAGAGAGAGGGGTGCGGCCAGAAGATACCACTCCCAGAGGATGATGACAATGATGGGCTTGCCTATCAATTCTCCAATGGCTAGATCACTTGGGGTCAGGCCCCATGCCCTTGTGCACAAGCCAACCAGAGATGGAACTTCTAGTGGAGGGAGATTTAATGAAGCCAATCCAGGATTTGTTATGTCATGGATGCCCTTCGCACTTGATGATACAACGGATTTGACATGGCCAGGCAGTTTTCGCTTGGATTCTCAGCTACCAGAGACATCATCGGAGTCGCTCAAGCTTGACTTGAACCTCCGACTCTAATCAACCCCCCCTGCTGTGGTTCCCAATTTTCTTCACAGGGAACAGTTTTTGAAGTGCCATCTAATACAGAAACTAATACAGGTGGGCAACCAACCCTTTGAAATGTTAAAAATCATACCAATTCTGCTTGGTCAAACTAGAAGAAAAATGGAAAATGCCCTACCATGTATGCTCGTCATGTCCAAGAAACATAGGAAATCCCCATCCCCCTCTTTAGTTCAATTTCTGGAAAAAATAAATGCCCGGAACCATATTTATATGGCACCTAACATATAGCGGCTCTTTAGATCCTTATCAACCTCCATTTTCAAGCCATTGTACATTTCTTTTTAGAGTGATAATAATATTTGTTTTTTTTTTTTTGCAATAATTATACCATTTTACACCTTCAGTAATTATTCTCTCTTTCACGTAATGATTATTCATTGGACCTTTTTTTTATTCAATTAAAAGTTTTTTGGGCAATTATTTTTGATGCAATAATTATCCATTTTACACCACAGGACACAGGTAATTGTTCTTTTGCAGATATGACTTATAAATATTTGTTGGAACACCCCAACACAAACCAGACAGTGCCAAGAAGGGTAGGATTATAATGGAAGGAAAACAATTAACACCATATGAGATCATATGTTAGCTCTCTCTGTTCCCGATATGGCTCTCCAAGTGGCATTTTACATGTTAACATTGCCCTTGTTTTTCGCTTATATGTCCAAAGATCGCTCAATAGCCCAAAAGGATCCATATGGCTGACCCCAACTACTTTGGGATTGAGGCTTGGCTGATGTTATTGTTGTTCATGTCCCGAAGATAGCCGTGCGAATTTTCCTTATGGTACCGGCTTCGAAGGTCTTATCGGGCGTCTCAAAAGCTCCCTGGGACGACTTCCATGTGCCTTCCTTTCCTCTGTTTTTGCATCTTTTCCCATGCTTTCCTTTGGCAAAGAACCAATAAAAGTCAAAGTTTTCTATGCTAAAATCTTGAATTCTTTCAATACGTCACTAGAAGTCTTGAAATCAACCTAATATCATGCATATCCTTGGACTATTATCTCCTCATCTTCCTATTTACAGAGCCCCAGCTTCGCCATTTTCCATAGAATCTCCGGGTCTTTCCTATCTACAATAGTTTTGTTTTTTATCCTATTTATCTGAAAATGGATTTGATTTTCTTCAGTTATGAGAATTCCTACCAATTCTTCTTTCATTCATCCAAATAATCCTAATCTCCGTCGATATTACTGCCGGTCTTGCCCTGGCCTATCATCTGTATATGGAATTTGTCATTTAATTTAAAAGGGCTTAACCATGGCAAATCACGAAGCAACTGAGTCTTTGTGATCAATCTCTTTTTTGGCAATCACAATACCCTTGTCCGTGGAAGTTGACTACCCGAGAAACAAAGGGAGAAACTACCTAAGACTGTCTCCGAATTGATTTATCATCTCCTAGTTGAAAAAAATAATTGATATAATAGGGTAGTTATTCTATTATTCATGCCTCGGTCCATGTCCTTTATGACCCTTATCTTCTTGCAGAAGCATGTTGGACTTGTATCAATTTCTCTGATATTACATAATACTTTTTGTTTAGGAAACGCGTGTTCCCTTAAACTTTAATTATTTTTATTTTAAAAAATTATATATTTTCAAATTATTTAAATATATTAATCTCGAAAATAATTTTAAAAAATAAAAAAATATTTTTTTAATATTTTTTTAAATAAAAAAATACTTTAAATAGTTATATTTCTAGTTATAGATTGTTTTGTTTGCATATCCCATCCCAACATGCTCAGTTAATTATACTCGCTCATGTGCGTGTTTCTCCAAAACCACCCATTACTTTATAGATGTAAATCATTAGACGCTATCAATCCTCCAAGTCCCAACTAACCTGATGTCTCCATGAACATGGTCAGGAAACACCAAATGAAAATGTCAATCAGGAGATTATTATCTATCATTGATGATGGGTAGGTTTCTTTATCCCTTGCAAAGAGTTCTGCGAACACTTTGCTTTCCTATTCCCTTGTCATCCGAGCTCTTCTTACACTTCTTCATTTTCTTAACTGTGGTAATGTATTTCAGTTGATACAGCACTCCAAAAGCTTTTCTTTCCTTCTCATTGTGCTTCCTTTCTACACTCTAAACATAGCCCATATGCTCTACTAGTGCTTATGTATCTCAGTTTGTCCTAGATACAATGTCATGTGCATGTTTTCCTATTAGTTTCTGCATACCATTCTCATCCGATGTAGAAACAATTACACAAACATGAAAACAGAATATCTCAAACTAATATCTTTGTTCATCCATTGAATATCGTTTCCTTTTTCTCTTTCCACAAATAAAATCATAAAATAGTTTACCAATTTAATAAGCAAATAAAAACAACAATCCACGTGAAAAGACTTGATTTCTATATGGCCTCAACATTGTAAGCAATTCAAATCTTCATGCACAGACAATTTACAGCCTCAAAAATTAGAGTGGACCTTAAGCTTTTGAGTCTTGTGTACGATGATGGGAAGCCTTTGGCTGATGATGCTTGGATCACTATATGAAGCAGAATCTGTAGGATATCCTTTCTGCAAAATAACATTACAGAAAGTGATGCATAAAAATTGGAGAACACCAGTTACACAAGTGTACTACAATTAGAAATATATCTAAGAAAAGCATTACTTGCCTACAGAGAAAGAGAATAAAAATAGATACCCATTCGAGATCAGGAAGACATAAAAAATCAATATTACCCGATTTAAACAGCCTAAGTGGATGCATATTAAAACATCATGAATTTACAGTGATAATACTGTGACATTTATATCAATGCAATGAAACATGTACCAGGCCACACACTTCCACATAGAACCAACTTATTTGAGAACTTCTGCAGTCATACTAATAGGACAAAGTGCAGAAATTAGCAGATTCAAAGATGTGTAAATGACAGAAACATGTATTTTAAACAGCAGCACGACCTATGCCTAAATTTTCCCAGGACATGCTGGACTGCTTATTCTGTTCATCCTCTAGGAAATATTCTGTACTTCTATCTTTCTATCCAGATTAGCTTTTCTTTTTGCTCCTCGCTCCTCTTTTAGACACAATTTTGAAAGCTGTTTGCCCTACTGCTATTGTTTAGAAATAACTAGATGATCATTCCTATGATAACACTCAAAAAAGAAACCATCTTTACAGCTTCTGAAAGAGTAGAGACCAGGAAAATGAAGGTATAAACACCCACCACACATACACACATCTAGCCATGCATGTGCTCTTTATTGTGGGTGGGTGGGTGGGTGGGTGGGTGGGGAGAGGGAGAGAGAGAGAAAGAGGTTACAGCAGCCAGAGCTTCAAAGGTGGCTTCTCTCCAGCAGCTTTCTCGAAGAACAATAGGATTTGCACTTTCACTAAAAGCACAATGCATACGAGTGTCCCTTAATCTCATTAGCACTCCATCAACTCTAAGCTGTAACAGAGGAGGTGGAAAGGAGAAATTTAGTGACACAATAGAAAAGTGAAGAAAAAATGTCCCTTTTCAGGAAAAGGAAAATGTTTAAAGCTTCTTTATACCAAGCATTGATACATGCACACATGTACAAAGAAAGAAATGGAGCTGTTTTACTGAAATGGATGTGCAAATTGAGTTAAAAAAAATGATGATTAACTCACCCAGAATCGCAAAAGAAGAAACCAGCAACTTGGCATGACTCTCTACAAAACTCAAAGATGAGATAATCAATTCTTTGGAAATTGATTATCAGGCAGCATATCATATCAGTATTTAGAACAACTAGTAAAAGTTTCAGTATTTACCACTTTTACAGTTAAAAGCGACACCCCATTATCAGCCAGTTCATCTTCATACAAGACTACCTGTGGAATTAAACAGATTATTTAATCATGACACACCCATAAATACCAGGAAGAGAATGAATTTCAAATTTTATGAATTTATGCTCTTAGTGTTACACAAGAAGTCGACCTCATCATAGAAAAGAATAGGCTCTTTTGATGCAAGTGCAGCTACATCAATTTGCTCTTCACAGTCTTCCCAACAGGGGCTGCAGCTAGCCTCCAAAATTCCCCCGCTGTCTTTCTGATCACAAAACCAAGGATATGATTTGCAACGTGTTCTTACACAAAACCAAATGACACGAGAAACAGAACTGTCATTTTTTTTATATTTAACAAAAGCTTAATTACACTATATTTGAGCCAGCTTATGTTTTTGATTCATCAATGGTCAATCTCAGCCATGGTTAACATAATTTTTTTTAAAAAAATCCAAGTCATGTCATAGCCTTCACAGTAAACCCAAGTAACCTACCTAAAAAAAAGTTATAACCAGGACCTCTTTTGAAGTTGTTAACGTTTTGAAGGGGGAAAAATGGCAAGAAGAAAGCAGAAATAACAAAGAAAAGAAAAACAGAAAATCCAACATTAAAATAGAAACTGCTAACGTAAAAATTCTCAACAAGGAGGACATGAATTAATCCATTAAGTCCGCCTACTTAGAACATGACTTTAACCTCCAACACAAAACATCCTATAGCAACAAGTCTTCACTTTATTCTCTGCCAGCCACAAACACAACAAAAAGTTTGTTAAGTAACAGAACAGACCTTCTCAATATCCAATTCCATTGTTTCACTACCACAATAAGGCGTCGTGAATGTATAATCATAATCCAATATCACCTGCTGGGATGGTTTGCTGTAAGTTGAATTCACACCAAGTGTTAGCACAAGCTAAAAACAATCTCTCTTGCCTCATGCTCGTACACGTTACTATATCAAAGATTGAAACAATTCAACTGCCTATTAACACAATGAGCTTCTGGATGCCATATATTGATGCAATTAAATCCAAACAAATACTTAAAATTACCTTCTAAATTTCCATTGTGCAGCAGCAGGGACTTCGACCGGAGGTAAAGCCTCTTGTTTCCAGCCAGTTAGGGCATCAAACGCATTGAAATGAATTTTGGTACCACTAGTCGCATGTTTAAGTTCTAAACAACTTTCTCCAAAAACCATCTCTGGTAAATGAGAAGTTTTTAGCTTGTCTTCCCATCTGCAGCAGTCGCATCAACCATCAAAAACTCTAAAATTAACCATTTGTACTCAGATTTGCATGAGACACTTCAATTGGGTGCAAATTTGAAACTAATTTAGAAAGAGAGGGGGAGTACGTGATCAGAGAGGAGGAGTTGAGAATGGCGCCGTTGCAAGATACGATTTCCCAGCCATGGATGCGGAGTCCATGACGGCCATCGGTTAAAATCTCGGCGCCAGCGGCTTTTAGGTCTTTGTCATCGACTTCCACGTCCATCGCGATGGATTTTTTATTACGGATTCGGTCGGTGTGGCAGTTTTTCTGCTTCGCTCTGGCCTTTTCGGGTCTTAACTATGAGCATCGTGCTTTTATTAGGCATTCCGGGTACGAGATTTGACGAGTTCGAGCTGGGCCGAAAAAGCAGATCCAATTTAGTAATAGTTTGTTAAGAATAGAAGGGCAGTTTTTATAGTTACTCCTTTTCATTCTCATTTTTAACCTAATTCTATAGTTAATTGACTTCGAAGTTGGAACACCAAGCGATATGGTAAATGTACCGAAAATAAGCAAAAACATTTAATAGTTGATTGATTTTTAATCTCTTAAAATCTGCATTCTAAGAAAAATAAAAGCATTTTACTCCGATAGTGCTAAGATTATTGAATTTGTTTTACTAGGTTTTACTTGCCAGATGTCATGGCATCTATTTTAAATAAAAAATTTAAAACCATTAAATATAATTTTTATTATATCTAATGAAATAATTATAAATAGTTTCCTTCTTGTGTTATGACATGGGTTAGACTAAAAATTATTTAAATATAAAATAAATTATTTAGAAAAAATTTTGATATTATTATTAAATTGGTATAGTAAGTCATGAAACACTTACTCTCGTTCTTGTCAAGTTTTAATTTTCAATTAAATTTTTTAGAAGTTATTATAATATGATTGGATTGATTTGATGAGCTTTAAAATAAATAAAAAACAAATGATAAGAAAAACAAAGTTGAACGAGTAAATTTGAAGGCAATTTGAATGATCATTATAAAAAATTTGACTTTTTAAAATAAAAATTGAAATTTTTTATAATATTGAAATGATAATATATTATATTGATTATAGTCGACTCATGTTAAATCATCAAACTCATGACTTGACTTGTGAGTTTTAATGGTTCAATAATATTTTAAAATTTTAATTATATAAAAATATAAAAATTAAAAATCAATTTAACATTAAATAATAAAATTAAAAAAAAAACAACAAAAATTTAATCAAGCACGCATGCCTGAGTGGTCGAACATATCAAATGAAATCCGTCAGCATTAAGCCTGATCATTTTTATTGTTTATATCTCGACAACCAACCATTTTCTTTTCTTTTTTTTACTATTTTTCAACAACTTGCTTTCTACTCTTTCTAATTTATATATTAAAAAATAAACAAAAAGGCTTCTGCACTGCAATAAAAATTCTCATAAATTTAAGATGAACCGTATGTTTTCTTGTTGTTTTAATTTAGAGTTTAATTTTATATAATTAGACTGTAAAAAATATATTAAAAAAAGTTAATTTTTTTTTTAAAAAAACAAACAGTAGGTTCATGTAGTTTATATTTTTTTTTTCTTGGTGTTTGTTAATTATAAAACTTAATAACTAATAAAACATCATTTATATAATGTCTTGTCATTTGGTGAAGAATCTAAGTAAAAAAAATAAATCAAGTATCTTTAGTCTTATCCTTTGAATTTTTTCTCTGTAAATGAGGTTAAATTCTTTTTAAGTTTAATCTTTAGAAGTTCATCCACACTTGCATTTATGAGTAATTATTCTCTAGCGGTCTCTTTTAAATTCACATTCGGGATGACAACGGGTTCTAAATTATTTATTCAACATTGATATCAAAGAAAAATAATAAAAGTTCTAGTTACCTCCTCTACCTATATTTTTCATTTTTTGGCCACGAGGTAACCTGTCAAATAATAGCAATAAGCTCCTATGTTGCCCCTAATTAATTCTACAAAGATTCCTTCAACTGAACAGCATTTAGATTGAAACATAAGTATTTTCTTCCCGATTTTCTACATTCATTTTTGGCATCAAAAGATTTCTTGCTTGGGAGCAAAATTTGAGGGGTAGAAACTAGAAGAGACTGAAAATGTAACCTTTTACCTGGGATCAAAACCATAGGGATTTTCAATGTTTGGGAGTCGAAAAACATTAGGCACGGCATGTTATGTTCCTAAAGCTAACATGATGTACAGTGTTATTTGCAAATTCAGAATTTACTTTGAACTCCAACCATAAAAGCCTGCCATACTAATGGCTGGCCACCAGGGTATGCAAAGCTAAACGTTACCAGTTTATAATGCCATAGTCTTGAAGAAGCACCTCCATTTTGAACCACCAGCTATCAACAAGAAGTTGACTAGTACCGCCATCCAATTGAGCAAGGACATCAAAAGAAAATAATGCTGTAAAATCTGCTGGAAGAAAACAACACTACTTCAACGCATTCTTGAGAATCTCACAGAGCATAGCTCATTGATGGCCGCAAAGTAACGCCCAGGAACTTCTGAGGGAGGAGATAAAGTTGCCACATGCTGAAACTGTCCCCAGGAAAACAGAAGAAGAGAAGGAAGGAATATCAGCATATTAATATTTATTAGCTGCAACACCATGACCTAAATTTTATAAGCCATAGTTGTGCAATCAACAGAAAAATGGCAGGAATCCAATGAATCATACAGCCATTACTCAAACCAGTTTCTTTGGAAGGTAAGCACATGAGATCAGAAACAAATGCAGATACTGTACACTGTAATACCTTGTTCTGTGTGTATTTATTTCTCACTGCTCGCGAAGAGCTTCCCTTTCTATTTAATTGAATGTCATGAATGGCAAGAACGCATTCCTTTAGGTCAGATGGTCTGTAACCTGAATGACGCTGCAATGCCATACTCTGAAGAGACACAAAAAAATAATTAGAAAGAAAACATTTGCAAATGATGCAGCAATCTTAAAGTAGGACTAAAATTCAAGATTTCCTGATTTTATCATCTATCTCTCAACATCCAGGAAATTATTCACTTCTGCCTGTTGCAATCAGCCTGAGCCACTTCCAGTTCTAAACATTCATAATCTTTTCTCATACTGAGTTTGTAGATGCTATTACAAAATCACAAACCAACGAATTTATGATTGGCTGCCCGTGTTCTTTACACTATTAAGGATATTTCCAAATATCAATGTCTCTCCAAAGCTGAAAATTGCAACGCTCACTCAAGTCTATAATTAAAATTCTCAGGCATAATGAAATATATATCCTTTCTTATTCCAGGGGTGCAAATCATAGTTAAACAAGCTTTATATTTTTTACCCAAGGATGCATCTGTGGCTGGATGGTGAAACTTGAAAGGAAAACAGCTGATGCAGCAATCATTGATGGTAAGAAGCGCAAGCACCCATATTCTAACAAACTTAGCTCCGCCAGATAACAACTCAAGAGCTCGAATTGCAAATCAGAAGACTGAAAAAAACATTTTTGACAGAGTAAGAATTAGTTGAAGGGGAAAGAAAAAGGAGAACAACCAAAAAACATTCTGAATACAGCATAAATAGGTTAGCCTACTTCGCAATTCTCTTGAGCAGCTTTCAGCAAGATTCTGCATATTCAAAATGATGTGTTGTTAGTAGGACTGACTATCAGGTAGGAATCATACATGGGACAAGGAAAAAGAATTCATTAAATGCAATAACCTACTGCCAGTTTTTTTAAAAAAAACTTGCCTGAGAAAATGTATTGTTGTAGGAGCACCCATTTCATAGTTCAAGGATTTAAGTACTTGTTTCTCCATATCAAGTACCTGCACATTTACCCAAATTAAATACTCAACCAAAAACATGAAACCAAAGTGCTGAGTTTAGCTGCCAAAAATTGATGAAAAATAAAATAATTGAAGCTCGCATCAAGCAATTCTTAAAACATGAAAAATTTGAATACATAATACAGCTAGTTCAGTTACTTAACAAATTCAATTTCAGTTTAATTTGTTTCAGTTACTTAACAAGTTCAATTTCAGTTTAATTTATTTCCCTTAATCTTACAGAGAGACACACCTGATCCTTGGTGTAAGTGTTGTCTGTTATGTGGCAAAAGCTCTCGACTTGTGGAGGACTAATCTCTTCATACTTCCTGCGTCATCAAAGCATTAGTAATTAGCATTACAAAAGTGGAACACCAATGAATAACTAACAGAAAACAGAACAACGATATAGAGAGTCGTCTTTTTACGAGGCAATAAGCATGCAAGAAACACCAAGAAGCTGTAGATTGTTCCTGCTCAAAGCCTGTGAAGATAGAAACCTATCGATATACGATACAGTGAGATAAAGGGTGTCTGAGACAAGTCTGTATTCTTCTGCAACTTCCACTAACCAATCCACTAGAATTTCCCGCATATTGCCTGATACATCATTCTGCACCTCCCGCATGTAATTTGGCAAGCACCTTCTATTGCCCTCCATCTGAATAACCAATCATTATTTTTTAATTTTGTAGTTTCCAACTGTGTTATAAAAGTAAGATACTCCATTCATTTAGTGAGAAAACAAAAAAGAGCCCAGATACCTAATGAACAAATCCAAACTAAATCACCGAAATTAGAAACTACATAAACCCAACATATGAAAAAATTGTCACATGGACCCAGCCTATGTAAAAAAGCAGTGATCCCCTATGGTAGAATTGATTTACTAAATCTATGAAAAAAGTACTCCAACTTGACACATACCAAATTTACATGTCAGCAAAATAGGAAACGCATCCTCCAAATCCAGGGGCAAGAGACCAAAATTTCTTTTTTTCTCTTGTTTTCAATCATCTTACCCGTCAAAACAGTAAAAATCATCGAACCCAAAACCAAAATGAACACAAACAAGCAGGAGTACTTATGTTGTACGGAGAGAGGGGGGTTGTGACAACAACAAAAAATTTCCTGATCAAAAGCAAAACCCTTATTTCTCTTACTGGTTAAATCCAAAGTTCTTGTTTCATTGGTTTCTCATTAAAATGAAGGAAAACGACACCACCAAATTCAAAACCCAGAAATCAATTAAGAAAAGAACAGCATGCTATTAATTAATTAATTACTAATACCTCCAAGGAGTGAAGATATCGATAGATAGAGGAAGTGTAAGAACACCTCCTTAACCCTGATTTTTGAATGGACTCAGCGATTGGAAACTTTTCTAAATCGTTATGATTCCCCTCCTTCACTTCACATTCAATCTTCGGGGTGGTCTCGAAATCCGAGTCTCGACTTGACTCGGTACTTGGTGGTGGCAAGTCATCCGCTTTGGCTGCATACTTAGACTCGCTGATATTGTAATCCGAGTTGTTGGTGGTGATATGGAGAGAGTTTGTGAGTTCACCCAATGGGACTCGCTTCTTCTTGGAGGGTGGCAGAGGGTGGTGAGCCTTTGGGGCCCGTTTCATGGAGGATGATGATGATGAGCGCGTGGATTGCACGTGATTCTCATTCTCGCTCATGTCTACTGTGAAAAGTCTCTTTTTTCTCTTTAATGTTAGAGACAGAGACGGAGAAGGAGAAGAGAAGATCAAGGCAGTTAGTTTTATGTACTTCTATTATTGGAGAATGGTGAGCTTCTTCTATTACAAGCGCGTTAAGTTAACTTTAACAGATTTATTTGTTGTGTGTGTTTTCTTTGGGCGGGAGATTTTCTTCTTCAATCGAAGAGCAAGCGGTGTCGTTTTCGTGAAAGGAATATGGGCCTCTTGCGAGAAACCTACCTTCTTAGTTTTGGGCTGATGGTAGCACGGGATGGGTTTATTTATAGAAAGTTCAAGATAAAGATAGAAAAGGGGAAAAACAATTGGATAAAATTGATTTCATTGATTTTTTAATAGCACATTTTGGTATTGTGTTTGTATCTGTATTTTGTTAAATTTTAAAAAAAAAAATTTGTTAAAATTGAGTGCAGTTTGTATTTTTTGGATTATTTTGATGTGCTGATGTCAAAAATAATTTTTAAAAAATAAAAAAACATCATTAGCATGCATTTCGGCATGAAAAGCTATTTGAAAAGCACTTGAAATTACACTGTCAAACACGCTCGACCAATTGGATCGAGAACAAACCTAATTTCTATATGGGCTATTTTTCCATTGTACGTAATTTTGGGGCTTGCCGATAGAGGTTTGATTTGAAGTCATAAAACAATTATTAATTAGGTCAATCGGGTTGAAACAACGATGCCACTCCACCGTCCTAATTATCTTCACCCAGGAATCAAAGATTTTTAATGTCACATGAGCTATTAATAAAACATACTTCCCCGCCAGACTTTTATTTATAAGAATCAAAAGGCTCAGAAATGTCGGCGGAGCGGGTGATGTGCATAACAAAATTGAGAATAAAAATCTCATGAACAAATAAAGAAACATCAGTTGGGTAGACTTGTAGCTTTGCGTCGAGCCAGAATATTTATACCCAAAAGAATAATGTTATTTTATAAGGAAAAATATAAATCATTTAATTAGTGAAACCCACTAATAACTCTCATAGTGATCATCTGATTGGATGGCTAGCAATCTTACTATTAATATTATTATTCGGTGAAGAATCATTACTCTTTTTTTAACAAGGGCGAACACAGCTGCGAGGTCAAGCTTCACGTTTTGCAAGTTATGGCATGACTGCAGAGCATTCTTCAACTGGATCAAAGACAACAGTCAAAATACCTTCGTTTCCCCAGTTGATGAAATGAAAGTCCACTGATTTTCTGTTAATGGCCAAACACGCCTTTTCCAGAATGTTGTCTCTCTATGTTTTAGGCTGTCCGTCATTTTGCATACCAAATTGCATGCTCAGGCACGCAAAAAGCATACTACAAGTAAAGCAATTGTTCATAAATTCGTGGCTTACAGATTTAACGTAGCGAACAAATTTTAATGCTCATTACAAATTTAAAAATAAAGGAATTGATGACGAGCTGGACTCGCTCAACTTTTTTTTGTGTAAGAATCCTTGTGAATGGAGTTGAATGTTTTTTAAAAAAGGCAACTTACTTAAAAAAGAAAGCTGGAGCAGTGAGCACATCACCAATTACAGTACAGCAGTGGCGTCATTGGTCACCTTCATGGCAGAGTTAATCCTTCACAATAAAACCAGCATATCATCTCCTAACATCTTGCTCTTGCAGAAGGTAAATGGTCAGTTCGTCTACAAGGAGCATAGAATAAAATTGATTTCCCAACCAAAATCTTTCCTTCTTGTCGAACAAACCTGAATCTAAAGAGCTTCGGGGTAAATGAACTGCTTTCTCCATTCTTGTTTCCATAAAAGATGTTCAATAATCTACTTCACATTATCTCCTAGATTTCAGGGTGTTAGTTTTTTGTTTATTGCTCTTTCGGTTCTTCGATTCACTATCCCTCACTTGGCCATCACAGCTACCTTTTCCAGAAGCACTTTCAGCTTTACTTGTACCTGTAGATGATGAATGGTTGACGCTCCAACGGGTATTCACAAACCACTTGTTAACCTGCATAAGACAACTTCTAGGTAAGAAAAGCGTGAAACTATGCTCTCTTATCTTTAACCCATAAGAGTAAATTTTAGAATGAACGAAACAGTTTCCCATTTGTATGACCTGCTCAAAAGTAATTCCTAGCTCTTCTGCCAAGCTTGCTTTTGCAGCTCGGTCTGGATACTGATTTTCCTTGAAGTAACTGTACAGTCTCTGCATACAAAAATGATCAACACCTTTACCTCCTCTACAATTCTTTGTGTGCGTGTATCAGAGAGAGGAGGGGGGGAACAAAAAATATATTATAGAACAATGATAATGGCGTAACACCATGATTTCCAAAAACATCTTGCGAATTGCAAAATAGATAATGGTTCTCTCCATATCAATCTCTGATATTTCTCTTTCTTCAAAAACTAAATAAGCAGCTTTTGTAGGTCGAAAGCAAGACAAGGATGATTTTGCACAAGCACTCTTTGAGAAGTACTACAAAAGTTTCTAATGTAAGTGGATCATGGCTGAAGCTAGCATGCACAAGTGTAAATTTGTTAAAGCAAACTTTGAGGCCTAAGAAAAACGCCAACTAAACACAGACCAGCATTCATTCAGTGAGACGTTTGAAAAGTGACTGAAAGGTTAAAGAATAATATGAAATGCTGAGGACTAAAGGGAAAAAAAAGATTATTTATTTTGTTCTCATTCTAAAAAAGGGCAAAAAAAACCATATTGTATATTTTCAATAAGACCCTGCACCTTAATGAAAAAGGATATAATATACAATGATGGCATGGTATCCACAACTCAATTAAGAATTGATGGGTTATTAGTACTGTTGAACATATGAAACAAATAACTCACAAAAACATACCTGAGTTACAGCCTCTCCAAGTTTTTTATAAGCAGAGGGCCTACCGCTTTTACCACTAGAACCAGATAGAGATGCACCAACATATGATTTAGCTGGGGAAACATTTGTTTCTTGAAAGCTCGAGTTTTGGCAAGTTCCTCTCTCAGGATTACGTTTGTTCTCCTTTAATTCCTGGTTCATATTCTTGCTATTCATTCCATTCTCAGTAACAGAGGCATCTCCATTTGCTGTCACTGTAGCAACATCTCCAGTATTTTTCCTCCTCTTCCTTGGCCCAACAGTATCAGTGTAATCATCATCACTTGAAGTAGAAATGTTTCCATACGTTTCCTTTACAGAGCACAGAAACACGAAATTAAACTATTGAAAGAAAACATCATATGATTAAAAAGTTGGACCATATCAAGAATAAAATCTGCATATTTGAAACTAAGTTTAAACCTCTATGAAGACAGAAGGTGGACAAAATTTAATGTGAAATAATTCTGAAAATATTTTTGCTTGAGAGGCTTATCTTTATCGCTTTAGGAAAAATATTTGCAGAGGAATGTAATGGATATAGTGTTATCTAATATGTAGCACAACTATTTTCTATACATATGTAAGGGCACCACATTCATCTGGAAGCATTACTATTATATTTGCTTCCAACAATCATAAGTATTTGGCATTAGCGTGTTGAAAAGAGTCGAAAGTTATGCTTTGATATATATTCTAATTCCATGAGAATGTGTATAGTACATGACATCTATCAATAATTCCTTGTTCTCTATAATTGGTGTGCTTCTCTGTAAAAGAGTGGAACAAATAGTAGTCAGGTTAAAATAATTTAATTTTATGGAAAGAATCACAATTCCTTCACTTCTCAACAAAAAGCAGGCAAAACACCCATTTGAAACAAAAGATCAGGACATGACTCTAATTACAGGATCATGCTTGGAATATAAGTGTGTTAAACAGCCACCAAAAAAGTGCCAAGACTATATGATAGAAAAGCTGTTTCAAATATTGTAAGATCAGAGGCACTCACATCATAGAGCTTCTTGTAGTCCAATCTGTCAACATTTCTTTTTCCAGAAACAGTTGCTGACTCATCTTGGCACAGATCTGGTTCTAGCATGGATAAAAGCTCGCTGTTTAAAGACTGCATCTTCTTTCCATCAAATTTAGATTTCCTCCCATTAGAAACTCCACGAGGTTCAATAGGCATGCGGCATTCATCTTCTAAAGACAACCCATCACCATTAATAGTGGCAGCAAGATCCTCAGAGTCTGATGTAAAATCAGAACTTGAACTTTCCTGCTTCAGCTTCTCCTCAAGAACTGGAGCATCAGGATCATAGTCATCATCCTCTGAATCATCAGAAGAGAGCCCCGAGTACTCTTTGCCATCAGGGGGGGCCTTGAATTCATCAGATGCAGAAGTGAAGTCAGATTCGTCAGAGCTCGATTCTTCCTTCTGACTCTTCTTATCAATATCTGGACCGTCAGGATCATAATCATTATCATCAGAATCATCAGAAGATGGTCCAAAGTTGTGATCCAGTTTTTGTCCAGACGCTGTGGTGGCAGCCTCAGGGAAAACTTTCTGCACATCGGATAGGAGTACAATAAGGAATGAACACAAGTTTGTAATTAACAAATATTAAGGCTGGAGACCGCATGGTTACCTCCCAGCTATCACTGATAGATATATTTGTTCCTTGAGAATCGTTAAGCAAGCCAATGCAGTCAACTTTGCAATCACATCCAGGGCATAACCAGCCCTCATCATCAGGAGGAACTAAAGGAGAAATGAAAACATGCAATCAGGAAAGTATAAATGACCAGAGAAGTAACTCAGGAACAATTATTCAATTCAGTGCCATCAAACAAGTGGATAGAGCATTACTGTCTTCTCTTAACAATGGTGGTATCAAACAGAACTGATGAAATCCTCTGTCACAAGCACCATCACATAGTATAATATCATTATCAGCATTCAAATCTTTGGACCCACATTTTGCACAGAATATCTGCCACAAATGAATTGTCTAAGCAATTACACTCCAAGAGATATTCACTGTTATAAGAACCGTCCTAAACAGCAACAATCATGGAAATAAGAAGCTTGTTAACAAGAGAATATGACAAATTTAAAAAAAAAATCCTACATCCTCACTGTCAATCTGTCCTTCAGAATCAAATAAAGATGATGGGAACCTTCCTTCGCTGCACAGAGAATCAATATGTTGAAATAAATCCCTTATTTTCACTTTGCGTCTGGTAATTTCAGATGTGGCTCGCTGCAACTCCTTCTCGGGCTTTAACTTTTCTAGGCTGGAAAGTTACACATGTCAAAGAAAAAAAGATAAACTCTCCAGTGGAGAAAAGATCGCTACACAGTGTGTAAAAAAGAGCTTGAGATCAAATCATTTTAAAGGGCAGGTCAAACTGGATTTCATTTTAAAACAAAAGGATTTCCTTCTATTTCTCATAATCATACCAAGCAAAAACAATTCTCTAGTTCATCAAATTAGCCTCCTTGACAAAGATATTGAGATATTTTGCCACATACACGATATTATAAGCAATGGAAGTTTTTAAAGGAAAAAGATGGGCTCAGATCTATGCACACAAGGAGGGAGAGAGATGCACCGGAGAAGAGGGTTATTACTTGGCAATAACACTGAAAGCTGAACTAACATCATCTTAAATTCCTTGTTTCAAAAAAATTAAACCAGCATCCTTTATTGATCCCACTGCTCATTTGTATAGCACTTCTCATAATGGACACAATTGACACTAATGATCATCTGGTCCAAAGACAAGCATCAAAAGTTTATCCAATGTAAATAACTTTTAATTCTTTGCAAGTGTGGCTAAAAAGATTCTTGTTCTATATTTTTTTTCTCAGATGTTGGCCTCTTCCAAATGCAATGAGTCCTTGGTGGATAGTCAGTGCATAAATTTGGATGCAACTTTCCATACTAAAAAAAAATTGTGCTAAAATCAAAACAAAAACATTAAGAGAACAAAATTTAAAAGGTCATTAAAAACAAAACACAAGAAAAGGCTACAGAAAAACTTTGTGGTAGAATAGTACACACCTAAGTCCTTTCCAGCCTTCCCCGGAATAAGCAGTGATCAAGCTTTGCTCATAGCTCATCCGATTCAATAAGTACCTAAGATGTGCCCTGATTTTGGAATATTCATCAGCCACAATATTTTTTCCTCTTCTCTTTTTCCTTCTTTTCCCTTTTTTATCACCAGTGGAATTAACATTACCTGAATTATTACTTGATTCAGGAGCTTTAGGTTTCTCTTGTGATCTTGACCGGAGAACTCTATCACTACTTCTCAAAGATCTTAACATATATATCTTCCTTGACAATCTTGAAGCACTCTTACCACTAGGTCTACCGCGTCTAGTAATACCAATCGCAACTCTAGATGGTGTTTCCAAATGTTCATTATCTGGGCCTTTGTCCTCATCATCATGAGTTGGTCTTGTTTGTTCATTTGCAGGAATGATGATACTGTCACCAGGAAGCAAGCCTGCATGTTTGATAGGAGAACTCTTGGTCACAAGTTGAGTAAGCGGCTCTGAATTCTTGATAGCAATGCCACTATATAATTCAGTGTCAATTCCCGTTGAATCATTTTCTGAAAGTTCAGATCCAGGCTTCTGTCTTTCTTCTGATGGTTCACAACAAGCTCTGTCAGAAAGTAACTCAAGTGTATGTCCAAATATAGTTTGTTGAGGGTATGAACTTTTATCAATCTGGTTACCCTTGCTTGCATCTCCATGCGGCGGACCCACATCTTCAGTACAAGAATTATTGGCTAGATTTTCAAGTGATGCTTGTGAGGTTTCATTAGCAATGCAGCTTGATGATGCAGCATTGATATTTCCAGGTTCATCCTGTAGATTACCAGAGTCAGTTGCTTTTGATGATTCACCATGCGTACACGCAGTATTCACACTTCTAGCACCTGGCTCGAGTTTCTGATCTATAGCAGTTAGTATAGGTCTTGAACTTTCATCAAAAGTAGCACCCCTGGCATCTTCGGGAGGTGGATCCAAATCAGTAAAAGAATTGTTTGTTACATCTTCATCAAAAGTACCGCTATCTCCGGCTTCAATTTGTATGATTTCAGACTCAAGCTTATGTTTCTCTTCCGAATATCCACCACAGTTGTATTCAGCAGTTAATTCATGAGTATTTTCCAGTTTAGTTTGTGAAGGGCAAGAGTAACTTTTAGTTTGAGAACTAACTTGTGATGGAGAAACACCCATGTTCTCAGCCTCAGACATATGCTATAAGTAAAATATATCAGCTCTCTAGAATTCAAAATTGAACCTTGTATTAGAAGGGTCTTCCCACAAAACTACTGTGACAAGAAAAAATCCGAGTCACTACAAATAGCATGGATGTTGTTCTACTATCTATACTCCATACACTTGCAGCAAACATCAAACATCAAACATCAGGAAATTTCTTGGAGAGAGATAGTAATCCTATCTCAACAAAGCAGCCCAAATAAGCAGAGCATGGACAAGGCAAGGCAGTGATTTATATAATGACTAGACGATCAAGGCATAATAGTTATTTCAAATGTTACCTTGTCTTTGCACAAGGAAATTCAACCAAATCTCCATAAGAAGACAAAGACTATTATCATTCAGTCGGTTACGTTAATTGTTCACTGTTCACTAATACAATGCAATTAAACAAGTTAAACACTACAAAACATACGCATCTCCATGTAAACGACGAGTCAGTTTAGAGACACAACCTTAATTGCACACTTGCAACAATTGGCATCAACACACATCTTTTTACCAGTTACTAAAATTCTGCAAACCTAGCTAGCATCAATTATCAGGAATAAATGATAAATTCTTGAATATAATAAATATTTGCCTCTGTGGTCGAAAACCTCTACCCTCATTCCCTTGCAATTATTTATCACTAAGCTAATAGGACCTAGAAAACATATTCCTCTGCTCACTAATTCCTCTGCTCTCTCTCTCTTTTTATGCACATTTTTACTTAGCAGAAACTAATCTATATATAGCTAGCTTGAGCATTAGATTGCAAAGCTAAAATTTTAAAAAATAATATCAATCTAAAAATCCAGTTGTTTCTTTCTTCTCTTTTCTTTTTTTGTTTTCTTGCAGTTTCTTGGCATCCAAACAGCTCAAAAAAGAATGCAAATCGATTAAGGAACTTCACTCGGGCGACATTTCTACGTTGCATTCCTTTTAAGCTCAAACAAAACAAAAGCATCAAAAACCACAACCCTCAACTTTTCTCGGCGGATTTAGTTTCTCTTTTACGGTTTTCTGGAGGAAAGGATAATAAAAAACGAATATGTACAAAAATGAAACTGAGATATTTTTAGTTTAGAGAACTGACCTTAGCCTTTTATTCTTGCTGCTTATAGTATTAGTTTCTGCACAGGAGAGCAAAACAGAGTTTTGATGCGGAGAGAGGAAGAGAATTTTTTAGGAGCGAAGAGGAGGAAGAAGAAAAAAGCGGTTGATAGTGGTGGTGGTGGTGGAAGAAGCCTCTAAATCTGGGCCACCGTCGCTGCGAAAGTAAGAAAAAGGGCTTTCTGTTCCTGCCCTTGTGCGCTTTCGGTATAATTTTTGTGTGTTTCCCAATGTTCCGTTTTATGGGCTGGGCTTTCCTTTTTTAATATTTGCTCTCTTATACAGAAAGGCCAGGTGTGGGCTAGTTTGCGTTTTATTTTTATATATTGGTCCGACTAGCCTGAAGTAGATAAATACGGCCTTCTTAGTAGCTAGAGTCTGCGCCTATTTTTCGATGGCTTGTATACGTGGGCTCAGGCCTGTTCTGCTAGATTTATTGATAAAAATTGCCTTAAAAAATGATTCCAGCCTTTATTTTGTTATCCATTTGGATTCCTATTCCTTCCTTCTATGGAAAGTTTTTGATGAGGTAAAATGTTAACATGATAAAGGGTTATAAATCTGGGATCACGTGACTTGCATGTGCCCACATGCATTAGATTGGACGGTGGAAAATTAAATTAAATTTGTTTGCATTTATTCCAGATTACACGTTTTCTTTCATGTTTAAGAACTGATATTTTATATACTATGGTTAATATATACAGTTGACACCATTATTATATATACCAAGTCAGAAACACATGGACTCCATCACAAAAACAACTTTAAAATATTACAAATTTGCTATATATAATTATAATGAATTTAATATTCAAAGTGCCCTTGTAATTAATTTATATATCTTCTTTTTTTTTCTCCTCTCCCTCCCCTCTGTCTCCACTAATTAACCTCACAAGATTCAGGCGTGTAAGGTTTAAGTGTGGGTGGGTTTTTGCTAGATGTGCTGGTCTGGCTCAAGACTTGGCTCCGTCGGTGCATGGTACGCAGGGCTAATTTGTTGGTTCTAGTAGCTTGGCTGGTGATGGTCTGTGATTGTATAGCTCGGGTGTTTAGGTCTGGCTCAGTACTCTTGGAGTTGTTGCGGGTAGTTTGTTATATATGATTTTCTTTAAAAATAAAATAATTTTTAATCTATCAACATCAATTGTGGGTAGCTTGTGGTGATTTTCTTTAAACCATCAAGATTCAAGAAGAGTGGTGGTTCAGGAGACAAGAAAGTGGAAGAAAGTGGAAGTTAGGGATTTGGAGAGATTAAGAATTAGGAATTTGATGATAGAAAAAAAGGAACCTAAGTTGTTAATATACGAAGGCATTTTTGTATTTTCATCAAAATTTAAAACTAGCTTTGACTTAGATTATAATCTTTTTAAATATGTAGAGAAAAGGGCTAGCTGAATGATTTGTTGCACCAACTTATTATACTAACTTGAGCATGAACCAGGGTTCAACTTATTTCACTGTTCTTGAGGGCTCTATGTGATAGATTTCATGGGAGGGACTATAGATCTTTCCCTGGGAGGATGTTCAACTTCAATATTGTTTTCTTCCTTTATTTTCATTCTTTAAACATCATTAAATTTCTTAAGGGTTTATGTATCGAGAAGCAAATCTCCCTCTAGTGAAAGTACTTAACAATTCAACTGCTATATCCAGGACTTGGAGCTCAGTTCTTTAATTTTTCTTAAATACGAGGAAGCAAACAAAGCCATGAGATCATAACCTTAATCGCCACTAATCTCGAGCCGAATCTTCGACTCAAATACCAGTTTATGAGGGAGTTGTTTGAGTTCAAGAAGATGTATAGGCCTTAGCATCTGCATTGAGCTTGCACGCATAAGAGCTTACGTATGAGGATGAATTAACACCACCTCCAACCTAAAAGCCTAGACTAGGGGGTTATGGTTTTATCTTCTGTGTAAGCATTTATCTTCTTACATTCCTTTTCTAGGTGGTATAATTACATGTATACCTAACAAATCTTCCCCTCACATGGAAGTCTAGTCTATTTAAACACAACTCTCGTTCTAAACGAAGTATTTAATATTTCAAGTGCGGTATTCAAAATTTGAAGCTTAGCTCTTTTGATTAATCAAGAGGAAACCATCAAAGTTATTGGAGCCTAACCACAAATATCACTCGTCTCGAGCCACACCTTCGAGTCTAGTATCAATTTATTAGGAAGCTAGGCCTCGGTGTTTGTATTGGATTTGCACTCATGAGGGATTACACATAAAAGATGAGTATTACCTCCAACTCATAAGTCTAGATTAATGAGTTCCATGCATCTTATATAAAAACACCTTTCTTTTTTTCATTATGAAATATTTACTGGTATCAAATAAAATTAATTAGCAATAAGTGAAAGTTTTCATTTTATTACATGTACAGTGATTCAACAAGATTGTATCCTACCTAACCAGAACATATATATCAACAAATAACCCATTTCAGAAATTTCAAAGGGAAATGAAAAGGTTCTGTTAGTGGATCTCGTGTCTCCTCTTAGAACAAAACTCAGTGGCTTCCATCAAGACAGCAGTTTGAACACTATATGCTTTGACTTGGCCTGTCTAATGGCAAACATATCATCTGAAACGAGACTGTGTGGTTTGTTGGGTTTTAACTAATTCAAATCTTCAATAATTTCATGTGGTACCTACCCAAATGGATAATCATCCAGCATTTTCTGAAACCCTTCTCTTAATCATAAGCATTAAAGTACATAAACTTATGTTCTTCGGACTTCTATTGGAGTAGGGTTAGCAACCTATCAATCATAATTCACAATCTAACTCGTAATAGTGTGAGATACTGATCTAAAAGACTTTATGACAAAAGGAAAGCAGCATGAAAGTAAACCCCCACCATCACGTCTTTCTCAAGATTTTCTTCCATTTACTACCCACTTCTAGACCAAGAATTCTGTAGCGGAACTTTCTTCGAACTTCGTAATCTATCATGAATATGATTTTGAAAAAAGAAGAGAAAAGAAACACATATAATTCATCATATTTTCTTAAAGAACTAACTACAATGCATGCTAACTATTATATAATAAGCTTTACCATGGGCCAACTTTTTTTTCTTGGTGAAAAATCACGAACCAACCAGAGCACTAAAAAACTGTCAGAAATTGGATAGAAGGGAGAAGTTAATTAATTGATTGTTGAAGAATATTTTAGCAACTCGGCTCAAAAAATTGGACCACACAGGAGCAGGTAATACGTAATTTCAAAGTTGGCTGGCTAATTAATGAGGCCGGATGGTCCCTTGTGTAATCCTTACGTTGGACAAAAAATGAGTTGGCTCATGACATTAACATACCAGATCAATTGCTCTTGGAATAACACAAGAGCGGCAAGCCTACATAATATATCTCCCAGAAACACTCCATTAGAGAAACAGGTCAGAAATGTAGAGTGAGTGGTCCTGGTTCTCACCATCGATCGGCCGATTAGATTAATATGTAGCCCTTGGGTCTTAATTATAAATTCCACCACACCTGCTGCTTAGGAAAGTCCCAACATATTTTAGGAGTTCGATAGGATATGTAGGCATCACATGAAGAAAGAACAAAATTTATAAGTGGTTGATCGAATTGTATGGCATTTAATGTAGTAGTAGCTATCAACCGGCATAATAGTTGGGAAAACATGGATCTTCAATTAAAAAAGAATATATGCAATCTCTAGTTCGAGGTGTTAGAAATTTTTATTAATTAATATGGTTTAATTATAATGGTGGGTATATTAACTGTTAAAAAACCATGCATGTCAACTTAATTAAAATTAAAATTGTTATGTAAAGCTTAATTAATCAGGAATTGATGGTTTAGTTTTATATTATCTCTAATATCAACTAGCTTGCCTTGGTTTAGAATGGGAGTCATAATTTCTTGAAGGGTTCAAGTCATTTTCCTTCACATGGAATAAATGATAAAACTCTGAAATTAAAGAAAGAAGCAAAATATATATTCCTTAAAAGTGGGTGGGGGAATCAGAGGAAAATACAACAACGTCCGTTTAATTATCTTTGTGTGGTGTGATTAAGTTTCCTCGAAATGCTAGAATATTTCTTGATGCTCTAAGCTTACATCCACATCATTTCCATGACAATTCTATTTGCAGACAATCCTGTTAATTCACTGAAAAGAAAAACGAGAAAAGTTGAATATATATGAAAAGTATCAGAGGACTCGTGGTTAGGTTGAAGTCTGCGTCATGAATTTTAAGAGCTGCCTTTGTGCCGCTGAGCAAAATCTCAAATTATCCGAAACAAAAGAGAGAGAAAAATGTTTGAAGGGGACACAAGACTTTTCTATCTTGACCTTGGCTATAAAGTGTAGCTGCCGGAGAGTTGGGTTTGAATGTTTATTTAAAACGGTGATAGTTGTTTTTTAAAATATTTTTTTTAATATAGTATATTTTTTATTTTTTAAAATTTATTTTTGATATTAATACATAAAAAAATGAAAAATATCAAAAAAAATTAATTTAAAGCAAAACGAATATTTAATTTTAATAAAAATTAGGTTAAAATTCAATAACAAATATATACATTAATTGTATATTTTGAGAAACTTGTACAACTAGACTTGTACCCATGACAGATTATAATCCACCAAAGTCATCAAGTCACACACTAATCTGGTTAATTCCATTTTTTTTATGCTTTTACTAACTCTAATTCATGACCTTTCTGGGTTAAAACAAATATCCATACTCTCACTGTTTTTCCAAACTACGGCAAAACTTGGAGAAATCTTATGATTCTCATAAAGTTATTAGTTATTTTTTAAATCTATTTTAAAGAAAAAATAAATACAAATAAGAAAGATATTTATATCATTTTTAGCAAATCATGAATGTTATTTTGTTTTTATTTATGTATTTGTTTTTTTAAATGAATTTATCATGTAATCAATAGAATATTACTAATAGCAGTACTGGCATAACTATATACGGCAAAGGATGTCTAGTTAATTAATGCTTAGCAGTCTGGGTAGTAGATTTCAAAGGAAAATTATATAGTAAAATGTAGAATTATATAAAAATCATGAGAGGATTGTCGTAGGTTACTGTAGCTCAAGGTTCCTTGAACTTTCTATTAAATTAAAAATATGTGCTTAATAAATTAAGTTATTAGGATTATCTAATTCCTGCTGTAATATATATTTCAAACTAATAAGTTTTTTTTTTCTTTTTTTCACTTCTCTTTCCTTGCAGACGACGCTCAAAACATTTGGACTACTAGTTATATATCTAGAAGAAGACCAAATATGCTATGGTCTTTGCTTAATTGTTTTCATTTAATTTGTACTTCTGTTCAATTAATCCGTTTCTGTCGGCAATCGCTGCAAGTGATGATCATAAGCATGTTTTAGACCAAACAAATATACGTGGAAAAGATATAAACATGTCAGAAAGAAAAAAAGTGAACTACAAGCAAGGTCCATTACATCTGAAAGAAACATTTCATGTACTAGACAAACAGAGTGGTCAAGGTCACACCCTTTCCACAGGTTAAGTGAACCACAATACAATACCTGACTCTGAAACATCCTTATCAGTAAATAACCTTTAACAGTTGGTCCCAAAAGCTACCTAGCTAGCTTTTCTCAGATGTATTCCTCGCTCGAATGAAAGACCAAGAAAAAGAAGAAATCTAAAATTAATAAGTAATCTATTATTATTCTACATTCGAATCCATTTGACTTAATTAATGTGGTTGGACGCTCCCAAAGAAATCACCTTCTTCTTTCCGGGGCCCAACGTGGCAAAGCTGGGCTAAAATGCTTGGATACCACCCTAGAATCAAGCAACTCCATGATCGGAGTAAAATTGACGCACCTTGGTACCTTATACTGATTAATGGATGCCCCCCTTGAAATCGCATAATCCATCAGCTCCTCAAATGTACCATTTTTAACCACACGTATCTCTAGTGGTCCAATTGAATTATCTGCGACTCGACCTTGTCGATACACCGAGTTCAAAGATTCTTCCATGGCAAGGCAACATTGGTTCAGTACCTCGTCACCAGGAGAGTTTGCTGAGTCTTTGACCAATAATTCCCAGTAAATCACATAGTGCCCTGGAATCGTCTTTGTATCGGCATGGCTTGTGTATTCAACTACACTTGTGTTGAATTCACGTAGAAGTTGCGATGCATTCTCGACGGCCTTTTGTAACTCGGCCTCATCTGTTTTGTCTGAGTCAATACTGAGCAATACATTCTTTCTTCGTACGAAATGGAATTGAGGAGCTGAGTTGTGGAACCCAGTAACTCGAAGGATGTCACCAACTCGATACCTGTATAAACCGGCGTAGGTTGTGATAACAAGCTCGTATTCTTTACCCAATTCAACATCAGCAAGATCAACAAGTTTTGGAGTTGAATCCTGGCTGATCTCAGCAGGCTCATGGGGTAAAAACTCAAAGTAGGCCATATTCGGCATGATTGTGTAGCAAACTTCTGATGGCTTGCACATTGGGTTGAGGTTCAACCCAAAGTAACATTCTGAAGAGGCATACATGGTGCATGCTTTAGGTAAGCCACCACTGTAGTAGTCAAGGGTAGGGATATATTGGGCCATGGCTCCAGTGACGATTACGTCAAGATATTTGGTATTAGGCCAAATTCTTGTAATGATCCCTTCCCAATTTTCCTTACCACACTCCATCCTGACAAACTCTGCGAGCTTTGGGTTCGGTTTCAGAATATTCACCATGCAATCTTTGACCGTCGGGTCAGTGATTTTCTTGTTTAGCATTCCTGACTCGATATCATCAGAAAGTTCAAGCCAGTGAAGCTGGAGAAACCTTATAGCACGGAGGAGGCCGGAGGCAAAGACTGCACCGACCCTGAGCACTTGTTCGCGCTCTAGAAGGCCACAGAGCATCTGAGTGTACATGCTCTGGAATGAATCTGCACAAAGAATGGCCTCATTCGGGCTTGTGTACACGTTGTAAGGATCATATGGACGTGTCTTGAAGTGGTCACTCTTGTAATAGCTTGTAAGCACCGGACGAGCCAAGAGACCTCCTGGGGTTCTTGTTTCAGATTTCACAAACAAGAAGTATAAGCCTTTGCCTTTGTCTAACCCAGGCACGTAACTGTTGCATAAAAAAATTGCATTTTTATCAGTATAAAAGTTATATATAAAAAAAAAATCACACATGCATGTGAGCTGAAATTAAATGAAGCTCGCATAATTAACATGAACGCGTTTATTGGAAAAAAAAAATTTGGAACTTACAGGTTCATTACTGGCATGAGTAAACTATACAATAATTGGCGACGATCCAGCTCTTGTTTAATTGTTGGCATGAGCTTTCTTTCACCAGCAGATGTCCCGGAACTATAAAAAATCAAGAAGACAAAAACTTAATTAGGCCAAGAATCACAGTACACAAGGAAAGTTTACAAGTAATTAATATAGTTGTATAAAACTCACCTAGTGAGGAATTCTGAGATGGGGTGAGCTGATAAGATGGAAGAGCGATCTCCATTAGCAATTCGTTGAATTTCAGGCTGAAGATCCTCGTATCTAATCATGGGGATTTTAGACTTAAAAGTCTCACGGTCAATTGCACCATCAAGATTGAACCGTTTTAAGTACTCAACCTCGGAGTTTTGGGTCAAGATTTTAGCCAAAACATCCTCTTGAACGGAGTCAGCATTTCTAGTCATTTCCTCAAGGAATTGAAGAGCTTTAGCATCTTTCTCACACGCTGGAGGACCAAGAGGTGATGAAAGAGCATTATCAACAGCCATAGAGGGAGGGGAAAGAAGAAGGAGGGTAATTTAGAAGAAGGAAAAATGTGTTTTTAGAGAGAGAAAGAGATGGGGTGTGGTATATTAGTTGAATTAAGAAGTTGAGAGTTGAAGTGTGAGAATGGAGGGTGGCTTTGCTGGGCTTTATATAGGTGAATTAAGCCAGTCGGCAGTGGCCTTACGTGAAGGAAAATGGTATGCCACGTCATGAGCCATGTAAGAGTGGGACCTAAAGGGGCAAAAGGGAGATTGGAAGGAAGCTGACGGACTTGATTGGGATTTGGGAAGGGAAATTTTAGACACCAACAAAACAATTGTCCTAGATAAAATGTTGAGTTACCAGGGGACACAGTGGGTCCCACAAAACGTAGACATGGCTAGAAATAAGGCGGGCATGTGGGGTTAGGTGACCGCCATGTCAGCGAAGAGATGCGGGGCAAGATGTTATACGCGTCACCCACCACGCGGCTGCTTTTGGGGCACAGATGCTGGTCATCGACGGTGACTCATGGCCGGCGTGTGAGACATTTTTCACTGTTATATTAGCTTTCCAACGTGAAACAGATGCGTCATAGAGTGCTAATAAAATTTCTCTATTTCCTCGGTATCCTGCGCATGGACCGTACATGTCACTAAAAGGTTTTCTTCTTCTTTTTAAGCTATAATAGAGCCATTTTTTAAAAAGAATATCAAGAATAAATTCTGTCATTCAAGCAGGTAGATAATCTAATTCATACACATTCAAATTCAAATTCAAATTTAAGTAGAATATTCAGTTTGAGCACCGATTTGCAAGTATAAAGGTTGTCACCTCACATCATGCATGGCTTAAATAAGAAGATGTATACTAGTTGTCAAATGCCAGCCGAAACCGTTTACTAAAGAGAGACAAACATTGCGTACTGATCCTGTCCTCAAAATTGCGTGCTCCTACGTAGCCAAACTCGTCAGGATTTAGGAACTCGTATGCCATTCTAAATTAGCCTCTTCTTTTTGTCAAAAACGAGACAAGGAAAAAAAAAAAAAAAACAGGGAACTTCAAGTGGGCTGGTGGGGTGGGGGCGGGGGATTCTTCTGGTGAATGTTGTTTTTTATCTGAAAGTTGGCCTGGCTGCCTTTTAACAATTTAAAATATGCTACGAAGTATCGTGAAAAAACTATGCCCTGAAGAGTTCATGATCAAAAGTGGAATTCATACAAAAACAAAAACAATCGGTTTGATTCATCGTTAGTACTCATATATCAGAAATGGTCTGCTGAACATTAAAAAAAAAAACGGTTGTTACATTTGTTGTTCAATAAAAAGATTATAGAGATAAACGGTATACTTGCGGCTCTGTTGCGTATTTGATAGACACGACACATTATTTTAATTTTGTGCGACTAACAACATGAATCCAGCTTGAACTACTGGAGAGTAACAGCAAAAATCCTCAATTAGTTTATCCTGTTGGCCAATACATTATAAGTTCTTAGTGTCTGGAGCATATTTATTAATCCAAGTACGGAAAACAATGGGCATTCTCAAGACACAGCAAAGATTTAATTAGGATTGGAACACAACCTCCACGGGATTCCCAGCCTGTACTGTAGTACAGCAGGGGCAATCACGTGTGTCTTATATATTTCCTCTGTGGTTCCTTCACTTCTTGTTTTATTTTTATTTTTTTTAATATGATGGGGAATAATCTGGGAAAAATAGTGCAGGTATGTTGTTTGATTGATTGTGCGCTGATAACTGAGAAAAAGTATGTGTTAGAAATATAAGTTCCGAAGAACATCAGCACTGTGATAGTATTAATCCGAGGATTTACTTTCCCAATATTTGAAATGACATGAAGAATCCAACATTAACTTCGACATACTTATATCAAGAGTGAATAAATCAATTAGTCATCGCACGCACGAACACTCCACTGTAGCTAGCGCACCGAGCAAGATCTGCATTGCATATGGCCTGTCTACGGATGGCGACCCCTTGCCAGAATTAAAAGAGACAGGCATGGATAGTGCATGTCATTTTGCTTGCTAGAATAGTTAGCCGAGTGCCAAAAAGTTAATACATGGGTCCTCTTCGCTTTATTATTGGTTCTAACTTACATTAATTAGATATTGTAATATTGGGGATGATACAAGCAACCCGAGACTGTTGCATCAAATTTGAATTGCTAACAATTACTATATAAAAAAAAAAAGGAGTTGTCCTAATTGTTAAATAAGAGGCATGTTTCTTTCTTAATCATTGGCATTCAAACCTAAAGTTATATTGTGACAAAAAAAATTCATATTAATTTCATTGTCAAATGTGGATCATAGTGTATTTCTTGACTGGATAGGCTTAAATTTACTGCGAAAATACTTATTTCTGATTGAAAAACTTCTACAAAAAATTACCTTCTGGATGTACACTGGATGATGTCCCAGCCAAGGAAAGTTTAGGTATATAAATGTTGGAAACTTGTTTTAATTAATAATGGATGAATAAGAAATTAATCTCAAATAATATTTCTCTTGGTTTTTCTACTAAAAATATCATTGATTTTTTGGATATAATTCTTGATTTATAGTGACTAATCAAAATTTAGTGGTGATGAGAAATAATTTTTATTAATTCTTTAATCTTTTTAACTTTTAAAATTTTCTATAAAAAACGGTGGATAAAAGAGTTGCGAACTTGAATTTTTAGATTTTACACACTCTTCCTCGCACCTCATTTTTTTTTGTTTTTTTATTTTTTATTTTATACTTTGATTTTTCTTCTAAATTTAGAGCTCATGTTTATCTTATTGAGAGATATGCTAGTTAGTTACATAATCTTTAATTCAAGGCAATGTTTGGGATTATAATAGAAGTTACTTTTCAAATTGTTTTTTGCTTGGAAATGCATTAAGATATATTTTTTTAATTTTTCTAAATTTTATTTTTGATATCAACACATCAAAAGGATCAGAATTTTTCAAAAGCAAGGTTGAACTGCAAAAAAAAATATTTTTTTAAAAGTGCATCTAAATCAATGTAATGTTGTTAAAATCTTGAAAGATATATTGCAAATATTTTAATTGTAAAAGTGAAGATTTATAAAGTTTTAAGAACAGACAATCATCATTGATAACAATAAAAAAAATTATTATTTTAAAATGCTTCAACGAGAAAGTATCATTCTTGTTTTAATTTAAACATATTTAATTTTATTATTAACATGCATGCTAGATTTTTTTATTTTATATCAATTACAAATTTAAATATATGTCTTGCATTATGCATACCGCACAAATATGTTTGGCAAATATTCAAACATATACACCAAACATATATTTAAGCATAATTAAAGCATGTTTTTCATTAATTATATTTTTATTTGAGATAATAAATTAAAAATCTTTCCTCGCTAATATATAAACTTAGGAACTTTAATTCTACAATAAAAACACAAGTGAAGCATTACGAAGAACGGAGAGCTGAAGCTGTGGAGTTATGCAAGAACGAAGCTCAATTTATTCCGTTGGAGTTATATAAAGCTTTATAACTCCCATTCTCAACAGTGAAATTGAGACCGGGGTGTTTGGATACGAAGGGGGAGCATAATCGATTTTGCTGCCTATTTCTCTGTTTAGGTTTTTATGGAAAATTCAGCTTTAGAGACCTTGACTTGTAACAGCTATCTAAATCAACGAGTGGCGTGTAAATGTTTTTTTCCCTCTTTGTTGAAAAATATATGGTACGGGGACGGGGGACCATTAATCCACTGAAAAATTATTAGGGGCTTTTACTCGGCAAAGCTTGCATCATTACTCGATGATGAGGCCATGAGACCCTCAGGCTATAGATTATTAGAGTTATGAACTGATTGGACACAGACTTGTGCCTCAATAAACAAATTAATGACACCACGAAACCTTTCTTGTTATCAATATTTAGCTAATTAATTGAAAGGGCGTCTCCATGAATGGCAGAGAATTTTAATATATGAGCCTGATCGATCGTTGCGCTGCGTGTTGATGCGTTTTGGAGTCCAACAACACAAAAACAAATTGGATTAGCCTCTTCAGCCCTGACATAGGGCAGTGATATACTCTAAAATATTTATGTACGATTCTTACGTGAATTGAAATCAAAAGATTAATAAGGTGAGGAGATTATGTAGCGAAATTGAAACCAAGATGCCTTTGGAAACATTAGACGGCAAAACATGTATACGTCACTTTCAATTATAGATGGATAAATTAAGACCACTTGGGTATGGTTGTCCAGATGTCTTTTTATGTAGGTTAATTACAGAGATATTATTGTTTTCAGAAGGGTGTGTAAAAAAGAAAAAGATTAAAATATATAAATAAAAAATCTCGAACAGGGTCCTAAAAACAATCCACCGTTGATTGGTGGTAGGTCCTGCACTGACCAGGCGGCCAAAAATATTGATGTAAGAAGACTCAGTGGATTCACTAAGGAAGTGGAGCAAACGTGGAGCTGAACAGGAAGGATGGTGGAAGGTGAAAACCGACCTTTTATTTGCCTCACGTTTCTTGAAGTCAAGAATCCATGGTTGCTAATACAAGCTGCTGCGGTCTGGTCCAATATATGTGTTCGTTAGGCCACCAAATATTTGCACGTGAAGGTGGATTGGAGGGGACAATTTGCACCCATGGGCATCAAAGACGGTCCCTGTGTTGCCAATTCACGTGATGCAAAAGTGGCCATGGTTTTACCGTGCGCGCATCGCGTCGTGCTATATGGTCTTTCCACTATTTTTAGAGCATCTACAACAGATATGCTAAATGAAAAGGCCAGAAACAAAAATATATATATATATTATTTAAACTTTTCAAAGTTTATTTTACATGATCAAGGGAGTGCTAAATAAAATATTATTTTACCTTTCTCTTATAAAAATGTTATTGTCGTGTATCTTTTAAAAATATCAAAATACTATTTATTATAATAATATTTTTTATTATTTTTTTAATCTATGTTTTTCTAGTTTGTTTTTTGTAAGATTATTTTAATTTCATGTGCCGTATGATACGATTGGCGTGTTATTCAAATTGACTCAGATCATTTTTATTATTATTTTTTAATTGATTTTTTTTAAATTTTATCCTTTAATATTGGTTTCATAAAGAATCGCTTGTGTTATTTTTATACATGTCAAATCAACCTGGTCATATCAAGTTATTAAAATAGTTGTGTATCAAATAAATTAAAATATTGATGGCTCTTCTAATTTTTTTATTTGAGAGCATATAAACAAAAAAAACCTTATTTATTCGATTTAAAAAATATATTATTGATTTGCTAAATAACATGAGATGAGATGCTCCTAGAGGATTCAAATCCTTTGTATTGCCTTTTATCACTCTTTTTCAGTCAACTATTACCTTTCCAGTAATTGTTACCAAACCTCTTTTTGACAAAGTCTTTCAGTGGAAGACAACAAGAGAGCAAGATTTTGTCTTCTGGCTTCTTTCTACGAAGTTTCCCTCCTTTGCTTTGGTTCGATTGGATTACAAAGAAGTTGCTTTTTGGATATTATCACTTAGTGTCTTTGTTTGTTACAGAGTATCACTGTCCACTACGTTTGGTAATTGGGCAAAGCAAAATATCACGGGAAGTTAAAACTATTGATAATCTAAACTTATTATTATTATTATTATTATTTCCATAGAGGAGCCAGATGAGTCATAACAAGTTCATTTGCAACTCCAAACTGGTCGATAATTAATAAAAATGAGAATAATTGTTATTATGAATATGGTCATTTCTTATAATAAGGAAAAACAGTGAAAAAAATTCTGAAGGGTGTAACTCAATTGGTCATATCTTGAATTTTTTTTTAAAATCACTAGCTCGAGTCTCACAAACCTCAGAGCCACTGGAAATTTACATGGTCATTAACTTCAGAGCCCGTAAAATTAGTTGAGGTGCATGCAAACTGGCTCAGACATCCACGTTAATAAAAAAAATAAAAACCAGTACAAAAATAGATAACCGGAACAACAAGCATGTAAAAACTATTTTGTACGGGTTAAATGGGTGTTTGGCAATTCACGGTCAAAATATTATTTGTTCAAAATTTAATTTTTATAACTGCCTATAAAAATAATTGATTTTAAAAAATTGAACTCAATTGGAAATGGCCGTGTTGAATTGACCTGATGAAAAATACATGGACTTATTGATGAATTTATAAAAATAGAGGGTGCAACTTAGTGGGTTTTGCATCCTATTTCTACGAGCGGTTTTCCTTTGATTTTTTTTCATTATAGTTGTAATTAATTATATAATTAGATTACTTGATGGTTCTGAATTATATATAATTGGAGAGGAAAAATTTAAAGAAATGTAGCTGGATATTAAGCTTCGAACAAGAAGAGCAACATCGAGCAGAGAGGGGCCTAGCTAGAGGCAGCATATATATGGTGCGTTGGACTTTGGTGGCAAAGGCAAAAGCAGAAACAAGTAACTGGAGCGACTTCAGCCCACCACTTTGGCAATGTCTGTGTGCTTTTCTTGATACACTGAACCTTCCCCTCGTACATATTTGACTGCTTTTTAATTCTAATTCATCCATGTCTGGTTACTAGCGACTCCAACTTGTACAGTGTTTTCCGTTATCTCTTAGCTTCTTTGGATTCAGCAATGAAAAAACACCGTGAATTCTCAGTAGCCACCTCGTTTTTACATCATCATGATTGTCAAACGCAATTCCATTAGAGCAGCAAACGGTTCGTATGGCTGGAAGCCTGGAGCCACTGCTCCTGACTTTGAACCGAGCTGGTCTTTGAGATGAACTTGTTAGTCAATTGTCATGGTCAAACTTGTTGGGCATTAGTCAAGACAAACTAAATTGTCAAACTTGTGAATGAGCAGCGTTAGGAAAAACAGGAGAGAAAAAATTGCGCCATGTTCAAATTATATTTTCTTTGAACGGGTATCTGTGTCAACTGAGACTAGACTATCATACTAATAGACTTGATGTCGGCGGAGCGGGATTATTTTTTTTACGCGTAGAATATTATTCAATTGCCACAAGTGTATTTAAAAAAAAAATACACGACTTAGATCATAGTTGGTTTTAATTTAATTATAAAAATAAAAAAACAATAATAAATAGATTAAATTTAAAAATAAAAATATCAAGATACCTAAAAAAAATAATAGTTAATAATGACAATAATTCCAGAGCTACAATTATTAAGTCTTTTTAATACTTGCACTCATTGGAGTAGATATTTTAACTCATGTTTAAAACAAAAACGGTGACCTAAGGAATCGGACTCTTGTCAAATTTATCAACTTATAAAGAGAGACTCTGAAAAATATTTTATAGAAAAAACTAATTTGGACATGATGATCTCCCCAAACCTCATTGTGTTTCAAATGGTATTTTTTAAAATTTTGATTTTTTATTTAAAATTATTTTTTGGATCATTTTAATTTACAGATATTAAAATAATTTTTTTAAATAAACAAATATTATTTTAATATATTTATAAATAAAAATATTTTAAAAATTAACCTCTACTAAACCTATAAATATCCAAAAACAATGGACAATGGACAAAATTTTAGTGGGCCTCCATCCCACCAATAACTTATTTACGTATAATCACCCTCAAATAAAGGCCCAGGTTTATCCCAAGGCCTTAAGCCTGCAACTGGTGCTACAAGGGACCATGTTAATTATTAGACTGTTCATGACTGTAAAGCCCAATGCCTTTTTTTTTCTTTTCAGAGGACTGCAATGCCCAATTTGATATCCGGTTGATTGAAATTATAGTGTAAAATGTTTTTTTTTTAAATGTATTTTATTTAAAATATATTTTTTATTTTTTATATTATTACATTAAAATTATTAAAAAATATTTTTAAATATTTTTAAACTAAATGCTTTTTTGAAATACATTTAAAAATAATTTTAAACGTAAGAACAAAGCAGCTACAGGCATAGCGGAAGCAATAGGAAACGTGATTTGGATGGGAATTGGCAATCATCTCCTCGGCACTGTCACGGGAAAATGATTATAAAATAGACACAGGTGGAAACATTCTAGATGAAAACGCTTTTTAACTGAGATGGTAAAAGAGTAATTCTCTAACAATAGAGGTCTCATTCTTGTAATTACATTCTAACGAATTTATTTGATTTGTCAAAAAAAGAGATGGTGGAAGGTAGTAGTATGTATAAAAAGAAAGCAGGCATTCCTTTCCTTTCCTTTCCAACATGCATTACAAAACATCAGCATCGTATTAAAATATAATTACAACTCGATGAAGGCATGTTCCATCTTTTTTTATTTATTTTAATTAATATAAGTATTCAGACTAGTTTGTACAATCTTGACTAATCCCACAAACTCTAAAATTAATGATTATGTAAATCTTTGATAACCCTGAAATTTATAAAACTTGAACTTGTAATCTCTAAAAAGCAAATTCAAACAATTGAAATCTACGATTTACTTAAAACATAGCTGCAGCCGCGTAAACAAACGGACCCTTTATCTATATGCACTTGCAGTCTCGTGGTAGCTAGTGATTGATTGAGAAATGGAAAATATATTGAAATTATTTTTTAATTTTTTTAAAATAAAATATATTGAAATATTTAAAATAAAAAAGTGAAATTATTTTAAAAACACTTGCAAAATATAAAAACAATCTTACTCTTTTTTATAGTAGTGGAGAGTGTTTTATCTAAAAAAATTGTGTGTTTATTAATTATTATCATGTATTATATGAATCAAGCAAAAACATATCGAGTCTTGTTTGGATTCTACTAAATAAGTGCTGACTTTTGTGATATATTTGCTGATGTGTAACGTCACCCACCATTTCTCTTGCTTTGTACTTTTTGTCCGCTTCGAAGAAATATTGTGGCTCCAAATTTTCACTTTCCAGAGAGAAAGAGGAGAGAAAAGAAGAGGTAGAAGAAGAAGGGAAAGATATCTAAAAAGGTTGCGTTTTTAATGGCAACCTTTCTCTCCTCTTCTTCTCTTCCTCTTCCTCTGCTCTTCTCCTCTAATC
The DNA here is from genome assembly GCF_951802175.1 of Populus nigra. Lineage (NCBI taxonomy): Eukaryota > Viridiplantae > Streptophyta > Magnoliopsida > Malpighiales > Salicaceae > Populus > Populus nigra. Next base: position 9,137,247 of record NC_084870.1, on the reverse strand, counting down.
ACTATCCACATCAGACGCCGCCATCTTTCTCTCTCTCCTTCCCCTTCTCTCATCCTCTTCGCGCCACTATTACTGCAAATTCTAGAAAAATCAAAACCGTAATCCTTGCTTCGCCTGCTTCAGATTCTTCCTTCGATGGATTCGAGTTTAATCGAGAGTCTGCTGATAAGGTTGGTTAGTATCTCTATCTCTCCATCCTTTTCCTTTTCTCTTTCAATTGGATTGGATTGGACTTTGTTTTTTATATTGGGTGTTATTTTTATAGAATTAATTAGTTTTTGTTATGGATTTGATGATAGTTGATGGGATTTGTGGAGTTTAGGTTTAATTGAGCCTCTGAACTTGTTGAATTGTTGGGGATTAGATTTAAGGCGAAACTACCGAATTGGATACTATTGGCTTTGTTTGAATTCACGAGTGCTTTAATGAATGAAATTATGAAACAAATGGATTGTGATATGATTTGGGATGTAAATATGGTGCGCTTGCTTAAATTTAGGTGGTATGTTAGCTGCTGGTTTTGAATTTTGGCAAAATGCAAGATTTGAAGTGAACCGAGTTGTGTAACATTTGAAAGTTTTTATAGGGCAGGGAGAGCAAGTAAGAACTACTATAGATAATTCATCAGATGAAAGCTGTTTTTGTGGAATGAGAGTGTACATCGTGAATTTTCAATGATAAACTGGTTTGTTTTCATTTTGCAATATGAGCTGGGTCTATAAATTACATCTGTTTCTCTTCAATGTGACGAAGTTTGCATTTGGTTTGTGATTTTGTTTGCTACGCTCTATGCAACTACTGTTTCATGATTGGTCAATTTATTGATCACCTTGTTTTACTACCAAGTCGTGGTAGTTTTGTATGTAGACGATAACAAGCAACAGGAAAATCAATCTGCATGTTGAGTTCAAGATTGTTTGTAGTTGGTATTTGATTAATTGTTCAATTTATTTCTTGAAGGGTCATATGATATTCGTAGTGATTAACAGTGTAAATTCTTGCAGAAATCAGTTCTCTCAGATTTGATACAAGAGATAGAGCCACTAGATGTGAGCCTTATCCAGAAAGACGTTTCACCTACAACATTGGATGCTATGAAGAGGACCATCTCAGGCATGTTGGGCTTACTTCCATCAGACCGGTTTCAAGTGTTTATCGAGGCTTGGTGGGAATCTCTCTCAAAGTTATTGGTCTCTTCAATGATGACAGGGTATGATCAGTTTTCTTATACTACTAAATATTTCTATTCTCTGATGTCAGAAGGGATTGATATCAGTTTGGTAAATTTTTTTCAATTCATTGTTTTTGTTATTTAGCTTATATAGGAAGGTTGTTATTTGTCTAGGCCCATTTAATATCACATGATCAAAAGGGAAAAGAAGTTATTTGTGCAATTAATTCTTGGATGGTTAGTTGTTTGAACACTTTATGCAAGACATGATGTTTTGAGAAGCCTGCCTTTAGTTTATTCTTTTTTTACAATCAGTGTTATGTAACACAGTAGATATTCATGAATTGTTTTTCTCCTTGAATTTCAGGTATACGCTGCGGAATGCTGAGTACAGGCTTTGCCTTGAAAGAAACCTTGATATACACGAAAAAGATCTTGAAAAGCAAGCGCAAGAAAATTCAAGAAATGAACTTCAAAGGACAGCACTAGAAAGTGAAAAAACAAATCAAAGTTTTGGAAAGGATACTGAATTTGAAAAAACCATGGAAGACCCATCCAATAACATTGATCTCCAAGGCCTCGGTGAAATATCCCCCGAAGCTCAGCAATATATTCTTCGTTTGCAATCTTGTTTATCTTCTGTTACAAAGGTATGCAATAGCATTCTAGAACTCCCTTGGAACGCAGACAAGTCGTAGTTTATTTTCTTTATAAATTTGAGATGATAAATAATGGTTAAGAATGTCCCACACGGACCTGGATGCTAGTTTGTTGGTAGCATGGTAGCAGAATATGACGTACTTGGATGTCCAATAGGGGCGTCACTAAGGATGCAGCCTTATGGAATGGGAGGGTGTTTTCATAGGAATCCTCAGACTGTTGAAACGAAAAGCTTTGTTGATTTGAGATGGAAAGCTTTGTTGAGTGGAATTATATGAGTCGGTTTTAAAGCTAATCAGATGCGAGTTTATCTGCATCCTTGTGAGTATCATGGATTCTGGTGCTTAGGATTCTTTATGAGAACACCTTTTGTTAGGTTTTTGACTGCGTTCATGCTGTTTTAATTCTTATGAGGCTTGCATGTAATCTAGTTGATTATGTAAATATCACACATATATGAAACTTTGCATTTCCTTTTTCTAAAGTATCCTGAAGCCATGCATGTCTTTCTATACACATATCTTTCCCATTTCAAGAAGAGATGTGCTGTAATTTAGGAGAGAAGATGTTCCATTTCCAATGATAGTAGTTTTCTGTAGTCCTGTACTTTTTGATAATCACGTAACGTATCTTCTTTGCCACCATGTCCACATAGGTGAGAGAAAGTGATTAAATTTCTGACTCCGGAGTTAAATGTCTTTGGTGCCAATACTCCATGGTTATTATGAGAGTTTGATCGATGTGATTGAATGCTATTAGAAACAATTCATGTATTACTGTTTTGTTTTTTCACCGTTTAATAACTTATTTTTCTAATCTCAACATCCTATCTGGTGTTCTACCTCTAATTTGTTAATTTTCAGAGACATGCTCAGCATGTTTAAATTCCCACCCTCTTTTGCTAGGAATTAGAATATCCATTCCAGATAGGTGGTCTTGGTGCATGGAAACTGGCCCAATAATACCACCTGACCATAAAACCAAAAACAGAAAATTGTTTTTCTTTGCTGCTTTATCCATATGTTTTATTCAGGATGTATTCTTACCTTTTCTTGTCTGTTAAAGGAACTACATGACGTTAAGAGGAAAAGTGCTGCTCTTCAAATGCAGCAATTTGTTGGTGAAGAAAAGAATGATTTACTGGACTACTTAAGGTCACTACAACCAGAGAAGGTAATAATTATTCCAAGCTTATTTTCCTACAGAATATCTTCTTTAGAATTTTGCCTAATATTTTCTAATCACTGTATGCTTTACATGAATTGATCTCCACTATCAGATGCTGTATGCTTCACATAAGATGATTTCCACTATCAGATGCAGTGATTGCATGCTTTGTATAAAACTGGTTTTTTACAGGGTTTAATGCTCTTAGTAAAGTACTAGTGAGGTCTCGCTGTTGTTTATAATGTTTGAAAAAACTTGCTAATGGCTCAGCACATGAAAGTGGCAATTCTATATGACAATCCTTTCTGATATGTAAAATTTCTTGATGTTCCTGTTTTTTCATTAGAATAAGCTAAGAAAGTTTTCTTTGATGACCGTTCCAATAGAATACGCTAAGAAAGTTTTCATTAGAATAAGCTAAGAAAGTTTTCTTTGATGACCGTTCCAATAGTCAGCAGTTATAATATTCAATGTCTTTCTTTCTTTTTTTCCATCTTCTTTTGCCACTGTACCGAGTGTAAAGCTATTTTTATTGTCTAGCATCCAGTTTTATTTTCTCAATGTCAGTCCTGTTTCCGAGAATTTGACGTGCAATGATTTTTTATTTTTTGGTTCTCCCCCCCAGTGTTTGGTAAGGCGTTTTTCAGTAGACATAATGTTGCCCATAGATTTTAAAGCCACAAATATCTCTCTGATCCTGCAATTCCTTACACTAATTTCAATGTTCATAACCCCACTTTTAACTCTAATTATGTTGGTGTGTGTGTGTGTAAAGTGACGATTTACAGCTTTTGGTTTAACATTGTCCGTACTAGTGCAATCTTAACTGTAGCTACATTTTCCTACACGAGTATTTATGTTTTCAAAGTGTTCATATGAATCTGCTATGAGAACAACGTTACTATGAATTTTTTTGTTCTTTCATAACCACTGGAGCACAGGTGTTCTTTCTACTTGTGTTTAGCCGAGTGCTTTACTTATATATAATATAAGACCAGCTCAAGCAATGAACTGCTTGACTTATTTTAGATATGCTGCTAATATATATGGTTGTAACATGAACAGGTTGCTGAGTTATCAGAACCCACATCCCCTGAATTAAAAGAAACCATCCATTCTGTGGTCCATGGCCTTCTTGCAACCCTTTCTCCTAAGATGCATTCCAAGACTCCTCCGCAATCAGATAACACATCAACTGGATCACTAAATATTGGAGGTGATTGTGCTGAACTTGTGGAGAACACCTCACTTCATTTCCAGCCCCTCATTTCGTTGACTAGGGACTATCTGGCGCGTCTACTTTTCTGGTTAGGCTTTCTCATTGAACTCTTTTTTCACGATGTTTGCATTTTTCCCCCTGGCAACAGATTTTAATACCCTGCTACATCTGTTGTCTTTTATTCTTCAAGGTGTATGCTTTTGGGGCACTACCTTCGAGGTCTTGAGCACCGAATGGAGCTGATGGAACTTCTATCCTTGACAAGCCATGAAGAAAATGATCCCCGTGAAGATGAGCAAGTTGCTTGAAGGTGCTTTCTTTCAGATGCTTCGGATTGTAAATATTCAAAGTTTGTTTTGCAACATGAAGAGGCTGGAAGTGAGATGCAAGTATAGTCCAATTGAGCTCCTGGGGATAGATAGTTTCCTTACGTGTAATAGAATACCTTATTATATTTCAGCAGTATATTATCTCGTCCTTTTCTTTTTTCCGTCCGATTATCACCACACACGTGCACAAAGGAGAAACCTGTGCGTTTTTACTTTCATTTATGTTTTTAGCTAGTGCTGTTAGTATTGCAATTTTTTTCAAACGTTGTTGCAGCCTTGCAGGTGTGAGTATATCCAAGGAATGATCATAAGTAGGTCATTTACCAGTAAATGTGGAGGGGAGAAATCAAAATTTCTTCACACTTGTTACAAGCTGTGGTTTTCATAACCTCTGGTTATTGAGCCGAGAATTTGTAATTGCCTCTCACCCTTTCTTTTCTGTTTAATTACACACACACACACACACACACACGAAAAATGCAGGACTTATGTTCCATGTAGGGCCATGTATCCATATTTAATATTTCACCTGCTCATGTTAAACCACATATCAACATATGGTATTTTCATTCCTTTAATAGCTTGACATGTAAAATTAAGTGATTTGACAGTCCTACCATTTGTTTTAACAGACATGCACAAGTGTTGTTCTGGTCTAAGCAATAACAGTAAGAATCTGGAGTGACCAAGGCAATTTCTGTAAGAGTGAAGTAAAGAGAGAAGAAATACCTGGTGACTAAAGAAGATAGAAAGTCTCGAAGAGAGAGACAGAAGACGTATTTAAGAAAGTGGAGTTAAGGTCAATTTTGATATCAGCGCCATTGCAGGTGGCTGGCGGGAGATAAAAGCGGGAAGGGTCTTTTTTTTTTCTTGTAAATCACAAAGTAAATCTTGTATGCAATCAAAGAAGCAAGAAAAATGATCTAGCAAAAGAATACAGAAAGGGACATCTTATATGTTTGCTTTCGCAGCCACTGTCTCATGAAAGTAAACAATAATAGAGGAACCTTGTCTTTTCTTTTTTCTGTTTCATGATCATTGTTTCCGGGGGGACAAGAGCCAACATTGAAATTCATTATCAGTTCAAGTTGGCTGACACCATTTTCACAAATAATTCATGGAGCACCATTCTCAGATGATTCAAAGATGTTTCTATTCTGTCTATGAAGCATTTAATGCAAGGATCACTAGCATTCAACACGGTTCTCTACTTTATTTGAAAGAAAGGAGGAAAAAGATATGCTTAGTCGTGCATCTAGGTGATCAATAATTCAACTTGGTATCAATCAATGAAAAGCGCAGGGTTTTGCTCCCGCCCACACAGTCATACTCAGCTAAAGTCTAGGTGTTGTGATGGAAAAAGAATAAAGCATCCAACCAACTTGCATTACTAGTTAAAACATATAATTAAATAGACTGAATTAATGGTCTTCAGCGTTTGATATTACAATACGAAGGATAACCTGTGGAACAACTCTTTATGGCTAAGATTAAAAGGAAATGTAAAATCACCAGACGAACCTAAAACAATAAGATATATCATTCTAATTCCTATATGTCAGTTTAATATCATTTAATTAATTTTAATGATGACAGCACCACGAAAGTGGAGAATGAGCTTGTAACAGCGAGTAAGAGAATAAAACACTGGTTTCGCCCCACAGATTAATTGGGTTCTGAAAACTTCTAGCCGGTCTGAAGAATCAATAATAAGAAACACTTTCAAGAGGTAACAACAAAATCTGAAGAAGAGAAATGATCACCAAGAAATAGCTTAATTTTAAATAGAAGAAATTAACTAGCAACTACAGTGACAAAATTGGAGGGATATCCAAGTTTCAAGAAACAAATGAGAGAGACGTGCTTAATAGAGTGGAGTGGACAGTGAGGACGTTTCGAATTTTGATAGTAGCGTAATTGCAGATGGCGAGAAATGAAGGCGTGGAAGGTAAATAAATTAATATTAATAAAGACTTGTATCAGCATTTGGACCTGTTAATCTAGACTTTGAGCTGGCCTTTGACTTACAATTACTGGGCTTGCTGTGAGCTTTTAATACTGGGCTACAGACCCACTAGAAAAAATGTGTTCCGCTTGCATGCATCATCAGTGAATAAATTGCATCTTGCAAATAGGAGCATCAAAGCAAAATATCATACATAATATTAATGCTTTGGTGAATTTCATCTGGAAGCAGAAATTCAGCCAATACAACAAATAGTACAAGAGTTGACCGCGCCAAAATCCCATCCACTGGACGACGCCCAATGACAACATGGATCTCAAAATATGGAATAATCGGTAAGGTTTATATCAAATACAAGAATCAAATGACAATGCCACCCCAATATAGCAGCTGAGACTCATAGACTTGTACAGCATAAAGCTTAAGGATAGAATATCCGATCTGCTTTCTACAAACCGAACAACACAGCAATGGCAGTCAAATGAGCTGTGGCTCCATTTGCAGATTGTAACACACATGTTCTACGAGACTAGGATTAAAATCTCCTTGTACCAAAATGAGGTTACTATGACTTAATCTGAATCTGAAGAGTCATGGCTCTCGCTTTGTCGCACGCTCCTCCTGGTTTGTGCACTTGATTTAGATGAATTTAGAGATGATTCACCCTCGAAAAAGATTACTTGAGCTTTAGCCAATCTCTCCTCCAAATCCTCTGTGTTAAACTCATCTGTCCCTCCAAGCTCATCAAATCCCACCTGGACAATAAAAACAGGGCAGTCTAACTTTCAAAACAGCAGAAAAAAGGAGTGAATTTAGTCAACAACGCATGGCTATATATATAAATAACATACCACATAATCATCTACTTTGGCATTCTTTATAAGTGCAAGTGTTGGAAGAACAAGAATCTTGAGTTTCTCAGCCAAAAATGGACTTTTCTCAGCATTAATCTTCACAAAACGTGTCTCTATATGTTGCTTTGCCAGTATACCCATGTGCTTGTCCATCACCTGCAAATGAACTGTAAGCATAAGAACTTCTCCTAAATCTCCCCCTTTCCCAGTTTATGTAAAGGCAATACTAGTATCACTTTCACACACAAAGTAGCTCATCACATGCCGAATAGCTAGAAAGTAGTTAGGAGTTCTTTAGCATAACTATCTCTACAATGTTGGCAAGATCAAGCAATTAAGCAACGGTATTATGTTGCTATTTAAATGAGAACTAACTGCATACGTATTTGAATCAGTATATAAAACACAACAGATAATAGTTCTGGCATCAGGGAACCTCTAACTTTCATTAAGAACAATCCTATTTATAAATTGCCCTTCGCAGCCCATGTCAAGAAACAAAGACTAGCAAAACCCTGAACATCCACTCCCATTAAAAAAAGTTGAAAAACTTGCTAAATAAAACCTAAAAAACTCAAAATTCCAAGATTAAAATTCCTAGAAGAACAATGAAATTCCTTAAAACACTAAAACATCAATAAAAAAAACTTTCTTTAACTATATAAATGAAAGTGATAATGATTTCCAGTATTACCTTGCAAGGCCAATTATCGCGATAGAAATGGCAAACGACACGATCACTAGCTTTGACAACAGAGAAGAAATCCTTCTCTGATGGAATCTCAGTGTACTCGCCATGACCTAAAGAGATCCAACGGCTACGCTTCTCCGCCATTTTCTTCATTTGTTGCAAGCGTCTCTCCCTCAATGCCTCTATATCGTCGAGATCGAGACGATCTAAGGCTGCGATCTCTTCGTCGATCTTGTCTTCCACTGCCTTCGCTACAGTAAGTACTTGCTTCTCTATAATCTCTTGAACGTTAGGGTTTGCCATTGTTGGATGATTTCGGGAGATCTCTCTCGCTTGCACGAAACGAATTTTAAAAAATGGGAAATTGAAAGAAATGCAAGGAGATTTTTCGCTTGGACAGTTGCACTTCGGCAAGAAAATGGCTTAATGCATACCGTTTTGATCGAGTGTTGGGCTTAGTCCAGGTCCTTCACTTCAAGGTGAGGTCCATTTAACAAGTTCAGAACCCACATAATAGCCTCAGTTTTAGAAATTTGGGCTGATCTGAAAGCTTAGTTTTTCTACGATGTTTATTTATTTAATAATGGGCTTTGGGTACGAAGGGCATGTCCAGCAAGGACCCGACTACTATAGAACAGTACAGTCAGTACCTTCTTGGTATACATAAATCTGTCGGTGTCTTTGTTTTAGCCAATCGGCAATCAACAAATCAACCCCTGCCGCTCTACTAACCTGCCATGTCCATATATGAACGTTACTGCTCTCTATATTAACAGTTTATATGAATTGATTTAGTTATATAGATTAAGATTTATTTTATTTTTATGTTGTAAAAGTATTTAAAAAAAAATTATTGAAAATTAATTTTTTTAATTTTTTTTATATGCTGATATCAAAGATAATTTTATAAAAAAAATATTTTTTTAATATATTTTAAAAAACAATTATCTTTGAATAATTGAATAATTAGCCTTGATTCTTTGACTAAACAGATTCTACATTGATCATCCAATATTTTAATCTAGTTAGAGTATTAATTGATTTGTAAGGCACAACTTATTATATAATACTGTATGAGATTATAAAAAATGAAAATAAAAACCTTTTAGTTAAAATATTATTAGTATTGCTATTATTATAGCATATAAGCTTATATTCTCCGATAAAGATAAACGTAACATGTGATTCCATAAACTAGTAAAAAAAATTAATTGATTTAATTAATTATAATTAAAAGAGAGAAAAAACAAGAATCTTGAAATGTAGAGGGATTCTGATACCTGTTTAATTATATATAGTAATTAAAAATTGAATATATAAAAGATCACACACACATATGTTAACTGATGTACAATGCAAAGAAAGATATTATTTTATATAAATCTTAATGAAAGAAGAATAACAAGTTTTACACTGATATTTTCAGCTCATCATATTTTAAATTTATTTTTTATAAATTATTAGTTTAGGTAAATTTTAGAATCATTAAAAACTTACATAATCATTAACTACTTCAAGACTTTAAAAAATTAATTAAAATATGTATAAATTAATCTGAATATCTATCATTTATATATATATATATATATATATATATATATGAAAGTCAAGGAGGATTACTGAGATTCGTCCTCTTATCATGTCTAATTATTCTAGGCTCGAGAACTGTTACAGTACTAATTATTAAAAAAAAAAAACCTTAACAGTTTTGTCTACTCTTACTAACATGGTTAAAAAGAAAAACCACCTTCAGAATGAATCAATCATAGTGTTTGACATTGCCGTCAAGAAATACTTTTAAAAAAATTATTTTTTTAAATTAATATATTTTTAATGTTTTTATATTATTTTGATATGTTAATGTTAAAAATAAAAAAAATATTATTTTAATATATTTTAGAATATATATATATATATATATATATATATATATATATATATATATATATATATATTTTTGCATCAACCACTATCCTATTATAATTGGAATGTGTCTCGCTCTTTTTTCTCCTTTTTCCAACGAATTTTTATCTTCGCTCTCTCAAGATCCAAGATTGAACACGTGAAGAGAACTTAAACATTAAATTAATGGTTTTATGCTGCCGTAAGAGAGTTTTCTTGGCGTGTGAGGGTGAAAGTTTTTTTAAAAATGAATTTATACAAGACCCATTAAAATAATTATAATAGTATTTGGGATATTATTTCATTGAATGCTTTTCGGTTTCAAATTTATTTTCAAATAAGGTTGTAATAAATTCTCTAATATTATTAAATGCTTTTTCCACGGTCCTTCATTTTTTCCCCTATAGTTTATTAATTAGTATAATTAAACAGACATATCCAAAGATGTCATTTCATTAGAAATCATTCAATATTCAATTGTCATATAATAAAGTAAAAAAATAAATAAATCTACGTCTCCCAATTTTATGATTGAATCTTAGAATAACTTAGACAACTATTTTTTACATTTATCAACTGATATAATTCTTATTTTATTTTAGTAGAATAATACATGCATTGACCATGCTTGCACATTTATTTTTCTACGGTGACAAGAATTTCTTATTCGGCTGGCCCGCCAGCAGCCGAGCTCTAGTTTACTCTATTTTCTAACATCAAAACACTTCCAGTTTTTTATAGTTGTGTAAGAAACAATTAAGATGCTGAGATCCCAAATGCTCACATCAAAATCACAAACGCTATAGTGCATTGGGTTCTTTTGTTAAAAATCATAACCTCGACTATTAATGCTAGAATTGTTTAATTACACTGAGAAAAGCACATCAAAGATACAGATTTTATAAGCGACGATTAATACACATTTTCAATCATGGAAAGAATATAAAAGGTGTACATTTTCTGTGTACCAAAAAAATATATATATACATAACACACACACACATCAACCTCCCATGCTATTGGATGGGCAGGAATCCTGGCTTTTAGAGTATCCTTTGGCATTGTCACAAGATGCTAGCAAATTGACCTGCAAATTTTACCTTAAAATTATAAAATCTTAAAAGGAAAAGGGAAACAGGCAACAAACTTCAAATTACAAAGAATGAAGAGCAAGGAATGATCATACCTTAACAATTTCATACTTCGAGTTTGGACGCATATGAGCTGCCAATATACTCATGTTGAAATCCTGTGTACAGGGGCGTAAAAAACACAATTGAGATTCACTTAATAATTCCACAATGCACAAGCCTCAGCTTAGTAGTTTAACAATATACCAAGTAGAAGAGTGGGGTGGAGACCAAGCAGAGAAAGTAAAAATTGGCAGCTAAAAAGGAAGTTTCAGCAACAAGTAAAATAATACTAAATAAGAAAGAACATAGATGTTTAATGAGGTAAAATTCCCACAACAATATTTTTCTTAAAATCCAAAAACTGAAAGGGCTATGGTAAAAAAAAATTCAAATCTACAATTCAATAACCAAAATCAAGATGAAAATTTGTAGCAAAAGTAAACTCACCCTAAAAGGATCACCCCTCAAAGACTGCACATACATTGAAGTCCCTGAGCCTTTCCCCTGCAATAAAACAACAAATGCTCATTTTACAAGTTCCAGGAAAATGCGACCCTCCCTAGGCATATACACTCCGATATCAATAACTCCATAGCATTTCTGTCATTATATATGCTTCCACATCCCAATCAAAAACTGTGTTTAACATTTAAGAGTTTAATATAAAGCATTAAATGAAAATATGGATGTACCTCCAAGGATATGTCTCTCAGACGCCTTCCAGTTTGAGCACAGCAAACACGGACCACATGTTCATCACAACTCCCACTTATAATATAATCCCTTCCATTCATGTAGTAGGAACGGGTGTAATTCTGGTCACTTCCTGTAGGCTTTATGTCAAAACTCAAGTGAAGCCTCCCATCAACAGCCAAAAGTTGTCGAACCTGATACATTTCTACTTGTTAATCTCAAGACTCCACTAATTTCCTTAAAAGGAGTGACCAGAATTCTATTAAATATCAGAAATAATAATAATAATAATAATAATAAAGTCAGTGCACGAGTTATAATTGAAGGAGGGGAAATGAATATTTAGCAAGTCACCAAGCCCAAATTGCAAAAGGAGCATAAATTAAGCACCAAGAAGTTAGCTGTTAGAATTGCTTGAAATAAAAGAAACATGTCCATAAGTTTGAATCCTCGATGAATCACATCTGCGCCCTAATAAATAAATTCTACTCCTCTTATATCAAACATGGTATAATAGACAAGTCATGTCATCATAGGCAGCAAGCACTAATTAGATCCCCAGGTAATTAGGGCTCAACCCAAATGTTGATCACCAAAAAACATGGGCTAGCATTACAAGAAAGAGAGGCTTTAGCAAATGGTGTTGTGGAGAAAAATTTTAATTTGTATGTACATCACTCAGTTTCATTAAGGGTAGATTCTGCACAAGGGAAAACAATTGATGGGGCCCTAGTTTAACATTCAACTTGATGGAAATGCATCGAGACCACTCAAAATGCAGTAAATTAATTCAAATAATACCTCATTATCAACAGCAGATGCAAGAAGATAGTGATCATCAGGAGAAAAGCACACCATCACATTTCCTCTAGAGCTTGAAGTAGTGTAGCAAGGTCGTATTGGTTTCAGTCTCAAGTCCCACAGTTTGACATCCTGATCAAATGAAGAAGTTGCAAAAATTGATGGGGAATGGTTTGAGAACTTGACAACATTGATATGCTCACTGTGCATATCAGTGAACACCTGTATGCACCTTCCACAGTTGATGTCATACAAAGCAACATTTTTTGAGTATCCGCTTGCAAGAAATAGTTCGTCGGTGGAGTTAATGTGAACAGATGTCAATTGGTCAAAGTCATCAAAGGTGATTGAACCAGCACCTAAATACCTGCCTGTAACTGTAGGGGGCAGGTGCTCAATGTCATACAATTTTAGCGAACCATTATCTGAACCTGCTATGAGCTGACAATTAAAGGGAGAGGAACCAAAACAGAATCAGAAGGGGGCATATGATTAGGAACTTGATAAGCACATGAGTCAAACGCTCTAACAAAAAGTTGATAGATAGAGAACATTAAATGATCATGTTGCCAAAAGTAATTTCATTATCACGGTAAACTGCTACCTCTAGGAAGCAGTTTGGTCTTGTGAAGCCGCATGCACATTGTTTTAGAATTTGATGTTCCTAAGGTTACATGCATGAGCATCATACTTTGCAAATCACCTCAAAAAACTCAACTGAATGCTCTAGAAGTACAGATCAAATTAACTTCATTTCAAAATGGATGATACTTTAAATTAACTATTAACCATTTCTGAAACCAGTTAGCCGTATACAATTACCAAACTTATTTCAAATTACAAACGATAAGCATCATGGAATGATAAGACACTGTACGTATTCACCGCACTCAATGCAGTATGACATACCTTGGATGGATACTTCTTGAGCCAGCAGAGTCCCAACACACTGTTCATGGCACCAAGTGATGGAACATACCTAACCACTTTCCCATTCTCATGGTTGACCACAACAACTTCACCATCTAGAGTTCCAAACACCATTAGACTAGAAAGAGACGGATGGTACTCAAATTGTCTGGGGCGAAAGCTCCTACTTCCATCACCCAAATCACAGCCTGATACAGAAAGTGAATGCAAGAACGGCCAGGCAGAAGATCCCACCTTGGCAGCACCAAGAGACCGGGTATAAAAGTATTGTGAGTTTCCATGAGAATAAGAAAGCTTTTGATTTTTTGACTGTCTATGAGAACGAGTTTCTTTTATTTCACGCTTATGCAAGATACTAACAACACTCTCTTTATGCTTCCGATTGTATGGTAAGTACTCAAAGTATTGTGAAAATGTAACAGCAGCCCTTTCTCTGTCAATCTTTCTGACAGGTAAGTTGTCCAAAACTTTCAAATGGGGTAATGAAGCTATCATGTACTCTCTATAATGTTTCTCAAAGCATATTGGTGAGGCATGTCGAGGGATATACTTCAAAGGAACATCTGCAATATGTCTCCCAAATGAACCAGTAAGGGACTCTTCTTTTTGATTCAATGATGCACCAGAAGAAACCTACCAAAGTAAATTTGAAATTTGATTATTGAGGATTTTAAAAAGAAGAGAGCTGGATGGACACAAGAAAATAGTATAAATTCAATCTATAGTAGACATTTAATAATCCAGCATTATAAAGGAAGGTGGGATCATGCACTACAGGAAGTCTGCACATATAAGCATAAATGACCAGACACTTTCCCCTTTAAAAAGAAAAGGACAAGAAAAACAAGATATATAATCCATGAAACCTTTACAGTCAAATGTGACCAGGAGAAATGCCAAAAATTAAAAAGAATTACAAGTGAAAAGATACAACAATCATACTTTGCTAGACTTCCTAAATAGGACTTCATTTGTAATTCAAATGACTCGTTCTGAATGCCATCAATTGAAAATGAACAAAAAGACACCACTTTCTTAGGCGATGAGATGCATCTGCCTCCTCCTGCTGAAATTACTAGAGACCAGTACATAAGGAAAGTGCACATGTGGATTACCTCATTTTGCAGATTGACCTGCCTGTTCCAACCAGAAGAAAAATTGGCCAACAAATCCGTATAACCAAATTCCCGCCAATTACTTGAAAAATCAACTTCACTGTCATCAGATGAATCCTCCATCATACTTTGAACTGGTTGATTTATAGCTATATTATTGAATGAAAACAAATTCCCAAATGCCTCGTCCGTGCCTGGGTTAAGATATGTTTCTTCCTCAATATCAGTCAACTGTTCTCCAATGTCAGTACAGCTGATTGGCAGACCAACATCAGGTTGGTCCTCCAAATTTCCACCTGAAGATGCTGACGGTGAGGCACTATCATTGCATAGCCACTTCTGAAACCGAAGTTCTACCAAACAAGAGATCTTAGAAAGTGCTGAAATAGTTGTCCATAGATTTGCAACTCTTGTCTCACACATTGAGAGGCAAATTAGATTGGGCATGCAAGTAAAACAATCCTCCAGGAAGCTTGTTAGTGAAGTACTAAAATCAAGGTTGAGAGTATGTATTTGCATGAATTTCCCTGCCATGTTCAGCTTCCGGAAATGAGAAGACCTCAAATTCAAAATTTGGCATGCCAAACCTCTCTGCGAGAGCTCCCTAGGTATGAAACTGAAGTTAGTGATAAAAAAAATAAATCGTATCTGCAAAACTATAGTGAAATTCCCAGCTCGTTTAAGAGAAAGAATTCAGGACTCAAGACAATTCTAACAAGAGAATATTTGGTTAGATTCCGAGGTGATGGTAGGGTTTAAGGAAGGATCTGTTCTTATCCAGGCCTTTCTCTCAACTTCTGGCTGCTTTAAAACCTTCAGCGGCTACAGACTTCGCATTTCTGGTATGCAGGGATTTTCTTTTTTTCTTTTTTTGGTAAATGAGGGCATTTTAGAGTTTTTTGATTCATTATATTGATGTGGCTTTCCTGATCATTTCAAACAGACGGTGTCCCCTCGGTGCGTTATCAAAGAACTAGTTTTTACTCATCAAAACCATAACACAAATAATAAAAATAAGCACAACTATATACCGCAAGAAGTCCTTTCCAAATGGTGAATCCTGAAGATCAACTGCTCGAAGCTTTTGATTGAAAGCACGCATCAAAGATAAAGCACATTCTCCATTCAAAGAGCATGATGGTCCGTTGCGTATGTCAACTGCTTCAATCTCGGAGGTTTCTATGGTTGCACATACATCAAGAAGCGGAGGAACGTCAATATCTTTAAGATGGTCCAAGATGATCTCCAAACTGCATAACTCATTGCAGGACTTTTTAACCTCAGCCTGAACAGTAAAACAATTATCAGGATCAACTTCTTGTTTCCATCAATAACTAAACTAATCCCTAACTTAACGCAGATAGCACTGTGCTAGATCAAACATGACAAATTTAACACATCAATTAATATTATTTTATTTCAGGTTTTGTTGAATACACAGGTAAGGTGCAACTCTAACCCACACTGACCTTAAAGAAACCAGATAGAATTTCCGTATTAGGTAGGATATCACGCCTCTTGCAAGAATCAATGTACCTAAAACCAGAATCAAAATATAAAAGAAATCGGTGTAAATCAAGTGCTTACATTTATAGACAATAAAAATGGCAATGACTAATTCGATAAGTCGTGACGAGTAATCATTGAAATTTGACTATGCATTCCAGCATCCTTTTCTTTTTTCAATGCAAGCAACTTTTCTCCAAATTTCCACATAACCCCACATGAAAATATTACCAAATTTCAATTCTTTCACCACCGATCCTTACGTCTCACTCTGTAACTTATAAAATACAAGGAAGAAACAAAAGGGCAAAAAAACATTTAATGGGTCGAAATTGATTTCTCAATTCAACTAAAAACAGGGTCCTCATTTATAATCTCCCTCAATTCAGTTTAAAAGAAACAAAAGGTAAAATTTCGTAGCTGAACTCTTTGTATAATCAAATTGGGTTCGAGGAATTTCCTTGTTAACATAGAATTCAATCTCTAAAGAAAAAGGCGTTCAACTTGTAGAGATGAAAAGAAAAATTAAAAAAAAAAACTTACATTTGTTCGAGGGTTGGGATATTAAAGGATTGGATATCAGTGGCCATGATTTAGATTCGGAGTCTCCGGTTATCAGCAAAGAAAAGAAATAAACGGAAAAAGAAAAGGAAAAAAGTAACTCAATGGTAGCAGAGGTGATGGTGTTTCTTTATAGCTTTACACAGTTGAGCAATTATGCATAAGCACGGAGACACGTACGTATAGGTTTTATTGAACATTTATTTTGTTCTTTATTTCGGATATGGCCTTTTGTTTTTTTTTACTGTAATTAGATTTTTATTTTTTATATCTTTTTCTCGTCAGTTTAGATGAAGTGTATCTTAGAAATGATAATAAATAATTTACATTTTTTTATTTTTTTTATTTTTTATATTCTTTTGTCGCTTTAAATCTTGCACATGTATAATATAATTTAGGTTTAGGTAATATTTGGTATTGCAATCTAATTGTATTTTTGAAAAATTTTAAAATTTTAAATTATTTTATTATTATTATTATTTTATCATTTTAATATATTATATTAAATATATATATATTATTTTTATATATTTTTAAATAAAAAAATTTTAAAAATTAATTTCTAATATATTCTCATATACGCTCTTAATTTCTACCAAACTTAGGATTCATTAGATTTTTTTTTATTTTTATAATTGTTAATTCAGATTCATGTATTAAAAAAAATATTATTTATAATTAAATATAATAATTCAATAACTTTTTTTAAAATAAAAATAGTAAAAATTGATATTTTTAAACAAATTCTTATTTCTCTCTTAATGAGTTAAATAAAAATCTATTTTTTTACTTGAACCGGGGAAAAACAATTATAAAATTTCTAGGACATATACTTATGTTGTGAATATCCTATAATATGCATAAATTATTATATTTAGAAACCATTTGGAAACGCGGTGCAAATCATGTTCTTAAAAAAATCAATTTTTTTATTTTAATTTTTGTTAAAATGTAATATAATTTGTATATTTTGGATCGTTTTAATATGTTAATATCAAAAATAATTTTTAAAAATTATAAAATTATTATTAACACATATTTCAATACAAAAAATTATTTAAAAAACACCATCGTCCTCTTAGCATGTTACCCTGCGGCAAACATCACCCATCTTATCATGCTTTGCATTCTAAATTCCCCTGTTGTAAATCAATAAATTTTCTGTTCGTATGATATGGTAGGCAAAGCAAGCATTTGTTATTGTTTGATAGTTGTTGATATATATATATATATATATATATATATATATATATATATATATATATATATATATAATTGCGATGGTAGCTTTAGGTGCATTATGCGTCGAATTAGTCAAAGTTTTGGAGGGGGTTGGTGGATCAATCAAACTCTCTGGGAGAGAAGAAAGTAGTTGGTGCGTGACCGGTAATAAATAAAGCTTGAAACGTACAATTAATGGCTTTTTTAGAATATGTTACCAAATAATGACATAGACGGTCTATCCTTTTCCTAGCGATGAGTTCCCAGAATATTCAACTAGTTTAGAAGCAAGATTTATATTTTATATAATTAATTAATATTTTTATTATAAAAATTTATTAATATTTTCTGGTCAAAATAATTAGTAGCCTATATATAATTTTTAGTATATCAAAGTGACTGAATCATGTAAGAGATGATCTCTTGGAGGTTTAGAAACTCTTAAATATTTAAATAAATATATTTTTAGAAAAAAAATGCAATCATATAATAGAAAAATATATTATAAAAATACATATACAATAAAGAATTAAAATTATAAACTTGTAACTTTATGAATTCATAAGATATTTATAGTTAATGAGCCTTGATTTTTTGTAAAGAAAAGGGGTTAAAGTGTTATTTTACTTTTTTTAATTTCTAATGAAAGATAAATATACCTTATATATGCATTAATAATGGTTAAACATGACAAGCTATTATGAGATTCTTACACTCCTAAAAGTACAGGAACAATAAAATATGAAATGCATATGCGTTTATGGAGACTGAGCTCTTTTTTTTAGCCAAATCCAAAGGAGTTGAGCTCCTTTTTTTAGTTGTTCTTAGTAGAGCCGGGCTCGTCCCTTGTCCTTGCTTAAAAGAGCGAGGCTTGTTTTTTGATTAAACTTAATTATATTAGATTTGATAACTTACTAAATTTATGTATTTTTAGATTCAATATATAAATAAATTTCAAATATATTAGATTTGATAACTTGTCATCAGACTCGAGATACTCTTAGCTTAGCAGTAACTGTACTCGGATATACTGGATTTGACAACTTTCAAACGTATATTATTTTGGGTTTAACACATGACTAAAATGCTTGCGAGGGTTTGGAATGATAGGGTGATAGACGTATAATGCTAGCGTTTGACCATATAATCAGGGAGCCAAAGAGCCACACAATCATAGAGCCATACATCCACAGTGAATCCCTAGTCCATCACTTGAATTCCCGATGTCGAAAAGATCAGCACCACAATCTATGGCCCAATACAAGTGATGTGTCATCTACAGTGTCAAATCAGGTGTCGACTATTGATTTTAATCCGGCCACCTATAGTGGTAGGAAATCATCAGAAAATTGACCCTTCTTTCTGGAAAAAAAAAACATTTTTCAAGTTTATATATATGTGTATAATAAAAACACTTAAGAAACACCTCATGAACATCAATAAACTGAAATTATATAATTTATATAATTTTTAAAATATAAAAATCAAAGTACATTTATTACAAAAACTTATAGCATGCCATTTATATTTGATGTTTTTTATTTATTTTGATATTTCTTTTTTTGATTCGATATTTTCATAATAAATAAAAATAAATTGGTATTCAATCAGGAAACACTGTATTATAAATAATTTTATATTATCCTCTATGAAGTGGTATAACTGTCAAGATATTGAACTTGAAAATATTAATAGCCTGCCAAGAAACAACAGCAGAATTCCAAGGAGATATAACAGATTAATGTTGTCTATACCCTTCTTGTTTCAAATCTTTCCCCTGGACAATTTCCAGCAATTGAAAGAAGTGAAAGTAGCATTTATCATAGAAAAGAATAACTTCAAGCCCATGAAATGCAAAAGGTTCAGAGAGCGTCTGGTAACGCGGTGTAAATCGTGTTTTTTAAAAATTTAATTTTATTTTTGTACTAAAAATTAATTTTTATGTGTTTTAAATCATTTTGATGCTCTGATCTCAAAAATAATTTTTTAAAAATAAAAAAACATCATTTTAATGCATTTCGACACGAAAAACACTTTAAAAAGCAACCTCACCCAAATAATAATCTAATGCTCTCATGTCATCTTTGTACTTTTATTTTCATGCTTAAGAGATTCAATTACTACTATTGTATAATTTAAATTCTATATATTATTTTTTATTATATCTTTCTATCATATTCAATTAGAGATGCAAGCGACGCTTACCGATTGAAACATTTATGATTATGAAATAAATGCAAAATTCAATAAACTATAAAAATAAAAATACTAAAAAATAACGAGGACCAAAGGTAAATAATTAGAAAAATTATAGCTAGACAGACAACTAATTAAAAGAATTCTTCATCTACAATTAACCCACCCACCTCCCCGATCTTTCACTGCGGCCTGTCACTTTTTTATTGGGCTTCCGTTCTCCTTCTTGTTTCGGATCCGCTTTGCCAAGAAGCTTCGAACTACAAGCCCACAAACATCAATATCAAGCTGACTACATGTGAAACACGTGCCTTAAAAGAAACAGGGCACAACCACTTCATCTCTCGTGGGCCTATCTCTTGGACCCGTTCCTATCAGTGCTCGATGGAGAGGAGCACATAAGGTAATTCGAAGCCCATTCCACAACCATCTTTCTTTTTATATTGCAGCCCAATAATGGTAATTGGGCCAGACATAGCAGGCACGGTTTCGTATCTAAACTAATAAATACCCATAAAAACTGTCTAATGGGCCATGTGCATTAAAGCATGCAGGCCCGAAAAAATACATACGGCTTCGGGTATGGGTAATCCACTTTAGAAATAAAAACTTTATACCCTATTAATCCACTTTATTTTCTTAGAAAACATTTAACATACAGGGAGTTGATTGCACAAACTTTCTAACATAGAGAGCTCACATCATAGAAATTATTTTTTTCTGACAGAAAATATTGATTAAAACAAAAAATAATAAAAATACGAATCAATCATGGACCAAGAACATTATTTAAAAATACATAAATTACAGTAGACATAAATAAATTACTTGATTCAATTTGTTGATAGACTTCATCGTCATCTATCCACCAAATATCTCTCTACTTGGGATTTGCTCTACGCACCATCCTCCTCCTTCAAGTGCTTCTTCAACTGGGAAGCTAAGACACCATGTTTCATGCTCAGGCTCATCCACAATCATCACTCCTCGAGGTGCAGTTTAAGGAGGATCATCTTCTTGAAAGAAAGCCAAGTTCCCAGGGTCATCGATCTTCTTCCACGCACCCAGTCAAATACTTTCTCGTTAAATTCAGCAGCCTCTAATATCATGTAGCTTGAGTTCCAACGCATCGTAATATCCAAGCACATCAGTTTTTTGCTTTCACTTTTCATTTTCCCTGCACACTTGTCAAATGAGTTTAGCATAGAAGGAGGAGGCCTCACATGCCCAAGTCCCAACTACTGTATTCCGAATTCTAACATTTAAATCATCCAGTTCTTTCAAACCCTGCTCACATGCGTGTATTTATTATCAAAATGTTGGTTTTCCAATCCCTATTTACTCTCTCGAAGACCTATATATATAATATCGCCATCATCAGATCTTTGCACTATCTACGATAAAAGTTAATTATAGTCTTGTTCATTTCTCAATTCAACTAGCAAGTGTCAACGTTCTCCTTTGTGATTAAGAATTTAAATTAAAGAGTTTAATATTTTTTTAAAAAAATTATAACCAACATTATCAATCCAATCACCCGTGATTAAACACATGCATGTAATTAGCATTCTGAACTGACGTTCAAGTATTGGCTATCGAGCAAATAAACTACGTTGACCCCTCGTTCGTTGCTTGCTTAAGTTTTTCCTTGTTTTTTTAAGTTTCCAATATTTTTTTTGCAATAGTAAAATTTCTAAAACCCTCAAGTCTCAACAAATCTAAAAGGCAGCTCACCGATAATTATCATCCTAGCAAGTGCCTTCCTACGTGCTTTTTAAATATATTTTTTGCATGGGAGCCTGGAAGGAAGGACGGTGATTTTAGAGTAAACCAGGAGGCAGACACCACCAGGAGAAAAAAATCGATTTTGAATAAGGGTTTTGTTGTTGTTTTTTTTTTTTTTTAATATATCATGGCTCAAGATCTTCAAAGAAGAAGAAGCAATGGAAATTTCTACACTTACATCTTGAGAGAATAGAGAACGGGGAGTTTGAGAAGGAATGAATGTTGAGAAATGTAGATTGTGAGAGATCGAGAGATGGGGGCGGCTTCTCTTAGGTCTGTTTGAAAAGCGCGAGAGTTCGGATCAGGTCAGGTAGCAAAGAAAAAAAATGGTACTTATAGCTCGGTTGTTTTACATACCAGAATATCTGTAATATTTGCAAATTTCAAATTAGACCAGGTCGGATACCATGGATGTTCCAGATAACTCGATTTTTATGCTCACCTTTAGCTTTGATTAAGATCACGAAAGACTCTTATTGAAATAACATAGCCACTTGAGAAATATCATTGAAAATAATCAAGTTATATATATCTACAAATGAGGTAATTAACCGATATTTGTAGAGAGAGAGATCTAGAGAGGGAGAGAAGAAAATTAATAGCCAGAAATTAAGCAAATTATGAAGCCATAATTAAGAAGGCATTCAGCAGGCTTGATCTAAAAGTTATGGATCATTTTAGTTGCGTAATTAACTATATATATTTGAGATGGATAGTTAGAATTAGCATTGATGAACAAGATCGTTCCAAGTATTACGACTTGAATTGAATAGACCCTATCAAGAATCCAAGAAAGTTAAATGGAGCCAAATTAAGGACCACCTTTAAAGGAGTGTAAAGTCATAATCCTGCGATGGCAATTGCTAGCTAGCTTTAAAACAGAGTACTCTAATTGCATGGCCCTCACTTTCATCCAACTAACCCTCTTCATGTTTACCTCCTCAACTCAGTCGCCATGAATAGAATCCTCTACATCGTATGCGCATACCCTCTTGAAAGAACAAGGGTTAGCTAGCCTGTTCCAAACACAGCCTCATCGGTACTTTCGTGTTTTCATGATCATAAGCATAAGTGTCTTTTTATTAATTATCATAAACCAGGTTGGATGTTAATTGATATTATTTTTTTAATGTTTTTAAAAATGTTTTTTTTTCATATTAGCTTGATATATTTAGAAGACGTAAACTTTCTTAATCACCAAATCGATCAATCCTTAAATTAATGAGCATATACTCTTCAAAAGCATCCATTTGGGATATCATTTAAATAAATTTTTGATATAGCCAGCAGTAAATAATAAGGGGTTTGTTATAAATCAAAACCTTTAAAAGCAAAAACATCATGATAATAGAAATGTACTTAAAATATTTAATTTTTATTTATCTAAATCTGATCACTTGTCAAAAAAATATTATAGAAAAAACTAAAAAACCTATTAATAATTAATGGAAAGTTATTTTTTAAAATTAAAAAAAAACTAGAAAAGTCTATTAATGAGTATTGAATAGAGAAATAAAAATAATAAAACTTCTAAACTAAAATAACAAAAATAATCAAGAAAAAATATTTATTTTCTAAAAAAACCTTAATTTCATGAAATCCTTTTATAATTGAAAAATAGCAAGATAATTTTTTAGAATTATCATGTCAAAAAAATAAAATAAAAAACACCAATTAATCTTGAAAAAAAAAACACTACAATTACCCAAGCACTTGAAAATGCATTATCAAACACAATCTGAAAATTATACATTTTCCCTATTAATTAATCGATCACCGATTTCAATTCAGGATTAATTTCCATATACCATATATATACACTTAAGTTTTAATAATATTCACACGATGATTATATCATGCGGACAGGCTTATTGCTCTTAAGTGATCTCTTGTCTGCACCTTGTGCTTCACAAGGCCTTGACTGGATAAAGATGACCGTATATATCTTCCATCTCATATCAAGTAGAAAAGACATAAAGTGGATGCGAGCTAGGCTCATTATATCAGAGATCCCGAGCAGACTTCTTTTCACGAAGGTGCATGCTCATCTCTTCTCGCATTTGGAATTTTAACTGCATCAGAGTTGCACGTGCTTCGGAGCGTAAAGAGGAAGGCTGTTGCTAGCATGTCGAGAAGATTATCATGGATTTGGGACCCATGGAAGACCATAATCTTGTTGTTCTTAGGTTTCTTCTTTTTAATTTATGGAATTTCAAGTTTACAGTACAAATTTTGATTACTCGTAAAAACAATTTTAATTGAAGGATTTACAGATTTTTTTAAATAATAAAGGCATTATCTTTATAGAAAAGATATTAAATATCTTTTAAAAAATTAAATTTCAGGAATATATATAAATATTTGTTCTTGAGTTTTATATTTGTTAATACTCTTAGATTTAAGTATTTTTATTTTAATAAATAAGAAATTATAAACTCTTTAACTAGACGGTAATTTAAGAGGTATTTATATCATCTGAATCTTATTGTTTTTCTTTAAAAAAAAAAGTAAAAAATCCAATGCTTTTAACAATATTAATAAGAAGCAATTACATCTTACATGTCATGAATGAATAAAACAATAAGTATAATAAATATCTCAAGAGACTATATACTCTTATAAATATAAAAAATCATTATCATCATCTGAATATGAATAATTATTTTAAAACATGATAATGTTTGAATTTTTTAGGTGTACCATATATATGTTTTGACTATTAATTCCAAATATTTTAGATGTAAGTATATTTATGGAACTCATTTAATTTTTTTAAAATATTTATAAAAACCTCAACAAAAAGTAAACTCATCAATTATGATGGACTCGAAACACATTACAGGGAGACATTCAAACCTTGATCTTTCTTTATCAGACCAGAAAAAAAAAAACATTGTAGCAATAAATTGGATTTCCTCTTAATAAAGCACGTGGCAATACAGAACTATTTGTGTTAGGGTGTTATAAATGCATACCAGATTTCTTGATGTTCACATTGCAAGCTGCGAGTAGGTGGTCTGTGCAAGACCACGTGTACTAAAGCATACTGGAATCTAAAATGTTGGCCTGTCTTTTTTCATAATAAACAAAGGTTGTAGAATAAACATCAACTACTAAATAATATCATGTACTGAAAAGAAAAAAAAAACATCCAGAAGGGATGCCTTTGTCTGTAAGGAACAACAATTTCGTCCACTGTTCACTGCCTTGTATAAATTGGAAATGGCCCACCAGACGGTCCAGACCAATTATTATTCAGTTAGTAAATTATAAATATAATATATACCCCACTTGATTTATATAGATTGATCAACCAGTGGTCACATCATCCTTTACTGAGGTGGGTTTTAACAACCTGGTTTAAGAAATTCTTTGCATGGATGATGGGGCACCGGCCGCGCACCTTTTCCTCGGCGGCCTGAAGCTGCCGGATTCTAAAAATATTCATTTTTGTCCTCCGTGTAGTTGGTATTTCGCATTAAATACCGGCATGTCCTGTTATAATCGAGTCAACAATACGATGTTAGATATGTATGTGCCCGGTGGATGACCCATATGGGTTGTTTTTTCTCAACAGTTCATCACCAACCAAGCCAAATGATTACAATTAAATTAGGTGTCATAGTTTTTTTTAATTATATATATATATATATATATATATATATATATATATAGAAACGTACATGAACCACAGTATAATATCTAATTAATACTTTGTTTTTTTCTTCTACAATTTTGCTAATTTAAGCATTAAACGTCCTCCAAGCTCAACAAATAGTCTCTCAACTATCATCCGATTAGATAACAATCCATTTACATATCGTCTCAGCTCGTTACCAACTCTAAGAAGATGTTAATTTTTTAAGGTTTTTATGAGGCCTATCAGTATCCAAAAATATATCGGAGAAATGAGCCACATGAGATGCCAACGCACTTGCAAAATCACAATCTCCTATCATGGAGATTTTGTGAGGTAAGATGAATCAATGTGGGTTTTGAAAATATATATCATATAAGAACAAGCCAAGTGCACAGGTCATTGCATGGTGTTTTTTTAGCTCTAACGAATAAAAGTGAATGGTGATCGCGCATTAAACCTTACTGTTTATTTATTTATTTATTTATTACACGACAAGGCCTCATTGTAACAGCAGTACTAGAAGCTGTCTCAAGAGTGTTGATTGGGAATTTTTATTTGACTATCATCGGGTCACTTGTACATAATTTGTGCCATCACTCATCACCGAGGCTAGCTTTCCCCCATTTCGCCAGTCAAATATTCCAACCTCTACCTTAAATTTTCCGCCGTATATACAAGATGCTCAAATGACAACTAATCCAGCTAATCAAAAGAACCCTGATAGTATTTTTGAGGGGCGATAATTAATTTAATTGGGCAAGTCTAAGGTTTATTTTGTAAAAATCATTCGTTCGAGTCTTACAAATCTTAGAACTACTAAAGATTTATATGTTCACTAACTTCAGAGCGCAAGAAATTAATCAAAACATACACAAGCTAACTCAAACATTCACGTTAATAAAAAATAATAAAAAAATCCTGATAGCTATTATTAATTTGTTATTCCTCCAGGGTACACCGCTCCAGATAAAATCTGGGATTGTGAAGATTGAAACGAGGGGGGGGGGATTTGAAGACTTGGAAAGGACTTTAGTCCCAAAAATTACTCATTGCCTCTGTTGAAAACAAATGAGATTCTGCTACGTATAGCTCTAAGCTAGCTATTGCTGGACCGCGCAAGTCATCAACCAAGATCCCAGCTAGTGTAAGCGCATCTCTTTGTAAAAGCATGAATTTCAATTATATAATCTGTTATCATTGTCGGCTCATACATGCATTCTTCCTTTTTCTTTGTTAGTGGACAACGCCACATATATCTTGGACAATTTTACATGAATGATTTGGAGATGTACGACGTGGCTTTAAAGTTATATATATATATATTTGATACACCTACCATCTTGTTTTTACCTGCATATGGGATTTTTATTTTTCTATCACGTTTTGCGTTGATAACTTTTTGCAACATGTACTCAATTTTTAGATTTGATTTGGATTTGATTAACCCATGTCGTGATGTGCTCAATTTTGAGTGTTTTTATGGGCTTATGGCATCACAACTATAATAATTTTTGGTATCTGTTGTTCTTGTTTTCTACATATTTTTATCTGTATTCACTTTTAATAAATGTTGTTATGCTTATGCCGGTAAAAAAAAAAAAATTCAGCCGGCTCCTATGCATGATTCTAGATATAAGCATATTTTGATGTATGGAGGCCAAGTTTGTTCATGTGTCGTCGATCCTCCAAGCCTAAGTTGGGCATCTCACAATCCGGAAGCTAGAAAAAAATTGAATCCCACATAAACAAAAGCTAATTCAGCGATATGTTACATTGAATTGTATACTTCTATATAGTTCAATCTATGTTTTTCCACTTCCATGAATGTTTTGGTGGGCACTAGAAGTGACTAGCTACTGTCACCCAATCGATCGCCGTGAGCAGCAATTGGAAGTGGAAATCACCTTTTTGAGACCTAGGTATATAGGGGTGAGTATAAAATTGCTTCACCAATTTATTTGCCTTTGCAGCATTTCATTATATTCTGCTTTTTTTTAAGTGATTTATACATTGTTTTTTTATATAAAAATAATTAAATTAATATTTTTTTAAAATATTTTTAATATACTAATATCAAAAACCAAAACCAAAATGTATTAGTATCTATTATATATGACAAATTGTAAATATTGCAGATAGTACTGTAGTGTGAGTTGGATGTAAAACAATTGAGTGTATAGATATTACGGGTCAGTTTCGGGTCAAAGTTTTCAAAAACTGAAATAACCGATCCAACCCGTATTTACATCAACGCCTCATATTTACCCGTAAACCCTACCTATAAATACCATTATTTTTACTTTGTTATCCGATCATCTAATCCAAACTCTCCCGCCACTCAAACAAACCTAAAGAAGCCGCCCCCATCTTTCAAGCTCACACAATCGCCAGATCTCACAACATTACTTCGTTCTCAACTTCTCCATCCTCTGTTCTCTCAAGATGTACGTGTACCACTTTCTCCTACTTCTTCTTTGAAGAACTTGAGTCGCGGTAAAAAAAACTACAAAACCCTAATTCAAAATCGTATTTTTTTCCCTCTGCTGCTGTCGGCCCCTCTTAGGCTCTAATCCCGAGGAAAGCTTTTGTAATTTCTCGCTTCAATATTCTGTTCAACAGATGGGTTTTTTAGTTAGTTTTGAATTTCTTCGTTAAGAAGGATGAAGGACACCTCCTCATTCACTTTAGTAATCTAAATTTGAGCCCGTTTATAATTTTTTTTTAAATTCCATTGTTGGGTCAGATAAATCTTTTTAAAACCAACCCGAGCTCACTCCTAGTCCTAAGAATGGAGTCGAATTGTTCCGAGCCGAAAAAGAGGTGGGGCTGGGGAAAGAGTAATGGGGTATTTAAGTAAAAAATTAATATCTGGATTTGACATTTACCCGTTTAAGATCATATCATTATCATACTTCGAAAGGGGGTTTCAATTATTAAAAAATATTACGTTATTCCATTGATAAACTTAAATATTGGTGGCCAACGTACCCTCAATCCTCACGAGAATGGAGTTGTACTCGAACAATAATGCAGCCGTTTAGTTTGGTTCTGAACCTCCTCTTTGTTTTTCTTTTCACATTGAAAAAACAGGCCACGCTCACAAAAGAACAGACAAGAGTAGACTCGTAATAGTAACGAGGTGGAACATGCAACTATATATATATATTGGTTTCTGCAATGGGCAATTATAGCAAAGGCCAGTATGAAAGCAAAGTATGGTCTAAGGAAACTATGAGCATGGTAGCATGGCCTCATTTGCAGGCAATTTATTGGTGTTTCGTGTAGAAATTTCTACATCACTGTTGGCAAATTAGACTGCACATGTTCCTGTTACGTAAGGTTAAGCTGAGCAAATAACTATCTTTCTAATGGGAAAGATGAGCCAAATTAATAACCTTTTGGTTTTGGTTTTGGGTTCTTGTAAATTTGGATTGTGTTAAAGAATTAATTTATTTTAAAAACTTAAACTGCTAGATAAAGTGAAAAGATATAATTTATATTATTTTTCAATATATTCTCTCGAGTGAAAATCTTTTGATTTTGAAACTTATATAAAATTATATTACCTTATACTTAATTTTTATCAAATAAATAAAAATAATAAAATTCAAACTTAAAATTACTTAGTTATTAAATTTTGATATCATATTAAAAAAAAATCAATTTAATCCCTCTTACATTCATACTGAGCATATAGTGGGAGGATTCTCTCAGCTGTAGGCAATCATAAAGAAAGAAATAAAGCTAATAAACGCGTTTCTTTGGGTCCTCTAACGCGGGAACTTTTAACATTTTCACATGGCTAATTGTCTCATTCTGTGAGTTTAGGGTTGAATTCTCTAATTTAGGACAGCGCCAGTACTGTACCCACTGTACCAATCCAATCACCTGACCTCTTTAAGGCTAAAATATTCAAGCCCAGATGAATTATCATACTGTTTATCTATACCGACAAGTCGTATATATTATACCTTTTCTCCTTCTACGTTTTAATTTTTATTTTTATTTTTATTTTTATATATCTCGTCTACATCCTTGCATCCAATAGATGATTATTGTATTTATGTGAAAATTAAATCATAAGATCTTCTTGCAGATCAGATCGACGTAGATATGCAACTTTAAACAGCATTTATAAAATTCTATTTAATAATTACGCCGATGAATGATGCAGTTATAGGATTCTTAACATGCTTGCCCTGCAGGGGCGAAGTAAGAAAAAAAATTAAAAAAATCAAATTAAAAAAATTATTTTAAAAAAATAAAATAGTAAAAAACCGGAAAAAACATTTCATTGCAGGGGCGGCCCCCTGCCCAGCCCTCTGCCTCCGCCACTGCTTGCTTGTTAAATTTAACCACGGAGCTCCAGCGTCGTCGGTGGTCACATTTAATTTATACCACACTTGGTAAGTATAACGTGTTCAAAGTAATCTGTCCTCGGTAGTACTGTACTTGGATATTCAGATAGTTTTTAAAATTGTTGCTTTTTTAATGTATTTTTTATTTTTAATCAAAACAATTCAAAATAAAAAAGAATTAAAACAAGAAAAAAAATTCAAAACAAACACACTTATGGTTAGTAAATTAATGCGTGTTTGACAGTGTAGTAGTGATTACTTTTCAAATAGCTTTTCATGCCGAAATACATGTCAATGATATTTTTTCATTTTTTTAAAATTATTTTTGACATCAGCACATCAAAATGATCCAAAAAATATAAATCGCACTCAATTTTAGCAAAAAAAATTAAAATTAAAATTTAATCAAATACAGATTCAACCACAAAACCAAACACGCTCTTAAACTGAATCGAAAAGCAACCAAAGGCTACCGTTTTGTACAATCACTCCAATCTTAATCTTATCATCTTTATGAAATATCTAGGGTAAATAAAGTATTTTTTTTTCTAGCCATTAAAGGTTATAGATGGAGGGTCAGGAGCATTTCTAATGGCAAAAATAATTTAAATGAGTCAAATTGTTGGTATGGTTTTTTAATAATGTAAATAAAACTTTCTTTATGTGTGTTATAATGGGAAAAAATATATTTCATACCCTATTTGTATTTTAATATATTTAATATTAGTTTTTTTAAAATATTGAGAAAATTTTAATTGATGAAATAATAAATTTTTAAATAATTTATTATAATGTTCTATATGTATATATATGCGCGTGCCCGCTCTCTTTTTGATAGAAAAAAAATTACTTTTCATTGGCTCTTTCATTTGAGCTGCAAATCAACACAAAAAAAAAAGGTAAAAAAGTATTATTTTTTTTATTTTTTGGATTTACTATGCCCAAAAAAAGTGCTTCTCACTCGTCAGACCACGGATTCCACTCTCATTTTTGCATATCTAAAATATTCCATTATCTGTTAATATAATGATAATTCCTTTTATTTTATTTTTCTGTTCTAGTGGTGTGTCCCGATAGGCCAAAGTTTTTGCTGATTGTTAGGTCCATGGCACAGATCAGCCCCCAGGTGCAGACTGGATGGTGGCAGCAAAGTATCCTTGGACAGAAAGTTAAGGAAATGAAAATCATCAATATTGAGATTTATAGAGATTTAACTATGAGATTTGAAAAAACCACATGGCACGAGGAATTAAGGATGTGAGAATCAAATTTAATTAAATAGTTAATCCGAAACTTACATTAATAATAACAAAAAAAACCTCCTATACATCACGATGTGATAATTAAATTTATTATGAGTTTTTTTAGTTTTAATTTAGATAGTTTGCTCCCTTTCGTGTATGGAATTAGATTTTGCCTTCGCTCAATTTTTTAAGCCTTTAGATTTAAATTTTGATTCTTCAATGGTAAATATATATACTCTCCAGATTTTCACGTTTCAGAATTAATAATTTTCAAGCTATTCTTAATGCAATCTTTTTTATTATTTAAACCTTGGATAATGATGCAAGCATTTATCAATTAAAAAAGCGAATTTAGCTTTGATATGTGATAATTGCAACGAACGACTATAATGTCTAAAAAAGAGGAAAGAACTTGCTTGACAAAGACTTCGTGATTACTCAACTTAGATGCTCTCATACTTGTTTTATTTATTTATATATCTTGGAACGTATTTATCAGGCGAAAGGAAAATTATCACGAGTGGCCCCAACGTGTCACACGTGGTAACTATCATGGATAATCACGCACAAAGCCTGGCTTAATGAACTGTCAATGAGCGTCAGATGGTCAGGTCGAGGAAGTCCGGAATTAGGTTTAAGGATTGCTTTAACAAATGGCGCACCTGGTCCATGGCCTGTCACGTGTACAGAGTGCTCCCAGAAACCAGTTCGTGCTTCAACAAATGATCTCTCTCCAATTTGGAAGCCAGGTTAAAAAGATGTTGGAAACGTATATATAAAAACGTTTCGATGATGGTGTGTGTGTGTCTAAAATAAATTATTTCTAACTAAATATATTTATATTTTTTTAATCAATGGTTAAAAAATAACTTAAATTAATCTATAAAAAGTTATACCAGACATATATAGCTGAATGACCATGCCAACCAACATTTTGCTCGTTCTCTACGAGGAGGTAAATTTGTCACTTGATCTTATTGGATTAAGAGCTTGTTTTTATTGTATTAACAATTCTTTTTAAAATATTTTTTTAACCACGGCAGCTTACACGTGTTTATGGTTAGACGTTGTTGTTTGTTATAGAAGTAAGAAAATGGGAGATTTATAAATTATTTTTCGAACAGATTATATATATATATTTTTTGATTTACGTGGGGTGTCCGGGCCAGCTTGCGCACACCACAACTATTTCCCACGGCTCACTGGATATCCTGCAAGCCCAGGAGCAGGTAAAGTACCGCAGAAATGACAAACATGCACATAAAAAATCAAACCCAAAACAGAAACAGAATAAATCACACGATTAACAATAACTCAATTTCAGATTATATATTTTTGCCAGAGAAGTTAGTGTCGTGTCTAATTGTTTCTCTCAGCACACCACGGGAAAAAAAAAATCTCGAGTGTGAATTTATCTCCCTACTCTCGCTTGTTTTCCACCACGTATCACCATGCAAGCCTTTATATTGGCTACAAATCCTACTGTAACCAGTAAATGACGGTCACACCCTCCCGTGAACACTTGGACACTGACCGAGCGAGTATATTTCTGTTACTTTAGAATATTTTACTTAGGGATTAAACCTTGTAAGATTTTTGCTGCTACACTGACGAGTTAGAACATTTACTACTTTAGTCTAGCATTCTTTAACCTAGAGTATTAGCTATAAATGCCAAGTTACTCTCAGCTGGCGTTTCAACTAGATCGTGTAATTAACTCATTCAATCGTGTAATCAATTTGCGATACTTATTGAACCGGCACTTCAAATTCCGCGCAATCAATTATTAAAAAAAAAAACAATTATTGATCGTTGAATTAATTTCTGGCCAGCGTAGATTTCCTTCAATTTTGAATTATAGACGTTTCTATTCCAAAAAAATAATAGCAATCATCAATCAATCACACTCGACCACTTGTCAATACCTCTCCTCTCTTTTTTTTCCAGTGAAAATCTATGGTTGGAATTGTGGTTTTTTTTTTTTTGCTGTTTTAAAGGAATAATTTTTTATATATTTTATTTTTTATATCCATCGTTATCAGGATTTTACTGTATTTTTATATATATAAAGAATTGTAGTAGTTTTTTTTTGCCAAGGGAGCTCAAGAGGGAATATAATAAGTTATACACACACACACACACACATTGGGTTATAATAGTTTATTGACAAGTGAAAGTGAAAGTGAAAGATACAGTAAAATAAAATTAAATGTTTTAAAAATCCCCTTACAATAACAGTGTTTTTAATCCTTGAAGGTTTTAACTTGTTGCGAATGTTGTTATACTTTGGTTTATTATTTAACACAGAGAAAGCTGTCGTTAGAATTCGGCTTGGCAGATGCAGCAAGAACTTACCAGCCCACTACTCCCAAATTTGGCCTCTACCCAGGCACCCGCCCACGCGACCCGCACTCTCTCTCTTTCTATATAGCACAACCTTTTTCACTCCCTCCCACAACACACCTCTACACTGTTACGCACACACTCTCCATTCCTCTCCGTCTATCCCCGAACTGTTTTCCCACCATTTTCTCCATTCTCTCCACCACTCGCACACCAGAAAAACATTCCTTTCACTTCTCCCATGAAAAAAACTCATCTCTCTCAACAAACTCTCCTAACTAGTCTCTAACAACACCAAAAAAAATCTCACCTCTTCTTCTTCACTACCGGTTATTCTCTATCGCCTCTTTTCTTTTCAATTTTACCCCTACAAAAAATGGAAAAAAAGCAAGGTTTTTTCTCAGCACTTAAAGAAGAATTAGTCGGAGGATTCTCCCCTTCTCGTTCTCGCTCAAACAGCCCGGCCAAAACTGCTTCATCAATGTCGGGTCTGCTCTACCGAAAAAAACACAGAAAGGACACTTCATCCTCCGCCGCACAACCAGAACCGTTGATTGGGAAATCGAGGAGCTCAAGGCCAATGGTAGGGGAAACGTTATCTCCACTAATAGAGGGCCCGGATCCCGATGGAGGGGTGGGTGAGCATAAACGGGCCGGGTCTGGGCCAGGTCTGGGTCAGTGGATGAAAGGGCAGTTATCGAGGACTCCATCTGTTACTAGTTTGGCTTATAAGAGGTCTGATCTGAGGTTATTGCTTGGTGTCATGGGTGCACCATTGGCTCCGGTGCATGTTAGCACTTTAGACCCTTTGCCTCACCTTAGCATTAAAGACACCCCTATTGTAAACTCTCTCCCTCTCCCTCTATTATTCTTTATTGTTAATAATGTAAAAAGGGTTTTTGTTGTGTGTGTGTGTGTGTGTGTGTGATTTGCAAGGTTTTTTTTTTTTGGGAGGGGGGTGGTAACCAAAATAAAGGTGGAATATTTTTTCAATTTATTAATTACGAACACTGTTTGTTTTGTGGAGAATGTTAAGTGGAAAGTACTAACTACTGAGTAGAGTTTGGATTGGACCTTGGATAAGTAAGATTATTAGTCTTGTGGGTTTCCTTTTCTTTTTGGGTTTTAATGTTTTCCTTTTAAGAATGGAGAAAGTTAGTTTTGGGGTGTTTATATCTAAACTAACGATTTTTTTTTTTGTGAACGTAATGGTTTTGTTTGGTGAGCTACTGGATACTTGAGAGTTATTGTACTGGTGAATTGCTAAATCCATGGAATCTTTTTTTTGTTGGGTTTTTTTATTTGCTTTTTTTGGGTTCATCTTTTGTTTGGTTGCTGAGAAAACAGAAGAAAAGTCAAAGAATTAAAAAGTTCATGATGTTATGTTACATGTTTTGCTGCTCACGTTATTGAAAAAATGTGATGCTGTAAGGATTTTCTTTTTTTCATTTTCCACATAAGTTAAAACTGATGCTTGCATCGTAGTGTGAAATAGGTTGTTGCTAACTGGCAGCGTTAATGTTCGTATTTTCTCCAAATTTGGACACGACTTCATTTCTCTGCTCTATAACTTGGTGGAAATCGCTCCATTTTTTTTGAAAAATTGAAAAGAGCCACTCGTGATATTTTATCTTCCATGGGATTGTATTGCTGCAGGAAACTTCCTCTGCTCAATACATATTGCAGCAGTACATGGCAGCGTCTGGTGGGCAGCAGGTGCAGACCTCGATTCGAAATGCATATGCCATGGGAAAGCTTAAGATGATAGTTTCGGAGTCTGAAACACCCACAAGGGTAGTGAAGAACCGCAATGATGCTAGAGGTGTCGAGTCAGGTGGGTTTGTGCTTTGGCAGATGAATCCTGATATGTGGTATGTTGAGCTTGCCGTTGGGGGTGATAAGGTTCGTGCTGGCAGCAATGGCAAACTTGTCTGGAGGCACACACCTTGGCTTGGTGCACATACTGCCAAAGGTCCTGTTAGACCATTGCGCAGAGCGCTCCAGGTGAAGTTTTTTATGCTACTTCTTCTTGCAAGCTGTGCTTTGGACATTTACATTTGTTCTAGTAATTGGCTCATCTGTGGACTTGTTTATGTCATTTCAGGGTCTTGATCCAAGAACCACAGCTAGTATGTTTGCAGATGCAAGGTGCATAGGAGAGAAAAACATAAATGGCGAGGATTGCTTTATACTAAAGGTATTGGCTGATCCACAGACTCTGAAAGCTCGGAGTGAAGGCCCGGGCGAGATCATAAGGCATGTTTTGTTTGGCTACTTCAGCCAAAAGACTGGACTTCTTGTTCATATGGAGGATTCACATCTGACCCGCAACCAATCCATTGGCGGTGATGCAGTTTACTGGGAAACGACAATCAATTCATTCCTTGATGATTACAGGCCAGTTGAAGGGATCATGATTGCCCACTCAGGTCGCTCTGCGGTGACCCTTTACAGGTTTGGTGAGGTGGCAATGAGCCATACCAAGACAAAGATGGAGGAAGCTTGGACTATTGAAGAGGTTGCATTCAACGTGCCTGGCCTTTCAGTCGACTGTTTTATCCCCCCAGCAGATTTAAAACCAGGGTCCTTTAGTGAAGCTTGTGAGCTACCTCATGATGAAAGGGGAAAGAGTGCAGTGGCATTAGTAGCACTTCGGGCGAAAGTTGCAGCACTAGATAAATCAGATGATAGTTGTGGAGATAACATGACATGGAAGACGGAGGTCTAATCCAGGGTAGGATTGCATCGCTACAATTGTTTATACTGGTAACTAGCTACAATTGACTAACGGGTTAGGAATTACGAAGTAGGAGTTGAAGTCATTTTTTGGACTTTGGGATCTGCCTCTGTTAATCTGTAAAATAGAGCATAATCATTCACTGTCGCAAACTGGGGCGTAGACGAATCTTTATACTCTCAATGCAGAATCCAGCGAGGGAGTTGGAGCTCGGTTTTCCAATTAGGGATAGAACAAATGGAGGTTTTAGTTTTAGTTTACCTTCCATGCCTGGAAGAAGGTTGTGAAGCTTTAAAATAGCAGAACAATAACATTCTATACTTCAACTAATTCTATCTTTGAGTGCATACAGCAGTGGCGGTGGAAAGGAAAACTGCTTCTGGCTAACATGAGTTTAACGCTTATGTCTATTTTGTTCATTTCTGTTTGTGGGCTTGTTACTCTTGGTGTGGTTGCTTAGTTCATGTCATATTGAAGGTTCTTGGTTTTGAAGGAAATGGAATTTTTTGTATCTATTGAATGCATGCAAGAGAGACGAACCAGTTCCTTTACCATTATGTTTCTGTGTTTTGCGGCACTTTTTCCAGTGCTGTTGAAAAGGATGTGAACCATGATATTTGTTGATCAACTATCGAATGCTTCATGCATATGAGTGTAGAGATCAACATCACTTCCTTCATCTCAAGTTTTTGGATCTGCACGAAATTAAACATTTCAACCTCCCATCGTTTAGAGCTTTCTATCTCATTCATCGTGCAATGTACAGGTCTTTTTTTATTGTTTGGACCTGATTCATTTCTGACTGCTGCTGTTTTGAATATTTTGATTCCTCCGGCTTACATGATGTTTTAGTGCCCGCATTTCTCTTTTCACAGTGGTTGACAGCATCTAGTGGTGACGTTGGAAAGCTCGGCAGCATTATTCCATTGTTTCCTCTCTGTACACTTGACCCCTTCTTGGTGGGGTCTTCGACTTTTTTTTAAAGGCAGTGTATATTAATTGAGAAAATTTGACCCTTGGATCCAAACCCATTGGCATGAGCTTAGGTTTTTATGCGGGCTTGCATCGTTTGAGGCGAAACCTGTGCATGAAACATGTCATTACAGCAAGGTACGGGGTAAAAAGTCTCCAAAACCCTATGTGATTTCTTCCCCTTGCTTTTGCTTTCTCTTCCTAAACTGCTTTGTTTCGTCATACCTCATTTTTTTTCTGCCT
The DNA here is from genome assembly GCF_951802175.1 of Populus nigra. Classification (NCBI taxonomy): domain Eukaryota; kingdom Viridiplantae; phylum Streptophyta; class Magnoliopsida; order Malpighiales; family Salicaceae; genus Populus; species Populus nigra. Next base: position 9,099,810 of record NC_084870.1, on the reverse strand, counting down.
TTTGCAGACATTGTCTCTTCACATTTTAACCAGGTCGATTTAGCTGTTTATGCAAAAATGAGCCATGTAAATATATATATTAATTATTTTATGCTGTAATTCATTTGATTAGCATGTGTCTTAGTTGAAGATCGTAGGTTCCATTTATTTTGTGAATAATATTATGTTTCATGCTAATGACATCAGGTCATCTATTTTTACTCTTTAAAAAAACAGGGGGTGGACTACTCCAAGGGCATAGACCTTCGGGTCTATGTGAACGGGCTTTGTTGTAAGAGGCTCAACCGTTTTGATCATTCATACACGTGTATTTAGGTTTTTTTTATTGATTATTTAGATTATTTTTATTTTTATTTAATTTTATCTAAAACCCGTGCTAAGTAAATAGTCTAGTTAAGGGTAGGTGATCAAAATATTTTTTTTTTACAAGAAATAAGGAAGTTACATTTACTATATACTATGGAAGGTTCCACTCTTCCACTTCTTGTTTGCTTGAAATTGATTTTAAGTTCGTTTCTAAATGTGTGTTTTCCTTGAAAATATATTGAATTGATTTTATTAGTATATTTTAATGACTTTGATATTGATATATTTTTAAATAAAAAATACTTTTAAAAAGCATGATTATTACTTTGGTTAAATTTAATTTATTTTTCTTTAAATAGATTATACAAAATGAAACATTTTTTTTACTGTCATGCATTTGTTTATAGTCTTCTACCTAGATAGAGGATTGATGTGCAATTTCATCTTCAGAATCTTGATATACTATGGGTTAGATTATTTTTTTAATATAAAAAAATATCCAAATGTTGTACTCTATTTTCAAGAAGTAAATAAAAATTGTAACTCAAGTTAACTCTGACTAAGTCCAATAAGCTATTTTCATTTAATTATATGAGAAAAAAAAGAAGTGAAGACAATAAATGAACCATATATTTACATGAAAAGGCAATAACAACGACGCACATGAAAATAATGCTTGCCAAGATAAAATAAAAATCATGAAGTTTAATTATCAAAAAATTAAATGTTGGAAAATAATATTAAAAAAAAATAAAAAAGGCAAATAAAAGCGACCCATGTCGAGCTAGGATTGCATGCCAAACATGTGACGTAGTTTGTAAGGTGGAAATAACTTTGTATAAAACAAATAGAAAAAATTATGATATTCAATTCTCAATAATCTAATTGTAAAAGAAAATAACTAAAAGAAAAAATACATTCAGTAAACATTGACAAGCTTGCCAAACCTCGTGAGTTTGATCATGAAAACAAAATAACCCCAGTAGATGGTGAAACATACAAAAATATGAAGTTTAGTTTTCAAACTATTAGGCATTAAAGAATGAAATAAATAAAATATACACAAAATGACCAAAAAAGATTAAGTAAACTCTAGTTAATATGTCAAAACCACAATCTAAATCATTAAAATAGGCTCACCTCACATAAAGAAAATCATGAAGTCTAGTTTTTCAACAAATCTAATTCTAAGGGATTAAATAAAAATAAAAGAAAATTGGTGTAAAGGATTTAAATAAAAGATCGATGTCAATATGGGCTAACCTTTTAAACATGTAATTTGAATTACACAGCTAGGATCACCTCACATAAAAAAATCATGAAACCAAAATTTGAACAAACTCAATATTAAATAATAAAATTAAAAAAAAAATCAATATTGAAAAACAACCCAAGTAAAAACATAGCAATCAAAATAATAATAAAAAAAACTGACACAACACAAAATGACATGACATATTTTTTTTTGTTGGAATGACGTGAATCTCAGAAAAGGTAAATTAGGGGAAAGTGAAAAAAAAATATCGCCACCACCTAACCGCCAACCATCGATTGACATTCATTGTCCCTAATAGACAAGATTCAATGAAAAAGCTATTTTAGTTAGTTTCTCATCTATTTGTGTCAGGCTCATGCATAACTATTCAAAATTACATGTTATTACAAATTCGACTATATTATTAACATTGATAAAACATATTTAGAATAAAAATTCATAAAAATATGTTTTTTTTGTGTGAAATGACCGATCATTTCATATAATTGAATTAACTGACTCACCAGTTAAGTCATAAAATTAGTAGTGATGCTCTTGTTATGTTGTTAAACTTCAAAAATACTACTATTTAAATGTCATTATTACGAAGCACGACAATTATTCTATTGTATTTAAAAATAACAATATTTAATAAATATAATGTTTAAAAATGCAATAAAATAAAAATATAATATACTATTTCACAGTTTTTTTTTAAATAATGTTATTACATCAAAAAAGGATTTATTTTTTTCCATCAGTTTTATTCCTTCGGCCAATATGTAATTTGGGTCTGCGCAGTGATAAATGATAGTGCAGTTAGGCTGGGCACCAGGTAGGCTCAAATGAGAATGATATCTTAGCTACCATAACGTCCTCACCTGTTTTTTTTTCCAATATTTACAGGTGGAATGTCAAGTCAGCTAATTACTTCAACAACCACGAATGTTTGCTGCGACCTTTGTTTTTGTTTTATATAGTACTAATATTTGGCACTTTCCTCTCATACATACTTCAGACTTCAAAACACCATCCCAACTATCGAGGTAGCTCTAATGTTATTATCAAATATATTTTTTCTTTATCAAGATTTAAAAAATAAGACTTTTATATATCATCTGCTTTTAATAGACTGTATGGGAGTGATTTTTAAAAGAGTTTATTTTTTTTTGTTTTGAAATAATATTTTTTTTTATGTTTTTAAATTATTTTGATGTGCTGATCTAAAAAATAATTTTTAAAAAATAAAAAATATTATTGATATACTTTTTTGAGTAAAAAACACTTTGAAAAATAACAATAACCACACTTTCAAATACCGTCTAAGATTTTTTTCCATGCTTTCAATCAAATTATATTGCTTTTTTTTAAAAAGAAATAAAAATAAATTACGTTGTTTTATAAAGAATTTAACGTTTTTTTAATGATGATGGAGTCCATTATTGTTTGATATTTTGGATTAATCTTGTTAGTATCTTTTTAGAGGTAACATAATTTCAGAATTTCTTTCAAACATCACGTTTTCTACATCGACAATTTTAAATATTGTTTTTTTAAATATTGATTTTGATGCGTGCTTAATTACTGTTTAGTTAATAACTTAATACAAGGATTTAGACCCTTCAACAAATACAATGATTTTTAGATCCCTCAACAAGTTTAGTTGGCATTGAAGTTGCTGGCGTATAACCTCAACTTCCCTTTTTGCCTGACAAAGAATCGAAGAACGGCAGGTAGCCAGGAATTGTACAGCGTGCTGCCTGGTTTTAAGCGACGTGGTGTATGGGCACACACGTGTGTATTTGGGTAAGTGAGCTTGTTCCCACGAACGAGTCGAGGGATTTGTTTTTATATTTTAAAAATGTTTAAAAACATAATTTATTTTATTTTAAATTAATATTATTTTAGTGTTTTGAAATTATTTTGATAAATTATTTTTTAAAAATAAAAAATATTATTTTAATATATTTATAAATAAAAATAATTTTAAAAAATAACCATAACTATTCTTCGATGAACAGTCTCGCAGAAACACTATTAATCGCCTAGGAAGTAGGTGACCCACTGAGTTTGGTGAAGTTTAAAGACGGGGCAATGCACGAGTATATGCCTCCAAATTCTTTACGGGGAATGGTATCTAATTATTCCAAGTATAGCTCGTCTTCCTAGATGACTATGTTAGAAACTGAAGTTGACTTCGAACTGTTTTTCAAATCTTTCAACCTTCTTGAGAAACACTTTCCTGCTATCTGATTTCAAGAAAACCACACCAAATTTAAGAAAAAAGACCGAGGATCAAGCAAGTGTCAAGCTTAACTAGCTGGCATCTCCTGCTACGGTCGTGAAACTTTCAATCAAGTCAAGGACGACAGTAGAAGTAACGTTTGTTTTTACTGTGTAATTGTGTTTTTTTAAAAGTCGATTTGTTTTTCTACTTTTAGATTTTTTTACATGTTTACATCAAAAATAAATTTTAGAAAATACAAAATATTATTTTAATTTATTCATAAACATTAAAGTCTGTAATTGTTCTTTGCTGAGAGCTCATGGGAAATGACCTTCAGTGTTGTTGAATAATTGCTTTGACCTTGACAATCCGTCTAGTTTAATAACAAGAATCCTACACGTGTACCAGAATTTTAGGAAATGTTCTTAAATTTCTTGTGTTTATCACTTGAAAAAAAAAATAAAAAAAATAAAAAAATGGATAGTGGTGTTAACTGTTAAGAGCTGGGAACTTGCATCTGCAGATAAATAAATAAAATAAATAAAATACTATGAAGGCGGTGTCGGCAAAGGAACCTTCCACTAGATCATGGATTCCCAAGAATAGAGGGTTCAGTATTAATGATAGAGCAGCGGCATCCAAGAACCGATGAATATTTATTTATTGAGCCTCTGTACTAGCACCCATTAATTCTACAAGTAAAATTACTATTTCTTTTTCCTTTTCTTTTTTTTTTTAAAAAAAGGGGTTGATTTGTATCCAAGTTCAAAGACACAATAAGGACCGTTGGATAGGAATAAAATAGCCTCGCTATCAATGCAGAAAACTCGGGTAGCTGTCCTAGCAGGCGCTCCCGCTGAAAATTAAAATTATATCTGTAAAATGTTATGAATGTTTTTACAGTTATTGTTCATATTTTCTTGAGTTTAAAAACAAGCAACGATTATCTGGTTAAACTTATATTAAAAATATTATTGAACATCAATATGACAGATAAAGACATGAGTGATTTTTCATGTGTCTAAAAAAGGTGGGTCTAAAATAGGACATGTAAAATTAAATAAAAAAAAAAGTATTTTAATCATTTAATCAAAACATCACAATCGTTGATTTAATATAGATATTAAATCAACTGTACATGTCAATAAAAAACAATTTGCATGTCATGTACTTTGAAGATTATTGGATTAGTCATTGAATATTCGCACAAGGGCCATATAATACTGATATGCCCATACTCCTCCATTGACCATGAAGGACGGCAGATCTCATTGAAGGATTAGGTATTTTATGGGCCACCAGTATTATCGCCATAGGTGCCCAGAATACTGGGCCTTAGTTATGGGCTAAACGGGCCTGGTTTATTTGACCCATATTGAAGCGTTACCTCCAATCCAAAAAAACTGCTTTTCCTGTTCTTTTTGCCGTGCATGTGTATTATGCAGCTATTTTATTTCATTTTTATAGTTATAATTTCAATACATAACTTTTAATTATGTTTTAGTGTCTGTATTTAATATTCACTAAATTATAATATTTGGTTTTAATTGAAAATATATATTTTTGCATCATATTGTTATAAGAAAAATCTATGCCTTTCATGCAAGAATAAGATTAGCCTATTTTTTTTATATAAAAAAGTTTGAAGAGTTTATTTTCTGAAGAAATCATTAATTTCAATGATGGCATTTGGGTTTTTATGGGTGAATGTGGTTGAAGCTTCTGAAGGCACGACAAAATGCAGTGATTGCTAGTGAAAAAGAATTAGATACTGCACATGAATGCATAGGCCGAATAGGTTGGAATCTTTTATAGACGAAGCAAATGCAAGGTAACTAAGCCATTTATGACTGACGCTTGTGTTCATATAAAAAAGAAGCCATTTATGATTTTGCAACAGACTCCACAGCTGTAACAGAGGCCGGCGGTGCACTGCCCTTGCGGAAACATTTATATTTACAAGTACACCTAAATATAAATCGGATGAGGTGGGTGGGTGGCATCCTAGATTCGATTATTTTCTCTTTGATTTGGTTTTGAATCGAAATAAATAATCAAAATAAAAATAATTTTTTTCAAAGTTTTGAATCAAATCAAACTAAAAACCAATCCAAACCTACCTTTTCCTTATTTAGTTTGGTTTGATTTTTCTATTTCCCCCCCTTTCATACCGGGGCTCAAGTAAATTTAACCTGGATATGGGATGTTCTCTCTCTCTCTCTCTCTCTCTGACCTTGCAGCACAAATTCCTATGGAGGAGGGCAGTGATAAATCCGTTCAGACTTGTGAGAAATTTACCGTTCAATTTTCCGAACCTCGTGTCTCATCCTCCGGTAGATCGGAGTATAAAAGTGAAGCTAGGCAAATTAGAGCATCGGTAAGAATAAGAGCGACCGCATAAGAAACAAGATCTGGAGCGAATAGTCCCCTCAAAGCACAGACAAGTATGGAGTTTTTAAACGATCCATTACCGTTAGATATTGGCGCCTTTGAATGGGGACACATATTATGATGACATTGACCATGGATGGTGGCAGTAATAAATCTACATATCATTTACATTTGAAACATAGAAGAAGATGTATAAGTCCCTGTCAAAGTCATGACATTCTTGAAAGTAAAAGAAGAAGAAAAATTAAGTTCACGGGGCGGCTGCTAGTTGGCAATAAGGTAGCGTTGGGGAAAAGGTTTTTTTTTTTTTTTTAATATCTATTTTCTTTTCTGCTAGGTTTAATTTTGAGTTGGAGTGGTTTGGTTCGGTCTAATTTTACTAGTTTTAGAATTGTGAAACCAAAATCAGACATTTTTTTAAGAGATTTGTTAATTAATTAATTCAATTTTTCTTTTCAGTTCAATTTTTTTGATTTTTTTTTCGAGAAAATATTTTCTTAGTTTTAGAATTTTTTTTCATTTTATATTTGTTTATACTGATTTAATTAGGTTTGAATGAGGTCAATCAAATCATTAAAATCAAAATCAAGCCAATCAAGTTTTATTAAATTAATATCGGATTCTCCTTCTCTTTTGAAGCCATAAGCTAGTGCTTGTCTGTATTGGAAATGGACAGGCAGAGGAGAGAGAGATGAAGAATACTAAAGGCAGAGGCAAATAACGAAGAAGGAAGTATAAAAGAGAGAAAGAGGTAACTATCAACAATCTCAAATACAAAACAACTCCCCTCGAATACAAAAGCTTCCCTCAAAAATCTCCCCAAAGAATCCAACCGAATGTATAATATATGGCTCAAGTACTGGTAATAAAAGATCTCATCACCGCGCAGGGGCTAAAATGGCAGCCAGTAATATATGTAGACAACAGCAGAAATTTTAAAAAAATAAAAATAAAATTTAAAAACTGAGACACAAAGATGATATGTCTAAGTTAGCAACCAGAAAGCTGATCCAAAGACCAAGCTCAGGACCATCTTCTGCACGGACCCCATCTTCTCTGCTCCACTCTGCAACAACACCATTTTTGTGGGGAAAAAGGTTAAAACATTACAGACACAACATTTACACGCTAAAAACCCACCTCTGGTAGGTTATGCAATTAAGCATGGGAACCACCATAATTGCTTGCGTATACAAAACTAATCAAGCGATTAATTGGGACGGTAATGGACCGCAGCTGGACCCGATAAGGCCCAAGGCTCAAATATAAATCGGTGGACCCCCATTGAATGCAACCCAACTTGCGATTTTGGACGGTTATTTGAGCCCAAAAACACTTATATTTTATGTTTTCTATAAGCCCTGCAATTGAGCAGAAGAGGGGTGGTCCTCCCTGCGAAGACAGCACAGGAAGTCCTCGGGATTCCGCGTCTTGCACATACAGTACTTTTTTTATTGTTTATTATTGTTGTATTTCCCTGATTTAAAATATAATGGATTCATTTCATTTTAATCAAATCAGGTCAAACATTGAATTTGAAATCAGATCTGTAAACAACTACTGCTTGATTGGTGCACAATTCTTAATCCGAATCTAGTTATATTCACACAGGGTAATAACCCCAGCAAGCAGAGCCCCAGACCGAGACCCTAGAGAGGCAGCAGCATCGGGAATATTTAGAAAAGTGTGGTTGTTTTTTGGAATATTTTTTTTTAATAATATATTAAAATAATATGTTTTTAAAAAAATTATTTTCAAAATTAGTATATTAAAATAATCTAAAAATATTAAAAAAATATTAATTTAAAATAATTTTTTTTTAATTTTTTAAAATTTTAAATTTTTTTTTAAAACACACAAACAAAAACAAATTAACACCAACAACACTCCGGTTTACAATAGCAAACTACACAGTATTTTGTCTGCATTACGCCAGATCCTAACTAAATTAACTACTACCAGCTACAGTACTAGGACATCTAGCAAGTTTTCAAACAAAAGATTCAACAATGCAGTTTCATTGAATATAAAGAAATTAGCAAGATTAGAAATCTGATATTAAAAAAAAAAAAGAGATTAACTGTGCATGAATAAAACTTTTTTTTTTATAGAGCAAATGACTGATCATATTTGTTAAATTTAAAGGGTACGTTGAACTAAATTACCAGATCACATGAATGCTTAGCAAAATATAATCATATGAGAATATAGATGGGGATCAATAATGGACTTACCATATCGGTTCCAGCGGGTCCAGGAGAGGAAGCACCCAAACTTGGAGCCGGAGCGCCAGTTGGCGGAGATGGAGGACTCAATGCCAGGGGAGATGGAGCTGGAGACTTCAACTTAGGCTTGCTGGGAGCTGGAGCTGGAACAAGAGCTGGTGGAGCTGCCAATGGAGCTGGTGGAGGAACAGCGGGAGGAGGGGTTGCTGGTGGAGGAGTAGCAGGTGGTGGGGTTGCTGGTGGAGGTGTTGCTGGTGGTGGGGTGGCGGGAGGAGGAGTTGCTGGTGGTGGGGTTGCGGGAGGAGGGGTGGCAGGTGGTGGGGCTGAAACTGGAGGAGGGGTAGCTGGAGGTGGAGATTGGGTAACGGGAGGTGGGGCTGAAACTGGTGGAGGCGTGGTTGCTGGCGGTGGAGAAGAAGTTGGTGTGGGTGGTGCTGGTGTTGCTGTTGGTGACGTTGCTGGTGCTTGACCAGCAACACCAGCAATCGAAATGCAGATCAAAGAAAGAAGGATGACAGCTTTTTTTAGCATCATTTTTGTCTAGTTTTGATACTCTCTCTCTCTCTCTCTGCTCTTTGCGTGCAGTCCTGACCAGTGAGGAAATAGAGAAAGGAAGGGAGGATTATAAATAGAGTAGAAGGAAGAAGGTTCGGAAGTTCGAGAGGTATTGGTGGGGCCAATGAGCTACCAAACAGATCTGAGGCGTCGATTATGTTGTTTGATGTGGGACCAGCAATGCATGTGATTTGGATATGAGATCTGGGTGACACGTTAGTAGCAGTCAGCCAGCTTTTTTTTCCTTAAAAAAAAAAAAAAGAAGAATTGTTAGTCACTCTTTTAGTTGTGTATTAATGATGAATATGGGTTAGCTTAGGGGGTTGTCCTCTCTGTGGGAGGAGTGAAAATGGTAGAGTCGGCCATTAACACGATTCAAAAAAGCATGATTATTAATGATTTTGTTGGAATGATTTTCTTTTGTCCTTAAAAGTGGCCATGCATTTGTCAACCAGTGGCGAATGTAGAGCTCAATATCGGTTTCAATAGTTCAGATTAAATAGAAAAACCCAATAAAATAAATCTTTTTTCAATTTTAAATGAAAATAAACTAAATAAATCAGGCACATCGATAATTCCTAGTCTTGTTCTTACAATCAAATTTTATTATGCATGAGTGAAAGAACTTGCATTTTTTCAATTATGATTGTCATATAAATGTTTAAGATTTTAAGTATGATTTATATTTTAAATATTTTAATTATACTTGTCAAGTCAAAGTTTCAAGTCTTTAAATCTTTGCCCCTTTAAATTAATTAAGAATTGTGTTAAAATCAATGTTAAGAATTATGGTGAAATTAATATATATATATATATATAAATTCAATATGTTGGATTGTTTTTAATATATCATATTATTAATTCACTAATACATGAACTGACTCGCATTTCTTGAATTAATCTTCAAATCCAACTCGACAACTGTGAAAATGAGAGGTATTCTACCAGTCAAGAATAATGAGCGATCCTTTTTACCGAAGAAGCAACAGGAGGATTATGATTAGTGGGCCCTGCCCTCATATTAGCTGGCCCTTAATCATAACATTGCCATTGGATTGGCACTGGCAGACGTATATTTTACGCTCAAGTTTTGGCTATAATCTGCCAAATTTTAGTTGGTATGTTGGAGCACCGCCATTGTGTGGTGGCCCTTGCTGTGCTAGCTGTCTCGCCGTGACAGGCGCTCTTTAGGGAGCCTGGAGGCTAAATAATCCTTGCCAGTTCGTCGCTGAGTTTGAATACTAAATACAAAATTAGGCCTGGAGACATGAAAATTATGCAGAAAAAAACGATGAAAACGAGTAAAATTTCCAACGAGTTCCAGCTACATGCGTTGCCGTGAGCCTGCAACCAGTTCTCCCAGATTCTGTTTTTTTTTTTTTTTGGTGGGTCCTAACTCCTAAGCTTGTTGAGTGTGAGGGATCATTAAACTGGGTTCACGTGTCTCATCCAGACTGGTTAGAATTAGGAAAGGAAATGGTAGATGAACTTTGCTTATAAGCCAATCCTCCATTAGATTTTCTTTCTTTTTTTTCTTCTTTTTTTGGTATAAAGATAAAAGAAGATGTTCGTTTTCATAAGACCCCAAGAAACTCCTCTGCAGTATTATGATTACTAATAGCTTAATCAAGGGTTCTGTTTTTATTGACCTATCACCATCACCATCTCCATCGCCGAGGTCCCTGTAGGTTTGCAGTTATCTTTCTCAACAAGCGTTTAATTATAGGCTTATAGTCCTTTTTGTTGTATGTTTCTTTTTTGTTTGGAGATTGATGGTCGGAGTCGGAGAATGCCACGGTAAAGCATGGATATGCATTGCCCTCCTCAAAAAAAAATAAAAAAACATCCTTAACTATATATATAGGCTCGGCGATCTGATTAGTAATTTTTTGCTTGAAAGTGTGTCTTACTGACTTTTATTTTGAAAACACTATCAATTACATAGCCGATGAATTTTGATTCATTATGTAATTTTTATTTTAATAATTTTTTGAAAAAGAATCTGGATTAAAAAAGTACACAATTATATTTTCCTCAAATTAACGAGTATATTGGGCTGGCATGCACCGACCCCAAACACCCCCACCACAAGTGTGCTAGGCCTAGAAGCTTGGCTTGACGCTCTCCTAGACCAACGGGGTGGGCCTGACATGTATCTCTTGTGAGTATTTAGCTCCATGCCTTTTGTCATTACATTCCAGACATGATCAAACACTCATTGTTCAACTTGTTCTAAAACGTAGCTGAACTCACTAGACCTATGAATTCAAACATAATGCCTGAATCTAACACCACACCTCCATGTATTTTACATAAATATTGGATGAATTATTTTTTAATTAAAAAATAGGCTTACTTAAACAAGTCTATAGTCCACCAATACAATTTGATGTATTAAAATCTCTCATGATCTACTATCTCTCAATCTCTTAGCTAGATAGAATGAGTAAAACACAACTCATGATATAAATTTGATTTATAAGGATCAAATGACTCTCCAACTATTCCATTCCAGTAAAAGAACAAGGTTCATGGGTTATAAATGCCCCCTAAACTACATAGATAAATTATTCACAATCTTTCCATTATCAATATTTTTAGCATACATGTTTTCAGAATTCATATCTCTAAAATATCATTGTATTTTTTTCTTTTAAAATATACTTAAGTATTTGAGAGTCTCCAAATTTACAAAAAAAAAAAACTTTTTATAGGTATCAACCACATTTAACATACCAGACACCAGATACAACCACCAACCACCTTTACTAGCGAGAATAGATCAAATTATTATAATCAAGAGATTAACTAGTTATCTAATACATGATATTTTTCTCTAAACTACTTGGATTTTATAGGACATCATTAACAATGGAATTTCTTCTAAACCTCTTATTATAGAAAAACAAAACCTTAAGTAGATAGACATGATTTTTCATTGATATATTTCTTCTAGACATGAATGGTTAAGAGATGAAAAGTAATTATATATAACATGAATTTCATTGTATTTGCATATTTGGCATTGAGTAAATGGTCAAACGATTAATAATTGCACTGTTTTCCAGTTTTTAAGAGTTCAAAATCAGGTAAGATTACTTAGATTGCGAGGAGTAAAGTTTTCACAATATTTTTTTGATTTACGTGGGTGTTTGAGTCAGCTTGCGCGCACTATGACTAATCCCACGACCCACTGAACATCCTGCAAACCCAGTGAGCATGTAAGGCACCACGGGGGTGACAGACGTGTAAAGTGAGGTTCGAACCCAGGTGCAGAGAAAGGAAATAAGCCCCTATCAGCACTAGGTCAAGACCTCAGGTGAAAGTTTTCATGAATTTTAAATCTTGACATAATTGATCCATACGTGAAAATCAATCAAGAGACATCACTTAGACAAAAAACAAAAAGAAATATAAAGAGAAAAAAAGAAATCCCACGCAAAGAGAGAGAGAGAGAGAGAAGATTCTTCCACTTATGCAGTGGTGAAAGCAGTAATTTAGGTGGTTGATTATTCTCAACGCAAAAAAAGCACCGACTGACTGGGCATTCCATAGAAACTGAAATTGATATATAGCCAGTACCTAGCCCTTCCGATCTATGTTAAACAATGTGACAATTAATGGCTTCTTCTTCAATCCTTTATCTTAGCATTGTCCACATGTATCACACAGTGCCATTACAACGCCTGTCAAGGATTTGCCTTCTCAACTCCCTCCATAATTCAATCCACAACAACACCCCCATTTTTTTTAGAGTACCTTTCAGTTGTTAACATACACGTTTCCCCTCGCATTTTACACGACAATTATCGAACAAGATTACTCTCTGGAATCTTGATTTTCTTGGTCCGATCGAATTGAAACATTACTATATATAACAGGTACGGTTCATGAGGACAAATCATACAAAAGGTAGGTCCAAAGTCCATGTAAACGAGAGTAAAGTAAAAGGGAACGTGGACTGTGGGGGGGCCAAGTTAGTTTAACGATCATTTCCTGCAATGTGAATGATTGTAACTTGCTATCCTCCTCTTGTTGGCCCTTTGGTTTCTTTTCCTTGAGGTTAAATTGACCTCCTTCCTACCTCTTAATTAATCCTAGGCTGACTTTATGATAACGTGGTTTCAACTGCAAGCCGGCCGGAAAGGTTTTACTAGGGCAAATAGTCAGACCATAACAACACTAATCATGCATGGAGGGACTTGCATTTTGGTTTGGCTTCATCACTATATTAAAGTTGTAACAGTATATTCCACTTTCGTCGTGGACAGGCCTTTCCCTTTTACGAGAAGAAAAGAAAAGAAAAGAAAACCATACATTTATTAGAGAGAAATACCCTTTTTTTAGCTGTTGTATTTGTGCTAGAAAGTTAATTGGTGCCATGTGTTTTTATTTTGATCAATTTGGCTAAAATGCGACGTGATACATCCCAGACGACGGCATCAATGAGCATTTCTCGTCAATTGGCTTAATTTTATCAATTCTTGAGAGCTGGTTAGCAGGCATGCAGAGGGTCTTGGATGGATGTTCTGTCAAAGAGAATGAGGCATTAACAGTTCAAGATAGCTAGCTGAGCTTGTCCCTGGGGAAAGATAAATTATATTCTCGGACAAAATAAAAAAAAAGCCACACAAATTGACTTCTCAAGACAATTATTACGGGAAAAAGAGATTCTACTCTTTTTATCAGACAATGCTGTCCAAACAATAATTCAATACTTTTATTTTATATGCTTTCCCCCCTTCATGTCTAAGTAGGGTTAACGAATAATTATTACGTAATGAAATTTCACTAGTATCATTATATGGAAAAGAAAGAAATATAATAGAATATTAGGTATTTTTTTTTTATTAACATGAATATTTGGATCAGTTTGCATATATCTAAACTAATCTCATAAGTTCTAAAATTAATAATTATATAAATTTACAGAGACTAAGATTTATGAAACTCGAATTAATAATATTTATAAAATAAATTTAAAATCTAAACAGTTCACTCCATCCCTAATTAATATTAGATAATTTTACACGGTATCTCTGTGCATGTCAATATGTAAGTAGTTAATTTGATCGCGAGACTCTATCATCGTTGTCGTCTCTGTCTCTTGTCGTGAAATGTCAGATGCTAGAACATTTGCATATGGACTTCGCCGGTGGCACATCTTTCCTTTGCCAAAACCCTCAACCACACCTCCGTCACCTAAAGCCCATGTCAGAGAATGAAATGAAAGCTAAAACCTAATTCTGAAACCCAGATCCACTACTTATTCCCAGGTCTACCATTGTATATATTGGCCTTTTCTATTTCTCCTTTAGCCCAACCCAACTCCTCCATCCCCATCCTCAAACTGCCCAAATTTCTGGTGGATGTCTGTCTCTGTCATATCACCACACCAGGACACTCTTGACCCAACAAAAATCGAACGATCTGTTTTTTTTTATAGTGCTTGACCCAGGCAGGGGCATTCAAGTATTTAAAAAATCGTGAAAAAGTTAAAGAATACTACGCCAGGATTAAGGCGGGATCAGACAAATTCTGTGTTTCTCACTCACACAAAACCCAAAAAACCCTTATCTCTCTTCGCATTCTCTGGAAACACCAAAATTTAAAAGGAAAAAAAAAAAAAACAAGCTAATTCAAAACCCTCCCCCCTCTCAGAAACACAAAATTATCGAGTTTTTTTCTTTTTCAAATGGCAATTTCTTCAGGGATTTTCTCTACTTTCCTATCCACCGAAACGGTGCCGCTTCTCAAGTTTCCTTCTCCTACATCCACTCCTCCTCTCAGGTTTCTGGCTGCGCCTCCCGCGAACCCGCGCATGGTGCGTAGTACTGTAGTTACCTGCGCCACGGCATCGACCGGAAACCGTGCTCCACGCGGCATAATGAAGCCGAGGCGAGTCTCACCTGAAATGGCGGACTTTATTGGTGCTCCTGAGGTCTCTCGTACTCAGGCTCTCAAGCTTATATGGGCCCATATCAAGGAGCACAATCTTCAGGTATAATTTTTATTAGAAGTCTACATTTTGTTCTAAAATCTTGGGTTCCTGTCATTTCCTGTGCTTAGTTTTTAGTTAAACGTTTGGATAAGGTTGTTTTGGAACGGTAAAATGTGGTTGTTTTTTATTCATGGGTTTTTATGCTGTTGATTATTTAATTGATTAGCTGGAGACATGTCATGTTTGTGGATAAGGTTGTGCTGGTGTCAGCGAAATGTTCCAGTTCTGCTGCTGCTGCTATTATTATTATTATTATTGTTTTTTTTTTTACTTTTATGAATTTTTTAAGTGTGGGTTATGCGGTTATTGTATTTTAGTTCTGAAAATGTAATATGTTTTATGCGATGCTTCTTTTGTGGGTTTGGATAATGTTATGAGGCTGCTGGATAATTGTGGGTTCTTGGGTATTGTTTGTTTGCTGCTCATGTAATTGAATGGTGTTATACTTGGATATGTTTGTTCGATGTAGTTTTTTATTCTTGCATGGCCTGATCATTGTTGCTGTGAATTCGTTGATGTATGAACAAGGTGTCTCTCATGTTAGGGATAGATTTCATCACTAGAATTTTGGTTGAGACATGATTTTATATAGAATTTTGGCTGAGACATGATTTTGTAGGTAGTTCAAGTTTGAGAAACAATTCAGAATAATTTCAAATTTGTAATACATGAATGTGGTATGCACTGCTTTGTTGATACGACCACATGCAGTATGTTTATATGAATGTGGCTTAATTAGAGGTACTGGATTTTACTAACCTGAAAATGCAAGGCAGCGCTTACAAAATTGCGAGGTTCAACACGAAGACTGGCGGTTGGCTTGCCATTTCCAAGCAGCTATCGTCCTTCACTATTAGGGTTAGCTTCCAGCTGAATAATTTGGTTGAAAGCATGATTGGTGTTTGAGTAATGGATACAATGTTCACTTAATTACCGTTTTACTTCACCCTTTAGAACATTGTTAGTCCATCTGCTGGTGCGGTCACTTCCCTTTATTTGTTGATTGGTGTATTTACTAATTTGGTGCTAACTCTTTCTTAAACTGCAGTATTATTGCACCTCTAGTTCGTCATTTTTGCATGAATCTGGTGTTTGTTTTTCTAGCTGTTTCTGAGCCATTGGATAGAACATCCATGGTGTACGCATATATGGTTATCTCATTAATTTGGAGCTGACTGGACTTGCTGTGTTTTTTTAGGACCCTAGTAACAAGAAGAACATAATTTGTGACGAGAAGTTGAAGAAGATATTTGCTGGTAGAGACCAGGTTGGATTTCTTGAGATTGCTGGGTTGATTAGTCCTCATTTCCTCAAATGAAGTTCAAGATTATGGATCCAGTCTTCGTGGTCATCTTTCCCGTGGCAGGGCTATCTTTTTTGTTGACGATAATAGTCAAAATTATGCCTGGTGCTTTCAGCTTGTGTTTTTAGTCTTATTTAGCAGTACTTACATGCAGAACTAGCTTTGTTAAGAATTTTGCTTATGGATCCCTTACGTAGTACGATTTTCAAGATGATATTATAACTTTCTGCCAGTTTATGCTTCTGTTGATGAATCTCAAATTTTGATTGAATCTTGTATGTAGTTGTGGTTCTGGCATTATGTTCATATTGGATACATGCTGCATAAAACAGGCTCTTGGTATGATTTTAGATAGTTTTGATCTAACTGAAAAACTTATCTCAAATGATCATGGCAGCAGTCGTATTAAGCCGCTCCTTGCCTGCACTTACCTACCTTAATTACGAAATAGAGTTGTTGAAATGATTGTTGGCAATTGAGCGTCTCTGGAAAGGCCTCTGGAGTTGGACTCATAACGAGTTCTTGCACAGAACTCCCCAAGAATGGGAGTGCCTGAGGGCAAAAACTAGTAATTGCAGAAAAGGGAACTTTATTGAAGAATATTTGGTTGCAGAAACAAGAAAGAGTGGAACACAGTTCTAATCTAATCCTCGCTTCTGGGTCTCCTAATTTTCTATGGAATCTTTACACAGTCATTCCTGCAACGGGAAACACAAATTAGATCAGCTAATTCCATATCACCACATGTACGGCATGAGCTTTTGAACTCCGCAAGATTGGAGAGAGACTTTTCAACTCGAAATTCCCGTAGGGAGTTTGATATTATGGTAGCTTTAATTTAGTTACTCAAATAATTTTTGTTTTTTATATGGATTCTATATATAATTATATTTTAAATATTTTTTTAAATTAAAATAATATATTTTTATTTATATAAATATATTTTTTATTTATTTTACATGAAAAAATTCATCAAATCAATCTTAAACAAACTCATATTTTTTTAATCCGCAACAATTCCTCTTTCAACTCAGAAAAATTTCAATCATAATGTTTAGTTCTAAGTTTGTCAATTTCTTCTCTCCTCCGAAGCAGTCACCTTTTGCTGACATGGCAAGCTCTATCTGTTCGCCAGAGATTCTTGTCTGCTACCATGGCAATCTCCACTACTCACTCACCACGTAGGATTGAAACCCTCCTCCCCTCTAAGAATCTCAACTTGAAACACCACACAAAAAAATCTCTTCTTTCTTAAGTCAAAACACCTCATAAACTCAACTAAAGAAACCAACTTATAATATCCTTAAACCCGCCCAAAGCCCTCCCAAAAATGACAGAGAAACTAGCTCTCCCTCTTCTCCTCACAAACCCACCCCCAACAAAACTCTTACTGCCTCTCCAATCTCACCTCCACCAACAACAGCTAAAACTAACAACACCCACTTCACCACCACCACAACATGGCACCCCACCTATGCAGGACTTCCTTTTCAAGCAAAGCCCCAATCTTTCCAAACCCATCAACCCGCAAACCCAACCTGATCTATTTCCTATCCCAAGAAACCGAACCCGAATTGGCAAGGCCCGCGACCCTAACCGTGGCAAACCCTGGACCCACCGTCGTCTCTCCCTTCAAGGTCAGCGAGTTCTAGATTCTTTAAGTAACCCTTCTTTCGAAACCAGTGAATTAGATAAAATCTTGAGTCTTTTATTTGATTACTATAAAGAAGAGTTGAGTGTATGTAGTGGTGGTAAGGAGAGGTTAAGTAATGATGTTTTGGGTATTATTAAGGGTTTAGGGTTTTATAAAAAAAGTGACCTGGCTATGAGTGTGTTTGAGTGGTTTAAGAATAGGAATGGTTGTGAATCTGTCTTGAGTAATTCAGCTGTGGCTGTGATTATTAATATGCTTGGTAAAGAAGGAAAAGTTTCGGTGGCAGCATCTTTGTTGAATAATTTGCATAAAGATGGGTTTGAACCTGATGTTTATGCGTATACATCTTTAATAACTGCTTGTGTTAGTAATGGGAGGTATAGGGAAGCTGTGATGGTTTTTAAGAAGATGGAGGAAGAAGGGTGCAAACCAACTTTGATTACTTATAATGTGATTCTGAACGTGTATGGAAAAATGGGTATGCCTTGGAACAAGATTATAGGTCTGTTTGAGGGAATGAAGAATGCTGGGATTTTGCCGGATGAGTATACATATAATACGCTGATAACTTGTTGTAGACGAGGATCTTTGTATGAAGAAGCTGCTGCGGTTTTTGAGGATATGAAATCGATGGGGTTTGTGCCTGATAAGGTCACTTATAATACTTTATTGGATGTTTATGGGAAGTCTAGGCGGATTAAGGAGGCGATCGAGGTATTAAGAGAAATGGAGTTCAATGGATGTTCACCAAGCATTGTGACATATAATTCGTTGATATCTGCTTATGCAAGGGATGGTCTTTTGGAAGAAGCAATGGAGCTTAAAAACCAGATGGTTGAAAGAGGGATTAAACTGGATGTTTTTACTTACACTGCAATGTTGTCAGGATTTGTGAGGACTGGTAAGGATGAGTCTGCAATGAGGGTTTTTGAGGAAATGAGAACTGCAGGTTGCAAACCTAATATTTGTACTTTCAATGCCTTGATTAAGATGCATGGTAACAGGGGAAAGTTTGCAGAAATGATGAAGGCTTTTGAGGAGATCAAAATTTGCTGCTGTGTACCAGATATTGTTACTTGGAATACCCTTCTAGCAGTGTTTGGGCAAAATGGGATGGACTCAGAAGTGTCTAGAGTTTTCAAGGAGATGAAGAGGGTTGGTTTTGTACCGGAGAGGGATACCTACAACACTCTAATCAGTGCGTACAGTCGGTGTGGTTCATTTGACCAAGCCATGGCTATGTACAAGAGAATGCTGGATGCTGGGATTACACCTGATCTTTCCACCTATAATGCTGTTTTGGCAGCATTAGCTCGAGGAGGGCTATGGGAACAGTCAGAGAAAATACTTGCTGAAATGCAAGATGGTATGTGCAAGCCCAATGAACTGACACACTGTTCTTTGCTTCATGCTTATGCCAATGGCAAGGAGATTGGACGGATGCTTGCTCTTGCGGAGGAGATATGCTCTGGTGTAATTGAACCTCATGCTGTGCTCTTGAAGACCCTTGTTTTAGTTAATAGTAAATGTGACCTCCTATTAGAAGCTGAGCGTGCATTCCTGGAGTTGAAGAGAAAAGGCTTTTCACCTGACTTGAGTACTCTGAATGCCATGATTGCTATTTATGGCAGGAGGCAGATGGTTACCAAAACAAATGAGATCTTGAACTTCATGAAAGAGAGTGGGTTCACTCCTAGCTTGGCAACTTACAATAGTTTGATGTATATGCACAGCCAATCAGAGAACTTTGAGAGGTCAGAAGAAGTTTTAAAAGAAATCCTTGCAAAGGGAGTAAAACCAGATATAATTTCATACAACACCGTAATTTTTGCGTATTGTCGAAATGGGCGGATGAAAGAGGCTTCACATATATTCTCAGAAATGAGAGAATCTGGGCTTATTCCAGATGTAATCACATATAATACTTTTGTTGCAAGTTATGCAGCTGATTCAATGTTTGAGGAGGCTATTGATGTTGTTTGCTACATGATCAAGCATGGATGTAAACCGAACCAGAATACATACAACTCAGTCATTGATGGATACTGTAAACTTAATCGCCGGGATGATGCAATCAAGTTCATAAGCAGCCTTCACGAGCTTGATCCACACATTTCCAGGGAGGAAGAGTGCAGGTTATTAGAACGTTTAACCAAATGGTCATAGGCAATCCTTTTCTTATCCGTCTCATGTTTTGATTAGGCATGAAGATGTGGTTGATATGGATGATCCAGCAAAAGCTTCCTAATTTTTCCTAGAGGCTGAAGAGATGCAAGCACTCAGGAACACATCTATTTGGAGAGCGGTGCTTGGATCCAGACAAGACATGAAAAGAAGGGGAAAGAGGAGTTATTGACTTCAAGGTATGAGTACCTCTATCAAATGTGAATCATTTTGTACCATTAGCATTTGGTGGTTATGAGAATCAAAATTTTGAAAATTTTCTCTGCAACGTGTCATCATTGTGATTAATAATTTGATTCTCTTAATGTAAAAGATGGCATTTTATTATATTTACTTGAGAAGAAAATTATTTCTCTGTAACTATGGAATTGGGATGGATATCCTCATTTTGTTCTTATGGGCCATATAGATTAAAAGTACTGTTTTGTTAGTTGAACTTAGTTTTGAATCACTTGCCAAAGCATTTCCTGGCCTCACCCTATCTTACCCTTTTCCTGAGTATGAAGGAGTTATTTATTTTGACAAAATTTTACTGTCATTGGAAAGGTGGCCTTTAATTTTCATTGATAAGATGTGATTTTTCATGTATTGTTGTTAGGTTCTTGAGCTTCGAACTATGTGGTAAAGAAAGACGGATGAATGAATGGTTTGTCCAGGAGAGTTGCTAAATGGCCATTTCTTAGCTGATGATACGAGATCTTACATAAAGTTCTGGCTTCTTGCGATATATACTGAAAGTTGCTAAAGGTGTGTACAATGTATATATTGTAGGTGTAACAAAAAGTAAAAAGCTATATATAAATGCCGAGTTAATGAATAGCTATGCCCTAAAGATCACGATAATGTGGCTTTTGAGCTCCATTTGTTAGTTTTGTGAAGCTCAGTTATACTCGAAACCTGAAACATGAAAGCCAACAGTGTGTTTCAGCTGTCCACTGGACTGTTCTATCATCAAGAATGATTATGAAAAACAGAAACGTTGTTAATGAGGAGAAACTTATATAGGAGTAATTGTCTATCATCATCCTTGTATTCCCGGTTGAACTTCTTGTGTGTTTGGCTCGTTTTGTTGTGGTAGTTTTTACGATTACCGTTTGAAAAAGTAGCTTCAAACATGACCAAGGTTTTAAAAGAGAGTTTATAGGGAAATTTATGCAAAACTATGATATATATCGGGGAATTAAACATTTTTAAAATTGTGATCAGGACAAATCATAGTTTCAATCACATCTCAGTACATTAGCAAACAATCCTGCATACATTTGTCACCATCCTGTAATTTATTTGATGTTTTATCAATGGCAAGTCCCTAAAATTCATCCTTACTAGGAACAACATCGTAGGTTTCATGTCTACTTCAAACAACTTGCTTAATGGCTGGCTTAAAATATTTGCCAAATCCATATTTCATTTCTTACTGTGATTTTCTCTGCATAAAGCAAAGGATTTTGAACTTCAAACTTCCAAGCTGGCCTGGGTCCTAATCTAGAGGTATTATATTTTTCCTTGGTTATTCACTAGAGAAAAGTAATTAGCTCATAGAAACAGTCTCTGTCTTCCTTGGTGACATGATTTAGCATTAGACCTCAGAGTTAACAGGATTGCACGCTAAAAATTCCAAGTTAAAACAGGTCATTACAATAGTCGGATGACAGCTCCCTAGGTCTGATACTAACTTGTCATTCAGAGTTGGATAGAAATAGCATAAAATACATTATTTTTAATCAAGTAATGAATTTCACTCATTTTGCTAAAAAGTTATAACACAAATGCTAATCCATCCACAATTCCGCTGCCTGTTCATATGAATGGCGTCCTTCGCAACTCAAATTAGCTCCTATCTTCAGAGATGCAATAATCTGATGTGGCTGTCGATTTCATAGCTTTGTTTTATCAAGTATGAGTCCAGACAAGCCATAATAGTATTAGTTCCAACTTCATGGTTTAGTTATTATAAGAACCCTGTTTAAGTAGGATCACGTTAGGCTGACAATGATGATTTATGCTCCAAACACCAGAAAAACAGTTGTCAGAACTCCCTATTTTCTATGGTTTAACTTTCAATGTGACAATGAACTAATAAAGCGTACAAGGTAAACAAAATGCCTAATTACCAAAACGCCAATAACAAGGATAGAAGCACCATGATATAAACAAGGTGTTTCAATAAATAAACTGAATTTTTAGGTCCATTTACACATTTCCACGACGTAATCACTCATCTTTAACTCTGTAATCTCCCTCTTCTTGCAAGCACTTCTCTCCATCCTTCTCTCTGATTTGCAAAATCAGAAAACACAATCACAATGAGGTGGTGGTGGGCAGGAGCCATAGGTGCTGCAAAGAATTTTTTTTTTTTAATAAAAAAACTCAATTTATTCCTCTTCATATTCGATTTCCTGTCATGTAATTATAGGTGAGCTAATAATTTTTATTTGATCAAACAAAACGGAACAAACCTTAAAGAGGATGGTGATGCACCACCAAAGTACCAAAGCGTGGCCCTCATAATAGGTGCCACAGGCATTGTAAGCAGCAGCTTGGCCGGGATCCTCCCTCTTGCAGGCACCCCGGGTGGGCCCTGGAAAGTTTACAGAGTTGCACGCCGTCCACGGCCAATCTGGCAATCCGATCACCAAATTAAATACCTCCAAATCCGATGTGATGTCTTGAACGATGCATAAACCCATTGAAAAGCTCTCAAAACTCACAGATGTAATCCACATCTTTTACGTTGCCTGGGCTAGCAAGTCTACAGAAGCTGAAAACTGCATTTTTAACAGCACCATTTTACATAACGTGCTTAAAGCTGTAATCCCTAACACTCCAAACTTGCAGCAAATTTACTTGCAAATAAGACGCAAGCATTATTTGGGTTCTTTTGAGTCTTGTTTAAGGTTCAGCTCTCATGACCCTCCATTACATGAGGATCTTCCAAGGCTAAATTCATTGAGTTTTTATCAAAGGATGTTTTGTTTAATAAGGTTCAGAGGAAGGGGTGTTTGAAATGGCCTTTTCATAGGCCTGGAGCTATATTTGGGTTTTCGCCGGCTTGTTTGTTGAATATGGCGAGGACTCTGAGTGCTTACGCCACGATAAGCAAGTATGAGGGGCTTCCATTGATGTTTCCAGTAGCACTAGTTCATTTAGGAGCTCTAGTGAAACAGATCCCAGTTGGTGGTTATTTTTAGCTGCTGTCGCAACTTTTTTTTTTTTTAGTTTAACGTGGGTGTCCGGGCCAGCTTGTACGCACCTCGACTAATTCCACGGGCTCTGAAGTTAACGGCCATATAAGCCTCCAGTGGCCATCATATGAGCAACCACAGGGCTCGAATCTGAGACCATAGAGGAAGCAAACCTCTTGGTCCCAAACTCTTATCACTGGGCCAATGGTTGCTGCTGTTGCAACTTTAATCCTTGTTGTTGTTGTTGTATTAATGGACATACTGATGAGGGAGCATTGTGTTACTTGGCACTTTAGCCATCAAAATACAGGCAAAGCAAGAGCAACATGAGACAAGGGAGATGCAGTTCAATGGGACATGATTAACAAAACAAAAGGGATTTAGAGCCTTTGCCAAGCATTTTCAGAAATCCTCAAAGGATGTTCATCCCAACATTTTGTAAGCCTTCCAGGTTACACCAGTTTTTGATAACGTGATGAGAAGACGACATTTTCATAATGTTTTGCAAGCTTGTAACCAGTTATTTTTCTATTGTGGGGGTGCCGGAAACAACGACCAAGTAGATTCTTCTCGGTCAGCAGTTTTGTACCCCGATACCAGGCTAGAGTCTAGACCTGGCCCATTCCATTCCCAACAAACCCCATCGTTTATTTCGCACGCCACAGGAATGCTGAAATGTTGAAATAGCTCTTTGGGTTACATAATTGGAGAACATGTAACATTGAGCTACCGAGACAACAGATCACTAACACAATTCAAATCAACTGGCATTAGCATGCATATGGGACAATTTCAAATGTGGCGTTTACACATCTGCTGAACATGTATCATTGAACTGTTCATGGATAACATCAGTGATTCAAATCGTCTCTGATTAGTGATGCTTTTGAGACAATTTTCAAAGTGGGGCTAGACATTATTTGCTTAACATGTAAAAATGATCCGTTCATTAATAGCATTGATGATTCACCGTGCATTGCATTTTTCATGAACATCTAATCTAATGAAAATGAAAGAAAAAGAAACTCAACATGACTAAAGATGTGAAGATCTATTATATGCAATAGAACAACAACTACAAAGTATAAAACAACATTGGTGGGGCATAAACATCGTGCAAGTTCAATGGTTGTCCTTTTTATGATTGCACCTGATAGCATGCAACATTTAAGATATTTTAAGCATCATTTCAAGTCAAGGTGCAAATATTACCAAAAGATCAAACCGTGGAAACAAGTTAGATTCTTGAGTTTACAATGACAACACAAGAATGACATAAATTTAATGTAATCCATGAATGCCAACGGGGAATGACACTTTCTATAAATCAAGATCAAAATGAAATGAAATGTGGTGCCAGAGTCTCCTAAATCTAAATTATACTAAAGCCTGTTTGATCTTGACTGAAATGTACATAATCGTTTGCAGCACCAGAGCCAGAGTTCCGAGTATGGCCATCGTTGCATCAGTAAAGGATCAAAGCTAATATTGCATCGCTTGTTGAGAAGTAGACCTGATTATGGAATTCTGAAAGATTTTGTGGTACAGTAAGTTGCAAAGCTCAACCGAATTAGTGATCTATTATTTCATCTCCCGGAAGTAGTTGTAGAATTTCATTGCTGGTAGTTGCTTCCAAAGTCAGAAGCCTACGAAATTAATAAAAACTTTTGCTACAATTCTCTTGGACCATACATCTTCTTTTTTAAAGTCAGATCCCTTCCATCTCCACACGTTATAGTTTGATGAGTAAGAGAGCCAGTTGCTCATCGGACACTTTAACATCAATGAACGCTCCTAATGCTGCTGCAAGTCTTGCAGCTAATTGATGCTTACACTGAAATGGATTCAAGAAATGAAAGAGTTAATCATAAAACATTATAGAAAAGTGGTTCCAACAAACTGAAATGATTAATAAGAAAAAAAAAGAAAAAAGAACTCTTACACAAAGTTGTTCTCCTCTGTTGACAATGTCATAAAAAAATGAATAACAGGCACAATAGTGTTCAGGAAAACAGAAATACTCCTCCTTCCTCCGTGATTCTCCCACCACCTAACAACACCAGCAAACAAGAAATTATTTTACCAAATGAGTTCTTAAATGATCAAATCTTAATCTTTACTTCTATCTTTTTAAACGAAACATATTTAACAATTTGTTCACAGTGCTAACTACCAAGTTTCTTCAACATAATCCAAATTTACCTCAAACCCATTTGCCAAATCAGTTCTTAAACGATTGATCCTAAAATTTCTCAAATAGGGAGAACCTTAACTGCACTCTTTTAATCCTCAAACCTTTCTTTAGTAAGCTAATCCAAACTAAATTGCTCAAACATTCCTATTTATAAATTTACACAAAACAGTCAAACTCATCAGATATTCCATTTAAACTGAAGTTCCTAGCTTATCGCCCCGCCATTTTATCACAAAACAATTCAACCTAAACCAATTTTATTTGCCTTGTAAAACCCGAAATAGGCCCTAGATCCAAACTCTAACAACCATGTGCAAAAATTTGAAGTCTAAAGTACAGTGCATAGCAAAGAATAGAATTGAACCTGAAAGATGGAACGACCGCTGGGCTGACCAGAGATCTTTTTGACACCTCTCTGATCCACTATCTTTGTTGCCCTCTCAAGATTCTTACCAAACAAGAAATGCAAGCTACATTTAACCCAAACAACACACACAAAGAAAAGACCCAAAATCAATCAACCCATTTACACCCTTTTAAAAATCAACACTAACTTGATCAAAAGCAAGCTAGGAAATTGGAAAGTGACTATTTTATATGCTACTCACATTGAAAGCTGCTCCTCAGTCACTGCCACCATTTACATTAGCCACGGAAAAAAAAAGACACTAAGCGTCATTTAATAGAAGGTGGGTTTAAAAGACTTTAATAACTAAATATTAAAAAGCACGAGATATAGAAAGAGAGGACCTGATTGGGTTGATTCAATGGTTTTCCAAACTGTATCTGCAACCAAACTACTTGCACTCATTCCTTCTTCCTTAATTTTGCACTACAACCTACCTGAATGTTCGAGGGTCTCCACTGATTCCCATTTGTCTTGAGTGTCCTGTTTCTGAAATTTCAAGTCTTGTTCTAAGAACAAGAAAATAAATTTCAAGTTTATGAGCTCAACCTCAACGGGTTCAATTTCTCTGTGATAGTGAGTTTTTTTAGGCTTTGTTTTGGTCTCCAATCCCTTGTACGTTTCGAAAGTCTTCACTCTTGAGCCCGGTAACAAATGGGCTTTATGAGCTCACCGGGTCTAATTTCTCCTTGCATTTTCTAATTAATTTTATATATTTAAAAGTGGGTTATTTTTAAAATTGTTTTAAATTTAGAAATAATATTTTTTTAATTTTTAAAATTTATTTTTAATATTATTATATCATCATTGATATTCTTTTTCTCATCCTTCTATTTATCTGCATAATTTTCTATTTTACTTTACAATATAAAAATATACAAAAATAATTTAAATTTTTTTTTTTTTTAAAATACGATTAAACAGTAATGCAAAATACTATTCTAACCTGACATGTGTCTCACAAAACACACATTTCACATTTTACTATGTATATCTTTTAAATTAATTTTACTTTTGTTATAAAAAAGGAGGTTTGAATCAAAATTGAAGATACTAATTGAGGCCTAGGGCGAACCCACGTTATGCCTTAGGAGGTCTAATTGACTCATTTATATTAATTTAATACCTTTATCATTATGGCTTCTCCTATTTTTGCGTCTTTGCTCATACGACCAGGTTACATATATTCTCAATAACTCGATACTGTAATCATGGCTCATGCTTTGAAGTTGTCAGGTTCTTGGGATCTTTTTTGCATACGATGATTGATATTGTTTTTTAAATATTTTTCTTAAAATTTTTATTAAAACAATATTTTTTATATAATTAAATAATGCCTTTTTTTTTTCCGACACAGTGATATAAAAGATGTTATCCTTGAATTTTCCTGTTCAAAGACCGAAAACTATACGAGAGAGTTGCTACTAAGAACTAGTAGAGATTATTACATAAAAAGGAAAGCATTCACAGGACACATGACAAGGTAGTTTTGCCGATGTTGTTTTTCCGCAGCCTGGAGGAGCAGATAGCACAGCAATGGACATCCCATCCTTAAACAGCTCCATCTTCAATTCTCCTAAAGCCACCTGTAATCCAACAGCATTCACCAGAGATTGTACATGAGACAACAAGTCCATCAATTTTCCTTTTGAACTTGAGCTGTTGGCCTCTTAGCTCCAACAGAATTTCTTTACTGTCCCTTACTGTTTGCGTTGGCATAACAGTTTGAAAGAATAACTTGGGCACTGAATTCTTCTAACTTGACGAGCTTGTCTGTGTATTTCTGCCTTCTACAACAATTATACCTACGAGTTTCTGAGCATACAACAACGAGCGTCTTGCCTTTCCTGATTACTTCTATTATTGTTTCTGTCTCCTCATTTCTACGATTTAATGCTTGATTCAACTTTTCCATGTCTTGTAAAATTGGACTGTTGGATTGTAGAGTTTGTCCTATTTGCCTCAGTCTCGTCTTGAACGCTGCTTTGTTTATCTCATTCAAAACGCTTCTAGCAGCTCACCAAACACTGCTCCAACATCAGCTCCACCAAGCAATTCAGCCGCCATCACTGTTTCTCTACAGTACAAGGAGTTTTTTTCAAATCCTCCCAATCTTGAGTTTTTTAAGGATGCAAAGTTGGGCAAAGCAAAAATAACGATGGATGCATCATGGTCTCGCAAGGGTTAAAGCTTTCCTATATCCTTCTATTCTTTTTTCTTTTTCTTTTTTATGTTATTTTATCTTAATATCATCTATGTATATTACATTTTTGTCATCATCATATCCTCTCATCAATCATCAATGGGGACCTAAAGCCTGAAGCTAAGGCCAATCCGATCTTTTTGATTGTTGCAAGGAGCCATGCTTGAGTGAGTCCTCACAATCCCCTTTCTTACGCATAGCCAACTACATGGATGCAGGGGCGACTCGTGTCTGCATTTGCTTATTGCTCTAAAATCACGGGTGTGCTTGTTTTTGTTACTTCAATTCAACTCATATTCGGCAATTTTTAACATAGAAGTAGTTTTTTCTTCCTATTATGGAGGACTTCGAAGTTCTTTCCTCGCGTGAAAGTTGTGCATCATTTAGGTTTGAGCTACGAAGGTAGAAGCAACTGACAAATATATGCTGTGCGCAGGGCAGGGAGGCTCATGTGATGACTTCTTAACTCACCTCACGTGCTGCTAACGTGCAATGGTTCAAGAATGGCCAGTGCTTGAAGTCAGAGGCTTTTAATAAGGCAAATGCAGTGCAATTTACCCCCTAAAAATGCCCTTGGACCATTGGCTACCGGAACTGTCAGATTTTACAAGCCCAAAAATAATGAATGATGACCTGTAATTTCTAACATTTGGAAAACAAAAGAGGCAAAAAATTGGTGCTACAATTCTGAAAAATTAACCAGTCATTGATAGAATGAAACAAGTATAGTTATATATTTACTTGGAAAAGGCTAATACCAGAACCCGCTATAACTTCATCTACATAAATGTATCCTCCTTTAATATACCTTGAAATCAAGAAGTCAGTGTTGCCCCTTCAAACGGTTTTTCCTTGTTCAAGAAATTGTTTGAAGCAAGTCCACCTCTGCTTGATCTGCATTAAGGGAGAAAATGTCGACTGGAGCACTGGTGCAGCCAACAACATTATTCTTTAGTCCACCCTTGGAGGAACCTTTTTGGTGATGAAGATAAATTACAATCACAGTGATATCATCATGAAAATGCCGCCGCGTTCCCTTTTTTATTTTCTTTATGTCATCATATCTCATCTCTCTTTTCTTTGCAGCCTCCTGAATAGCAGCTCTCACCAATCTCTTAGCAATCCCCTGCAGGTGTCAAAACAGCCCAGAGAATTGTCAAGCAAGCAACAAAATTTGGACAGGCACAAATAACTCCAGACAACTGAACATCTATGACATCTAGTTTGTTTTCCAAAACATTTGCTTAAAGGTTCAGATGTCAGGAATATCCTATTTCCAAAACAATGTCCATGTTCAACAGAAATATCTTTTATGAAAAAGAAATTCAATTTTCATTCCCAAGGATCCCATCAAAACCTAACTTGCCTAACCTCAGAGTATAAATTAGGTCCGGGATTTAAATATCAATAAGAGTTGCAAGAAAAAGTAAATGAAACATCTAAGTCAAAGACAGGCACTTACAGCTCTTGGGTTTTTGAAAACAATCTCTACAGCTGCTTCATCGCTCAATTGTTCCCAAAGACCATCTGAAGCAAAGATCAGGAACAAGTCTTCTGGCCTCAACTTTCTAATGAGAATGGAAGGTTCTGGATTCATTACTGGCCGTTTCAAAGGAATAGGGTTCCCAAACTGCTGAAAAATTGGGTCCCTGTTAATCTCTGGTTTCTTCAGATACACATCACCAATGGATCTAGATACCTGAAAAGGGAAAAAGGAAACAAGGAAGGTTTATTCCACCTTCTACGACATGCCTAAGATAGTAAATCAGCTCCAAAACTTCAGGGAGTCCAGTAACAAATGAACACAATGGTTCAGTTCATCAAACAGAACATCACACTATGATGTTTCTAGTCTCCGGATAAGTTAAATAGAAGGGGAAAAAAAAAGGATCAAGACTTCCGGTAATTACATAAGCATTCTTGTTAGGCCTCAGGGGTTTTCATTTACCTCTCATGCATCAGAAGACGTACTGCTTCACTTGATTGCATGAAATGGTAGACCAGGAGGCAGAGCATAAGATTCCTGGAAGGGTATGAATGTAACCCCCAGGCCAACTTTAACTACAGTGTTTCCATCATAGACAGATGCCTATCATAAAGCAAAAGCAAAAGATAAAGATAAGAGAACCGAACATAAAATTGGATGCCTTCAGAATTGATCCATCTTCAGACCAATTACTTTATGTCAAACACACTACAAAATAGTGTTTTTAAGACAGAGGTTATCCAAGTAACTCAAAACAAACCTGGCAAGACATTGAAAGACAATCAAGAGGATGAAGAAACATATTTGGCACCT
Organism: Populus nigra; assembly: GCF_951802175.1. Lineage (NCBI taxonomy): Eukaryota > Viridiplantae > Streptophyta > Magnoliopsida > Malpighiales > Salicaceae > Populus > Populus nigra. The sequence continues at coordinate 9,069,422 of NC_084870.1, read as the reverse complement.
AAATGAATGAATGTATAAGGCCACAAACAAACAATACCCAATCAGCCAAATTCTCATAACTAACAAGCAAAAACAGGAACAAGAAGACCAGCTGCTCAGCAACAAGAAGCCATTTTACCTGTATAATGCCCTTAATCCTCCAAACTCCACGAGTATAGACTACAATATGTGAATCATCAGGATGAAGTGCCTGAACCTCCTTTCTCACCTCCTCAACAGCAACATTGTGATCAGTTGATAACCTTTCTGCCACTACCTTTTTTTTCTTATCCTCATCAACTCCTCGGCCAAGAACTACCCTGGAGTCCCCAAGGTTCGCAACATATAACACATCATTTGAAATTGCTCCAACCAAACAACATGATCCAGCAGAAGCAATTTGTGGCTTCCATGGTAATGATCGCTTCACTAAATGACAAAACTCCTCTTCAGTTGCATTAAATGCCTTCCTTATCACGTCAGCTGATAACCCCCCATGCTCTGTAGCAAATTCTGCAATCAAAACTAACATCTTAGATAGAGAATGACACAATTACGAAGAAGTCTGTTGCATAGAGGCCAGTTTAGTCCACGTCTTAGGCAGCCAAATTTTTTTATTTTATCACATATTATCTATTTTCTTTTCCAATCGGCCCACAATAAAAACACAAACAAACAAAGCTCCAATTCAATAAAGCCAGAAACTTTCAAGGTTTTCTACAAGTTGTCACCCTAACACTAACATAACTAAACCCACAAAAGCAAACTCCAGCCTCTCACATCCCTCTCACATCGAGATTCATTCTATTGAAATGGAAAAGATATTAATACATACTATTGCACTAGCACGAACAAGGTAAAGGTGACCAAAGAAAAGATAGTAAAAAATGAAGAATAAGATAACGTATGATTAATAATAATAATAAAAAACTGTCTTTCCTTTCTATAATTTGTGATATGGGGTTTGGGAATTCAAACTCAAACACAAAAAGACTGGACCTTGAGTCCTTAACCACAGGACCAATAGATTAAGAAATCAAAACCACAAATAAATTCAGGGTTTAAGATAATCACTGTGATCGTGATCATGATCATTACAATCAAGAAAACAACTAATTAAGACAAAAAACAAAACAAACAAAAGAAAAAAAAACAAGAGGAGAGAGAGAGAGAGAGAGAGAGAGAGAGGAGAGAATTCTCACTATGCATGTAAGGAAACAAATGTTTATTGACAAATCGGGAAGCTTCAGGACCGCCATGACCATCATAAACACCAACATAAGTAGCGGAGGAGGACGTAAGGACCTGACTTTGATCTTCTAAATTAGAATTAGCTTGAACAACGGCAATTGAATAATCACCAGACGCATGTTGTTTTAAATCAGCATGCCACATCAATCCATCACCGCCACCACCACCTGCTACCCGACCAAAACACCTCTCTAATGGTCTGTAACACGATCTCAACATCATCTGCCTTAACAACTTCGAATGCTCCCGTTCTCGTTGTTCTTTGTTTCTTTGGTTCTAGAATTTTGTGGTGGTGTCTTTTTTGCTTTTCCCTTATTGGGTTTCTCTGTTTCTGTGGAAATAAATAGATGGCCCTTTTTTTTCATTCAAAAAGAAAAAGAGATACCGCGTGAAGACGAAGTATGAATGACAGGAAGCTTTTCGGTTTTTGCTTTCAGTGTACACTCCACGTTAACGCTCTTTCTCTACCTGTTACACTATTATACAAGCAACTTCCAGTTCTTTTCGAGTGTGTGTGTGTGTGTATATATATATATATATTTACTTTTTTTAACTTTCTTGTTGCTTTACAATTTTTTTTAAAATGTTTTTTTTTACGATTATTTTTCTTTTTTTGTTCTAGCAGACTTTGATCCTTGGAATCTACAAAATCAAGCTTATTTAATTTATTGTTTAGTTGTAATAGGAAATTAGAAATGATCGTTTTTACCGACTTTCGATGTAGAATTTGAGACCATGACCACAAAAAATATTATACAAAAAAACCCTACATTTTGGACCCGTATCTGTGACTATGGATTAGGGTTGGATATGACCAAGAAATTTAGATTAGGGTTAGCATCAAATTTCTTTAAAGGATCTCTTCTTCTTCTTCTTCTTCTTCTTCTTCTTCTTCTTGTCGGATTCTTTTTCTGGTTAATATATATATATATATAATACTTGTATATACACATGAAGCTCAACAGCAAATAAGGTGCTTCAATGTAAAGAGAGGAAAAGAGAGAGCTCTTTAATAATGGTTATTTAGATTTTTCATGTCGTTGGCATAAAATTCTTTCTCCATGACTTTATTATTATTATTTTAATTTGAATTTAAGAAAAGGGGATGGAACCAGTATAAAAAATTAAAGTTCGAGAGTGTGGTATGTAGCAGTTATTTTTTATTTTTTAAAGAATATTTTATATATTAATATATCAAAATAATTTAAAAATATAAAAAAATCAAAACAATTCTCTGGTAAATTACACTCGTTTGAAGTCTTGAGGGCAATTTCACCTTTGCTTCCACTATATAAAACACGACGGTAGATATTGACTCTTTTTCTACCACTATAATTTAATGTTTTGAGTAACAAAAGTCAAGAGTGATTCCATGTCGTGAAAGACAAATCGTTCAAATCACAAATAATAAAGTCCAAATTTAGTACCAACCAAATTAAAGTATTGTCTGGCTTTAATTACTTGCTGGACATTCTTGTACGCAAGCAATTATACCTTCCATTTACTTCCAGGCTCCTCCTAGTTACTTCCATGTGATCGATGCTGCAAATGCAAGCAACTATTAATGGTGTCTCTGTTTTCCAATGACAGAATTAAGATGACAGTTAATGTGACATCAAAAAAACACTTATAGCCTTATAGTTAGAGGAGAGTGCTTGCCATTTATTGTGCGGAAAAAATGGGATCAGTTGTGATTGGAAACCAGCTGAATCAGAGAGTTGAGGCTTTTAATGAGTAATTGGGTAGGTAGCCAGAGAATTTTCATTTGGATACAGTTCCTGCTCACTGTTTTCCTGCGCGTCGTTTTTCAGAAAACATCAAAATCTGGTTTCCAATGCTTCAAAACTCTACCAAACAAAAACTAGCTTTATTGGCAAAATCTTGTAGATTCCAGTTTGGTTTTTCTTTGTAGTTCTTTGATTAATTTGTCAGAAATTACTCCTGGTTGATCATTATTCATGTATCATTCCAGTACACATTTTTGCAGTTCCTAGCAGGACCCGTCATCACCGTCCTCAATGTCCTTTCTTTTTGTGATATATTTCATAAGAAAGTGTGAACTTTTGGTTAATTCTTTTCAATTGATACAAACCAGGCAAAAAATGCCTAAGTTTCAGTATAGCAAATAGAGAAAATAATTAGCCAAGCTAGGAGAGAAAAGATTAGTGCAAAGCTCAGTACTTAAACTTGAATAGAAGAGAAATTTTGAGCTAATACAAACATATTGTTCAATTCATTTGCACATCATCAATCCATTACACTTAGATTCTTGAATTCATCCCGGCTAGTTGCAGAGCTTAAAATCTCATCCATCTCTGGAACCAAGCTCTTCTCTGTCAACTTCTCCTCTTGCTGCATGTAAGCATTTGTAGAATGATCATCTCCCATCAAGAACTTGATAAGTTTTTTATTTTAACAAAAAAACCCTTTAACCACTGCTATCCCTCTATGGTGGTGATCAACTTGACTATCAATTACTTTACGATTAGGTTTGCAACCCTTAGGATTCCAAAAAACAATCTCAGGTACAGTTTTGAACCCTCTCTTCCTATAGCTCTTCCATGCCGCTCTGTATTCTGCTGCCTTTTTTTCCTTCCTTGAATCTCTAAAATCCGGATTTGTGAAGACAAAAACCCTCTTTACCATCCTATCACTACTTTATGTCATTACAAACTGTAATACCTGGTCATAAATCTTTGTAAAACTTGATCCCTCGCTGGAATCCAGTTCTCTAATAAACTCGGATTTTCATATAAGGTTGTCACCATTGATCATGCAGAGCTTAGATTAATCAATAAATGAGAAAATCTTTCCTTTCCATGGGTTATAGCTAGCCTGAGAAATTAGTAGTCCCATAGAGACACAAAATTCCTCCACAATTGTACCACTCGTGCCTTAAAAAATGTCACATACTGCAATGCAACTCTTCAATTGATCGTTCTTTGAGAACAATTATACAAGTCTCTGCCAGTAGAGCAGTATTCCATCATCATCTCTCCATTTACCATACTAAAACACAATCTTCAAGTGTTGTTTGATTTTCTTCTTCCCATCAGGTTCCATAACTAGCTTCTTGTATGCTTTCATGGCAACAAAAGTAGAGCCCTGCCATTTGACGGGAGCTTGATTTTAAAAAATCATTTTAGTTTTGCTCTCCGGACATGCCACCCAGATTATTCATATTAGAGAAATTTCGGTTAGAAGTTGAAGATTTTACAAGTTTGAAACTTTTGGGTATAATTCACGAAGCAAACGAGCATTTTATCTGCTACCATCTCAAGCAAACGAGCATGTTATCATTTAGTCACTTTAGGTGAGGGTAAAACAATGAGATTACAATTGTGAGATTTGAATTACTGATGCATTAGTTACTGCTACTTTTTGAATTTTGGTCAACAAGACTCTGACTTTGTTATCATGTTAAAAAATAAGGGAAGTTTTTAAGGGAAGTTTTTAAACGAGATTCTGAGATATAATTTTAATTTTATATTATTGTTTATCAACAAGCATGCATGTTCATTGTCATGGTTAGTCTTGGAAGTACTTGCTCCCTCCCCTTTTTTTAATGATCCTGTACAAGTTTATTAAGTTAGGAACAGTATATAGTTCCAGATCCATAGAGAAACTTCTGATTGATCAGGAAAAATAGAAAATGAGCAGAGCAGAAGCTCAAGGTAAAAATGAAATCCATACACAGTCTAAACAAAAGAACAGTCTGCAATATAAGAGTAGTGCGGAGAACTTGTAGTTGCTTTGCGTGAAGTCTTGAAGCAAATCCATCATGTATTAAAAACAGTTTCAGCCTTTTCTCCATGGAATCCAGCAAAAAGTTGGAGGGCTTTTGTATGGCAAGAAGTTCTGCCTCATTGAAGTCCTTGTTTCCATTGAGATGAAATCACAGCATTGAGAATCTCTTAGCACACCACGTCACCCACCTGATAACACTGGTTTTCTGATTGACGAGCCATCCAGATTCCATTTTCAACTAGTGGAAGGCCATGAAGAAACAGTTTCGCGATTAACAGAGTTAGACCTGTTGCTGAGTGCATGAGGTCCTCAGTCAAGTAAGGAAATCCATAAAATGCAGATTTAAATCAAATGCCTAACCACAGGAAAATGATTTCAAACAGTTTCTGAACTGCTGAATTCTCCTCGTTGAACACCATTCTGTTCCTAAGAAGCCAGATGAACCATACAAATGCGAAGAATAACATCAACCGAGTTTTCTTCAGAAATTTCCCGTGAACCAATTCTCGGCATAATCTCACTTTGTTAATTGGCCAGGCATAGAATGTGGCATTCACCAATTGTTATGATACCCTATAATTTAACCAAGCGCTTTCAAACACTCCATGAAAATTTGAAATGAATGAACAAGTGTGTGACAGATTCATCTTCGTAGCAACGCAACGGGCGTTTGAGATCATCCTCGTTAACTCCATGCACAAAGAGGTGAACTTTGGTATTGGTTTCACATACCATGCCAAAGATACTTCGGAGAGTAAGAGACTACTAGCGGTTTTGTAGCGCCAAGTTGCAGACACATTAATGGGTCTCTCCTGCTTCTTTCTATCAGGTGTGCAGACCGCAGCCTTATAGAAATGGTTTGTAATTAGAAGAGGGCTAATTTGAATGTGCCCCATATTTATTGCAAGATCTTAAACCAAGAGCTCTGATTAATACCGAAAAAAAGTCTAATGTCTTGGCCAAAGCATTGGAATTACATACACTAATCAATTGACAACAACCTCGAAAGCCTAATTTTTCTTACCCTCTACTTCTTAGTGTGAAAAACTAAATTGAACACCCAACTGTTTTGATTTGATCATGTTCTGATCACTCTTATAATGGATTCTGTAGTCAGGTTATCATTATTTTCTAGGCAAATTATATTCAAGAGGGATTTTTAAAACAAATTAACCTGTGCTTTAGAGATATGCATGGAATGTGAATTTTCAGAAGTTGACAAGCAGTTGAAGGCGATTTCTAGGAGCCACTGTAAACCAAGTTTTATCCAGTTTGTATGTTAATATACATCATTCTTATACGAGTAAATTGTCATACAAATCTCCAGAAATAGTTGATTTCAAAACATTATCTGGCCCAATTGACCTCATCAAATCTTCTAGAGTTGGAACCACATCTCTCTCCAGCAAAGCTGCCAATGAATCATTCGAAAACCCATTAACCATCGTCACCCTGTTCAAGTTCCTTGCTGGGAAATTCAAGATACCAGTTTCACCTCTTAGATTCCAAAATACAATCTCTGGCAATGTTGTACACCCTCTCCTTCTCCTATAACTCCCCCACATGCCCCACAAGCAAGCAGATACCTGCTGTAATCCCATGTCAGTGAAAAAAAATATCTTTTGTGGCATATTCTCTTGGCTAATCTTCTCCGCAAGAGCAAATTCGAATATTTGGTCAAACACCCTCTTTATATTTTCAACCTTACTATAGTCCAGTTGCCTCATGAACTCAATCTTGGCTGGAAGATTACTTCCTTGAATCATGCGAATCTTAGGATCATCACCAAAAGATACAATCTTGCCCTTCCAATGTTCTTCACTGAGTTCTGAAACTAACAACCCCATCGATACACAAATATCCTTCTGCATTTTGTTCATGTCCCTTGATATCCCATAAACTGCCAAACAATTCTTCAATCTCCCTTTCCTTTTCAAGTAGTTAACAAGGCTTTCCCATTTAGACTCTGCAACCATGCTGCTACTTTTATCCCTCAAAGAAGCTACAATTTCATGAGGAAGCAACAACTTTTTTTTCTTCGTTGTTCTTGCTGCAATCTCCACGTAAACGTTAAACCTTTTATTGTAATCCGCAGTCCAAAGCCCTGAATACATTTTCTTCATAGTGGTTGACACAATAGGCCTAAAAGGCCTGTGTGTGATTGGATCACACCTTGTTCTCCTCACAAGGGCTTTACGAAGAGGAACAAGAACTTCTTTCATCAAGCGATTTCGAACCCTATAAACATAGTGAGCATTTTCAATAACAAAGTACCCGGGGTCTGAATCGAAAGGGAAAACTGCCTTTGCAATGCTTTCACAGATCTGAGTTCTCCTATCATAGAAACTATTGACAGAAGGACACCATTTTGCAGCCAAACTAATCTTTTCAACCTCACCCAAGTTCAAGAATTCGATATCAGACTTCAGCAAATCTGCATAAATATCTGCAACACAATTGTGCAAGAAATGATATGCTGAAACATTTCGGTGAAAAAAGACTGCACATTCAGCCCAAAAAATGTCTTTCTCCCTCCTCAGAACCCTCGTTTCCTCCTTCTCCATCTCTTCATTCTCGATCTGATCCATTTTCACATTCTCTCCTTGATCCAACATTCTGCTTTGACAGTAACCTCCATTTACAATCTCAAACACCAAGATTAGATACAAGATTTCCGGAAGATCTTTCAAGTACCCAAAACTTGCCAGGGCTGCAAGATTTGACGCAAGAACATAATGTTGGTACTTATGAAGCCAAAGAACCGAGTTAAAGAACAAGTATTTATTAGGTTTTCCCTTTATGATGGCTAATCCAAGATAGCAAATGAGCTTGAGAGTGGTATTTGGGTCTTCTTTCCAGGCACGTTCTAACCAGCGAAATAGAGTTTCAGGGGGTGTACGGGGAGTGATTTTGAAGAAGAGAAACTGGCAAGGGGTTAAGGTAGGAATCTCCATCTGAGGGTACCATACAGGAGCTTTTGTTTGTGGTTTTTGAGTTCTTGCGGTGGTGGTGAGTGGGGCACGGCGGTAACTCTCTGGTGGGCCAACGAGAAAGGAAGGAGAAGGAGCCATGGGAGGGTTTTAGAGTCTTGAAAATTGTTTGTTTGTGGTGGTGCCTACTGGTGCTATGAGGCGGGAGAAGAATCAAGAAGAAAGGCAACGAGATTTTTTTTATAGGCAGAGCGTTACTTGGGGACCAAGGACTTGCAGTTGCTAAACGCCTAAAATGTTGCTACTATAATTGGGTGACCCAAGTTGGGTCGGCACTTATAATCAGCTGTAACTGATAACCTGTAAAATAGGTTTATTCGTAGGGGAAATAAATTCCCACTGGCCCTTGAACTCTGTAACATCACGTCCAAACTTTCTAGGGAATGGCCATGCCAAGTTCAGATACTGTAAATCTTGGCCTCTTTGAAAGTTTCAACCAAATTGCTTTTCAGAATTCATATATCTTGATATGGGAAAGGGGAGACGAAAGCACATTTGATTCTTCAGACCTGTGTTGTCAAGCTAATAGTAAAACAACCTGTCAAGGAATCAATTTCTCCCTCCCTCTTCCTCTTTGCTGAAAGTAAAGAATTCCTGTTCAACGAACTCCGCTGCGTTTTATTCTTACATAAAATCAAATCAAATTCCAAAATTCTTCAGTTCGGATCTATGACCATGAACAAACATAAAATGATCAGTTGGGTACCTAAAACTTCAAAACCATACCAGACAAACACCAGCTTGCTTGGAAAAATGTTGAGGCATTCAGATTTGTTCATTAATTCTTTTCAGTTTCTTTGTTTTCTTAAGAGTTCTCTATATGCTTGGTCATATATAATCACTCTTAAACGTGCTTCAGTCCATGGCAGGCCTGAGCATGAGAAAATGCACGAACTCTCAATCTATGTTCATATGTCTACTTTGTTTAATTTTGGATAATGGAAGAATTTCGTATAAATCAAACATTTAGGTGGAGCATACCTGCTACACGAGTATTTGCCTGCTATGATATTTACAAAAGACACAAGAAAGAAAACATGGTGTCAGAGCACCAATCCATTTGATCTAACAAGCAAATCAAGATCTGAGAAGACCCCAGTTCTTGAAAAAACAAGCAAACTCTGGCTTACGCAAAGCTTCTATGTTTAGGTTTCAGCTCATCTATTAAATAGGCAAAGAATTGTCATGTATTTTTGAGAAAGCAAGCTCAAGACTCTTACCATCCCATTAAACACGCAATGGCCTCTAAATATTTATTCAAAAAACGTAAGGAAAAACTATCATTAAAGCATCTGATGTCATATCCAATTACCCGTTAAGGATCAAAGCATCAGATGCACTGACAATAAGTTTTAAGGACCTTTTCTCTCTTTATTTTTTAGCGTGAAGAACTTGATTGGAGATTCTAAGAAAACCAAATTTATTTCATGAACTTGTTCTCGTCATGAATTTTACTGTGGGATTGTACTATACATTAACAACTTGTATATTTGCGAAGTGGAACTTGATCAAGTGATTGGCAGAAAAATCGTGGACATACAACTGAAAGCAATTTCCAGATGCAACTGAAAGCCAAGTTTCTTATTAGGAGTGTTTTCTGACACATCAATTATATACTAGTAAATTCTCATACAACTCTCCAGAAACGGCTGATTTCACAACATGATCAGGGTGCACTAATCTCACCAAATGTTCTAGCAGTGGAACAACATCTCTCTCCAACAATGCTGCCAGTGAATCATTTGAATATCCATTAACCATTGTCACCCCGTTGGAGTGCCTTGCTGGAAAACTCAAATCACCTCTCAGATTCCAAAACACAATCTCTGGAAATTCTGTATACCCTTTCTTTCTCTTGTAACTCCCCCACATGCCCCAATAGTTAGCAGATGCCTGTTGAAATCCGAAGTCATCAAAACAAATATCTTTTGCGCCATCTTCTCTTGGCTTGTATTTTCTGGAACAGAAAATCCCAATATTGATCAAACACCATCTGAATATTTACATTTCGACTATAGTTCAATTGCCTTATGAACTCAAAGTTGGATTGAAGATTGCGTCCTTCAATCTTGCAAAGCGTAGGATAATCAGTATTATTCACAATCTTTCCCTTACAGGGTTCTTCACTGAGTTCTGAAATTAATAGCTCCAGTGATACACAAATGTCCTCCTGTGTTTTAGTCATGTCTCTTGATATCCCATAAATCGCCAAATAGTTTCTCAGGCTTCCTTTCTTTTGTACATAGTAAACAAGTTTCTCCCGTTGAGAGTCCAAAACTTTTCCACCGCTTCAATCCCTCAAAGAAGCTGCAATTTCATGAAGAAGCAACAATTCCCTTTTCCTCAATGTTCTTGCTGCAATATCAACATAAACCTTAAACATTTCATTGCAATCCTCCGTAGAAAAGCCTGAATACATTTTCTTCACAGTGGTTGACACAACAGCCCTCTGTGTGATTGAATCAAACCTTCTTGCACTCAAAAGGATTTACGAAGAGGAACAAGAACTTCTTTCATCAAGCGATTTCGAACCCTATAAACATAGTAAGCATTTTTAATACCAATTTACACAGGACCTGATTCAAAAGTGAAAACTGCCTTTGCAAAGCTTTCACAAATTAGAGCTCTCCTATCGCAGAAACTATTGATAGAAGAACACCATCTTGAGGCCATACTAATCCTTTCAGTCTCGCCGACTTCAAGAATTCAATATCAGACATGAGCAATTCTGCAAAAACATCTGCAATGCGATTGTGCAAGTATTGATATCATGAAACATTATTGTGAAAAAGAACTGCAATTCTAGCACGAGACATATCTTTCTCCCTCCTCGTAACCCTCCTCTTCTCTTTGTCCATCTCAATCTCACCACCCCGGCTCTCACTTTTCACACTGGATTCTTGAAACAGGGGGTCTTCACTGTTGTAACCTTTAAGTTCCATCTCTAACTTCAAGTCAGGAAGATCTTGTAGGTACCCAGAACTAGCAAGGGCTGCAAGAATACGTAACTCGAGAAATTAAATATCTTTCTTATGAAACCAAAGAAGTGAAGTGAAGAATGCATCTTTATTAGGATTGGCATTGATGGTGGCTAACCCAAGATGGCAAATGAGCTTGAGAGTGGTATTTGGATCGTCATTTCAGGCACGTTCTAACGACAGAGTTAAATTTTCAGGGATTATTTTGGGAGTGATTTTGAGGAAGAGGTATTGACAAGGGGTGAGAGAGGGAATGTCAATATGAGGGTACATACAGGGGATTGAGTTGGTGGTTTCAAAGACATTAGTGATTTTTCTTTGGAGGTGGCGATGGCGGTGGTTATGGTGGTAGGTGGGGTGAGGTGGACCTGTTGTGGGTCAAGGAGGAAGGAAGAGCAAGCCATTTCAATGCCAACGAAGGTATCAAGCCACTTTGGTGCTGCCTGGTAGTGGCAGTTGAAGATGGAGGGCATTAAGGTGCTTTTATTATTTTATATTGAGCATTTGCATGGGAACAAAGGACTTGGAATTGCCAAAAAGTCTAAAATTATAAAGGCCAGCATTAGCAATTGGTAATCAATGGCCTAAAAATTAGGTTTAGCAAATCAGTACAATTGGGCCTTGAGCTATGTAACAGAAAGATGAAAAAGCATTAGCCATTAGATTACCTTTCTGGGAAATTATAAAAATGAAACATGCCTAATTAAGTAATTATATTATAATCTTCCATTGAAGGAGGCTAGAAAGTGAAGAAGAAACGAACATCTTCGTTGTCCACACCAAATGCTATGCTGTGTCCTCAAATTAATAATAAAACATGGCAAAGCTTCGGTAACGTCTCTGTTCCATTCCCCTTTGCTAAAAGTAACAAGATGAATTATATCCAATTCAGCTGGGCCAAATTTGATTGGTCCAGAAATTCAAATTACTTCACAAAGTTATTGCAGTCGAATTCATGATAATGAAATAGACCGATTCCAAATGAATGATGATAATAGATCACTTTTTGCCCTTTTTTCTTCGTTTTGTAATAAAATGAAAAGTCTTCACGACAGGTCTTGTGTATCCTCCTCCTTATATCTCCCTTTAAGACAAGGAGGAAAAACTATACATGAGAGTATTGGAAAAATAAAAACGACTGCGAATTGAAAATTTGAAATCAAGGAGTATTACTCAGCATCTGGTATAAACGAAACTCCAAACAGAAAATATTAAGCGGGGATTAAGGACTCTAGGCTGAGATAATTTCGTGTTTTACAACAAAACCAAGTATGACATGAACACCACACGAAACCAAACAACGACGAAACAACATTAATGAAATTCGGTCAATATATAAACTTCAAACTAGGAGTCTACAATGTAAGAAGAGCCGCAGAGGAAGAAACCTAAAACTTCTCAGAAGGACTTCATGTTCATTCTCAATCATTAGTTACAACTACATCTCTTCGACAATATGGGCAGTCACCGCATGTCCGGACCCAAGGATCCAAGCAAGCAGAGTGGAATCTATGCTCACATGGCAACCGAATAAGTTCATCTCCTTCTGTGAAACTCTCGAGACATATACTACAATCCCATGACACCTGAGATACACCCCCTTCGAGACCCTTCTCTACACTGCTAAATACCTCTGATTGCAAACAGTGAAGGGCATCTTGGGTTAGACCAGGTGGTTTCTTCTTGTGTGATTCCTGCACAGTGTGAAGTCTTTCTGTTTGAAGGGTTGAGTCATCGGAAAGGGAACCTCCAGCAAACAACCCTGTAGAAATGTCAGTTCCCCAGTCCCCTGCATCAACAACCCTCAATTCATCGCCAAGCGTATACTCCCTGTTATAGATGCCAAGAGAAGCCCGGCCACTTTGCCTGAATGAAGCCAAAATAAACAGGTCCGTACCTTAAGTTAATTCCATGACCAATGCTTCAGAGATAACAAAACATGCTTGCATTAGCAAAGAAAACTGTCATTGTGTTTCTCCTGAATATGGCCTAGACCTACATTCTTATGGTAACATATGAGACATAGTGCAGGCATCTCCAAGCAATAATAAGACAAGCAGTAATGATAGTAGTGGGGGGCATAAGAAATGGGACCAAAAGCAGCAGCCATAACTATCAAGATTTTAACAGCACAGACATATGATGGCATAGCATGAACATGTGACAAATGCCAAAGGTTACCATCATGAATATTGATGGCTGCCGATTTGTGATGGGTCCAAGTACCACGATCCATGCATAACTCTGTGCATTATATAGGGAATTCAACAGGGTATCTAAATCACCTGTTTCCAGAAAGTGAAACTCCTCTTAACCTTTCGAGAAGCCTTGCCCTTGCAAGTACCACAGCTCCAGGAAGTCTGTCATTTACAGTCACTCTTGGCCGGCTTGTGCTGCTTAGAGTTTCAGTGCTGTTATTGTTGCTTGGTACAAATTGACTGGTACCTTGATCAAGTCGAGATGAGGCACGTTCCTGTGCAAGCCAAATGCAATACAACAATGAGCGGGGCATAAAAAAAATCATAAAGTGGCATTGCAAAACTGAGAGTTGGTAAATAACAATTGCAATAATGCAAAAAAAAAATGCCCTGTGGTTCACCAAACAAGTGAAGAACATAAAGTTCAATTGAGAAACCAGACACAATCGAGCAAACAAAACAAACAGCAGGAAATATTAGCGAAAGAGTACACATACAAATCACACACCTTTGTCAATCCTATTGATTTTAATATTAGGTACGCATACTTGAGACTAGATAAGAATACACACACGTTAGCCAAATGGAATGGCCCAATGTCGAGGTGCAGCGCAACAAGATACAAAATACACACCTTTATCAGTTCATAATTAAGATATCTAGCAGAATGCTTCTCATTCGGCAGATTACGAGTTAAGCATAAAACGTTGGAAAACCATGAAACCACCAAAAACTCCAATCTTTCAAAAGATGCTGTCTAGCTAGCTAGTAATTGCAATCTATACGCGAGCTGTTTCACGGAATCTTACATTCTTATTTATATTAAAATCACCTCATTCCTCAATTAAAGCCAATGATACAATTGATTTCCTAATTTGGCCTAAAATTTATGTGATTTCCATAACAGATTTATTCTCTAGTGAATATAAATCAAAAGAAACTTCAACTTAAATATCCACTTAAAACAAATTTACCAATTTTTTGTAGCTTTCTATAGTAAATTTTTTTGCTTATTGCATTATTTACTACCGCTAAAGAAATATTACAATTTTAAATCAAGTAATTAAAGCAATAAAACAATTAAAGATATAGTTTTTGAGCACTCAAATTCCAATATATGCAAGTTTCTTACAGAGAGAAACGATAAGCGCTGGCAGGGGTGCCGCACGTGAGGAGATCTGCGAAGAGGATCACAGCCGTCTAAATCATGACGGTGATTATGATTATTGTGATGGCGGCGATTGTAATTTTGGTAAAAAATACGGTCAGAAACAGAAGGTTCGAGCCCTAGATCGGTATTGGCTCGGCTCACTCGCGACCTTCTTTGATAAAACAACTCCGATGCGCTCGTCATGCACCACGGAACTCACGATCCGGTTTATTTGTTGCCACAAAATGGCAGCGTGAGAAGAAAAGAAAATAAAATAAAATAAAAAATGGAGATAAAGACAGGTGAAATTTTTAGCGAGGTTACAAAGAAATAATGAAAGTTTGAGAATTGGAGAGAGAATTCAGAAGGAAGAGAGGAGGAGGGTTCGCTGAAACACGGCAGATGCTTGTCTTGACGAGTGAGGGGGTTTGGAAGTTTGCTTGCTTCGAAGAAATGCAGATTGTAGTGTAGAGCAGCAAGCAGGAGATAAAACGACTGTGAAATTGGTTTTTTTTTTTTTTAATAGAATTCTAGGGTGTGAAATGACCATCTCATATATACCCCCCTCAAGTTAGTTAGTCGGTGGATAATATTTTTATATTACTTTTTAATATATTAAAAATTATTTAGATATAAAACTTATAAGTAGATTTTAACCTATGAATATTTTATTAACAAGATTTTAATATTACATTAAAAAAATGAAAATTTTAGAGGTTGAGGTTGCGAGATTGCGGTGTCTTGGAGAAACTAATAAAATTTCGAAGATTGGTGACTCATTCGTCAGTTTCTAAATTGGTTGGGGACTGATTTGTAGTTTCCCTTGAAACTTTTCATTTTCATTGTTATCTGATGGAGACACTTGAAATGAAGGGTTTCGATTTGAGACAAGGTATGGGATTTTAGAAAAGAGTAATTTGAGAAAGGGTTGGCTTGCCTCAAAGAATAAGTTCCTTGCTAGGCCCTGCCATAATTACCCACACACACTTTTGTCGGCAGTTGCCACTGTTGACTACAGCATCGGCAACATTCGCATACCAGCCAAGAAGTTTGGCCATACCAAGTTACCAGCTAAACACTTGGCATGCTCAGTGTTAAGGATTTCTTTCCCTGCACTGTGAACAGCTATAGCCCTGTGAGTAATCACGAGGTGTGCTGCAGAATCATCCATTAATGTGAATATTGCATGAGTGTAGCAACAACAGAACCATCCCGGAAAAGGAAAAGGACTATGTAAATTTCTTGGACTAATTGTGTTATTAATTACTTGCATATGTAGGCTAGTAATGTTCTACCATTCAGGGCCACAACAACTTTAATAATTTATTTCCTAAGTTTTCATCTCGTGGTTAGCATGAAACTGGAACGAAGCCTTGTTAACCAACTCAAGAAAGATTGGTAGACAAGCAAGGATCATGGGGTGTGTCAGGGTCTGGTTTCTCAACACCATCAACATTCCTTAGCCAATAAGTCTGATTTAATGAAGCTGCTTTCTCTGGGACATCGTCCATCACCCTCTCGTGGCCTTTTGGGACATAAATCCCTGTGCGAGGATGAGGTGCCCAATCCTCCATCTTGCTTTCTTTGATCGAGGTCCTCGATTTTTCTGGCTGGTATACTGATGGAGGACTGCTAAAATGGCACTGGAGTGCTGGCCTGGTTTTCCTGCACGAGCTGCCATACCTCGAATCAATATCAGGGCCAAATTAGCGAACACAAAAACATATCCACTGCTAACTGACACAAATCACTAGCTAGAAATGCAAGATTAATTGAAGTTCATTTGCAAAATATATAGTACTGACTACGCGCATAGTAAACTAGAGTTTAACTTCAGGTCAAATTAAGGAGAGCCCACAATCGAAAGTAATTATTATAGGAAGCTAATAGCATTACCTAAGCATTAGCATCTTTGTTTTTGAAATCATAGTTCTAGCAAGCCGCGTGACTGATGACAAGGTACAGAAGCTTATTATAACTAGGTTGTTATAGTGCTGCGAGGCTCTAGGTTGAATGTTTGAAGGTTTGAAGGTCCTTTATATAATAGTGATGCTACGCAACCATCGAAACTGATGGAATGTCACCATGGAAATACAAGTAGATAAAATCTTAGTGGTGTTCTATCAGAATCAATGGAGGAATAAGTTCTGTATGTACACCTGGTAGTGAAGGGTTGCCAATTAATGGTACGCACACCTTCGAAAAGCAAAAGTGCATGGGAACCAGAAAAAAAAAACAAAAAACAAACACTTCTCCTCTTTGAGAAAAAAAAAAAAAAGGGGTGCGTGATACCAATCTGTGGCTCTAAAATCATCACTGTTCATGGTGCTTAAATAAATGGTCGATGGGTATCAAGTGGGTGTGATTGTGATATAATAATTGTTAACTTCAAGATCTTATTTTATCAATTTGGAATGTATGGATTTTTCTTAAAGAGTGGTGATTATCATTGGCCGGAAATAGATAGCATCAGCGACCTGTCAAACAAGGCATGGGATGATTAGAAAATAGAAATGGATATATTGGGATATCACTCAGAATTTGATCGAGGAGCAATATCCCTATTATGCTGGCGATCAAGGAGATATTTATTAAAAAACATGAGAATATATTACAAGTTGGCATAACTGAAGAATACTAGTATATTGTCTGAGCTATGCAGTAGATTAATATTATTTTTAAAAAATATGTAGTAATTATGCTAGATTCGAGCGTATGTTCTACTAGCCATGAAACATGTCTAGCTATCATGTCAGATCCAATTATACATTTTAATTATCAAAAGAGAAAAAAAAAATACAAACAATCTATCACACGAATTATCTCATGTGGAAAAGAGCACAGCTGCACATCCAGTAAGAATAGAGAATGGTTAAATTTGAAGAGATAAAAAATTAAAAGTAAAATTATATTAAAATTTTTAATAAAAAAATCTTTTGATATACAGTGATTTTTATACCATTTAATTTTTATTATAATATTATAAATATATCAATTGAATATAGATATTTTATATCTAGATTATATGAAAAGCCTGACAAGTATATTTTGGATCAATTGCAATTGATTATGTTATTAGGGGTTGTGCTACTAATTAAACTGTTCTACTCCCAACAATATGTTATTTTATCTTCAAACACAATATCTGTAAATAAAAAGTGAATAACAAAAAAATCAAACTGACCTTTTAGATCTCAGATCTGGATTTGTTATCTTATGCAAGTACATGTCTGAACCAACACAAACCTCGCGACATGTTCTATAAGCTAATTCTATACTCTTTGTGCTAAAACATCCCAAAACTATCCACCGGAATTTATATCTTTTACTTAGGTAAGAAAAACATGAGATATATTTTAAATACATTATCTTAATTTATAAATAAATAAAAAAACTTGATAATTGAAGATTATGAAGAAGAAAAAGGAGAAACTATATGAATGATTCGTAGAATATTAATTTTTGGATTTTTTTTTTCACAAAGGGAGATTATAACTTTATAAAGTGACGATAAAAACAAAGAAAGATTTTTTATTGGCAAAAATAGAAGAGAGGATAAAAAGTCATTCCATTGAGTGATTAGGATAAAATATTAATTTTAATGATATTTTAATAATAATTAATTTTTAAAATATATTAAAATAATATTTTTTTTATTTTTAAAATTTATTATTACATCATCGTATTAAAACAAGTTGAAAATAAAAAAATAATTTTTAAAAACAAACTGAACATCATTTTCACAGACAACTATGGTCATGTGGGCCATGACTGCACACGTTTGGATAATCGAGTAGCAAATCAAATTCAAAGAAAACCAAAAATCCAACGTTGAACTTCACGTGCACTAATTTGTGTTGCCTCATCAGATTACACTTCCGATTGCGTGTGTAATTAAATTTTATTTCCTGCAGTAACCACCTGTTTCCCGCCCCCGTGACGTCAAAGCCAAGGAAAGAAAAAAAAAACCCTCCTTTCCCGCCATTAACGCGCAAAAAACAAAACACACAATCAATCCCAAAAATCACTTTTAGTTTATTTATCACATGTTTAATTAAATTTAATTTATAAATAAATTCAAATTTAATTAATAACTTTTTATATTTTTTATATTTGAAATAAAATAGTAAAAAATATTTTTATTTAATTTGATATAAAATATTAATGTTTTGAAAAATATAAAAAATCTATTTCATATTAATTATCTACGGAAAAGAATTAAAAAATAAAATTTGTTAAAAAAATATTCAATCATCATCCACGCACATTACCAAAAAAAAAAAAAAACAAACCCCATTAATTACAAGCACGATTAAAAAAACTAATAAGAAAAATCGGTCAACGACAAAAAAACAAACGATAATATTTTAATAAGAATTGATGCAAGTAAAAGTTTTTGAAAGAAACAATAATATCTTACTTTTGCATTTTTATATATATGAAATTCGGAATTTAAATTAATATTCTTAATGAATTCTAAATACAAAAATTCATGTAACTCTTTCAATTATTCCAGAAAAAAAACTGTTTCATTTTTCAAGATCGACGGAAAACAACGAGACTCGTAAATGAAAATCAAAACGAAACGATCAAAAAGAAAACTGGGGTTACCAGCTGCAATTATTCTTTGTTCTTTGTTCTTGCTTGCCGGTTTCTACAGTTCCATTTTCTTCCCCCACGTGAGTGCCTCTCTCTCTGCGTGCGTTGATTTTGTGCTTTAATTAATTAATCTGATTAGAGGGTGATTATTGTTTAGTTATGGTTTTTCAGGATGTACCTGTTACTAGACCGAGGTTAAGAATGCTTGAAGTAGCTGAAGGGGATCATGATACGATGCCGTATGGGGTTACTGGAGAAGCTTCCGTTGAATCCATTCCTTTTCAGGTAATTCAAGTTTGAAAAGTTTTTGGGTTAGTGTTAGATTGGGGATTTATTGGAGAGTTGGACTTAAAATCAAGTTAGGTTATTGGGGTTTAATGTGAGATAGATTTGTGGTAGTTTTCATTGGATCATAGTTTTTTCGTAAATTATTTAGAAGTCTTAGCTTGATTAATTCCCATAAAGGAAATTAATTTTTGTTTTGTTTATTGAAATGATGGCAAATAAGATTATTAAAATGAAAATATCGAACTGTGGAAAGATTTATGGCTCCTTGGAGATGGTGTTGGTGGGTAAGAAATAAAACAGAAAATGATGCACTGAAAGTAAAAGAAGAGTTTCAATCTTGTAAATAAACCAATGTTTTTGTGAGGGGGAATGGATAGGCTGTAATTGTTTTTAAAAATTTTTTTGCTTAATTAGAAATGCTTTGAATGATATTCTAATTTGTTTGCGCATCTTTTTTATACATGGTTTCAGGTATTAAGTTGGAAACCAAGAGCACTTTATTTTCCGAAGTTTGCGACTCCCGAACAATGCGAAAGCATAATTAAAATGGTTGAGTCTAAATTAAAACCATCTACACTAGCTTTGCGAAAGGGAGAAACTCCTGAGAGTACCAAAGAAACTAGAACAAGGTAAATCATTTCTTTTTCATTTCCCTTTTATGTGCAATGCACCATGTCCTTATCTTACAACTCATGAAAACAGTTCAGGATCATTTGTTAGTGGATCAGAAGATGAAACTGGGACCTTGGACTTCATCGAGAAGAAAATTGCAAAGGCTACAATGATCCCGCAATCCCATGGAGAGGTATTTTCTTGCTGTTATAATGTCCTCTTTTTTTTTGGCTTTTATTTGGGGCTGGAATTCATAGGGTTGTGATAATAATTATGTAATAGGTAGTATACTACTTTCCATATCCGTGTGTTTACTTGTTTCTCTTTCTTTTAGTAAAGCTAAAGGCAATAACTTATTCAAATATGACTCAATCAACAGTTGTTAATACTTTATGACATTATGTAACCTAATGTTCCAGATTATAGAATCTGATGGATCACTGACTCTCTTTTGTTCTGATTTTTTTTTTTTAAAAAGAAACACTGTCTAGCGATTTTCTAAATATTTGTTCTTCAAGAGAACCAGGTATTCTCCTGCTTTTTTTTTAAAACGACAGTTGTTTATGAGCAATACACATACAAGTTGTTTGGTATCATGCTCATGGGGCTTTGATAACTAAATCAAGCACATTGGTAAAAGTTAAAGAAAAAAAAACTGCTGCAATTTAGATGTTCATTACTAGCAGATTAAATGGTTAAAATAACTCTCAACAATGTTAAGGATGCATATGAGAAAAGCGGAGAGATTTTCAAATGATATCACAACTTACCTCTGAGAGAGACTGTTTTAGCTGGTCAGTTTTCTTTCAACATGCCACAAACTTGAAAATACTAAGGAAAATTGAAAAACTGACAGAAAAGACTAGCTTTTATTAACACCTGTTTTAGCTAGTCACTTGCTTACCTTTCTTTCTTATGACTTCATTGATTGACCCAATTAAGTCCTGTTTCCATGGCACTTGCTCGCTATTTTATTTCAGAAATGGTACAAGGCTATAAGCAATCTAGATGTGTCTTATGGTTTCAGAAAAGAAGTTAGGGACCCTGATTCCAGAATCTGCAACTCAACATGATTATAAACTCTTATTCTAGTTTCCCTGTAGTCTTTTTAGTTGAAAAGGGAAAGTTGGAGACAATGAGGAACCATGTTTTGGGTAGATTTATATAGTCAATTAACAGTTACCTTGACGGTCTAAAATCAAGTCTAATGCTTTTGAAATGCTAGCAAATGCACGTGAAATCTGATCCCTCTACTTTTGCTTTTCCTCCTATATGTGCTACCTGGAGCCCAGGCTGGCATCTCTGATATTTTGGATGTGTGATGTTAGAATAACATCATATATTTTCTCGTGAGCATGATTTGATCTTTTTCAGTTAATAATTCTTATCTAATCAAGTATTTGATATCATGTCCCCTTGCATTTAAAATTTGAAAATAATTAACCTTTCTTTACAGGTCATTTCTATGTTTGTCTGAGTGGATATCACCCTGTTGCAGGCATTTAATATCTTGCGTTATGAAATCGGGCAGAAGTATGATTCGCATTATGATGCGTTTAACCCAGATGAATATGGTCCACAGTCAAGCCAAAGGGTACATAACAAGCACCTCCATAGCATCTTGAATGTTTAATGTACCACCCCCTCGCCACTACATGTAGAATGCTGTACCAAATTGGCAGTTCATTAAATCAGATCGCTTTCTTGCATGCCATCATTTTCTTTCCATGCCTTTCCTTTCTAGTTGTCATTTCAGTCGTTCTAGCATGGCATCATACCCAAAATCATATTTGAAGCTTTTTTATATTGTTCTCAATTGCTTACAAGGTATTTACTTCACAGTATGTTATATTGTTCTCAAAGATTGTTGTTTTCTTAAAATTAAACATGTGATCTTGCTGTAACTGTGAAAGTCTTATTGCAATAAATATTATAAATTTGTGATTGATTCACCATCATGCAGACTGCTTCTTTCCTGCTGTATCTGTCTAATGTGGAAGAAGGTGGAGAAACCATGTTCCCCTTCGAGGTATTTAACCAAATTCTGTGTCTTTTTGTTGCTTTACGATTTGAATCATTTTCATACTGATAGTAACCACCCTACTGGTTCGATTTATAGAATGGCTCTGCAGTAAGTCCTGGTTTTGATTACAAACAATGTGTTGGTTTGAAAGTGAAGCCTCGGCAAGGTGATGGGCTTCTATTTTACTCATTGTTTCCAAATGGCACAATTGATCCGGTAATGTTTTTTTTGTCAGATCATTTTCACCCCATAATCATATGTGTACAACTATGCATTTTACTTGTTATGTTGACATGTTTAAGTATGTAACTTAAGAGTTTTCCAATAAATTGGTCCATGAAAGTTGGTTAAATCGTGATGCTAAGCATAGTGTCAAACCCATAACGTTTTTGAAACCGTTCTTTATGTAACTCTGCATTCTACTTCTTGTTATGTTAGGATAGAGAATATAGCAGAAAACCTCCTCACTTGAATGGCGTTTTGTCATTCTATTCTTTCAAGGTCGTTTTGGGTGTACCGTGTTGAACCAAAACGCATTCTTGTCATTCTGCATGCCCGCCTTAGCTGGATGATTTGCGCCGCATGATTTGCGCCGCGTGATTTTCCCCTCTTTAGTTCATTTTATCCTGAAGGAATAAGCATGCGGGGGAGGGAATGGTCGTAGAGCATTAGCCATGGTTTTTGGGAATTTTTATTTCTCAATCTATAATGACTAGTTTAGCTATTGGTACTCTAGTTTCTGCATGTGATTTCTCACCCATGAGCGCTACGCTTTTGCAGACATCTCTTCACGGAAGCTGTCCAGTCATCAAAGGGGTGAAATGGGTGGCAACAAAGTGGATTAGAGATCAAATATGGACTAGGGATGAATAGATATATTATTAACCTGCGATTCCCCATCATCTGTTGCAGTCGTTGTAACACCTTTGTGGAAACATACTATCAATTTCATCACTCAATATGAACACAGGATATGTAATAAACTAGGCCAGGCTGCTCTGCTACAGGACGGGTAAATTTTTTTTTTAGAAAAAAAAAGTGTAGCCATTTGCAACAAAATCTTTTTTTAAAAAAATTGTAGCAGCAAGAAATTCTTTCATTGAGAGTCAATTTTTTTTTTTTTTTTATCATGAGACAACTAATGTCAAGTGTTGCCACAAAAAAACATCGGCTAATGTTATAAAATTTCATGAAAAAAAAATAAACACAACAATTAAATAATTAAAAAAAAAAGAATCTTGCTGTGCAAAAAAAAGGTACGCTTATGATTTTCTACAAAAAATTGAATTTCAAATGGTATTAAAAAAAATTCAAATTATTTTGTATGCAACTATTTGAATGGATCAATAATGTAAAATATAGTGAAAGAAAAAAGGGGGGAACATGAAAGGCTAGGCGTGCCTGGACTATTAACCCTTTATTTTTTAAAATAGAAAAAAGATGCAGGCGATGTATTATTTGTAACCAAAGTTTCCAATGACTGGAGGGTCACCGGAAAAATGGGGTTGGGGTATTTTATACAAAAAAAAAAAAAAAGATTTTTAATCTATTTTATTCTTGAAACATTTAAAAAACACTCTAAAAATCTTGATAAACTTAAAATTAATTTAAATTTAAAAATCTTCTCGAGTTTAAATCTTTCATCTCATGCAATAAGAATGCCAAAAAACACCATAGTAAAACTCTTATCATCTAATGAAATTTTTTAACATCAAAATTTATATTTTTCATAACCAAAATCAATGCCAGTTCAAACCTTTTTTTATCTTCAATCTAAATTTAGTAACTCTTTCTTTTCTCTCTCATGCTATAAATTATAAAAATAAATAAAATAAAATTTTGAATTAATGTTGATTTTTCAAACACCACATGGACCAAAAAGTTAGAAATAGCAAAGTAGAAAAACCAAAGTGAACTTTGCACACAAACGAAGTTGCTATGTATTTTCCATGTTTTTCCACACTATTGTGTCATTTCTTAAGAAACGAGAGCCAGTTGACCATTAATTTGACCATAAAAGATTTGGGAAAAAATTAATAATTAGAATGAAAAAAAAAATTATTATGACAATCCAGAATGTTATCACAGCATTTAGTTTTTTCTATTATAATAATAATGTTAATTTTATTGAATTTATTTTTAAAAAATCACTTTCTAAAAAATATTATACACACGAGATCATACAAAACGTATGATCTCGTGTCAGGCTACAAGTAAGTAACCATTAGCGTCGCCATACTCCAAATACACCAGATAATTACTCAAATCCATATTTAATTAAAACTAGCCGTTAGAGACCACCAACCTCCAGCCGTAACGGCTACTTTTATTTCTTTATTTTTTTAAAAAAACGATTTACATTAGCATAATTTATTTTTCATAAAATCACATCCCCTAAAAAATAAACAATTTTCTTCTTTCATTTCCATCTCTCAAAACCCAAAATATCTCCTAACTAATAAGCATAAGACTGACAATTAAATTCTTTTTAATATTTTTTAATTTACAATTTTCAAGAGATTTAATTGTACAATTCAGCAATCAATGGATCTTGGGTGCTTAGATTTGGGATGCATCTCTGTGTTAGACAAGCACAGCAGCGACAGTTTTGTTCTTGATCCTGTTAACAAGGAATGTGATTCGCGGGAGAAGGTTTCTTCGGGTTCTAAGATCGGGAAGGTAAATCCTTTTCGTTTTTGTTGTTTTTCAAGATTTAGGGTTCTTGGATTTTCTTGTTAATTTGTATTGAATTTTAATTTGAATGGAATCAAAAGCTTAAAATCCTCGGAAGAAGAGAATTTGGTCTTGTTTGTTGTTGTTTCGATTTCTTTTCTTGATGTTTCAAAGAAAGTTGGAATTGATTAGAACTCTAGAAACTCTAACATTAATCAAAGAATGTTGCGATTTGTTTAATTCTTTCTTGGATAAAAATTCAACTGATAAAAAAAAAAGTACTGGAATTCAGTAGTGAGTAGTGTCTCTCCTTTTAACTTGTGTTCTTTGATGGCCAGTACTAAGTTTTAATCTCTAAGTTAATGGTTCACCATTTCATCAATACATTTGTTGTCATTTAGGGCAGCAGCAGCATGTTTGGGTATATATGTGATTTTGGTAATGGTTGATGATTTTCTTATTCTGATAATTGAAATTTGTGGAGGTTAATTGTGATGTTTTCGTTTCACGCTCTTGAATATTGCAGAATAAATCGCCAAAAGGGACTGGCCAATCAGCATTGAATTCTCTAAGCAAATTTACATCCCAGATTAAGAAGCCTTCTCACCGTAAGAATTCTCCTATCAACTGGTTCCCACGCAAGAAGGGGGACTCCTACTTGCAGAGGAAAATCAAAATGCTGCAGGTTGGTTGTTGTCATGTGCTTACTGTATTTTCTCCTATCCCCACCCCTGGGAAAAAAACAAACTGTCAACACGCATCTTTTTTTTATGACAACTGATTTGTATATTGGACCAGGAATTGGATGGGATGAATATGACTCTTGATGAGGCGCTTGGTGATTCAAACCCACATTATTCTAGAGTCTTGAGAGAGAAAATTGAAGCAAGAGAGGCTGCAAACAAAGCGGTGGAGGCTCGAAAAGCTGCACTGGTGGAAGCATCTTGGTGTCGGATACTAAAAGCTGCCAGGTAAACTTTTCAATGCCCAGAGGATTTGAAATATTGTGAGGTTTTCCATTCTTGCACTGAGCTTATTGGTTAGTATTTCAGGATCCAGAGTAAAGAAGCAGAAGAACTGCTGCTTAAAGCGGAGAAAAATGCAGCCGAAGCTTTTGAAGCTGCAAAAGCTATGGAAGTAATCATGTTCGATATACCAAATAGTCCTCGGATGCCTTGTCAAGTTCAAAAATCTACTGTTAATGTAGGGGGGCCTACTGCTCATACGGTCACAGCATCTTTTGCAACTGTATTTGAGGTAGATAAACAAGTAGCTGCAGCGGTCAAAACTGCATTCACCAAGCTTGCAAACTGTCCTACTTTTAACAAAGAAGAATTCAAAGATCTGCTGCGAAAAATCAGTCAGAATCCAGATATGGATGATAGTAATTCTGAATTTTCAGAGTGTGAATCAGAGTCTGGGTCAGAATTTGAACTGATATCTAAAGACATGGATTGTAAGTTTCCCAGTCCTGGGACAAGAATCAGTAAATATAAGAGAAGACAGTCTTTGGACACGTTGGATGTGATCAAGCTTGTGGATGTGATGCTTGAGAGGCTTA
Organism: Populus nigra; assembly: GCF_951802175.1. Lineage (NCBI taxonomy): Eukaryota > Viridiplantae > Streptophyta > Magnoliopsida > Malpighiales > Salicaceae > Populus > Populus nigra. The sequence continues at coordinate 9,043,373 of NC_084870.1, read as the reverse complement.
GATGTTTGAATGAAGACGAACTTTCTTCTTTGGCAACTATCGTTGCCACATGCGGTTTAAATGCTGCCTTGGCAGAAGTAGAAAACAGTAAGGTGTATGATCCAGTCTTTGCTGCTGATTATACCTCTAGTCAAGCACTTAACCTTCCCCGAAGAATGTCTTCTGTTGGTTCAGGAACAATGAGAAGGAACGAGGTTCGGTTGGGACTCCCAAGTCTAGACAAGTTCTTAGTCAAGCACATGTCAAAACTTGAAAGAGAGGTGCAAGAAGCTAAGGATAGGAGGAGGAATGAACTCAAGGCTGGGAATCAAGGGAATACGGATAAAACTGGTGATGGAAAGGTCAATATAGATGGTAAGAAGACTTCTAAGAGCATTCCTGATCTCGGAAGTATTCTTATGAAGCATTCCTCAAAGTTAGAAAAGGAGATTGAAGAAGCAAAGAAGCATTCAAGAAAAAGTTTTGAAATTATTTCGAAGAAACCGGTCAGTGACTTGACTACATCCGAGGGCATTTCTGACCTGGGAAGTATATTGATTAAGCATCCGTCAAAGCTTGAAAAGGAAGTTCTAGAGACAAGAAAAAACTCAGGAAAAACATTTGACATGGATGGCAAGGACCTTGGAGGAGCAATTAATGGTCAAAGAAACGATGTTCCAGAAGTACCAAGCCTGGATAAGTTTCTGGTAAAACATGTTTCAAGACTAGAAAAGGAGGTTCAGGAAGCAAAGAACAGAAAGAAAAATGAATCAGTTGAGAAAGGCAGACTAGAGAAGGAAAATGTGGACTTGAATAAAGAAGAGAATATACTGGAAGGAGAGAAAATGCAAGCATTGTCATCGGGAAGCAACTGTGGAAATTACAGGCACCAAAACAAATATGGAGGAAATGTTACTGCAGGTTGTGAGGGCCTGGACAGAGTTCTGGTCAAGCGTGTCTCTAGACTAGAGAAAGAGAAAATGGCATCGAGTCTAAACCAAGAAGAGATGAATGTGAAAAGAAATGGCAGAAAAGTGCTTACGCAGACAAATGAAGGTGATTTGGACCAAATTTTGGTTAAACAAAAATCAAGGCTCGAAAGAGAGAAGATGGCTTCTGCTCAGCAATCTGGAGAAGTGCCAGCTAGGCTCTCTGTATCTCGTAGAGAAGCAAGGGAGAGAGAGTTGCAAGAAGCATGGGGAGGCTTAAGTTTAGGAAACTCCATTCGCCCACATCTCTCCAAACTTGAAAAGGAAAAGGCAAGTTCTCACATTTTTTTAGCCTATACTATTCGTGGGATTTTTTTCCAGTCTTGTTGAAATTTTCATGTTTGGTTCTTCCGTATTTCAGGCGGCTTGGATTAAAGCTGAAGAGGAGGCAAGAAGGCAAGCCACGGAGGAAATGTAAATTCTTTCAGCCATATCCCAAATGCTTGCTGGCAGATTCTCTCTTGAATCGTATTACCACATTGTACTGTGTATCTTCATTATATTAACAAGAGGATTCAACTCTGATTCCTCATCTTGGTTTTTCTTATTGGTCTTACAAAACCTTCTGAATTTGCTGCACTCCATTTCATTTCGACCAGCAAAAGTAAAAAAATTAATTTTAAAGAATGTAATTCTGAAAAAAAAATAAGGATAAAATCTATAAAAAAAAAGAGCACAAGGGAGTGAAATCTAAAAACAAAATAAAATGATTACAAAAAAAAACAATTAATAGAATGAAGATCGTATTTGAAAGATTAAAAAATCACAGGGGTGGAATTGAAATATATTTGTAATTTAATAGATTATTTATAAATTAAAAAATGATAAGAGGTGAAATAATAAAAATAAAACTATAGAGGGCTAAATGGATAAAATTTAACAAAAAAAGTACAGGGAGATGAAATCTAAAAACAAAATAAAATGATTACAAAAAAAAAATAATAATTAATAGAATGAGGATCGCATATGAAAAATTAAAAAATTATTGGGGGGTGAAATTAAAAAATATTTGTAATTTAATAGATTATTTATATATTAAAAAATGATAAGAGGTGAAAAATAAATATTATAGAGGGCTAAATGGATTGAAAAGAATTGATAAAAAAAAGCTATAAAAAGGATTAAAAAAATTAGAAACACCTGCTTAAAAAAATATATATACAAACTCGGGTGAATCTCCTAAACCTAATCTAATCTCTAAAACTCACAACTCATGAAATTTTGGACTGGGTCCAATTAAAAAGTTTAATTCTCAATAAATTTAATTTTAAATGATGAAAACATTATCAATAGAAAAAACTTGCAAAAAAAAAAACAAAAAAAAAATAGGATAAAATTTATCAGAAAAAAAAAGTTTGGAGGATGAAATTTAAAAAACAAATTAAAATGATCATAGACAACATAAATAGCAATTAGCATAATGAGGACTATATTTGAAAGATTAAAACTTCATAGGGGTGAAATTAAAAAATATTTATAATTTGATAAATTATTCATAAATTTAAAAATAACAGGGAGTTAAATTGAGAAAACATACAATAAGGCAACTCAACAAAAGACAAACAAAAAAAATAATAAAAACAACATAAAAAATGATAAGAAATAAGAAAACATCATCTTAAAAAAAATTCAGACAAACCTTTTAAACCATGTTCAATCTCTAAAAGTCACAACCTATGAAATCTTGGGCCTATATTAAATCAAAAACATTAATGAATTTAATTTTGAAGAATGAAATCGGTGAAAAATATTATTAAAAAAATATGCAAAAGCAAAAAAAAAGAACAATAAAAAAAGAAAAACATGGATAAAATTTGATAGAAATAAACTCTAAGGAGAATGAAATTTGAAAAAACAAACAATTTAAAAAATGAATACTAACAAAATAAATAACAATTAAAAAATAAAAACTATATTTGATGAATAAAAAAATGATAGAGGTAAAATTAAAAAAATATTTATAATTTTATGGATCATTTAAAGATTAAATAATGAGTGGGGTTAAATTAAAAAAATGATAGGAAAACCGTAAAAAATTATAAAACAAAACAAAAAAATAGATAAAAAAATTCACCTTAAAATAAAAAAAAAAACAAACGAACCTTCTAAATCTAATCTAACCTCTAAAACTCACAACCCGTGAAATCCTGAAACTGGGTTTAATCAAGAATTTTAATTTTTGACTAATATAATTTTGAAGGATAAAATTATTTAAAAAATATGAATAAAGAAACCTTGCAAAATCTAAAAATAAATAACAAAAAATAAGATGAAATTTGATAGGAAAAACTCATGGTGAATGAAATTTGAAAAAAAAAAAACATTTGGAGCAACTTGATTTTCCTTTTTTATGTTTTCACGTGTTCTATGCAGCAGAATTGCGGCACTTTCAAATTACCTCTGATATTGAATTTGAACTCCACTGGACATCCCAACATCGATGTGCCATATTCTACAATTGTACGTTCTTGCTGCAATAAACACCCAGAATTTAAACTACGACAAGGAAAAAATAGCTGCAGTATTGTGATGCAAATGGAACCTCACTAAACACAGTATAGATTGAAATTTTAACACGACATTTCTTGATGTTTTTGATATATTATATTCGAAGGTATTTTGGTTTTACTGTCCACGTTTAAGTATTGAATTGATGGACGATGTAACATATAATTTCTATAGAAAATAATGAATTCATATAAAATTAACTAAAAAATCCTTCAAAATATATCATGAATCTTTCAAGTGAAAGGTTTTATAATTTTTTCATTCTCAATATTTTTAACATATATATTTTCATAGTGTATCTATCTAAAATATTATTATAATTTTTTTTTCTAAAAAATTATTGACTTTATTACTAGAAAATCCTCACGTTCATAAAAAAAAACCTTTTACACGTATCAACTATTGGTTATGTGCCTTTTCAGGCATTATCTGCTACTATCACAACTATCGATCACTTTAACTTATGAAGCACCACCTGCTACTACCATTATTACCGGTTACCTGCCTTATCAAATATGACCTATTATCATTTATCAATTTTTAGATTTTTCATATCAAATCATTAGATACCTTAACTATAAAAAATATATCATATTACTTGAATTAAAAAATGAATCAATTATCGAATACATCATTCTTATTTTGAATTTTAAAACTCATCAAAAATAAAAACAAATAAACAATCTATAAAAAGTTCAAATGTAGTTGACTCAAAACCAAAAAAAAAAAGATGTGAAGAATGGTAAATAGACAACTGACATCAAGATGAGTAGAAAGGCAGCGCATTACATGCCCAAACATGCAGACAGATGGAGAGAATTGGAGAGGAAAAGAGACGAGAGAGAGATTAATTGCTTCCAACAGTGCAATCAATCACAGCTCTTGGTGAGGTGAACAATTGTGCCGAAGCTCTAAAAAACCATACCAATTACCCATTGCTGAGAGAGAGACAAAACAAAACGGTTGGGAGATGAGGAAAATCACAGGAGACGGAAAACAGAGGACAACCACCAGTCCAGTTGCCGCAAACAATCTGTTTACAGGAATTTTTTATTTTTTAAAATTTATTTTTAATGTTGACGTTTTAAAATAAAACAAAAATTTTTAAATTTTTTCAAAATATTTTTAAAACATAAATATAAAAGATAGCTACCTTTACTTGTGATGTTGATTTAAATTTAATTGAATGGAATCATGGATATCCATTTGAAAATGCAAGTTTTTTTTATATGTATCTATTTAATTTTATAAATAATGAATATTAACAAATTTAATTCAAAATCTGCTACAAACTCCATCTAAAATATATAATTTATATCTTTCTTTAATTTGAATATATATAAGATATGCATATATTTAATAAAAATTATATTTAAATATACCTATTATTTTTTATTTATATTAAATAATTAATTAATTTAAAATTTGATTAACATGGTATAAATATTTAAATTCTTTACTTGGGAATCATAAATCATAAGTAAAATATAAATATAATAGAAAACCGATCACCCGTACGTTGACATCCTATTGATACTTTGTTTATACTTGTTTGTTTCTAGAGTCTTCTTCTTTTCCTTAGCAAAGCCAGTGCTCTCCCTTCTTCCTCTGCACTCTAATTTCCACCACGCAACCAGAAATTCAATAAAGATTTCTCCCTAATTCCGATATCAAAGCAGCATGGGAGGAGGAAACGGTCAGAAATCAAAAATGGCCCGTGAGAGGAACATGGAGAAGCAAAGAGCTGCGAAGGGTATTCTTTATATATCTTGTACTTCATATAATTTCTCCAAAGTTTGGTTCTTTTCTTGGAAATTTACGGATCTAAGTGGTGTTGTTTTTATTTTCTATTGAATTTTTTTGAGTTATTTTAATTTGATTTCTTGTGTGTATAGGAAGCCAGCTTGAGTCTAACAAGAAAGCTATGTCTATCCAGGTAGTCTCTTTGCATGCTTTTGCTTTTAAATTTTGATATCACACGTATGCTATATCTTTCCTTGTTTTGCGTCTCTCTTGTCTTCTTTTATACTAACATTTCTTGTTAGTATAATTTTATTTTGTTTCCGAATTATATGATCTATAGTCATTTGACAGCTTTTTTTATCTTCAAATCTGGATTTTAATTTGATTGGATTTTTAGCTATAGCAGTTAGTGATGTTTGCAATTAGTAACTAGATCATCCGTGTGAGAATGTTAGGAACTTGTTTCTTCGATGCTCTGGCCTGAAATTCTGCATTAGCTGTGATTTTCTCTTAAAGCTTCTCTCTTTGTTTTAAGCTTGCTCAGAGTTTCTCCGGTTGTACTTCTGGTTATAGAATTACTTTTCATTGGCCCTTTTAATAATTCCGGCGCGTTTTCATGTATGTGGGTGATTTGGATGCGTGTCAGACGCTATCCTATGGGAATGAATAAACTGTGGATGTCTTCATTACATGTTTTAGAGATGTATTGGAATTAAAGATTATTAAGTCTGATGGATTTTTCTTGAGATTATGTTGAGTTTTCTTTATTTTCTCTCCTGTGTTGCAAACATTAGAATCCCCTCTCTCTAGTTCAGAGTTGAGAATGTCTTGAGACTCGTGGCGAGTTTGGACCTGGATATTTTCTCAATTACTGCTCATTGCAGAAGCTGGATTTTCATTTTGCACTGATTTATTATAGAGATCTATGACGCTTCACGGTATACAATTAGTAATGTGAACAGTGAGAACTTCATTTCATAGTCCATGAACATTTAACCATTTCTGCATTTTAGGTTTCCCAGTACGAGGTTCTTGATTCTGATTTATGATGGGGAGTTTTCCCATGTTTCTTGGTCATTTTCTTAGGATATATATACCTATCTAGTGCTTGCTGTAAACTTGTATGTCATTGGCTCCATTATATTTTTTTAAAAAAAGATTTCTTATCATTCTTTATGAAGTAGACATTTTATTCAGCCTTTACAAGGTTGTGACTTGATCTCTTGTTGCTGTCTCCCACGATGCCGGTGCTGGTTCCTTCCATAATTGATCCGGTGGATCATGGATACTGAGTGCAGTGCAAGGTGTGCATGCAGACATTCATATGCACCACAACAGAGGTGAAGTGCCGGGAGCATGCTGAAGCAAAGCACCCCAAGTCTGATGTGTATGCTTGTTTCCCGCATCTTAAGAAATGATGCTGGAAGTGCAAAACAGGAACTTGCATACAGAAGTCGACAGTAGAATACTACTTATTATGTACCTTGCTACTCCTCGAACATTTTCATGATCATGCAAGCTATCCATTCAGTTCAATGTTCATGATCTGCCTTGTGGATTTTAGATGCCAAACTTTGCTGTCTCCCTGATGAGCATCCCATGTTGTCTGAGATGGCATTGTACATGCTGATGGTTCTACATTTCATTTTTTTTTTAATTTTTGAATTATATTATTTGTAGAGGAGTAAAGATAGCGGCCCCTGTGAGTGCAATTTAGCATTCCTTCATGAGGTAGAGAAGGCTAGTCTAATTAGAGTATGGGGAGCAAGAATTATTGCACTAATGAAAGGGTAAGTGACGAGTTGCCTACGAGCAATATAGGTTTTAACATAGTAATGATTGAAGGTAAAACCGTCAGCTCTCGAAAAAAATGTTGATGGCAAGTCATCTCCACCTCTTCTTTCTAACAAAATGTTGATGGCACCCAAAGCTCTTTTTTTTTTTTTTTCCAGTATATCAAAAAAAGCTACACAAAGCCTTGAGGGGAGTTCTAGATCTGGTCCAATAAAAAAAATAAATTTAAAACTAAAAATAAATTATTGTAAAAATATAATTATATCACAAAACCAAACGAGTTTAACACCAGGTTTCAAATGATATTTTACTAAATTTAAAAAAATAATATATATATATATAGATATATATCATTGTGATAATACAATATATTATTTTATATATTTTTAAATAAAAATATTTTAAAAATAATCATTATCACATTTTAAACACTATTTAAAATTAACTGTTTTTTTATTAATTAAATTTAGTCATATCAATCTATTTATTAGTCAAATTTAATCATATCAATCTATTTAAAATAATATCATAATTAATTCACCCGAATTTAATAAATATGCATTATCTTCGTCGTGGTCGTCGTCTTGGTTTGAACTTTTACTACTTGTGGGTCCATCTGACGTGGAATAAAAAAATGTTAAGGGCCTCAGCCGTACATCTCGTTCTTCCTTCCCATAATGCCCTCTAACCCCTTCAATTCAACGCTTGAAAGCTGAGATGGTCTTTTACGTTTCGTTTAATACATCACTAGAGTTGCCGGCTGGCTGGCTTCAAAGTTGAAACTTCAAAGTCATCAATGCTTGCGCAGTGGAACCCGCACATTGAACGCGCAAAAGACCCAAAACACAGCCAATGACTAAAACACCCACATCCTCCGCTCCCATTGGCTCTCTCTCTTCCACTTGCACCTGCACTGTCTTCTTGCTGCTGTGCGGTGTGGTGCAGTAACAGTAGCCAGTCTTTCTTTCAAGGTTGAAACAGTGTGCGAAAATGAACCCACTTTTGTAGCGTTTCTTCTTCTTCTTCTTCTTCCACTCAATGATTTGACTTGACTCACTTTTTTATTAATTACCCACCATCTCTCTCTCTCTCCTCTCTGGTTTTCTTGTTTCTTCGAACTCCTTCTTCACTATAGTTACCCTCTCAAAAAATGGCTCACCTTTACCTTCTATCTATTTTTCTTTCCCTTCTTCTCTCCATTCCCCGCTCCCTCTCCACCAACTCTGAAGGTACGACTGCTCATCAACTTCACTCCTTTTTGGGTTTCAAAGTTTACGTATTTGCTGCGCTAGCAAGATCATTATTTTGCCTCCTTTTTTGTGTGTATTTTGCCATGAAAAGGAGTGTTGTGATAGGTTTTAAGATTCTGGTTTGGGTTATTTTGTTTAAAATTTGTACTGTTTGATTTTGGTTTTGTTGGCAAGAAAACATGTGGTTGGGTTTGCTGGTTTCTGAATATGTTGTTTGGTGGCTTTTGTTTGTATTGGGGGTTTCAGGAAATGCTTTGCAAGCTTTAAGAAGTAGGCTTTCCGATCCAACCAATGCGTTGCAGAGTTGGGACCCAGCTCTTGTCAGTCCCTGCACCTGGTTCCATGTCACTTGTGATTCCAACAATCATGTTACCCGCTTGTAACTTCTCATCTCTCTCTCTCTCTCTCTCACTCTTTCATTTTAATTTTGAGATTTGTTGTAATTCTTATTCATAATCATGTATGTTTTTTAATTTGCAATAAAATATTATATAGTTTTATTTCTCACTATTTTTTCGTTGTTGAATTTCAGGGATTTGGGTAATTCTAATATTTCGGGAACTTTGGGACCAGAGCTTGGACAACTCAAGCATCTAAAGTACTTGTATGCCATTTTGTCCCCTTTTGCTTTAATTTTCAAGGACTACATCTTGTTACCTGTTATGATGTGAGAACAGAAAACAGAAGAAAGTTAGACCCTGAGAATTACATCCCGTTTGTGTTCTGATTTTTCTTTTTTCTTTAAAGGAAATAAATATAAATTGATCTTGCATTTGATTTTTTTTTTGAACGAGACCTCGAAGAGTTCAGGCTTTTGTTTCTTCAGAAGAATTTAGTGAAGAATCTTACAAGCAATTCTAAGACCATATATCATCATATTAATTGCACGGTGAATAAGCTGCTGTATTTCTTTTTCACATGATTATATAAAGTAACTGGGTTGTGAAATTCTTGAATGTCTGCAGGGAGCTTTATAGGAATGATATAGGAGGGAAAATTCCCAAGGAGTTGGGTAATTTGAAAAACCTTGTTAGCATGGATATGTATGGAAACAAGTTTGAAGGACAAATACCTAAATCTTTTGCCAAGTTGAAGTCTCTCGTATTCCTGTAAGCATTTCCCCTTCAATTGGCCAAAGCAAATTGAATATGAACAACTCAGAAATTACTTCAATTTTGGAACTTTAATTTGGTCGAATTGATGGTACAGTCGACTAAACAACAACAAGCTATCAGGATCTATTCCAAGGGAGCTCGCAACTCTTAAGGACCTCAAAGTTTTGTAAGTAGAGAACAGGAAGTAGTTTTAAATTCCAAGTTAATAGTTATGGAGATTGTTTATATTAGTTTTCTAATTTTTTTCATGTTTTCCTTTTGGTTGCAGTGATGTTTCTAACAACAATCTCTGTGGAACAATTCCTGTTGATGGCCCCTTCGCCTCCTTTCCGATGGAAAGGTATCTTCATCCTGCTAACTTACTGTCTGCTTGTAGTTTTCTTGAATCATTATGACATGGAAGTTACTTCCTCGTCGTTTGCTAAATTTCTTATGGCCAATTGCATATCTGAAATGAAACTGTTAGTCTCCCTAAAAATCCCATATAACAAGTACACTGAGTAGTTAGACACCGAAAGGAAGAACTTCAATTGTGTGACCTTAAGAGAGCCTGTTACCTGTGTGAATCAGTGTCGAACATGTGACTGGCATGTGGCATTTATGAACTCGCCTCGCATAATTACTCTGCCCCGGTAGTGAAAACTGGGAAATCCTCAATCATGTAGCATCCATCCTGTAGACTTGTTTGGGAAAGTGCCCCTTTTTACCTCCTGATCTCCACTCTAGCTATCAGCACTGCTTGCATCAGTCACATGGAGATGCAAGTACACCAGCAAGTGGATTGGTGCAACTCCTGAACAATACAAATACTAGGTTGCATGCTAGGTCTCGATAATTTGAATGAATTGTTGCAAACACGACAAATATGGAATGCGTGCTTTCTTATACATAAATTTATCGTATATCATCTGTATTGGAAACAATTAATTCGTTTCATAATGCATGCACGAAGCATGATATGGCTCTGTTATAGTTTATTTTCGTAGTGAGTTTTACTTGGTTAATTTTTACTGTCCTGTTTCAGTTTCGCAAACAACAGGCTTAATGGGCCTGAGCTGAAGGGACTGGTGCCTTATGATTTCGGATGCTGAAGACTGTAACCTTGGAACTTATCTGAGATAATTTAGTGCCCCATTACGATATGTAGTTAACAATGACAATGGCAGATTGTTGATGTCAGGAAAGTTGATCGAGTAAGCAAATAAAATGGTTTTATGAGATCTGCAGTTGGCCATAGACTCTTAGCCAACCTTCCCCAATAATTGTACTGGTGGACAGGTACACTCATTATCAATATGTAAAACCGAGCAACGATAGATTGCTGCGCAGCATTTGCTCTGTTTTAGCACCCTGTTTTTTCCTGCAATTTTTTTATTATTATTATTGCTTGATCAAGCCGTTCAGACCATGTGGACCTGCTTGATAACTGCCAGATATTCCACCACAGCCAGGAGCGGGAGGCGCTATCGCAGGCTATGTGAAACCAGCCTCCCGCACCACCCTCCACCAGAGAAACAAGCCTCATGGTTCAAGTCCAACACTTGGCTTGGAACGCCCGGGGGGGAAGCAGACCCCCCCCCCCCCCCCCCACCCCCCCGTGATGGCGAGCATTGTATAGTTAGTTCTTTAGTAGCGATGTGGGATTCAACTTTTCTACTCCCTCTGATTCCCAAGTCCCCATAACAACATCATCTTGCAGTTTTCCCGCTAATAAATCCTTCTTCCTGGTCGCAAATCACTGTAGCATTTGTTTGGGTGCTGATAGATTTAGAATAATTGAACACAACATCCTGAATAAGCGAAGTGGAAAACTTTCCAAGGGAGAGTCTAATTTTGGTAGCCAGTAGTGTTTGGCAAAGCAAAATAACATAACAATTGGTCAACACGTTGATTTTATACTAACATTCACCTCTCTCTTACGTTGTTTTGCTTACAATGCTTAGTTACCCATCAATTTCTAAGAGCTTCTCAATGGAAGCACGAGAAGATTGTAAAATATTTAATTTAAATCTTCAAAGCCCTTTTGCTGAGATATAATTACAAAATGGCAAAGAAACATCGTTTCATAACCTCTATTCTTCTTTCATGTAATTTAAAATTTAACAAAAATGATGGTCCAGCTGGAACAGCCCATTAGGCCATACGGATCTGATTGGCACCAGCCTGTTATCCTTCCACTGCCAAGAGAGGAAGGTGATCGCTGCTCTGTGAAACCAGCCTCACGCAGTGCCCTTTACTTCAGGAGACAGGCCAACCAGGCCTTCGCTTGGTTAGCATGGCTCACTCTGGGCTTGGAACGGGCAGGCCAGTAAGAAGCCCCATCAAATCCAACCTTCTGTGCCGCAACAACGTCCCATCACCTTCATGCCCTCGCTCGAGTTACAAGCCCACGCTACTGAGCTCAGCGATGACGCGTCGGTCAGATGCAGTATATAGAGTATCAAAAGCTGCTCTTTTTATTCGATGTGGGACATTATTTCTTGCATACCCAAGACTGGCAGTCGCTCTCCACCAATTTGGAAGAGAACACTTAAATTAGACGAGACATTCGTAGAAAGTTCAAACATTTGTGTCGGCAAGTGTTAGTTTTGATTCAGATTGAAAGCAAGAATAAGCTGACTGAGTCCTTATATTTTCCTAGATATTCCGAAACCTGGATGCTGTGCTTGTTTGTTTATGCTAAAGCGCCGTGTTTTTTAGAAAAATTAAAAGTTATTTTTAATATTTTAAAATTATTTTAATATGTTAATATTTAAAATAAATTTTAAAAAATAAAAAAATATATTATTTTAATATATTTTTAAGCAAAAATTAATTTTAAAAAAACTGTCACAATTGAAATGGACACGTTTTGATGAATTTCCATCATTTTAACATCGACGTGCAAGAAGATATTAATGGTCTGAGATGGATTCCACAAGATACCTATCTGGACTGTAATGTAAAATTTATTGATAAACAGAATGGCCATTCAAAAATAGAAGATCCTGGACTAGAATTAGCCGCCTGATTTGTACACGGTTTGAAAGTGACCGGTGATGAGTTGATTCACCGAGTTGATAGGGTGAAATCAAGTGTTTTTTTAAATTCCAGTCCGAATCCCCGAGTTTAATAAATATGACGTCACCATGGGAAGGGGAGGTAACTATGAAAGGCGATGGAGCAGAGGTAGCTTCCCTAGCACTTACTAAAAAACATTAACAAACACGGGAGTGATTCGGACTTTCGGAGACAACATCAACAAGTCCAAAAATAGTTTAGTTTCAATGAAAACGACGTGTCATTCGTATAGATGGGGAGCAAATCGGGTCGGCAAGGAAACGTGTCAACATAAAAGACACGTGGATTGAAGAAAGCGGCATGGTTGAACGCGTGTCGGTAAAGTGACGGGCAATGGCTTACCGAAATGCTGGAAGGAGGGGTGTTTGATTTTTGGTGAATCGGTGTGGTTTTCAAGTACTTTTCCAAGAGTTCAGCTACTGCCGGAAGCTTTTGTTACGTACTCGCTGGTCTCTGGACGATAAGGTACTCGCTGCCTCCAAATTTCTAATACTAGCCACTTTATGTTGTTTCCAAATATGCGTTTTAGTTTTTTTTTTTTTTGAAGAAAAAATGTGCGTTTTTAGTTATTAAAACTATAAACTAATTCTTTTATTGAAAATTGTTTTTCTTCTATATTAATTTTATTAAACATAATAACTTTATGATGATAGAAAGACTGTGTAATTCCACGGTAAAGCATAAAAAAAAAGAAAAAAAAAAGAAGAAAAAAGCAAAATTAAATATGTCCACTTTACTAGTTTTGAAAATAATGTTATAGTTCATGATTGAAAAATTATATCAAATAAAATATATTTATTTATAAATATGTTATTCATAACTTAAATTAATTTCATTGATTATTTAATTTTATTAAAAAATAATATTCTGATTTTTATGTCTAGTTTTTATTGTTTAATAATCATTTTCATTTGCTTAGATTAAACTAGATGCTTAAAAAAGGATACTGGAATTCTTACTTCATAGCTTAATTAATTAAATATTTTTAATTTATTTTTTCTATTCACATTCACATTCTTGATCTTAAGTGACTATACTCTTATTTAGTTTTTATTTATTTATTGTAAAAACACAACGCATAAATATAAAATAACATTATATTATCTTATTAATTGCAACATCAATAACTATAAGCAACTTTCAAGCCAAAACATGCATATGATAGTGCTATTCCAATTGCGTTGCTGCAATGTGATTTCCATGGTGATTTAAAAAAAAATAGCATTCAAATGAAGGAAAGTGATGATATTAAGAAGAAAAAAAAAAAGAGTGCCAACCAATGAAAATGATAGAGGGAGAAAAGGCGAGTACACATCATTTTCCATACTCGTGAGACTAATAGTAGTATAAAAAAAACCCCTCCCTTTTATTTTATATTGGTCCACGAACTAATAGGCGAGTACTCTTTCAAGCCACCTCTCGCTCTCTTCTCTAAAACCTCTAATAAACACAAACCCCTAGCTCATAAAAACCAGAAAGACACCTACCGAGTTTCTAGACACCACCAAAATGAGCGGCTCCTTCATGAGAAACTCCACCATCCCCCGCCTGCTACGCATCCACACCATAACAGACCCAGCAGCAGCGACAACAACAACAACAACAGTTCATTCGATTCTCAGACAACAACATCAGACAAGAAGAGCTTACTTTGATTTCTCAAATTTTTTTAAGAGATCAAGAGAATACAATGAGCTCTCTCCTTCTTCTCTTTTGACCTCTTCTTTCTCTTCAAAGGCTGGAACCTCTGAGTTTTCCAAATTTGGGTTTGTTGGTTGGTACCTCGGGATGGTTAAGTCACGACCTGTTTTGACTAAAAGTGCCACTTCTTCTCTTATTTACATTGCTGCTGACTTGTCGTCTCAGGTAAATATGGAGCCACGGAGATGTTAACATGACTTATCGGTTGCTGGGTCTTTGTTGTTTCAAGTGATTTTGCTTTAAAAATGGGGTCTTTTTAAGGACTTTTTTTTTACCGTTCATTTTTTTTTTGTGGATTTAGTTTGTGTTTATAGAGTTATATAAGGAGCAACTCGCGAAATGAGAGAGAATTGAATCGAGATCATGGTGATCTATTGAAAAAGAAAATAATTAGCTGGCTCTTGATGTTAACAAGCATTCCTTTCTACTGCGCCTAAAATCTCTATTTCTGCTCCTTTTTTTTTGAGGGTGGGTTTTAGATATGATCTTGTATTATAATTTAGCAAAAAGCTAAATATTTGTGACGCCAATTTGAATTTTTGGAAGCCAGAGTTGTTTGATTTAATGTCAAGTGCTGCTATTTTTCCTTGTGAGACGATGGATTTTGTATTAACTAGGGAGTTGTTTTTAATGTGATAGAAAGCCATCTTCTTATATCTCTACCTGAGTAAGAATCTTTAGTTGCTTGGTTAATTTGTTTGAAATTATGGATGGTTTTTTTCTCTAGTTATGATAGATTCTCAAATATGGGTCGTTGCTTCATTTGTTGTAGTTATAACTTGGAATTTGGATTAATCTATGGTTACTCCATTTATCCACAAGTTGGGGTGACTTATCATGTTTTTGTTTATGTTGTTCTATCTGCTTCATACTCGTGTTCTATATCCCTACTATCGACTAAAGCTATCCATTGTCTCCACCTTAGTGCTCCTCTCTCTTTAGTATTCACACGACAGCTTAGACCCGTTTGGTAAATGCTGTTGTGTATTAGGAATAGGATAATGAAACTTTCAACCAGCAACTGCTTCAGTTTGCATGTTACTCACTTTGTTTAGAATGCCCTGACAAAGCATGTATTCAAGTCTTCTAAAGACTGGTACGAGTTACATCATCCCCACTCGTCTCTTATTCTTTGCATTTTCAGTTTAATTGTTTTTTCTCCTTGCCTGCTTTAATGCAAGAACTTCACATGTCTGTGCCATGCTTAGCTGCAAACAGTTGCTATTAATAATTGCATGTTTGCACTGGAAACTAGCTTTATCCCTGACATAATTTTATGAATTTTTTTTCTATTTTTCCTCAGACAATGTCACTGCCAAGTTCGGAAGCTTATGATCTGGTGAGGATATTGCGCATGGCCGGATATGGGTTGCTGATAATAGGACCATCATTGCATTTTTGGTTCAACTTCGTGTCGAAGCTCTTTCCTAAACGAGATCTAATCACAACATTTAAGAAAATTATCATGGGTCAGACCATCTATGGACCTATCATGACTGTTGTTTTCTTCTCATCGAATGCATGCTTACAGGGTAAGCACATACTTTTGTTTCTGCAGATATCACATTTCATATGCACTATTACATGGGGAATTCTTGCAATTTCAGATGCTGCTTTTTGGCTGTAAGCATAGAAGCCTGCAAACTAACAAATAAACTTGATTGAATTTGCAATGTTTTGTTCAATTATATCTTCCGTTGCTGTCAATGGCCAGTTCATTCAACACACAAAGTTCAATTAATAAGCATGGAATAATCAGGTGTTTTTAATAACTCTGAAATGAGAAGGGTTTTTAAGTAACTCTGAAGATTTGAACTATGATAACCGTGAGTTGGTGACCACATATCTAATATAGACTGTGAAGAGTGCAACCCTTGGTGCTTTCTTGAGTTCAATTGATATTTCTTGGCATTAAAAAGTTCTGAATTGTCTATATTTCGAAATTCTTGGTATTAAAAACATTCTGTCTGCGTGCATGCCTCTGCTGCATTTGCATCTTTGTTCACTTGTATTCATCAAACAGACCCTGTTCTGTCAATCAATAAAAATGTATTCCATTCTAATCTTTATGACTCGAGGGTTATGTGTGTCCCCCAGAAGTCACAATCACTTGTATGAGCTACTTGAGAAACTTTAAAGTGAAGTGTTTGTTGCCTTGGTTACCTTGTTCAGGTGAGAACAGTGCCGAGATTATTGCCCGGTTGAAGCGAGATTTATTGCCTACAATGATAAATGGCGTTATGTACTGGCCTGTATGTGATTTTGTCACATTCAAATTCATTCCCGTCCATTTACAGGTACAATTAGGTTTATTGCTGTAGTCAAAACCATTATCCATATGATCTGGTTTATGGACTGCTGACTTTTGTTCTCGGTGTTTTTTGACAGCCCCTGGTGAGCAACTCTTTTTCATATCTATGGACTGTCTACATGACATATATGGCAAGTCTAGATAAAGCAGGCTCTTCCAGCTGATGGGCTCAATGCTTGCCTTTTCATTTCACCATCATTATGTCTTTTAACTACACAGCCCTGCACTGGAGGTTGCATGCATAATCAGTGAAACGAAATTCAATCCCGTCAATGAAATGCTGCTATGATATCTAAATCGGGACAATTGAGGAACTCGTCAGTTAGATCTCTGATACAATTGAGAGTAGCAAGTAGCAACCATCATGTTTGATGGTCTTCTCATGATTGTTTTGAGATAATTTACCAGAAATGTAAAGTAGAACTAAAGTGTTTTGTAAAGCAATGGCTTAATGTCATTGGAAACATCTCTTCGAAACACTGCTCTCTGGAATTACGTTTAATTTGTATCAAACTCCAATTTAAAGTGCTGACCATGGAAAAAAGTTACCCATTTTTGGGGAAATTGGTAATGCAGAAGAATGAGCAAGTAGGATTTCAGATAACCAATGTGAACCATTGGAGTTTACAGTCTTCTCTGCATGTCTCATCTCAAAGACAGCTCATACCTAACAACTGAGAGCTGAACTAGAAGCCGTTTGATCTCTTTGCAGATACAAGATGTTCACAATGTGCTCAAGACTACATATTCTTCATGGTGAAGTCAGAGTAACCTCACCTGTGAAAGAATACGGCTCATTTCGACATCACACCTGCAAATTTTACCATTAATAACTCAAACTCGAGCTGGTATTCTATCAAGGAGATGACTTCTGGATACTTTCAAACATACACGATTTTGTTATTATGCCATTGTCAAGTGAAATTCCAAAAAAAAGGATTATTATGTCAAGGTCCATGCTTATATCGTCAAGAAAAGATAAGTCCAGTAACAAAGAACTTGAGCGCTGATCATCTGAACAGGAAAAAAGAAATTGAAGAGGGTGTTTAGTTCTCTGAACTAGGGAGCGGATCAAAATTGATGATGATGATTGATGGAGAGGCTCGCGCTAGGCTACAAAATGAGTGCACCATGCAAGTTTCAGTCAACAACTACTTGTCCATCATGAAACCCTGGATCATCCTTGTTGACACTTGTAAGCTTTTCATTGATTGAACATCAGTTTTCACCGACCATTGGCAGATGGTTTAAGACCTTCGTATGAATAACAGGATTTAATATCCAGAAATTCACATCCAAATTCGATACCAAGTGTCCAGCATTCTGGATAAGGATAGCAAATGTAAGGATACAGGGCTTGAATGGAAAATAAAATTATGTTAACAAGCGACAATTTATCCAAGATGAAGTCCTAAATATATTTATACCCAACAGAAGTAACAACAGTAGACAGCTTTCTAAATCAAGGAAGCTTTATTTCATTGATAACCCAGTACGCTCCAGGGAGGCAAAAAACAAGAGATTGGTTGATGAATTGTGTAAATTTCCTAAAATACCTAGTTCTAACCTGTATCTAGTATTACATTATACTATATAAACATGTTTCCTGCAACAGTTATGACGGCTGACATTTAAAGGCAACCAGGTCAAGCTGACCTAGGATTACCACATCTTCTACAGGTTATTATTCCCTTTGGGACTGCCTGTAAAACTCCACGCAAGTGGAGAGAAAATTGGAGTAAATGATTGATTCAAAATACTGAATCATCAATGTAAGTGGCTATCAACTGACATCCCATTTCATCAACCGCTTAACCTCTAATACAATGGTGAAAATGTATTAATCACTCTTCAAAACCACACAAGGAGATTTTTTCAAGTTGCACAGGCCAGTCCTCCCCGAGTATTTGTGGATTTGACTCCATTGCAACACGAAAATCCAACATAGATGCATTAACTGATTCTGTCTGTCTCTTTACATATCTCCCAGGTAATGTTTCCTTCAGACCAGGAATGAACTGACCATTTGCCCTTTTCAACTGTTCACTATAACACCTTGCACCAGCTAGAGCCATACAAGGCTCGATCAACCTCTTCAAATACGCATCCAACCCTATATTTAGCACGTTAACACAGTCCAAAGACACACCAATGCCCTCCATCTCCAACTTCCGCTCCAAACGACTTCTTAATGATCTAGTGTCTGGCAGCTCTCCACTGTTTAGACAGGTCTCTGGAATGTAATTGCTCCCTATAGAAATATTTGAAAGAGCTTTACGAGATCCACCCGGATTCAGCGAAATACCAAAAGGAGCGGTAACCGGACTTCTACTTTGAACACCAGGGCTTACTGCCATCTGCTCAACCTCTTCTCCCTCTTCCACAGATGCAACTTCAATTGGAGGTCTGCTACCAAGTGAATGCAATTCTGTTGCGCTTTGCTGCTCTTGGGCCCTTGAATTCAATTCCTCACATGCCACGCTTTGGGGCTTACCAAGTGGGCCCAGAGGACTTGGGCGGTCCCTAAACTTGCGATCTTGATTAACAGGTGATCTTCCCTTGCGAGGGGAAGAGGGAAAGGCGTCCCTGTAAAGTGACTGGAGATAATTTCTCTGATGTCCATTTGTGGTTTTGACAGTAAGGTTGCTTCCTGCTCTTCTTACACCTTTGGGTGGTGGAACTTTTCCAAGGCAAGCATTCTTGAGAATAGATCTAATAAGGCGGTTGTGAAGAGGGATATTTTCTCTACCAATTATCCTAATACAAAGCTTATCAAATTCACATTTGGTAATCTTCAAACTAAACAATCGTGTAAGCTCATCAAAGTATTTATCGGCTCTTTGATGTCCAATCTTTTTAAGAATCAAAGACTTGAGCTCTAAAGTATCAATTCTACTATACATTTCATTCGATGCCATTGTTTTCACTCGGTCAAAAATTATTTATCTGCACCAAATCCAAAACCTTGAAACTTTGAAGCAAAACCCACATCATTAAAGTGCTTCTTCAAAGATCCAAAACCTAAAACCCTAGTTCCCAAGCACCGTTCCCATCTGCATAGTAACCAGAAATACATCAAAATTAAACAAAGCTCACACTTTTTTTCTTCTAGTTCTAATCAAGCATTAGCAAACCCTAGGTACAGATTCAGCTTAAAAAACACAGCTTCTAATTCTATTATAAAGATGCTCACAAACAAAAACAGTTGATACAATAAACAAATAAATTACTTGAATTTAAGAACTACATAAACAGAAGTTCCAGAAATAGAAAGACAATTAGGGAAATTTAAGAACCCAATTGAAAAATAAAAGAAACCCATTTAAATGAAAATCGAAACCCCAAATGGTGAGTTTTGAATTAAAAAAAGGTAGAATGAGATACGTACCGAATTGGGATTAGGGTTTCCAATGTTTGTGCTTGTCCAAGGGTTTTTCCGGTGAACGATCCCTTGTCTATTTTTTTTGGTTATGTTTTTTGTTGGGTGTCTTTTAGAAACAGACCAAAGCCAGTAGGATAGCTCATGGGCTTTTTAAGACACAAGTCACCACTACACGTCACGTACACTTTCTTAAAGGCCTGTTTGTTTGCTGATTTTTGGCAGTCTCGGCTAATTTCGTTTTCTAAACATGGATCATGCAAATGAAAATTAAAAGGCTTTCTGCTTCCTAAGCAAAAACAAAAGGAAAAATCAAAGAAAAATCCTCATACATACATCTTTTTGCAGTAAAGAAGTAATTTGGACTCACTTTTATGAACCGAGATTGAATTTAACATGGTTTGCTAATGATCGAATCTTTGTACATGAATAATTTATTTCACAAATATTCAAAAACTTCAGACTTGAATTCCTGTAGAATTTTTGGGTCATAGTCCCGCATATTCTTCAACAAATTAATCCAGTCTATATTGTAATCCAGCTAGTGGCATTATTTATCCCTGAAAAGGGATGTAGATTGGGTTGATCTGTACACGAGACACTGTTTCTAATTTTTTTTCCAACGGAACTTGATCTTTCGTGGTGAAAATTGAACAAGCGGCATACTTTTGGAGCTGATGGAAAGTTACTAGGCATCCCTGGGACTGCAGTTATGGCGGGGCAAGAAAAACTTCTTTTTTTGAGAAACAAATAAGAACATATTTTAATGTTAAAACGGCAAAAGTATTTCCAAGCAGCCAGTCAAGTGATGAAATCACTTGGAATTGGCTTTTGCTAAATTAATCATACCCCCTTCCTGCATTGAAGCAACTAGGTAGCAGAATCATGGAGAGATGGACATCTTAATCTCATTTTCCTTTGGAATAAAAGTCTCTCCTAGGATTTCAACTCGTCAAGAAAGACTATCCAGCCTAGACATCGAAAATAACTTCAAGAACATTACACTATCAGAATAACAGTTTTACAAGGCAGACAGATAATCTATACATTTTTGAATTAGCAACCCCGTTGAAGCAAAATTTTAAAATGATCTACAGAACTGAAGTACACATGAACTTCTCACTATGACTTCAAAAACTCCTTCCACTTGAACTTCAGTCTTATTGATCTGTTTTTGTATGAGGAAATGAAAAGAACCCTGACTAAAGCCTCATTGGCACCTTCTTAGTCGTGGTTCTGGCACAACCCAGTTGTCCCTGCAGACCAGTATAGGAAGGCACCGCTGGTACTTCTGTATCGAATTTGGTCCATTTCCTGTCCTTGGCACGAACTAAAGTCAGTATAAGAAGGATCCCCAGAAGAAAAACTGCACCACTAACTAAGAAAGTTTGCAAAGAAGCCAGAGGTGCATAACTTAAACGAGCAACAGCACGAGATGCAGTCAAGGCTATGTTGCACCCAGATAACATGATGAAGCACTGGCTTCTTTATTCACGACTTTATTAAAGCTGAAAACCCAAAAAGCATTCCGGTGGCATATACGATGTAAAGCAAACCAATTATCGATGTATATGTGACTAGGAACTAACTTCCGATTTCATCAACCAATTAAAGCTATTGTGAAGACAGTATTTATCACCCTTCAAACCCCTGCAAGGAGATTTTCTCGAGTTGTGTGGGCCAATCCTCTCCGAGTATCTGGGGATTTGACTCCATTGAGACACGAAAATCCAACATGGATGCATAAACTGATTTTGTCTCTCTTTGCATGTATTTCCCCGGTAACATCTCATTCAAACCAGGAATGAACTGACCACTTGCCTTTTTCAAGTACTCCTTGCCATGCCTCGAACCAGCTAAAGCCATACAAGGCTCAATCAACCTCTTTAAATACGCATCTAACCCGTTATTCAACAGGTTAACACAGTCCAAAGACGCACTAATGCCCTCCATCTCCAACTTTTGCTCCAACCGACTTCTTAATGATCTAGTATCAGGTAGTTCACCACTGTTCAGACAAGTCCTTTTAAGGTGATTATTGCATAAAGAAGCATTTGAAAGAGCTTTCTGAGATCCAAAATTCATGGAAATACCAAGAGGAGCAGTGACCGGGCTTCTACTCTGAACACTGGGGCTTCCTGCCATCTGATCAACCTCTTCTCCATCTTCCACAGAAGCAACTTCCACTGGAGGTCTACTACCAAGTGAAAGCAACTCTGTTGCACTCTGCTGTTCTTGTCCCCTTGCATTCAATTCCTCACATTCTACACTTTGAGGCTTTCCAAGAGGGCCCAGAGGACTTGGGCGGTCCCTAAACTTGCAATCTCGATTAACAGGGGACCTTCCCTTGCGTGGGGAAGAAGGAAAGGCATCCCCATAGAGTGATTGAAGACTATTTTTCTGATATCCATTTGTAACAGTGAGGTTACTTCCTGCTCTTTTAGCACTTTTGGATGGTGGAACTTTTGAACAGCAAGCATTCTTGAGAATGGATTGAATAAAGCGGTTATGAAGATGGATATTCTCTCTGCCAATAATCCCAACAAAAAACTTATCAAATTCACACTTGGTAATCTTTAAATTAAGCAATCCTGTGAGCTGATAAAAGTATTTATCTGCTCTTTGCCGCCCAATCTTTTTAACAATCAAGGATTTGAGCTCTAAAGTATTAATTCGCATAGACATTTGATTGGACACGGTCATTTTCACACCCAAAACTACTTAATCCTCGTTAAAATCTTAACTTTAAAGCAAAGCCCACAACATCACAAGATTCACAACGCTTCCTCGTAAATCCAAACCCTGTACCAGAACCCTATCGGCATCTGCACAGTAACCAAAAACTCATCAAAATTCAAATAAATCTCGCACGTTATTTTCTAGTTCTAATGAAACATGAACAAATCCCAAGTATAAATTTAGCTAAGGAATGCAACTTGAACATTTAAAACAAAGTTACACAAACTGAAAAGATAAAAAAATAAAATAAACAAAGTTAAAAAACTGAGTAATTCAACATTAAATAAACAGAAGTACCAGAAACAAAAATCGATGAAATTAGAAAGATTCAAGCAACAATTCAACAAAAAAATAATATAAACCCGTTTGAGATTTAACGAAAATAAATAACCCAAAAAGTTAATTGAGAATTGAAATGAGATGGCGTGGAGTACGAACCAGACTATGAATTGGGTTTCTTTCTTTTTGTGCTTTCTCTCCAACCATGTAAGGATTTTTCAGGTTGATCGATGGAGTTTTTTTTTTTTTTTGTTAGAGAAGCAGACCAATGTCCGAAAGGGCTTGGGTGGGCTTTGGGAGTCGTTTTTAGACGAGTCAACACACGTGCGGGGGCTTGTTTGTTTGCTGTGTTATATACGTCGGAAATATCTCCTTATTTTCAGTGTATGATATTGTGTTATAAAAGTGTTTTCAAAAATTTAAAATTTAAAAAAATTTTATTTTAAATTAATATGTTTTTATTTTTTAAAATTATTTTGATGTGCTGATATCAAAAATAATTTTTTAAAAATAAAAAAATATTATTTTCATATGTTTTTTAATGAAAAGCATTTTAAAAAGCAACCATTTCTGTACTCTCAAACACTCAGGATTGTGATAAATTTTGTGGTTGTGATTTGAAATTTTTTTTTTGTAAAAAGTACTTTTAGTTGAGGTTGGTTTGGTGAAATATATGTTTGGTTAAAACTGTAGTTAAAATTGAGGTTAAACAAAAGGTAATTTAATGTGTTTGGTTAATAATGCTTTTCAAATTGAAGTTATAAATTAACTAAAAAAGACATATATTAATATTGATAATTTTTAATTGAAATTTTATAGATTTAACTACTGTTATTACATTATGAAAAGAACAATACTTTATATAAAGGTTATTTTTTATTGTTCGATTAAATTATATGCAATTTCATTACGTATGAAATTCATACGACAAGGACTACAATTTTTATGGCTTCTTGAGCGTGCAAAAAAATCAAGTAAAATATCATCGGGAATTTATTGGGATTGTGATCAAATTCTGAAAATGTTACGTCATCATACGATTTTCTTCTAATGTAATCATGTAGTACCATTGAATAATGTCAAACACTATTTTTTTGAATAAAACACAATATTTGAGAAATTTTGTTGGATTTTTTTATTTTATAAGGTCGGAGCCGGTCTAATTCATTTTATTTTGGGTCGGGCCCTGTCAAACCATGAATAGTGGAGACACTCTCTACTATTCACTTTGTAGAACAGTGGAGGTGAAGAAATGCAACGAAGGAGAAGGGAAAAAGCAGGCTACCATGCACGCTTTTCTCCTCTCTGATGGTGCTGCTGCTATTGTTGGCAGTGACTCAAGGGGGTTCTTGTGGCGGTGACAAGGAAAGTAGGCGATGGTGCCCTTTTTTCTTCATACATTGACCTATATTAAACGATTCTTTTTTGTTTCTGTTTCTCCCCACGTTACTTTCTGTTCTGGAAAAACTGAAGTGAGCTATTGTTTGTAAAACTCAATTTTTTTGCTTTGATTAAACCTCGCGTGCAACCTCAATTTATTGTGGGTTCCATCAAAACGAAACCATTTTTTATCTTAACCAAACATATATTTTTATGGCTCAATCTTAACCTCACACATAGCAACCACTAAGAGTCGTTAATGACTCAATTACACAATATGATTTTATTTAAAATTATAAAACACACACACAATAATAATTATTTTATTTAAAACAATAAAAAACTAATATTTTTATTACTTGAAAAATTTATTCTTAATAAAAGAATAATCAATGTATATATGTGAACCATTGAGTCACAATTAATAGAAAAATATATCATGCTAAAAACTCTATCTCTACTTGAAAAAAATAGTTGTACGTATAGTTTTTTAGATTTTGCAGACAACAATATGATTATTGTTCAGAGGTAAAAAAAGAGAGGATGTGTGTATTTTTCTATTGTGAAATCAGTTGAATCTTTCATGTTTTTCTATTCAAATATTATTTTTAATCTCAGATTTATGAATTTAAATTATATTTTAATGATTTTATTTGATTATTTAGTTTCTCATTGGAATAATATAATAAATAAATAAATAGTAGTACTTGAATTTATATTATGTATGGATTATAACACTGCTTGAAAATTATTATGTGGCTGTTAAGACTTAAACCCGTGACCTCCCATGAACAAGTAACTGACTCTCACCACCTGGCTACAGCATAAATATTTTCCTTGCAAGTACACATAAAAATATAGCATATGCTAGTATTAAATAATAATAAAAAATTAAAATTGGTTGTATGCTTTTTAAACTTAGGTTGAATTAAAATTGGTCTAGGATTGGATAGAAACCCATCAAAATAAAAGTTTGGTTAATGAAAATTTTGGCTGGGCTAAATCTTTTATATAGGTTATTGGGTTAAAGGTTTAAGGCTAATAATAATTAGTCAATTAGCCTAATAAAACTGAATTAGGTTATAATTAAAAACCAATCAGAAATTGGGCATTATAAATGAATAATCAATTTGATAACATTTTGAGCTTAAGTTAGAATCCAGGTTAATTAGGTTTAGGTTCGGTCTAATTAAAACCTATGGAAATTGGTTTGGGTTAAAGGAAACATAGCCTCTCTGTTTTTTCTTTTCTTTTTTTGCCTAATTTTTAAATACAATAAATACATGGACTTAGACTGGTATAAGAACCTTAACCCATGAGATAAATAAATTGATTTAAATTATAACAATTGCATCATTTTTTACTCAAAATTAAAACCATCCCAGATCGATAATATATATATATATATATATATATATATATATATATATATATATATATATATATATATATATGCCCTTGGGCTTCCCTATTCCTTCATACCTTACATGCCCAAAAGTCAATTCTAGATAAATTTATAAACATGTATTGATTATGTTTAATCAAGATTTCATAAAGTGAAATCATAATTGTTTTAAATAAAACCCTACTCCTTATTGTTTTAAAGTATATATAATTTTAAATAAAACCCTATTGTGTATTTGAGTCAATTAG
Organism: Populus nigra; assembly: GCF_951802175.1. Lineage (NCBI taxonomy): Eukaryota > Viridiplantae > Streptophyta > Magnoliopsida > Malpighiales > Salicaceae > Populus > Populus nigra. The sequence goes on along the minus strand of NC_084870.1, from coordinate 9,017,493 downwards.
ATATTTCCTACAATATAATTTGATTTTATCGTCTCCTTTTATTTACTAGCATTCGCATTTTCCCTATAGAAGCATGATCTAAACGGTGAAAACTGAAAACTCATACAAGGGGTGTTCCAGTCAGCAGCAGTTCATTGAAAAGTTTTCTCCAAGTATCACTTGGATGCCAACAGGAAAATCACCGAGCACAAAATTTCTCTCTCAAAAGCACTAGAAATCGTTTCCAACTGCCAGTCGTGCAAATATTGATCTCAAATCACGAAGGCTCAAAGCTTGTTTGTTATAAATTTAAACACGCCCTTTTCTGCCGTAAAGTTACTTGGTGGCAAGAACTGTTTTACAGAATTTCCAAGAGCTCATTGTGAAAAACTCACCTAACAAGACATCAAAATACTTTTGCTCTTCAAGGACATCATATGGCACTTTATGATAGAAACAGTTTGCAAGTCATGAAGATCATAATCTTATTTTATAAATTAGTGGGAGTATTGAGCAGAATTTTGTGTATGATTACCAGTACAAAAATATACAAAGATTCTCATTCGGATTTTAGAACTCCTTCCACCAAAACTTCACAGCTTTCCTGGCCCAGTTCTGTTGATGGCAAATCAGAAAGAAGGCTGACTGAAGCCTCATCTGCTACCTGCTGATGTGGATGTAGGAAAACCGAGTTCTCTTCCCGTGATGTGTTGGAAGGCAATCCCGGTTCTTCTGTATCAAATTTGGCCCATTTCCTGTCCTTGGCATGAACTAAAGTCGGATATAAGAGGAACCCCAGAAGAATAACCACACCGCTAACTAAGAATGTCCGCATAGAAGCCAGGCACATAACCAGAACAAGTAACAAAGCAGGAGGCAGGCAAAGCAGTGCTGCACCAAATGTTTGCAGGGGAACTTTATAAGGCCTATGGAGTTCTGGCTTCTTTATCCTCAATTTTATGAAAGCCGCAAACTCAAGGAGCATTCCTATAGCATATAAGAAGTTCAGAAATTCCAGGATTTCCTGAAAACTCATCCAAGACAGGAAGATTACTCCGGTAGCAGAGCACAAAATGCTAAAGGTGGGAGTTCCATATTTGGACCTGCAGAAACACATTAAAGCACTCAAATGATGTAAATTTTTCCATTTTGAACAAACTTTACACAATATTTATGGTCTAGTTGATTATGTTTGAAATTTGGACCTGGAAAGCATAAATGGTTCGATCAATTTGATTAGGAACCCGCATCCTTAAGGTGCACTAATAGGGCTTATTTGGCCAATATAACAAAACTTGAATTTCAAATACTGAAAAATAAATTGATGCGCAGCATTTATGCCTTAGCATCGCCCTGATAACATTGTCTCGGAAATAATTGAAATAGATCATGGCGGATATTTTGCTTGTGTTGCTTCATAATAGATTAATTTCCAATCAGAAAGAAAAGCAGCAATTATTGAAATTCAAATCAGTGAAGAAAAAAATTGAGACAGATTGACTGACCTTGAAGCAAATATAGATGGAAGCATTCCCATCTCACTCATACCAAGAAGTTGAAAAGCATCACCACTCATTTCTGCTTCAAACAATCCCAAGTTAGACATAGCAGCAGCTGCTTGGATCCACCATTTGAGCCAAACCCCTCCAATCAACATCCCAACTTCTGCAAAGTACCCATCACTCCATTGACTAGAAGGCGACTTCAATGCCCCCGTGCTAGCAAGAAGTGGAATTAAGTATGAAGAAACCACCAAAATCACAGCGCCAAAAAGTGCCTTTGGGAATGCCTTGCTAGGGTTTTCAACCTCCCCTGCTAGAGTACTAGCCTTATCCCAATAATTCAGGTTCCAAAACATGCAATTAAAATATCCCCTCCAATCTACTTTCTTAAAATCTACAACTAGCCATTGTTTAGGCCTAATTCGAGGAATGGAAAGAAGACCCATTACAACAAATGGACAAAGTGAAAAAACAGCAAGGGAAACTGCTGAAAATCCAACAATATGCAGACCTCTGTAATTCAAATATGTCAAAGAAACTGTAATGCCTAAAAGAGAAGGAATTCGAGCTATTGATTGGTTAAAAATAGGGAATGAATGTTTCAAGTAATCAAGAAACAACACAGGGTAAAGGGCATTATCCATAACCCCACTAAACCATTTCCAAAATCCTTCTTGGAAACCCCAGAAGGGACCAAAAGCTGAAGATATCCAAATAACATACCCACCATTCCCAGGGAAACTTGTGGCAAGCTCTGCTGTGACTAGAGCTTCTGGTATACTCCAAATTAAAGGGAATATCAAGAAACCAAGCAAAGACAATAAAGGGCCACCTCCAGCCCTCACAGAATCCTCTACACCAAATGGACCCCCCGATACATCATAGAATATCAGAGCAATAAGAGGCAATAGTGTTAGTTTTGGACTTGTTTTAGCTTTGTTCTCTGCATCACTTCCCTCTTCACCCATCCACACGGACAGGATCTAGAGGAGGTTTAAACTGGGACCCTGGACTTAGTTTAACTGGGTTTCACCTAAAATTCAGATCTTTATGGATCTATGAAGGTAGTTTCTCCATACCAATTGATAAAAAGTAAAGAAATTACCTGTCCCTGAAATCTGAATTTCAAGATAAACAAAGTAGAACTTCTTTTTCTAATTAGATCTCTAGATGCAAAGAACAGAAAGACCTGGTCGCCTTGTCTTTGTAAACCCGAGAATTTGTGCTCCCACGTCACGTTAACTTCTCATTATCTTTGCATTGGTGGCTTCCTATCAATCGTTTTCCCATCTTGGAAACGCGAGGAAGGTAGACCTTTTGGAGGGGTTGTACCCCCACTCTCCTGCTTGCAGGGAGTCAGTGGGGTATAATTTCTAGGGATAATTGGTTCGGATATTTATATTAATAAAAAATAATAATAGGTGCGCATGACAGTATTAATTAAAATAAATATAATAAGAATGAGCTGTATAAATAAATATTATATTTTATGATTGGAGTGTAGTGGACTAAATAATCTATTTTATTTTATGTTTAGTAGGTATAAGATAGAATAATATACTATAAACAATTATATTTATGTTTTGTTTAATATTTGCAGTGTGGATTATAATATGTATTCTAACTTTAAAAATATTTTTTTAATATAATGAAGAGATATATTTTTTTTTGTAAAAAATATTATTAATATTATTTTATTTTAAACAAAATCCACAATTTTTAATTTAAAGTTCAAATATATTATTTGAACATACCTAATTTTGATCAACAATTCATGTAGGCAATAAGCAATACAATGAATTATTTAGTAGGTGGTCCGGTGGTAAGAAATTTGCTTTTTCTGTGGTTTCAAGTTCGAGTTTTGTGGTTGTAAACTTTAAGGCTTACATGGTCGTTAACTTTAAAGCTCGTTGGATTAGTTGAGGTACATATAAAATGATCTAGACACCCATTTTAATAATTAAAAAGAAAAACCTACACAATATCAAGCAAATAAAAGTTCAACATGCCTAAAAAAATCAACATTAAAAAAAGAAGAAGAAGGGGGTCTTTTTCTTCGTGAAGTCATTCGAAACAAGCAAACAAAAATAAAATCTTTTTTTCAATTTAAGATACTGATTCTTCTTTAAAATTCTCAAGCATCTCTTTTAACGTTTAGCAATAGCAACACTACTGAAGACAAAAATCCTAGTGTATGTCTCGTCGAGAGGCATAAGAGACATCATTCTTGTATAATGATAATTCAAAATCTAATATACTTGGTAATGAGATCATTTGTTGTGGATAGTAATTAATTATATGTTCAGGTTAATATATATATATATATATATATATATATATATATATATATATATATATATATATATATATATATATATTGGAGCTCAAGAAGTAAGGATAGGTAAAGGGTGTTCACGGTCCGGATTCCTCAAGAAATTCAATCAAATCAAGAAATGTTATTTCTTGATAATATCACTTGGATTGAACAAAAAAATCAGTTCAAAACAAATAATTGGTTTCGTTTGTTTTTTTTTTTTGAATTAAAAACTAGAAAAATCAAAAACTAATTTAATGTGTTTATTTTTACTATTTTGTTGGTGGTTTCTTTGTTGTTTTTTTTTTTTATTTTTATTTTGTGATGAGCAGAATGAAGAAGGCATAAAATACCCAAGACGGGCAAAACAACTGAAAAAAAGAAAGTCACATGCCCATAAATTTGGCACCCATAAAAGACAAACTATATCAGCCTTGTCCCCGAAAACCACCCAAACCACTAGGCTATTGAAAAATATAGTTTCTCCTTCAACAGACATCATTTAAAATACAGTTTATCCTTTTGATGAGGCTTAAGGTTCCTGAAGTTAGTGATTTTTTAATAAAAGATTATCATAAATAAAAGAATAAGATTTAAATTTTAAAAATAAAAATGTTTATTTTTTATTTGTGTATAATAAATGTTACGGGAATTAAAGCATAAATACTTACAAGGAAGAAATTATGAACCTCTTACCCGTATAGCTCATGAGATATTTGTAATTCTTAAACTTTGTTGTTTTGATGGAGTGGAGGAGTTGGAGAGTTATTTTCTCATGTTGATATTAATGAGAGATAAATATCTCTATACAACATTAATGAAAGACAAATATCTCTTGTACATCATTAATAAGATGAAAATATGGTAGGCTATTGAAAGAGTTTTTATACACCTGTACATGAAATGAGACAAATATCTCTGACACAAACATTTCATGTTAAAAGTCTTAAGAATAAATAAATGGAGCCTTATGATTCTAACATGGGCCTATAACAACCTCCATAATAATTGGGCTTGGCAGCATGGGTGGGTTTGACAGCTCGCTAAGCTCACATCCACCTGGTCTCAGCATATGGCTGACCCAAGAGATACTGGGTTTGGCAGCTCATTAGACCCATGTTCACTTGCATTTAACACGTGACTGACTCCAAGAGTATCGAGTCTGTTATATCGCTAGATCCATGTTTACTTGAGCTTAACACATAAATGAACACAAGTATATCGGGTGTGGCAGCTCACTAGGCTTACATTCACTTCGGCTCAACACGTGACTGAACACGAGTACATTAGGTTTCATAGCTCGCGGGATCCATGTTCTTTTCGACTTGGCTCGTGGTTGACCTAGGGACACGGGGTTAGGTAGCTTGCCAATCGTTTGTCTATTTAGGTTCAGCAAATGGATGGATCCAAGCATATTGAGCCCTTTTAGACAAGGACTTAGACTTATTCACGAAACTATAAAAATATTGACTTGTCATCATTCAAGTAAGAAAAAAAAAGCTTTAAGTTCCATTTCATTTTCTTTTGATTAAAAACAAAATGGAGGGGAGAAAACTTGAAAAGTTGTTTAAATTACAGGTAAATTATGATTTTCATCTTTTCTTAGCAAGTCTCAATAAAATAAAATGGTACCAACATATTGAAAATTGTTTAGATTACAGGTAAATTATGATTTTTTTTCAAACTAATAAAGACACTGCAAGTGGTTGTTTATCAATATAACATGTATGTTTTAAAAAGCATTTTTTCATAAGATACTAAAAGAATATCAAAATTAAAAAAAAAATTCAATCAAGGGTAATCTAGTTTTTTGCTTTTTGGAATAAGGAATGCTCACAAATTATCTCACTAATGTACTATTTTCTTTAACCATCAAAATGTTTCCATGCATTTTTTTAAAATACTTTATCATTCAACTAGCAACAACTATCTCTAATGAGTTCATCAAAACTTTATATTGAATTTGAGCTTTTCATAACTGCTATGAGTATATGTGTCCATGCATAACTATAGGCTTTATCTTTGGACTTGGTGTTTCGTGCAAAATAAGAGACCATTTAATGATTAAGCTAGCAACTCATAAGAGGGAATGAAAGTATAACCAAGAGAGCTCACAAAAGTGAATGGTTATGTGTGAAGTCATGTTCAATATGAAGTTCTTAAAAATTTATTTATTAGGTGGCTAGAGGTATTTATAAATCTTGGTTATGTTAGCTTACCCGTGAAAAATTTAATAATAATAAAAAATAATTACTTTTTCTTATAGATATTTTATGAAAAAATAAAAAATAAAAATTATTGGTTGTTGTGTTTTGCTATGTTATTAGTGAGAAAATTGGTGTTTGCAAGTTATAGAAAAGACAGGTACTTTTTAAGAAAACAAGTTGGTAAGGGATAGCCATTGACAAGAATGCTATGCAAAGGTAGACGTCATATTGACAATCCATGCGCAAGTATAAACGGTGTCGAACTGACTTTCTTTGAGGTATTGATTGTGTATTGTGATGTATACTAATCACTGGGATTCTTAAAAATTCATGGAGGAGGATTTGGTTCCAAAATGGTTGGGACGATGCCTAATTTGAAGTGAATGCTTGTCTGCCTAGACTATAGAGTTATCCACTTGGGATGGAGAGGAGTCCCCTAACCCTCTCTTAGCAGTCAAGAGTAGTTCCTTGAACACGGGAGTAAGATAGATTGTATATTAATAATGTTCGTGGAAGATGGATAAAGTTTTTTCCATTTCCTCTTATTAATTCAAAAATAAAGACTGAATTGAATAATTTTATAATAATACATTATTCATGCTAATTAATTAGCATATATTGTTCACGCAGTGTTGTATACACTGTTCTGGTCCGACCAGTTCCGGTTCAAAATAAATATGCATTGAACTAGATTCGACCCAGTAAAATAAAAAATAAAAATGATTTTTTTATTTTTTAATTATATTTTATTCAAAAAACTAGTATTTTATATTATTTAATGACCCATTGTCAGATGTATTTCATATGTGATGGAATTATAGATAGTTTAATGAAATAATAAAAAATATTTTATATAAAGTATTATTTATTTCATAATGTAATAACAATAGTTAAATCTACAATATTTAAATTAAAAACCATCAATATTAATATATATTTTTTAAAATTATTTTATAACCTCAATTTCAAAAGTATTATTAACCAAACACATTAAACTACTTTTTGTTCAAACTTAATTTCAACCACAGTTTTAATCAAATATCTATTTTTTTAAACCAACTTTAACTAAAAATATTTTTTATAAAATAATTTTTTTAAACAACAATTACAATAGCTATCATAATTCCAAACATATTTTTCGAATAACAAGGTCTGCTTTCACGACATTACAACCCTTTTTATTTTTTATTTTACGCTAGTTAATTGACTTCCTTTTATTATTATAGTTAATTAGTTACTACTCCACTGGTCCTTTTATAATTTTTACCTGTCTCATGTATTAGCTAATAAATGAGATTGATTTATTGGTTAAGACGGTTTGCTGATTTCTTTGACCTTTTGAGTTAAAATCTCGACAGTCGACACTGCTTGCTCTTTTTTTTTTTTTTTTTGATTTTATGAGTTAAAATTCTGGTACCAATATCTAGGAGAATTTATTATTTTTTTCTAAAAACAATAGGCTAATATGAGAAATGATTTTTAAAATCATCGGAAAAAAAAACTCAGTCTCAATTGATGGATTGAGGATGAGTTTATTATTTTATAGTGTTTTTTCTAAAAAAAATAGAATTTATTATTTTTCATAGTATTTTTTATTTGAAAGTAGAATAATAAAAAAAATTCAAAAAATTTAGAAGCACTGTACAACCAACTGTAAAAACAAACAAACCCGGCAAACTGAAAAACATTTTCACAAGAAATGACGAGGGATTCCCATTTTAAGAGAACCAAACATCATCCTTCCTCGGACTCTCTACACTCCCGCCCTCTCGTGTCTGCAACAACACCGCCCTCTCGTGTCTGCAACAACATGTCTGACAATCCATTGCAGCATCTCTTTCAAAAAGTCTCAAATTGCATCCAAACCCATTTGGCTAATTTCACAGGCCAACCTCAGAACCCATCTTCATCCACGAGCAAAAACACTATCTTCTCTCTCTCCCCGCCTTCATCACATCTATCATCCAAAATATACCCAGCAAACAGAGACACTTCCTCTGTCCAGGCTAAAGACGTTCTTAACAAGGTAACCCCGTTCATTGTCTCGCCTTACATAATCATTAACCTTCATCAAATTTGAATTTGAGTTTCCGATATGTATGTCTGGTTGGTTTCTATGGAAAGGAGGTTAAACCCCGCAAACTGTTTGGCAAAAGTCCTGAAAGGATTATTGTGTTTTTGAGGATTAGTTTTCCAGCATAGGTTTCCTCTGCACAAATTAGACTATTAAAGGAGAACTTTAAAGCTTGCAAAATACGGACAGAAGTGTCAAAAACTAGCATAGAATTCCTCAATCTCATGTAGTTTTTAGTTGCCATCTCTTGGGGCTTCCATTTATGTAAACAAGTATGCTTGATTAAACTTGTATTATCTATCTGTTCAGGGAAAGTCTGCTGCTCCTGTGACTAAAGAAGAGCTTGGAAGAGCTACTTGGACTTTCCTGCACACGCTTGCTGCCCAGGTGCTCCCAGAATGCAGCTTTACTCCTCTAAATGCCCTGCACATTTATTTGTTGAAATTTAACCATTCTATTGACGATACGATCCGTGGATTTATTTTTAAACCTTTTCTCTTTCAGTATCCTGAACATCCAACTAGACAGCAAAAGAAGGACGTAAAAGAACTGGTAACTCTTTATACTAGCTTCCTGCAATATTTCTCACAGTGACACTATTTGTCAAAATAACTATTCCAATTTGATGGTAAACACATGAATTTATTTTTATTCTTCTTCTTCTTCTTCTTCTTTGTTTTTTTTTTCCTTTTTTTTTGAACTGGTGAATTTATCATTCTTGAGCCTACATATATTAAATTTGTCTCTCAATTATTAATTAGATGAGCCTTGGATGAGTCTTGTCGAAATAGTAAATCAACCAGGAACAATCCATGACACAGTAAGAACTTAGAGAGAGAACCTTGTTAATGATATTAGAAAAACCAAAGTTGATCTTGAGTACTAGTCTATGATTTGTCTTGACCAAAGAGCAGGCGATTCTGTAACTTGTCCCGACCAAAAGTGTACACCTGTGGCATGGGCAGCTTCTTAGTAGCTGAATCATGCCCTGTTCTACTGTTCTAGTAGTTGCCAATGATGTGACCCAACTGTATTTAGACCTGGCCAGCCGATCTTGAGGTCTCCTCTGTCATCAGTTGCATTTTCTTTGGACATGAACAGCCCATTTTAGAGGAAGCGAATATGCAAATGGCACATTCTTGTGTGCTTGAAAAGCTCAAGCTGCCTTGCCATTGTGGTTCATTCCATGTATAACTAGATGTGTTACATTTCACTCCTCATTCAATCCCTGTTCATCCTGTCTAAAATTGAGCCGATGCCAGGTTTTAGGTCTGAGATATAACGAAAGCTAGTGATTTTTTCTGCTAAAGAAATAAATGGACCGTGTACCTTTTTTGTTTTATTAGAGTGTTTATTTATGTGATTGCTTCTGTTTTTAACGCAAACCACAGAAAATAACTATTTGATAATAGATAAAATATAATTTACTGCTTGTGAGATCCAGCATAATTTGTGGATCCATTCCAGTATGCTTATAAGATTTTTAAGATCAACTAACAGGATTGCATTGGCATTCAGATGGCAATTTTATCTCGGATGTACCCTTGCCAGGAATGTGCAGATCACTTTAAAGAAGTTCTAAGGTATACCCCCCCTCGCGCACCCTTTTCCATAATGGTGTGTTCCAGGTGTTGTCTACTGTCGATGCTCCCTCTTTATGAAATGGTTCTTTTCTGCACATTGCTTCAGTATACTTCCCGTCCAATTTCTCTTTGATACTCTGCTATAATGGACAGTTTATTGCATCTGATTTCTCCATTATGCTATAAACTACAAAAGGGGGGGATTTTTACTCTATACGACTAGCAAGCGTCATTGAATAGCCTGCATTTTTAATGGATAGTTTACTTATGGCTGATATGTGTTTGGCAGAGTAAATCCTGTACAGGCCGGATCTCATGTTGAGTTCTCGCAATGGCTGTGCCATGTGCATAATGTAGTTAATAGAAGGTAAGTTAAGATGTCAATTCTACCTTTGGTCTTGATCGTAGACAAACTGCTTAACGACCCTGGCAAAATTATGTATTCTTGCTAACATGTGGGTGATTTGAACAGCCTTGGTAAACTAGTATTCCCTTGTGAACGAGTTGATGCAAGGTGGGGCAAGCTAGAATGTGAGCAACGTGCATGTGATCTACAAGGAACTACAAATTTCGATGAAGATTAATGTACATCTGTACTACAGTACTGTAATTGAAAAACCATGTTACGAGTTAATAGGTTAATACACCTTTGTCAATAACGGTTCATGGAAGGAATATCCATTTGATTTTATTGGCTCAACTTTTGATTCATCATTTAGATGCAAGACAAAGTTTAACTCGGTAGGCTTTTCAAGGTTCCCTGTCTCAATTTCTTTTCACGTTCCATCGAACTTCTTACAATTAATCCATCAAGGTGGGCCGTGTAACTGAGGAAGTCTTGCCTAGGCTGACCTCAACGCTCTTAAAGCTTGATAGTTTGTCATAGCAGCAAGAGAATTACTCTTGTAAGTCGGAATATATAAAATGAAATAGCTTTCAATGGATGGTAGCAAGATAAGAAAAATCAAATCATTCACGAACTGCTTGTCACCAAGATATAATCAAGGTTACTTGTTTTGCATTTTGATTCAACAGTAACATAACACCCAGTTAAGTTCCAACCAACATGGAACCCTGAAATACAAGGAGGGGAAGGAAAGAAAAATAAAGAAGAGAACCGCTGCCAGAAGCAAAGAGACAAAATTTGGCTGAACGATGATGGGTCCTCAGCTTGATTACCCCGTGAACTTTCAAGAGAGAACCCCAGCCTGGATTGCTAAGATATTAGTTTAACTGTCTGATGATGCACCACCCTCGGCATGATTACCCTTTGAACATTCAATCGAACGAGATGGAGGTGCCTCACCAAATTTCAATATATAAGCAGTCTCAGAAACAGGTTTCAGTTGCATAATCACTCGAGCATCTAGATACGAGTTGCAAGCAAAACACCAAACCGATAAATCACTGTGATCAAAAGCAAATCAAATTCAAATTTTATTTTTTAAAATTATTAAAATCATCTAAAAACATAAAAAAAATTATTTTAAAATAAAAAAATTATTTTTTAAAAAAACAGAAACGTAAAAACAAACAATTTCGTGGATGGAAAATTCTCAAGCAAACCAACAATAACCGCCACAGAATGCAATACTCGCATCGCATGCCATACCTGTAGCTGAGAGCCAGACAATGGCTGGTTTCATGAAAATGCTGCAACATATGCTTGTTCACAAAACGGCTGCAAAGTACATCCTTACACGACAAGCATAACCAGTTCTCACTTGGATGTTGGCACCTTAAAACATGTAATCAAAATAATTTCAACAAATCAGAAATTCTCGAAACATCTGATTTGTCTACAAGAACTATTTTATTTTTATTAAATAAATAAATAATAAGTCAGGGTTTGAGAGAGAGCGTGAAAAGATTACCTGTTGCAAGGAGTGTCGGGAGTTGGTATGTGAGCAAGATCAGACGACAGAGAAGCCAAGTGATCACATGATGTTCGGGCTTCGACCCAACCCGATTCGGCACCGTACATATCGTTCTCGTCATCTTCAAATCCCGGCTCCTATTGTTATTCACAGAGCTTGGTTAGAATATAGAATCTAATGCTTCGAAAATAAGATTTTTAACAATTCTCTATTTGGGTTAATATCTAGAAATTGTAAGATATTTTTGTAAATCTTTTAATTTTTTTTCTTGGGCTTACCAGAGGAGTAGAGGAAGAGGCACCGGCTTGATTTGCCATTGAGGAGTCTGTCTGTATTCCGATGTTGCAGTTTGTGATTAAGGTTTGCCAAGAGGATGCCTGAAACGACACCATCTGCTGTCACGTGCTCACGTACTGTTAGGGTGAACTATATTTTAGACCCTGTAGATTCAACAACATTCCACTTTGCCCCCCGTAGCTCACAATTTTCCAATACTAAACTTGTAGAGTTGTAGTTGCCAGTTGTTCTTTCAGTCTTTAACCTTTATTTCTTTGTTTTTTATATTTATTTTATTATTGACTTTTAATACTATTTTCTTGAATAATTATTTTCTTATTTTTCACTCAGTCATATAAAATAACTAGTTTGGTTAAAAAAATATAATTTTTAACTAAATTTTAATTTATTTATTTATTTTAATTTATTGTTCAAATAGACATATTGTTAATAAAATATTGAAGGTTTGGTCAAAATAAAAAGTGAATAAATAAGAGAAATAAATTCCGATGGAAGAAAAACAATCTTCATTCCAAAACTTAAATCATTGAAGTTGTTTTAAATATATATTTCAATAAAAATAAAAAATATAAACATAAGTTTTGAAAATAGATCCGCAGTATCGGGTGGGCTGGTAACACTAAAGCAGCCAATAAGCAATAATCTCTTGTAAATAATCTAATTTACTTCCATAATAATATCAAAATTTATTTGGGAGCGGATCAATACAGAAAGGGCAAAAAAACCTTTGTGAATCCTACAGAGGGCTTCGAGTCTCTGACCCACAGCTCTAAGCTAGTACTCACTCTGGGCTAAATCACATAAAGGCCCAAACCAGACAATCCTACGGCCCGTCTGACACACCAGGAATCTAGGGTTTTGTAACGCCACTATAAAATGTCACTTTCCTTTCCGAGCTCAAAAGCGCTCTGCGAATTCCATGCTTTCAAGTTTTCTCTAGTGGCTCGTAAGCTTTAGCGATCAGTAGCAGAAAGGATGGGTCACTCTAATGTCTGGAACTCTCACCCCAAGAACTACGGCCCTGGTTCTCGCACCTGGTAATCGATACGAGAAAATGAAAGTATAATCTGATATCAAACCTATCTTGTTTACCTTATGAAAAAAAAAGGGTTCTATCAGTTTTCCTTCTTATGCTTCTTCACTGTGCAGTTAGTTTTGAAAGATTGCTTTTTTATATTATTTCTAGGAAATTGTCCTGTTGTTGTCATGTTTTGATTATGTAACTGGGATCTATTATTGTTGTGTTTGGATATCCCAGAAATAACTATTTCCTGTTTTGGATGATTTAGCGTTTATGAGCATTATCATCCAGTGCTTAAAATGATGGTTTTAGCTATTTGGTCGGTAGGGTTTAAGTTTGAAGTTCGATGGTTGCTAAAATTGATTTTACCAATAATTTCTGTATAGGGTTTCAAAGGGGATCCATGTTGTAAATGTCTTCTTATTTTTGACACGGATGGTTTAGATAGAAGCATGAGATGTTGGTTTGTGGACTCTGATGTATGTCATGTTGTTTTTTTGTTGATTTATCAGCCGCGTGTGTGGGAATCCCCATGGTATTATCAGGAAGTATGGGCTCATGTGCTGCAGACAGTGCTTCCGTAGCAATGCTAAGGAGATTGGATTCATCAAGGTAAACTCATTGACTAGCCTTTCGTAATCTAGTTTGGCTGTAATATAGTTTGGCATGTTAATTGATTAGCCTATGGTTTGTTGATAATCGTTTTCATTCTATGCTTATGTTCGTTTTTGCAGTACCGCTGAGGAAGAGCTGGGAGCTCGTGACCCCCCTAGAAGAGCAGAAGATAGCTCGCTTTTGTTTTATGCAGTACAAGATACCTCGTGTCCCACTAGACTAGCAGGAGATAGCTCCCGTACCACTAGACCAGCAAATGTGTTTTGCGCAAATATGATTGATTATAATTTTTATGTTTGAATTAACTATTAAGACAATGTTTTGGTTAGTTGATTTGCTGTGGAACTTGGATTGATGTTGGAAATGGAATATTTTCAAATAATCTCCTATTGCATTATCGGTGTCCTTTTCATAATTGATTTGTTCTAATCCAAGCGTTTCTTTTGAATTCTCTGGTATACACCTGTCCGCATCACAATGCTTGTTAAATGATCTGGTGGCAGCTGCCATCTTTGGGTACTGAGATTTTACCATCATTCTGGTACTTTAATCATGGTTTACAGCTGGTAGGGTGCACCGATCCTCGTATAGTTTGTGAAGAATAAAGGCGAGAGGCTGCATTGTAAACGTGGGTGAACATATCAATGGCCTCTACTTTTTTTTTTTTCTCTTTCCTACTTTCCATGGTAATGTAGGGGGTGATCTCAGGCACTTTTTTGAAGCAAGTGGAAGATTTATGCCCTTCCTTGCTCTGCGAAAAGTACATTTTGAGTCTGCTCAACTGTCAAATATTACATAGTGTAATTAAGAGATGTAAGGGTTGCTATGACAAACAAGCCTTTGAGCGAACCTTGTTGGATTTCAGTGGGTGTTGTCAAATTTCCCACTCTTTTCTCCCTCTGCTTGATCCTGTTATAAGGTGAAAATAGAGGGTTCAAATGCATGCATGATTCATGGCGTGATCTGTCAGGAGAATGTGGCCTCTTCTATGCTATCCAGGCAGATAGGACTCTTTAATGTCTCACTCGAGTGCTCAGCGAATCTTGAATGTGTGAGGCATGCAGGGAGGACTTACTCACCAACGCGATCTCGAATTCGTGCCAATTTTTTCCGGATTAATAAATTGATTTCACTTGTAAATTAGCATCTACAAAACGGAGCAGGTTAGAGACTATATCCTAAACAATACTGTAGCAAATCAAGCTCTCTACAGGATTATTGATCAAGTCTTCTCGGAAAATTGCTTCCGAATGATCTAAATCCTTCCCAGTACTGAAAGATCCTTAAGGATCCTCCAATGTATACCAGAGAGTTTTTTGCCGAAGATGATCACTGGGAAACTGAGTTTTTTACTGAAGATGACAATCACTGCGAAAGGGGAATGCAGTATTATAAAATGCTTCATAATTTTAGAGAGCTAACTTTGGAGTTCATATGTATAAAAATTGCAAAATGTGAAAGGCAAAATGCTTGAATTTTCTCCTGCAAAGAACACACGCGTCGTTGTCAGGTGTAACACTGTTAAAAACTTCTATTAAAGAGAAATTGATGAAGAAAACGAAGGAAGCTCATTTCAGTTTTCAAGACTGTTTAGACTGATGACCAATGTCTTTTCGACTGTCTGCACAATTCCATATGCCTTCCTTTTCCACAGCAAATCGGCACCATAAAGTCCATAATCACTCGATTCCCCTCTCTCACAGGTAAAGGGGCCAACTTTTAGAGTTACCAAACAGCAAACCCCCTGTTAAATTGTTCATTTTGCCACTGGCATTTAGGGAATCTCAATTTGTTCATTTGTGATTATTGACATGGCAAGGATGTCTGTGTTTGGATTCTGGGCTCTGATCCTCCTTGCTGGAACTGCCTGTTTGTCTTCCACTTACTCATCTTCTCATGGTAAGCTCTATTAACCCAAGTTTTATATAGTTTCATTTTAGTACTTTTATTTCATTAAATTTGATTTATCTTTTCGTATATATATTCTAAGTAAATTTTCAAGAGGTACAATTATAATTTGTTCGCTCCTTGTTGCCATATCTCCATCTGTTTCTCTGCCACAAGCTTGCTGTATTTGTAACAGTTGTTAAGGTAGAAAGAAGTACAGAGTTAGAATGCTTTGCAGATGCATCAATATCAATAATTGAGGCATCACTATTTTTGTTTTGGTCATCTCTTACAAGCTAAAAAGGAGAAGAAGAAGAGTTTCTTGATTTTCATGATTGATTTAATAGCACTAATTCATCTAGTTTAGGCGACTGTATATGGGACTCACTTTTGGTTGCAAAACCCTATTCTAGTGATGATGAACTTTCCCTTGCGAACTCCATTACTATTCAAGCAATGAGTCCTTTGGACCACTAGGCCATATCACTTTCTGTTCCCAACAATTTCCTTTTCACCGTCCATCATCTATGCATGTGCCTTGCGATCATAAAGTAAAGTAAGTAATCACCAAATGTTTTCTTTTGATAGCAAGGTTTGCAATTAAAGGACCATGATCTAGTTTCACCATTCTTACTAAGTAATGTATTCAGAATTATCATTAATTTATAGAGCTAAAACTTGAGCGGGTCAGAGAAAATTCTTTTTGGCACTTAAACGTTGTCGATCTTAGGGGTGTTTAAAAAATTAATCCATCTATAATGGGACTCGATTTAAGTCGTGAAAGTTAAATAATATGAATATTACAAATAATAGTGAGTGAAAAAAAAACTTAAGAAATTGATATCATAAGTTGGGTGACGGGTCTAGATTTTTAAAACCGGATCAATCTAACTCAATTCATATTTTTTTTTTGTTATATTTTTTTTTATTGCAATTAATTTTTTTATTTTAGCTTATTTATTCAAATGATCATACCCATGAAAATTAGTAATATAAACCCAACACATAAATATTTATAATATTCAAAAACAAATTAGCCCAACCTAATATATTTAACCCACTCAAGTTTTAAACAAAAATTAAACGGGTAGGGTTTTAATTTATAAAATAAATTAAATATAATTTTAAGTTCAAACCCGACGTAGCTATATCCGTTAACAATCCTATCCGATTTTTTTGTAAATTCTCACCGCGTGTGTATGAAGATTGTACTCTAATAGTGTAAAATTTATTTATTTACTATCGGTTCTCTAATCTCACTTCCTCAATTCACTTTGTCGGTGCGGAGCATGTCACGGTTTGGTGCTCTTATCATAAGAATTCCCTATCAATTATCATTACCTTTTCCTACCATTAGGTATTGTATGATTAACATCACTTTACAGCGGGTGCTGTCCTCTCCATTTTAGCTGCTTAACAAGCACATATGCTGCGGTCCTGATCCTGATGATGCTAACATCTTTTTGTGCTATCATGTAGAACTTAGGTTTGCGAATTGAGCAGACTTTGCTCACTCATGACATGCTCTGCACCGACAGACATAGAAGCACCAAACCGTGAAAGACTATAATCATCCATGTAGAGCTGAAGAGAAATTGCCAACTTTTACTCAGGTCATCTGTTCTTGATCGCATTGCCCTAACCGGACGTGAGCAGGGACTGATATATCTTTCTATATAGGAAACCTGACCCAGGACAATAATGATTCCTGATTTTACCTCACACTTGCCAAACTGGACCACTGATAATCATGTAGAAGATAGGATTAGCTGAAGTCCATTTACTCTGGTGTGTCCCTTGAGGATGATTGAGGACTAACCTTTTCTTGTAATCACCTTATCCTTTCTTAACAAAATCAGGCATATTATTTCTTCTGGTTTTCATGATGACACGCATTAACACGCCACAGAACCCATGCAAAGTTAAATTTGTGCTTGCCAATCTCGTGTTACATTTCACAAATTCTTATCAGAGCATGTCTATTTTCATGTACTTGTACTGCAATTATTTACCTGGATCTCAGGTTGAACTTTGCACGGGTCTAAACTTAATGAACATGTCAGGTCATGGCTCTGCATAACCTGGTTGCATAGCTGGAAGAGCTCTGCACCAAGTTAATATAGTGGTCAGCGGTCCTACTTTTCCATATTAAGGAAGATGTCATATGAAATTGATTATTTCGAGCTCATCGGACTTTTGTATCATGACCTGTGACAAACGAAAAAGTTCAAATTCTTAATTGAAGTTTTATACCGTCTCTTTTCTGATCATTTCTGTTTTATCGAATTAAACCCAGATTTGAATTTCCCCAAA
Source organism: Populus nigra (assembly GCF_951802175.1). Classification (NCBI taxonomy): domain Eukaryota; kingdom Viridiplantae; phylum Streptophyta; class Magnoliopsida; order Malpighiales; family Salicaceae; genus Populus; species Populus nigra. The sequence continues at coordinate 8,999,824 of NC_084870.1, read as the reverse complement.
ACTGAAGATAGCATAACAGCTACAACATCATTCAAAGAACCAAAGGTATGCTTCATTCTGTAAATTCCGACTCAACCCTAAATTTACTCTGCAGATGAATTTATGAAGCTGTCAAGAAGGCATTGGTTTGTGCTGTTGCATGTAGGCTGCGAAATCCAGTATCTTTAAATATATTAGACTGTGCTAAATGTCAGATTAATGGATTCTCTGGTTATTTATTTTCATTTCTATATTTCCAGGAAGGATGCTATAGTCAGCGCATTTCTAGTGAAGAGATTCAGAAGGACAACATAAATATGGAGGGCTATAGCAAGATCGATCCAGCTCCGAAATCTACTGCCACCATAGTATCCAGACCAATCGAGCATGGCACTCCTCTCATACCTTACATTCCAGGACCAACACTGCTGGATCACCCGAAGCAAGGCAGGTTGAAATCACCTCCTTCGCCTGCTTAACCATTTTATCACCAGCCAAAAACAAGTCCTTACATCAGACATGGTAGTTTTGAAATACGGAGCTATTTCAAAGTTGAGGTTGTTTTCTGAAGTCTTACATCAGGTAGTCAGCATCATAAGCTGTCCTTAGTTTGTTTGCTTGAATAATGAAATCTTGAAGGCAGACATATATATCGCATCGTTGCAAAATTACTTGTCTAATGCTTGTTTTTGGCTTTTTGGTACAAAAGGATGATCTACTTAACAATTCCGAAAATGGCACTCGTTTTGCGTAGTTAAAACTCATTTATGTGACTCCTGAAACTGAAACCTTCTAGCAGGCATTAGTTTGCTCTCATTTAGTGCCCAGACATCATTCAAGCTGGTAAGGTGTAGCCTAGCAGATCTTAACAAATGCATGCTGTAGAGTGACCTTAAATGGTCACATACACTGAAATCACCAACATGAAAAATAAAAGCACAGGCATGCTAAAAGTGACTGCAATAATCTCCTTCACCAACCTTCCTGACTATTGTTTCTTCTCTTTCAAGGTAGTTTGTGTGCCCCTTTCACATTTCTTAATTTCTAGCACCAATCAATTATCTCTATCATTGAAGTACACATCTGGAATTCTCATGAATGCTTCATCTCTCCAATTGGAATATAATTATACCACATCTTCTCCTTTTCTTCACCATTATGGTTTCTTGTCTCATGGATTTAACTGAGTTTTGGACCTTATCCTCTTTACCTGGGATGCAAATCCCTGAGAGAATATAATTGTGTCATCCATGAAACTTTTGATAATACAAAATCATCTAGGCATTCAAGTAGCTAGTGCATCTTTAACATCTTACAGGCACATGCTAAGCTGTTTATTTAATAAGCTACTGAAATAAATTACTTCAAGATATGTTTTCATTCCTGCGTGTGGTCCAATTGAAGATAGAAAAATACTGAAGGGAAGTACTTGTGAAAACCTGCAGGTCACCCATCATAGGTCTAAATTGTAATGGTTGAAAAGGGAGGCTGTGTAAATTGTCCGAAATGCTGAAATCATATCTTGTTTCCAATGTTTCTTTTCGTTTTCTGAATCTTTCGTTCAAAGAAAAATACAAGGCACATTTTTTTAATGCATGCACAAATGACTTTCCCCATGGTCACGTTTTTTCTTTTTATTTCATCTCCAATAACAAGTAGATGTGAGGTTGCAGCGGAAGGGAGCTGGAAAGAAACTAGTCCAGACAAAATCATACTTCCAATTATATTATCACTTTCAAAGGAGGTTACCAAATTAAACAAACTCACTTAAGTGGTTGTATTACTTTTAAATTAATTGTAGCATGGAGTATATTTTAAGCCACATGCCTTCCAGAGTTCTATTATCATCATTTCTCTGTACAGCCATAGCTTAGCAAACGGAGTTAAAATACATCATGCTCATCTTCATCTTCAGATGAATTGTAATGGTGATTTGGCTTTCAGACTGTTTCCCAATAGTATATTAGTTTTAAAATATATATATATATATATATATATATATATATATATATTTGTACACATAGGAGTCGCTAGCTATGTGCAGTAAAAGTCACCTGTGGAATACAAAAATAACTGCAGCTAATCAAACTATATTTTTGCGTGCAGTCGCCGCCCCCTTCCCCTGGCGGTCCCCCTTCAATTCTAGTAATTTCTCATGGTGAGGGGTACAATTTTATTCATGGTCCTTGTAGTTTGTGACTTTAATGTCTAGTAAACCAAACTTACAGTGCCATGATGAACAACCAGCTAACCAAAGCTTTGGTCGTGGTGTTCTTAGGTTTTCCAAGTTGTCTTTATTCATTAACCATTAATTCGTTTTTGGGTTCTCCAAGTTATTTCAGGACTAATCTTTCGAGGTTCTATCAAGCGTTAGACGGGAACCTCAGTCCACTGCTTAAGCGCTTCTCTTCCACTTATGACAACCTTTGTTGGTTAATCATTAATTCCTTTGATGTAACTCTATTTGGGACACAGGAAACGAAATTTTTTCTTTCTTTCTATGCAAACACTTGGGTTAAAGGACACGAGTAATTTTTCCACCCTTTCTGTATTTTCTTATGTAGAATACAATTTATAAAAATATTTTAATATATTTTCAAGTAAAAAATTATTTTATAAAACAATGTAAACCAAAATACCAGACAAACTTAATTTTGTCAGCTAAAGAAGTATGGTGCACTCACCAATTTGAATGCAGTAGTTACTCCTGTTTAATTAAAATACCCGTTTACACAAATTTGAGCATGCAGTTAAGTCGTATTCAAGTTATGTTGAAGTTATATATGATTAGAGAACTGTAGCAATCAGACATGCGACTCTATACCTCTCCATTTCCATTTGCAGTTGACTATCATAGCTTGCTGTTTCTTTTTGGATCACAACTAGTCAACTAGGTTTGGCTTCGAAGGGACCCAATGCCAAATAACTTCAATGGAAAAATAAATTTTGCTGAGGATTTCAGGCAATCGACCTTGTTTCATAGTCTTGAAACATAACTGCTGAGTTCAGGCATGTCCAAGACCAATCTAGTTAATATCTAATGGTCCCCTAAGCACGACCTAGAGCTGAAAAAGCAAGGCTAGCTAGCTGGTGGGTTGTAAGCGGGGCAAGATGACGACAAAGTTAAGGAGGGAATTCTGAGAATTAAAAAGCGTTAAAAGCAAGGGTTTTCAGAGGGGCTGAGAGAGATAGAATGAGATGTTGCATCTTATTATATAATTATTAGCATAAGAAGTATGATTATTAACTAACAAATGGGTTATATAGCTTAGCTTAGCTTGCAAAAATCAACAAGGCAAGGCGTTTGTTCTTGTCACCTCTTAAAACTTTTCTTTAAGTTAGTAGCATTTTCATATCGATGACACCAGCAAACTCCTTGTCTGCTTGGGAGCTCTTTTCGTCCATGCTGTCTCTCTCAGTCTAGCTCAGGTAGCCCCCTCTTTCTTTATCCCTCCGTGTTCTTTTAATCTCGTTAATGTTTCATCTCCTGCTCCGTCGATTACTGATCCAGGAGGTTAATCACACCCGCACGAGTTCTTTTTCACCTTCAAATGTTTTTTTTTCTTTTTTGTCGCGCCATGATATATTATGTGATGAAAAAAAAACACCCTAATTACAAGATTATTATGCAGGTACAACAACAAGAAGTAGAAAAAGAAAACATCGTTGGTTTGATATCAAAATATTAAAAAAATGGCTAAAAAATATATTTTACTATTATCATCATTGGTTTTATTATTTAAATTAAGAGAAAATAAATTCATTGCGGGTTTAATATTATGATATATAATAATTTTTAAAAATATTTTAAATATTTTTGACAGAGAATCATCATAAAAATTAAAAAAATATTTTTTAAACTAAACATACCTTTGAATATACAAAATATAATTTGAAATGAAAAAATAAATGGAGCAGTAAAACGAATGTTTCAAAAGCTATATGCTTGTGGGTGTACGGTTGTGTAGTCATTGTGAGTACTGTTGAACGACTGTAGTTGAAAATGACCCAGTGTGAGCTCAGGCTTCTTAGCCTATGCTTCTTCGCTAATCCAACAGCAAAGAAGTGACTTCCTAACGAGTGACTTGCAAGATGCCAAGATCATGTACGCACGCGAGATGCTCTGCCAATTTTGCAATTATTTTTGTACACACATTTGGTTTTAGACAAAACAATTCTTTTCTTTTGGATTGGCCATAGATGCTGCTGCCTAGGAGCCTATTTGGAACTCTGTCAATAATTATTATTTTTTTATTTTTTTTAAAAAAACAGTTTTTAAAATTCAAAAACAAACAGAATCCCACTGGGTTTTTTTAATTTTTTTTGAAGCAGCTAGATTCGTACCTCTACTGTTTAATTATGGTCATTACTCGCTAAGAACACTGTTTAATCATGTTCAATTGAAGGTACACGAGGGTGTCATTGCTCTATTAATTTCTTCTTCTTTTTTTTGCTGGGGAGCCCTTGGGGCCAGAAATTTGGTTCACAGACATGATGAAAAGGATCCATAAATCAAGTAATGTGATGATAAGAATCAATGTAGATGACCCCAGCAGCCCAGTTTTGTCCTGCCCCTCCCCTCCCCTCCACTCCCCTCCCCGCGAGGGAGCTATAATTGTGAGTAAATGCTTAATAACTTGTAAAACCACCTGGAATTAATTTTAAAAAATTAGTTAAAGGAGAGGAATTGATAGTTCAACCACTTTCAGTGACTTCTTTCTTTTTTGGTTTTGATTGCCTGTATCAACTTTCAATTGTTACAGTAACAGCGCGTGTAAGAAATAAAAAAAATGATTGTTTTTAATTTTTGATAATTTTATTATGTTAGTGTAAAAAAAATAAAAAAATATTATTTTAGTATATTTTTAATTAAAAATATTTTTAAAAAAAATAAAAAAAACTTGTAAACTCATTATCTAACACATACTAAATCTCTCTTAAAACATGTGAATATTTTAATATAATAATAACATGGAATGGAGTATGATGACTTGTGCACTTAACAAAGTACAAGCATGATTTTATACAAATGCCTGGTTCATCAAGTGTCACGGTCTTTAATTAGTTTCTATAAAATAAATTAACAATCATCATGTTCTTCCCCTAAATCATGAAAGATGGGCTCTGCACGTACCTAACCAGCCAGAGAAATTGAGTTAACGGGTTTCTTCATGTGTAATGGAGACAGAGACACCACCAAGAAAAAAACACTACCTCTCTCAAACAAATACCAGAATTTTAGACAAAAATTAAGGTGTGTAGGGTAGACTTGAAAACCCAAACGAAAACCATACTCTTAACTATAATTTAAAGTTTTATCAGAACTTAAAAATGGCACAAACACAGTTAAATTATCATAACTTCTCTTCAAAGATTCACCAAAACCCACACCCAAAACACACACCCACATAAGCACACCTGTGAGCCTCTCCTCTCTCAAATGTCAAATCTCACCTCTCTCACCAACTCTTTCTGATCTCTCTCTCTCAAAACCCAAAATAGTAGTAAAAGCTAAAAATACAGACTGATCCCTCAGTAACCCGTTTTGGGTTTCCTATTTCTTGCTCAAGATCCTAACTTTCACCAACTCTTTTGCAGGATTTAGGCATGAAACCTGCAATGTTGTGTCTTTAATGGGAGAGAAGCCATAAGCCAAGAAAAACCGAAACTTTTTTCAAGAGGCAATGTGAGAAACTCATAAACCAGATTTATCACACACATAATGGTGGCTGCCATTCCTCAAACAGCAGCAGCAGCAGCTAGTTCAACTGACAAAACCCCTAATCTAACAAGACCCCCACTTTTACCTTCAGAGAAAGACCACCAACAAAATAATGGTAGTGCCCACATTGCAACAAGAAAACCCAGAGGCAAACAAGTACCTTCTAGGTACCTCTCTCCCTCTCCCTCCACTTCCACTTCTACAACCACCACCACCACCACCACCACCACTTCAAGTTCTTCATCTTCGAGTTCTTCTTTTCCAAGGAGATTTGCTTCACCATTACTTTCAAGGTCTACAAATTCTGGACCTTTGCACACACCATTAACGACAACTACATGTTCTCTTCCTTCCGGGTCAAAAAGATCCCAATCTGTTGATAGAAGGAGGCCTGTTACTTCTTCAAGGCCAACAACACCAAACCCACAGCGCACCGCAACTGAAATATCAGCTGCTACAAAGATGTTGATTACTTCAACAAGGAGCTTATCAGTTTCTTTTCAAGGCGAGGCCTTTTCGCTTCCAATTAGTAAAGCTAAGTCTGTGACACCACCACAAAACAATGTGGTTAGAAAAGCCACTCCTGAGAGGAGGAGAGCTACTCCAGTGAGAGATCAGGGTGAGAATTCAAGGCCTATGGATCAGCATAGGTGGCCAGGGAGAAGTAGAGAAGGGAATTTGAAAGAGCGGAATCCACTGTTGTCCAGGAGTTTGGATTGTAGTGTTGTTGTTGGTGGCGGCGGAGATAGGAGGGTTATTGGATCTGGGTTTTTTGGGGTCAAGTCATTGCAGCAGTCTATTGTTGACGAGGGTAGGAGGTTGAGCTTGGATTTAGGCAATGCTAGGCAAAACACAGATACTATTTCTGTAAATGAGTCATCTTTTACTGGTGATCTTACTGCTTCTGATAGTGATAGTGTTTCCTCTGGTAGCACTTCAGGAGTGCCAGAAATTGGTAAACGAAAAACTGCTCCTCGTGGCATTACTGTTTCGGCAAGGTTTTGGCAGGAAACCAATAGCAGGTTGAGGAGGTTGCAGGATCCAGGTTCACCCTTATCTACTAGTCCTGGTTCTAGAATGGGTGTTTCACCAAAGGCTATTCAATCAAAAAGATTTAGTAGTGATGGTCCTTTGTCATCTCCAAGAATGATGGCGGCTTCACCTATTAGGGGAGCTACACGGCCTGCATCTCCTAGTAAACTTTGGACAACTTCAGCTTCATCACCATCTAGAGGGATGTCTAGTCCTTCAAGGGTGAGATCAATGAGTAGCAGTTCACCCTCAATTCTTAGTTTCTCTGTTGATTTAAGGAGAGGGAAGATGGGGGAGGATAGAATTGTTGATGCACACATGTTGAGGCTTTTGTATAACCGTTATTTGCAATGGCGGTTTGTAAATGCAAGGGAAGATGCTACTTCCATGGTGCAAAGACTGAATGCAGAGGTATGGTAAACTGACATCATCTAGTATGTACATTGTTTTCAATTTATTCACTCCAGTTCTCTTTTCTTAACGTAGTTTATATCTGGTGAATGTGTTTTTCATTGCTGATAGTTGATGTGTGCCTTTTGTTGGTAATAGTTGATGTCTTCATTTTGGCTTCTGACCTTGAAAATAATTTCCATTTGAAATCTGAAAGTGAATGCTTGATGAATTTCTTTCACCGGGTGCTAGCTTCTTTATATTCACGGGTAACATTTGCTCTGGCATGATGTAAACTGTTTAGGACTTTAAGCATCAACAAATAGTCTATAGAGTGGAAAAACCAAAGAAGCATTTAATAAATCCGCTTCCAAAGTCCAAACAATGGAGGACAACCCATGAATCTAAGCAAGTGCATTTCTGTGTGGAGAGGATAGGTTAGGGAATGAAGGACCTTGACTTAAGCCGATTTGCAATGGTGCTGGAAAAGGATGCCATTAAGGAGTTTGGAAACTTGATTAAGTACTCGCTAGAGATAGAGTTTGCTTTCTAGATGGCTTTGGCCTGCTATTTTTTAAAAGGAGTGCTACACTATTGATAAGGACAGACTTCATTATGCAATTGAGGATTTATGCTATCTTAAATTCATGAGAGCCAAGCTGACATAGTCTATCTTTGTGCCTAGGACTATATTCTACACAATATAGTGCTTTCTTTGTCTATCTTTGTGCCTAGGACAATATTCTACACAATATAGTGCTTTCTTTAGATAGAGGAATGGCCAAAACTCCATTCGCTCACTGTTCCCAGGCGATCTGCATCATTTATACAAGACCCATGTGGAATTCTGGGGCTTAGGTATGCCACGAGTACCTTAAAGAAACATTTACATACATAATCAATACAACTCCAATATGGACCCATTTATTGTTTTGGATTGTTCATCTGAGTCCATGCTAGAATGGAAAGCAACATTGGGCAGACCGAGTGGGAACTAGCAGGGTAGGAGTTGTATTTGTCTAGAAGGGCTGTGGACTATAAAAGTCTTCCCTTTTAATATAATTCAATTTTCACAATTAGAGCACGGATGCGTAAGAAATTTGAAAATGGTCAAGGGATATTTCTGCTGGAAGAGTGCTAAAAGTGGAAAATGGAGGTGTACGAAGGAAGTTCAAATATCATTTTAGTAAATGTGAATATAAATGTTTTAGATAGGATAAGGAAGTTTCTACTTTGAATAAAGCACTTTTAGTTCTGTGATTTTGGTCTTGTGAACATGGGAAAGGACAGTTTGAGGCATACAAGACAAGTTCTGATTTCATTTTAGTAAATGCGAAAATATTTATTTTAAATAGGATAAGGAAGTTACTACTTTGAATAAAGCACTTTTAGTTCTGTGATTCTGGTGATACGAGCATGGGAAAGGGCAGTTTGTGGAGATGGATGGTAGACTCAAACAAGGGAAGTGGATGAATATTCTCCATTTTCATTGTGGTCTTGCAGAAAATATTAGAGGAGGTTGGGGTATTTTTCATTTTCTCTGCTTGTGGAATTTGGATGTTATGAGAGATGCTTTGACTTGACTGTTGAGTGGAAGCTTTAAATCCCTTTTTTCTGCTATTGCTTTTTATCAAGCTAATAGTTGTCAGTGACTTCTTTTGAGAATTGTTTCTTGATGCTGTTATAGAGGTCCTTGGAGGCTTCAGTATCTGAATATCTTCTGTTCTCCTGTTCTTTGAGGTTTAGAAGATGGGACAGGATTGAGAATTGGTGCAAACACTTCCATTCTGGGTAGTTTCAGAGTTTGTGGTGTAGGGTATGTCAGAGTTTTTAATGGCTGTCCAATATGAAAAGAGGCAAACTTATCATCCAACTCATTTTACTTATTCGGGGTTGTTTCTCCTTCACATGGTGCCTTCTCTTCCAAAAGCACATGGAAGGAAAAGTTGCTTCCTAAAGTAGGAGTCTAGCCTTGTTTCTGTTTGTTTACCAGCCTTACTTGCCTGACAGGCATGTTTGGTTCAAGCTGGTAAAGTCTAAAGGGTTAGGGTAAGTTTAGCTCCTGTTTCAAAAACCTGTGTCCCCCCCCCCCCCCCCCCCCCAAAATAAACCCTTTTTTTCATTCTGGAAATCTTGTTTGCCTAGCTGTTCTTGAAAACAGTTTCTGGAATGTTGTTTCCACAAAAAAACTCCATTATTAACAACAGGAAGAGGTTGGTTTATGTTTTCCAAAAGCTTTCCTAAAGAGATGTCATGAAGAAACAATATTCTGCTTTAGAAAAATTTGTCTAGTTTTTTTTTCTCGCTTGTTTCTGAAATACATTTTAGAGAACAGGAACCAAATAGGATCACCAGCATTCAGCATAAATGAACTTCTATGCACCTCAAGGTCATCCAATACTCTCTCCCTCCCCTTTCACTTTGTATCAAGGTTTGTGTTTCATTGACGACTTTTTGTTCGCATTGACCATGTGTGGCATTGCTTTAATTCAGGAGCTTGTTCTTGCAGTACTGCCTGCAGAAACTTCTGTTTGTACCGGCTTCTAGGCCCTATACACTAGCCTGAAACAATTTTATTGAAAAGAGTTACGTTGTTGCCAAAATTTCAGGATAAATGTAGCAGACACATTGCTGTGATTTTTATACTCAATGTTTTTCTTTGTACCAGAAAAATTTGTGGAATGCATGGGTAACAATCTCAGAACTGCGGCATTCTGTCACTCTCAGAAGAGTCAAGTTACTATTGCTGAGGCAAAAGCTGAAGCTGACTTCTATCCTTAAGGGACAAGTAAGATTAAGATATTCACTTAACTTTTGTTATGGTATTGAACCTCTTAATATTTCTGATAAATTATCTTCTTTCAGAACTGGATTATCTCTTACCCTCTTTATATTTATGCTAAGCTTAAATCTTGATGTTTTGAACGGCAATGCATGATGGAACTTCAATTTATAAAGTGATGTAAACTGGAAGTAACTTGGAAATGTTTAGAAATCAACCACATCACTCTATGGAGATTTGGGATGCTATGACCAAGTATGAGACACCTGTCTTGTTTTTCTGGGGGCTTTCAGGGAATAGTTAGAATTTTAACGTCTAATTTTTGTCATCATCATTTTGCCTTTATATCTTATGTTTGTCCTAATTTTGCTGCCATTTCATCTCTTTTCCTGTTTATCATATCTCTTTACTTGAAGATTCACAGCTTGAGAATTAGTAGAAAAGTTAAACCTGGGAGATCGATTTAGCCTTAAAGATGCATATGGTTTGGTATTTATACCTGTTGGACTCAAACTGATCAATTTCCCTCATACTGTGACTTGTTTGCGGCATACAGATTTTGGATCTGCTGTTTCCCTGCTCTTACCTGCCATTTTTGCCCCAAACACCTTCCAATATATCATTTTCTTTTTCTGTTAACTTTTATTTGGAACCTGACCTGAAAACAATGAAGACTATTAAATTGTTTCTAAAATTCATTTAGAGGGGATTCTGAAATTGTCCCATGACCTGGTGAAGCATTTAGAGGCCTTGGTGTTTGCTATGGCATAGATGCCTGTAGAGCTTTATCTAGATTTCCTTTAGTTTATTGTTAATTTATTTAGGAGTAACGTTTTCATATGAGTTGGTCATCCACCTTCTACTTTAAGGGTCACCGATTGATGAATTATTACTTACCAGCACCTTCTAAGGATTGGTCATGTTGATTGTGTTGACTTAGTTGACTGTTATTTTTCCCTGTTTTGGCACTGCCAGAAACACATTTAGTTTGTAATCATTCTGCTTTTCTCATCTTTATTGCTGAAGTTTTACTGTACTTGGTGAATGCAGATTGCCCATTTAGAAGAATGGTCACATCTTGATAGAGGTCACTCGAGTTCTCTGGAAGGAGCAACCGAAGCTCTGAAGGCCAGTACTCTTCGCCTTCCTGTTGTTGGAAAAACAGTGGTATGTTCCTTCATTAAACATCTAAGGTGAAAGGCAGCATTTTACAAGCATAATACCAGGTTAACGAACTTTACTTTTCTATGTTACAGGCCGATGTACAAAATCTGAAGGATGCTGTTGGTTCAGCAGTTGATGTAATGCAAGCAATGGCATCCTCTATATGCTCGCTATCATCAAAGGTAGCTCATTCTTGTAATTATAGTTATATATAATATCATGAGCTCGAGAAAGGGGTCCATTAACTATGAATGTCTTACTCATGCCAAATAGTCTTCTAAAATATAACATAGTGCCTTGAAGACAAACAATGAGTTATTTAGCTTTGTCTACTAGTTTTTAAATGTAAGAACAATAAAATATAACAAGGTGTTCTTACTGCTATCTTGATGAAGAGTCAGGTTTTGCTAACTAGCTTGGTCACCCAGTTATGACTCTGGTTTGAGGGAGTTTGGTGGATTATTCCCAGTCTGGCTCACAGTTTGCCTGGTTTGACTGGGTGGACAGGTCCTGTGTTTTAAGTGCTGGTTAATGCAGTCCGCCACTACTAATGGTTTCTTTTTACCTAAGGCAGTGTTTGGCATTTTGTTTGGAAGTGTTTTTGAAAAAAATTTAAAAAAATTATTTTTTATTTTGCTTTAAGATTATTTTTACATTTTAAAAAAATAAAAATATATTATTTTAATATATTTTGAAATAAAAAACATTTTAAAAAACAACCACTATCACTCTCCCACACACTCCTACTACCTGAAATCCCATTCTCCCTAAAAAGAAAATCAGTCTTGACCTTTCAAGTCAGTGAAACAGACATTAGCTCAGTCATTCAATCTTGATCTCCTATGACATCGACTGTCATTCCTGAACCCGAAAGTGCTAGTACTCTCTGTCTTCTTGTTCATGCTGTTATCTAATTCCAAAGATCTTATTGAGAGTTTATTTATTCTGGCGCTGATAAATCAAGGGAAAGTGGCTTGGAAAAAAATGCACTATTGCCAATAAACTTGCCTAAAATCATTTGGTTGCCGCTTCCTTGGACTTTATAGAGATGCCTTTACTCGCACATCTAAAACAACTTGTCATTCACAGGTGGAAGACATGAATTCATTGGTGGCTGAACTTGTTAATGTGACTGCTAAGGAAAGACACATGCTTCAACAATGTAAAGATTTCTTGTCCACCTTAGCAACCGTGCAGGTAATGGTTCTTTCTTCTGGCTACACCAGGATTAGCGAATCATTTTCCTCCAAGTCTGCTTATGAAATATTGTATATTTATGAACAGGTTAAGGATTGTAGCGTGAGAACACATATATTACAACTTAATCGTTTACCAACTACTACCAGCCTGACAACACGTGTGTAGAACTGATCTCACTTGACCACTCACTCTAAAATGCTAACATCACTCCCGACTCTTTTTCTTTTGGGTGGAGGTGCACTGAAGGTAATAAACATGGATTGAATAGTTAGTTTTGGCTTCACCTTTGGCATTTTTTTGAACCAGTTGTGGTCTTGTATTTCTTTTATTCCATTTATCTTTATATCCGAAGATGACAGGAAGTGGTTTTTCGCCTCCTACTAATTAGCTGTACACAGCGAAAAGGAAAGTAATGTATATTTATACATGTAACATGCACGGTGGTTCATCTGATTACGGAAAATTATGTAGTTCTTGATCTACTTGTTCTTGTAATCTTAACATGATGTTGTCAACTTGTCATTCCTGATTTTCTGGTTGGGAGAGTCTAGTTACAAGGCTTAATAGTTAGTTCACTGAACAAGTGATAACATTGCAAAACATGGTGTCTGAGTTGAGTGAAACCAGTCATGGTGTCGGCTCTGCCAAATCTTTATGTTCACGATTATGCATACGTTTGGCGGGGCCTAGCATGGACATGAGTGATGTGCCTTGCTCCAAGTATCGATGAATGAATATGGGCAGAACTTGGCATTGAATACTCAAAACTGTGAATTTGTTTACTCGAGAAATGTGTAGCTTGTAGTACCGAGTTAACCTGTACGTATTGAATGAATTTTTCAATTTACCAAGAATGGATTTGGCCATTTCTCTTTAGAGACTTTGCTGGATTTTGCTATTTCTCTTTAGAGGGTGAGAGACAGAGGTACACTACCAAGCGAAAGAGTCGTGTATTGCCACCTCAAAAACAATGAAAAATATATTTTATCAAACACTTACGATGACGATTTTCTGAAATTCTTCCCTGTGACATATTTCTTCCTGTAGTAAAAATGGGTGTGTGGATATCAAAGAAAAAAGGAGTGCTCAGCGTGTATATATTTCTTCTCATACATTACATGGACTGTATAGACTAGGAAAGTCAGCGACAGCTCATGTTGTGGCAGAGCTTCCGGCGCATGGGGAAGTGAAAGTCCACAGCCTACCACCAACATGGGCTGCCGGTACATAGAATCCAACTTCTACTTTTTAACGAAGATCTAACCTAATTTTTAATAGTATTTCAAGTGATAATAGAATCCATCAACACCTTTCCATCTTTAGCCGCCTTCTCCTACAGAAACATATTTGTCGAATCTCAGAAAAAGCAAAACCTTTCTTTGATTCTGGTTATGGTTTTCCTCTCCACCTTTTATTATTATTGTCCAATAAAACAAGAAAAGCACGTTTTAATTGTCCATTCACATGTCCTGTTTTGATTGCCATTTCTTTTTATCTCATGGTTTGGATAAAAATTAATGGCCACCCACACCTTGGAGAGCTGACATTGCATCTTCAGAGTTTACTAAACTTCTTGCTGCTCCTTAAACTGTCTTGCTCTCTGTTTCTTTAGAGCTTCAATCCCCAATCAAGTATTAAGAGATTATTATACTGAAAACTAGTAGTTTAAAAACAAACTCTAAGCTATAAAAATTAGGGTGACTGTCCAGTAATCATGCCATTGAAAACAAGGCCAAATTGTTCCATCATATAGTCAAATCTCGTATCTTAATTAATCATGACTGCATATCAGGTGTGTGAAATGTGAACTGTTGCAACTTTAACATTTCAACTTAATGATTTGAAGAACAGGACGATGATTATTTGAAACGAGGAAAGGTTATCAAGGCATGATTTCATTAAATATGGTTTGTGGAAATGATCATGAGAAAATCTTGCATTCCTTTCAATTTGAGTGTCATCTGGTTTATGGGACCCTAATATACCAGGAACAAGTTTTCGACAAAAATCTTCCATGTTGGTATATTAAACCAACCGATAAGCATATTTTCGGCTTGCCGTTTTCCTTTAAGCTGGAAAGATAAAGAACATGAAAAAAAAAAAAAACAATTTTCTCCGTCCAAAAAACTAGCTAGAAAACTATTTTTTCAACTTTCTAATGAGTTTGGGAAAAAAAAAACAATTCAATGCTTCTCCATGGTTTTCTTTTACAAGTTTTTCACTATTTCTGAAATGAAGGAAAAATAAGCATTCATTTTTTTCTTTTATATACAAGTAATTTTTAGCCATGTAAATATTAAAATTATTTTTTTATATTTTTATAATTAGTTAGTGCTGTAAATTTATTTGTTTAATTATAAATATAATGTAAGATTTTTGTTTTTTAGTTAACAAGTTTAATTTTTTCATGATAATATTTAATTTGAATGAAAAATAAATAATGTTTTATAATTTCTTTTGGTACACTGGAAATAAAAGAAACAAAAACTAATCTCCTCTATGATATCTAGTGCCCATCGAATCTGCAAGAAGAAGAGCACTTAAACCTGGAGGTGGATTCTCCCGTGTATACAAATCTCAGCGAGATTTCGAGCAACATGCTTTGCCATGAAGTCAGCACACGAGTTGGCTTCTCTCCATAAATGAAGAAGATGAACCTCCCACTCTCTTGAAAGAAGCTTTTTGGTATCCACGATAACAACCCCAAGTTTTTGAAAAATGAAATTCCCATCATGAATTCGTCTTGAGGCATTTATAGAGTCCAAATTGCAAATGATCTTCCTATAGCCTTGGTTCCAAGCTAGAACTAACCCATGTTTAATAT
Organism: Populus nigra; assembly: GCF_951802175.1. Classification (NCBI taxonomy): domain Eukaryota; kingdom Viridiplantae; phylum Streptophyta; class Magnoliopsida; order Malpighiales; family Salicaceae; genus Populus; species Populus nigra. The sequence continues at coordinate 8,984,731 of NC_084870.1, read as the reverse complement.
CCAGAAGCTCTGGAAGCAAGTTAGTGTCAAATCCTCCAATGCTCGAAAAACCCACAAGCCATTTCCCTTCATTATCCCTAATGAGGCCTCCAAGACCAATCTTCCCCGAGTGACCTTGCGAATTGCCATCAACATCCAATTCCACGAATCCCACATCAGGTCCGCACCATGAGATAGTTTGCTATTTTCTAATGTTGACAGCTTGCTTGACGTACCAAGCATTGCAAAGATCCTCCTTAAAAAGATGAATTTGCCTCATGAGCCAATTGTCACCTGCATAATTCTCCCTATAAGCAATGATGTTTCTAGACCTCTAGATCCACCAAATACCCTCAAGAAAAAGGAACGAATCATTAGAAGAAACTATTTGTCTACACCATTCCACAACATTTATGTTCCAAAACCCGAGAGCATTTACTAGTCCTATATTTTTCCATATGATTCTAGCAAAGTGACAATCTTGCAGTCAATGCAAAACACTTTCCTCCTCCTGGTTGCAGCAGCCACAGATAGAAGTATTAGAAATATGTTGTTTGTAGCGTAGAAGCCTTGTAGGAAGACAGTCATGAATAATATGCCAAACCATCATCTGAACTTTATCAAGAGCTTTTACCTTCTAAACCCTGATCCAAATTGGGTTCCCTTGCAGCGTTGTAGATCTGTCCAGTAGCTAATGAAAGGCAGACTTAGAATTGTAAATACCAACATCATTAGCTTCCCAAATAATCCTGACATCTGGATGAGGAGTAGCCAGAATACGAACAACCATGATAAAGTGCTAGACACATTCTGAAAGCACTGTCATCAGGTTTCTAAAGTTCCAGTAGTTATTTTGCCACAGATCTTGTACTTTCAACTTGAAGTCACAGATGTGAACAACATCAACCTGTGAACCACCTTATAATTAGATTGCCATGAATATAAATATTAAGATGATTATTGTAGATTATTTTTTTGTGGAAACTAGTTATATTAATCTTGATGTATTTTTTTTTTAAGAAAATCCTCTTCATTCTTGATAAATGAGCACATTTTTCAATGTTTTATTGTACAGTCATGTGTGTTTATACTTGGTGATTATTAAGAAAATTAAGAAAGGGTCATGGATGGTCCATCATATGTATTTATGGTGATGAAGCGACAGAGCCAAGTAGTAAAATGATAATTCGACATGGAACCCATTTTGTGGATTGAGGAGGGATATGTTGCTAGCCTTTTGGCTATTGGTTACATGAAGAGGCCATGAGTAAAATAAATTAACAAACAAACAAATAGTGGAAGGAAAAAGAGAGGGAGAGTTGGAGATAGGCTACAAGTACATGTAAAGGGAAATCCAATGCTGACAAACCGACTACCGGAGGCCTTGAGTTTGGGAAAGAAAAGGGGCATAATGAAATAGCAAGTGCCTCTTTCATGGTAGCAAAAGCCATTGAAAGTCATGAATGGTATCAATCGTGCCGGGCATATCTTTCATTCACTATCCAAAATTAGAAAGCAAAAGCGGATAGAAGTAGAATATTAACAATCAATGCACCAAACGCAATGAAATCATATGATATTTTATTACCTTACCAAGCCTTATACATGAACTTAACTTTCTACAATGTTATGATTCTTCTTTGTGAGTGGGACTCTAGTAGTGTGGGCGGTTCGATATGTTTAATGGCTTGGGTACGTCGGACAATAACTAAAGGTGAAGAATGACTCAATATTCCAAATTCAGAAAAAGTGGATACATCCATGGCAATGATCCAAAATCATCACCTCAACTTCCCAACTAAATCATTACCATCTCCAACAAATAGTCATGCCGCCATCTTGGAAAAGAAATTACAGGATTAAGAAGAAACTAAGAAAGGGATCGAAGACATGGTTGATTTCTTTATTCATATCGATGGCTTCTAGCTAGCCTTTCAGCTCAAATGCTATTAACAGCTCATATTAACCCCTCTGCATAGATCAATAAAGTGGGAAATGATACTATATGCTAACTAAGTAATCTCCTGGGAACTATCGAGATCTTGATACCTGAAAGCCCTAGAGAAGAAACTAATGTTACGCCGTAGTGAAAAATGACTTGTTCAGTCGCTCATGTATGCGTATTCAGCATAACACTGATAACAGACAACAAAAGCCTCAGTGGTAATACATGAATAACTGTTGATAAGTTTCTCTACGACAGAATCATTTTCAGGTCTAATAGATGTTCCAGCTCCTCCTCCTATAGCTTGTTAAACAAACAGTCTCAAAAGCTTTGGTTCACCTCCATCGCGAAATCTGCAATTATTCCCTGAACCACTCTCCAGTGTTGTGGTTTCAGACTCTTCTGGTGGTGTATCCACTCGCTGGTACATCAAGCAAAGATCAAGATCAGTCCTCATCGGTCCACGTTTGGCCGCATCAACATCCCTCTTTCTCTTCAATGTTTTTGATCCTGAACTGACATGATCTGCTGGCGGCCTAAAACTATCACATTCCGAAACATTATCAAATTCTGGTCCGAAAACTCCGCCCTCGAGTTCTGGCTGTGGTTCTACTGTGCCGCGGCGAAGCACCGTCCTCACCGCCTTCTGGCATACATGCCAGTTTCCTGTCCAGAGAAGCCCCACGGCTCCACTAACTGGGTTCACTGTTCTTCCCACGGCCTCAAACAAAAGCGATCGAAACAATGCTGAAAAGACCAAACCAACTTTAAACTAGGTTTAATGGTTCTTAAATATATGATCAGGCTCTCAATTATCAAGATTTTTCTTTGTGATGCAAGAGAATTGAACTACTTTAGATCTGATAGTTCGTCTAGTGTACATGCATAACGTTTAGCGACTTACAGGGACCTTGGCTTTTGGGCACGGAGGAGATGAAGGACATGAGGCCGGCACGGCCAAAGAACTTGGCAACAAAGACGGTGGCATTAGCTTGAGCTTGGGGACTATTTATCCACTCTATGCACTGTCTAAGAACACAATCCTCGCTACATCCCTTTCGAAGAATTCGACAGCCATTGCAGCTCATTGTTCAAGATTTTTCTTGGGAATGAAAATAAGATTGTAAGCAAAGAAAAAAGGATTTCTTTCTTTGGTCACAAGAGAGAATATATAATTGGTGTTAGAACAAGAGAGAAGGAAAGTAACAAGTAACCATATATAGAGAAGAGAGCTTGCACTTGGAGATATCTTAAGTGGATAATAATTGAAGATGGTTAAGCATATTTAATTGTCCATGGTTAGGTTTAGTTAACTGTGGTTTAGTAAGGTATAGCCATTTTAGGGTTAAGCTCCAAAGAGAGTGGGTGAGAGAGCAGCTGCGTGTTTCCGCGAATGATTGGGTTTCCTTTGCCATTTGATGACTACGAGTTCATTTCTCTGTTGGCATATTCTTCTTTTTTTTTTTCTGTTTTCCTTTGTTTCCCTCTGAGTTTGCTGGGAGAGGGTGGAAAGATCGATAGGGTATTATATAATTATATATATATATATATATATATATAGTTACCAAATGTTAGTTTGAAAACATTCAGTGCATATAAAAATATATTTAAGTTTATCAGAATTTGCATCCTTCTGTATCTTTCCTTTCGAGAGATGAAACAACAACTAAATTATTCGAGCATAACAATGACTTCGTTGTCCGAATCACCTTTCACATCTTGATTCCAAGTGAAAAATCTATCTATGGCTCAAGGCAACTTGTTTAAAATACGAAATGAGAAGCAGTTTATTTATTTTTTTATTTCTTATGAATCTTGATGTCCACGCAGTATTGTTGTTGTTGTTATTGTTGTTATTTTTCATGTGTTTTGAAGTTAATGATCATGTAAGTTTTTAGTTATCCTAAAATTTATAAAATTCAAACTGATAATCTCTAGAAAACAAATTTAGAATCTGACCAGTTGAATTGCACCTCTCATGTTTACATTACTTTTGTTATTATTATTATTATAGAAGGTAAAAATAAAAAATACTAATATATTTAGATATATCATTGTTTTTCATTTAATAATAAAAGCATTCTCAGATTAGTTTGTATTTCAATCAAAATTATTTATATTTTTTAAAATGAAAGATGTATATGCGATCATCACTTGTTTAACAATTGACGTGCGGAGCTCCTGATACTAAGTGGCTACATTTGCAAAGTGAATGCGGAAAATGGTAAGAAATTAAGCATTATTCAACGACTAAAGACGAGCATGTATGCATTGCAGTTACAGGCCATACGTGGCATCGTTATCAAATACGGAACCAATACATTTATATATAATATTTAATTAAAAAATATATGTACGGTGTAGTGTATATTAATTCCAACAAACTAAATAAACTATAGATAAACAAAGTTCGTGGAGAATGGGATTCCAATACATGAGGCATCGATATCGAGTTACCTTTAGCAAGGCATGGCTGTTGGTTTTTGGATGTGCTAACAGGATAATATGGTTGTTTTTTAAAATACTTTTAATTTATAAATGTATTAAAATATTTTTTATTTTTAAAAATTATTTTTAATATTAATATATTAAAATATATATATATATATAAAAATATTAATTTAAAATAAAAAATAAAATTTTAATTTATTTTTCAAAATATTTTTAAAATATATTGAAAAATAAACAACCCCCGTGACTCTTAAATGCGCGGTGGCACAAGGAGGAACCACCCTATTCGTTTGGCACTGCCTTTGTAATAAACGATCAAAAACACGACCGGCCACAATATCAACCTGTCTTTAGGCAATAGACTAACCATTTACTTTGAGATAAACGGCTAGCAAAACTACAAAGCTTTCAATTTCTTACAACTAATTGTAATTAATTAACAGCAAATCTATTTAATTCGCGACTCGCATGTATAGAAACCTTTTGATTAGATAAATTATTAATTAACACCGTGTTCTGGGTGACTTGTAGCCGCAGCACATTTTACATGGCCTTAGTTTTTCTCACGGTTAGGATCAGTCTCAAACTATTTAATTAATGTTATGTATATGTTGCATTCTAATCCCTGATCTTGAAAAGTTGAGCGCAATGGTCCTTGATACTCTAGCAAACTCATATTATACATGAAAATGCATCGAGATGTGTTCATCTTCGTAATTCATTTACCTTAATCAGAGTTAATTCATGGAAGTATACAATTCATTTACCTTAATTAGGGTTCATTCATGAATAAATTTGATTAATCGTTAGAAATTAAAGGATCCTATCTTAATATTAGGGAAAAAATAAAATATTAATTTGTGTGTCTGGATTACTGATGATGTGCAAAAATGTAAAACTCAAATACAAAAGTGTTAAACGACAAGGAAGTACTGTTTTCATTTGGTTGGGTATATATTGCAGCAACATTAATTTACCTATTGATAAATCCCTGCCTTTAGATCTTTTTCAAAATGATTCAATTTGAAAATAAAATATTTGACGTGTGTGTGTGTATATCTTGTGTATCTAGAAAATAGTTGTTTCCAAGTAATTTAATTCTCTCTATATATATAACATTTATTCAATTAAATTACTTATTTATTTTATGAATATATGAATATTTGTATTAAAGATTCAAGATTCATTTTAATCTTCTTTAAATATAGAAAAGATTTAGAGAAAAAATTATAAAATATCTTTTAAATTATTTTAATAATCATTATACACTTATTTAATATACATATATTTTCTATATTTCTCGTATAAATTTTGTAATACATGTTTTTATTTTATTTTTTCGCTCTTCCCTAATATGTGTTTCCTATGAAACGTTTTTTTCTTTTGCTTGTCATACTCTATATGTTTCCAATATTGTTTTTTCCTTTTCAATTCAATGCCTAATCTTGTGTTTTCTATATAAAATAAATAATTAATATAGCTTTCTTGTATGATTTTTTTTCACAAACCACATGCAGTTTTCTTTTTATATCAGCATAAACTTCTTTTTTATTCGAATATCATCATAGAAAAACCTTTTGATTTTAAGTGTAATCAAATCAACAAAGAAAAACCTTTTGAATTTAAGTGTAATCAAATCAACAAAGAAAAACCTTTTGATTTTAAGTGTAATCAAATCACATATTTGGACCTAGGGGATCACTAGGTGACCTCGAGACAGGGAAGATTAATAAATCTTTTGGTAGATTTTGCTACCGAGAAAGGCCATTGAAGTACGGAACTAATGTGCCATCCCTCTCGTGAGTCATGTACATGATTAATCCTATGCTCAGCCTCCAGTGCTTTTCCACACATGATGAGTGCGACCTGCCACTTACTATAATATTCCTTCCGAATGTTTGCCAAATCATCCGAAAAGGGCCTCTATCTGATCCACTCGAGTCAGGCTGCAATTATCCACTGACTGCATGTAAATAATTAATTATGACAACCCGTCTTGCTGTGAATATCCCAGGAAGAAGAAGAAGAAGCACAGGCGTATAGCTTTCTGGATCCTGATCTGGAAATAATACACAGCTGCATGGTGTCTCCGCTGCTTTTTATGGATGAAGTGGCAGATTATCTGCTCCTGATCAATACAAAATGACATCCAGATATTAAGCAGTTCGTACGTAGACTTTTCTACTGAAGTTCTATCCTGCGTCCAGCTTCCTCTTGACCTGCATTGAAAGGGTAATGTGAAGTTAATTTTTTCTGCTACCAAAGAGAATTTAAACCCTAAACTCTTTTAAAAGAAGCAGTATACTGTTAGCAATATCAAGTATCGCTATGCAGGATACCATTAGACGCTAGCTGATGATAATTATTGCACTAAACTCGTCCACAACAAGCTTTAGCGATTGCGATTAATTCAGAACAAGTGGATCCATATAGAAGTTAACATCTGTGTAGAACTATATTTTCCACTCATTCTAGCTCCAACATTTTCTCTGCTTTAGAAATTTATGTACCCGAAGATTCTCATCTCATTATCAACGTGAGGTCAGCCATGAAATATTGTTTGGCATGATTAATACAGAGTTAAGGAGCTGATTTACGCCGTTAAGATTTGTTGTTGTTACACGTAATTTGAAAAATATCAAACAAACCTGGTTTTTAAACCTCAGCTTAACCCAGCGGTCAAACTCATAACCTAAAATCTATCCTGGCTTATGATTTAATTTGAATTGAATTGATATTTACCTGCTCATATGACTTGATTGATCGACTTGTCATCCAATTAACTTGACTAAACACTATACTTAGATAAAAACTGAAGATTTATCTTTATACCAAGATTTCACCGCAAATTAGCACAGTTGTTATAAGCAAATAATTAATCAGATTCGTGTATCAATTTTAGTGTTAATTGAATTCTAGTGCTCTATCAATTTCTTTAATTTTAGCCCTCAGTTAATAATTTTGTTGAGGGTGTTACGTAAATTGCATAATCACGGAATATATATGCTTGACTTTGTTAATCATGTCAATTGTTTTTTTTTTCTTAATTTTTTTAAGAAATGCATTTATTAATATCATTAAAAAAAAGTATACATGTTTATTTTTTATAATCTTAATAAACATATTTTGTAATAAAAATAGAATAAAAAAACAACTATAAGGCAAAGAGGTTAAATACATGTTTATTATTATTACTATTACTATCACTATTATTATTATTATTTGCTATTATATTGTACCTCCTCTATATCTATCAATGAAATTGAGGAGGTATTTGAAAGTGTGATAATGATTACTTTTCAAAGTATTTTTTCTCAGAAATACATCAAAATAATATATTTTTTATTTTTTAAAAATTATTTTTGATATCATCATATCAAAATAATTTGAAAACACTAAAAAAATTAATTTAAAACAAATAAAAAATAATAATTCTTTTAAAATATAAAAACAAACGTGCTCTGAGTTAGGGGGTGAGCAAAAAAACCACAAAAATGAGAAAACCGAAAAAAAAAACCGAAAAAACCGAACCGTGAAAAAACCGATTAAATCAATTAAAATTTTGAAAAAACCGGCTAATTCGGTTCGGTTTTGGTTTTATAAGCCTAAAACCAAAATGAACCGAACCGAAACTGAAAAAAATCGAGCTAAACCGGAAAAAATCGAGCCAAAACTGAAAAATCAAGAAAACTGGAAAAAATAACGAAAAAAACAGAACCGTGAAAAAAACCGATTAAACCGATTAAATTTTTAAAAAAACCGGCCGGTTCGATTCGGTTTCGGTTTTATTAGCCTAAAACCGAAACGAACCAAACCAAAACCGAAAAAAACCGAGCCAAACCGGTAAAAAATCGAGCCAAAACCGAGAAAACTAGAAAAAATAACGAAAAAAACAGAACTGTGAAAAAAAACTGATTAAACCGATTAATTTTTTTGAAAAAACCGGCCAGTTCGATTCGGTTTCGGTTTTATAAGCCTAAAACCAAAAAAACCGAGCCAAACCGAAAAATTGTGTCAAACCTGTTTGAACCGGTTTTTATCCTAAAAAATCGAAGAGGAACCGGTCAGTTTGAACTGGTTGCGGTTTGGTTTCGGTTTTTTTAAAAAAAAAATTAATTTGATTATGTTTTAAAAAAAAACAAACCGAACTGAAAATGATTATCTTTACTCTAAGTTGTCTTTCTAGGCTTCAAAATTCAAACTTTGAAGTAAAGGCTGCGTAATTTATAGTGATCTAAGCATTCATTTAAACTGTGGCCCAAATTAGCAGGAAAGTGTACCCCAATATAAACAAAACAGTGGATCCATTAGAGAATCTAATTAACTAAAAGTGGGCCGAATCTAGCTCGCGCATTACAATAATTTTTTTTTTTTTTTTCATTAGAAAAAAGAATACCACAGTAATATCAAGCAAAATTTAGATTTTAAGAAGTTATATGGATGATTTCGCATATAGTTTTCTATCAATTAATATGATATTTGATATCTTTACACCTGATTAATGTTTATCTAAAAATACTTTTTAACTTCTGGTGGCCGCTGGTGGAGGAATTTTTATCCTTAATATACTAGTTTGGCGCAGCAGTAATATTCAATGATTTCTTCTGCCCTGCAAATCTTTTTAAACAAAATAAAGAACTGTTATTGCAAAGTATATATGCCTCAGTTTGCTCAATTAGAATTTAGAAGATAAACACTACTGTTTTTAAGTTGTTATAGTCATTAACAATGGCAAAAAGCCAATAAGAAACATGTAAGAAAAACTACTCTGTATAACTAAATTCTTCTAAGAGACTGAATGCCTGATGTTTCTGGAAGGCGTGGATTTAGCTTCTTCCATGTTAGCAGAAACAAGACTTTCTGACGAATCCGACCCACTATTCTCGCCCTTTTCTCCTTTGCTTGACCAGAGCTTTGTAAGGATCTTCGACTTGAGCATCCCTCTCATTTTGTTGTTGACAGCCTTATCGACACCATTTCTACCATTAGCCAATCTCAAGGAAGCTACCTCCTCCTTTAGAGCCTTGAGCTCCTCAGCAGTTGCCACAACATCCCAATCTCCCTCTGTGTTAGTATTCGCTGACCTCGAGCTCCTTTGAGACCCATTGTTTAGATCCCTTATGCTTTTAGGAAGGTCGGGGGTGCTACTGCCAGATGAGGCAGCCACCCTTACCTGCTCAAAAAAGAGTACCTGCACAACTACACGCAATGGTAGTCTGTCATTCTGCACCGCATGCATGCATGCATCAACTGATAGTTTCTTGCAGTCCATCAATTTGCATATCCTCTTCCTCTCACTCTTACTGATCCCTGGGTGTTCCTGCATCAAAGAACAGCAAAACTCTACATATTAGTAACCACAAAGCAATTGAATGCACCCAAGTTTTATGATTGGCTACACTCCTAAACTCAGTTGAGGGGTCAAACATGCTGTTTAGTGCCTTGATTTGAAAAACAATTGATGTGAATTAAAAAAATATCATTATTACCTTGAGATACATGTCAACTGCCCGGTACAGTGCATCATGAGCTGGTCTAGAGATACCAGATACCATCTCAGCAAGCTCAACAAACTTCAAGAGGGGCAGATTGGGATCCTTCGCTATTTCAGCTAGGTACCCATCTATCAGTTTTGCCACCATGAGCTTGGAAGCATCAGATAAAATCCCTGGTTTTCTCATCTCCTGAACCTCATGGCCTTCTTCAGACTCCATCTCGGCAATCTGATCTCGCATCAGAAACTCTTCTACCATTTTCTTTACTGCATCAACATCATACATCATGCTCTCCCCTTCCCCAGCATGAATCAAAAGATCATTTACAGAAGCCTCCTCTAGTTGCTGTCCAATTCTCCTTATCAGCTGTCCTTTGATTGCATCGCCCAAGTCAACATATATGGCTGCTTTTAATAGCTTCAACAAAAAACTACAGGGGACGCTGCCTCGCTCAGCAGGCAACAGACACACGATGGTATCAACTGTTGATCTATATTTTGCTGCGTCTCCACACTGGATCATACCCTTGCTGAAACCTGGCAACCTTCTGTAAGCATAAGCTTTCAAACCTTCTCCAATCACCTCATCAGAAAGTGTGCCTTTGGTTTGGATTGTAATAAGAACTCGCTTATACAAACCAATTTCGAGCTCACATAAATCCTCAACCCACCAGTCCTTTGGCACTAACCGGTTTCTCAGACCATTCAAGTTTGGATCATTCCCATTTTCCTCGGGGAGTTTTCTCCGGTTATACGAATAGGACCAGTTGACTTTTGAAACATCAACACAGGCCTTGGTAGCTACAGCATGAATGCAATGACTGGTCACCTTCAGTTCCTCAGATAATGGCAAAAGCGACCTTGTGGTCTGAAGAACAATGATTGAATCCTTCCAGCTGTGAAAAATGCTAGAGCTAAGGAAGACATCAATTTTGTAAATGAGGTTCCCTTTTTCAATAGTCTCATGCATTCCAAGGTACTCAGCCGCACATCGGGCAGCAACAACATTATAAGCATTGAGGGTTACAGTCATGCCATAGCAATATTTGGCACATATCTCAAAGGCAGAAGGCCCACCCGGAATATCAGAAATTTCAACTTCATCACTATTTTCTCCGTTGGCAATTGTTACCAAATTCTGCAAGTGAGCACTTTTTGACAGAAGAGGAAACTGCATAGCAGGATTTTAAATTTATTAGCATCAAAATGATTATAGCAACATAGCATATTAACACAGATTTCTAATGGCATGTCAACACAATTCCAAGCCATGGCACTCTACCCATTATGACTGTAGCCGCAGTCCAAGGATGCTTTTGACAAAAGGTTAGATGGTTTATTCAACAATAATATTGAATCAATTAAACGGTATCATACTACCCTTGCTTCAGACATTGCAAACCAAGCTGAGCCATGTCAGATCATTGTCTTGACATCTCAGAACCAAAAATCATATTCTAGGCTCACTTATATTGAATAAATTAGCAAAGTCAGCTACCTTGGATGCCCATAGTGCCATGTATTCATCATGAGATGCTATGTACCAAGGGCACCACACAGGACAGACACTAAGATACAAAGATCTAGATGAAGTTGCAGAGATAACACCATAGTCATCAACTAGAAATGTATACTGGATTGAAAGATCATGTGTACCTTGTGCAGATAAAACTTTATATCCCCCACGTTAACAATGATATCAGTTGCCAACTCAGTAGCCACATATCTGCACATGACATATAAAATCCCAGTAATGTCAGCAACAATCAAAAATTTAAAGAAATTTGACGATATGCATATTGCTAAGTGCAACCACATTCTATTCCAAAGCTGTAAACCATTCATTTAATTATTTTTTTAATGTATTAATCTTCACAGGCTGACCAAACTTTACAGGGGCCAAGTACAAAAAATCAAGACCCAATTGGTGGGGAAAAGCCAGAATAACAAGCATTCAACAACTTCGGACCAGAAGAGATTTCAATTTTCCTTAAGTAATCAGAAACATAAGAACAATCTCTCCTTTTGAACCACTTCACATTGCAAAGCAGCTCCAATCTCCACAGAAGACAGAAATCATCAGCAAACACTGTGCTCATGCATGAATGTAAAATCATGGACACATGGAACTAAATATACTGGCGAATCATTTTAAAGATTGTTTCACTTTGTTAAAGCATCAATGATATTAACAACTGCCAACAGAGGCTGAATAAAATCCTCATTTCCAGCAATACAAATGCTGTATGACCTTCAGTAGAGAACCCAAACTTCACAGTTCTCCAAAGAAAGTAGTCAAACAACCGGAGTAGCAGATCTACCACACAACAGCAGCTGTGCAAATTCATCAATAAGAGGATTGACTTAAAAGAAACCAAAAAGAATAAGACATTAAAGCAACAACAAGAATCGTAAATAAAATTTCAGCAAGGAATAAAACAGAACGCAAATTGGACTTTGAAACTTCTCACCTAATACTATTCCCTTCTGCCTGAAATGAATCTGGCTTTGATCCAAGTTTCATGAACTTCATCTTGTCAGACTAAAGATCCAAATACTGTAGTTTCGAAATAAACCTTCCCTGCACTCAATTGATCACTCCTAAATCAAACACCTTATGCTATACGCTCACCACCACACATTCCCAATGAAACATTAACATAACCCAACTCGAGAAAAAAATTCCTGAATTGGAAAAGATACTCCAGGTGTGGGGACCAAGTTTCTCAATTGTAACAGGCTTCTAGGCCTAAGGGAGAGTCAATAAGGATCTCAGGAGACGGTGAACAATATATGTCAAGTAAGGTATGACCGAATCTTGACAGAAACCAAGGCAGGAAGTGTGACGGAGAGAGAGAGAGTGAGTTAAAGGGATGTAAAGAAGATGGGATTGAGTAGTTTTTCAACTAAAAGGATCTCTTAAATAAAATGAAAGCCAAAGAAATGGCTGTTGCCTAAATCGGCGGCAAAGCCCACGGAGTACGGAGGCAATGAATCAGCCCAGGAGACATGGCCAACAGGCACTCTGCACTAAACAATTCACTAATTAGAGACAACCCACAAGCATAAATCTGACTCCACCTCACTCACACCCTATTTATTTATCTTTCCGTCTCTGATTACTCTGTTACTTTGTTTTCTCCCTTCTTTATTAAAAGATTCATATCAACAAGACCAATCCAGCTTAATTAATTTCCAAGTTCCAAGTATAAAGAATATGTATATTTTTACCGTTGAACTTTGAAAACCTGCAAAGAAAAAAAAAAACAGCATCTTGGTATCAGTTGAAGAAACCACCAAAAACGCAGACAACAAGCATCTATCTTCAATTTTTTTCAGAAAAAGGCAAAAGCATGGGAATAAATGAGATTTATGCATCGCAAAAATGCTGTAGTAATGAACTATCAAACATCAACTACCAACAAGAAAATTGAAACTGAAATCAAAGGAATCTACCATAATATGTTACAGAAATCTAATTAAATAACAAATATCTAGTTAAATAATTGTGACCAAAGATCAGGATAGAATTGCTATAATGTAAAACCCTAAAACCCCACATGTTGACGTATGAATATAACCAACTTGGAAACCAAAAGACAAACCCCCAAAGCCACTCTCCGTGTAAGCCCCAACATAATCCAAAACCGACCCCAGGTATCCAAATCTACAAAACCATAAATATTACCACCATATTCCTAGAACCAATGTAGATAAACCCACCGAAAGAACCCCATTTCAACAACAAAAATCATCAAAAAGGAAAGAAAGAAGCCTTTAAAGCCAAGACTTAAAGCTACCGCAAATCCACAAACAAAATAGATAGAAGTCTCTTGAAAGAACACTCACCGAAAACTGCAATATTAGTGACACTCAAAAGATGGCAACTTTGAGTCTCAAGTGCCAAAAAAAATTAACCACGACAAAACACTAAGGGAATCACCCAGAAATATAGCCTAGAAATGAGGTGTCACTTAGTTACAGAAATTCAAGATCCCACAACTTCTTACACAAAAACATGAGCTAGAAACAGATGTTTTATCTCATATGAGTGTACTAACAATCCTGCATTGCTTGGTTATTACATCAAACCGAAAATAAAAATCTTGTCTTTGATTTTCTTTGCTCGTTTAGAAAGAAAGCAAAGAGAAGTTCATTCAGTTTTTGGAGAAGGGGGCATTAAAGAAGAGGGCACTCATGACTCGCCACTACCTTTGCTCAGTCATGCACGCCAAAACTGACACACAGCTAGCTTTTTTGTTGCCACTTCACTCCTTTTTAATAAATGGCCCACCTTTAGCCCTTAGGATTTTGCGTCCTCAATTTACACAGTTACTTGTTTACTAGTACCATCACTCTTCTCTGCCTCTCTCTCTCTCAAAAAGAAAGGATGCAAATAATGTCCATTTCTGAATAAAGTTAATTAAATGATTATCGTGCCCTAAAAAGGCAAAGAAGAAGAAAAAAGTGTCGATTATGTTGATGTTTTTTTTTTCCTTAGATTTGACTTTGAATTGTGCTGAATTTATGGTGCATTATTTCAATTTATTTTTAAAAATAACGATAAAATACACTAATAAAACCATATTAAACAGTATTAAAACATGCGTTTTTTGTTTGAATCTTGAGAGGGGGGGGGGGGGGGGGAACCTTAGTAGAGGGCGTCATATGATAACCACGTTGAGTCTTATTTTTTTATTATTATTATTCGGAAAGTGTAACTAAGAGTCACATGTGTGAGATGGTTGTCCTAAAACCAAAAAGAAAAGGAAAAAGAAATCAACGCGTGCCCTTTATGGGATATATTTGCAAGATGTCATAACCCACAGACAACTTCTCAGTTGCATCTAACCTGTGCTTTTATCAGTCGAGTCCTCAATGTATTGAGAATTTTCAATCAGATCCCTTCGTCCGAATCCATTAATGGCTCCCATGTTTTAAAGAGAACTCGATGTTCTCTGTCAAACTCTTGCTGTCATTTTTAGGATATGAGTAATATAATGGGGGATTGTTTATAAGATGGGGACCCGATTGGTTAGAGAATAGGTTACGTGCATTAATAAAATTTGATGATGGGTAGGGAAATAATATAATATTATAATGTTTTGTTATTATCTTGAAATAAAAGAGATTAAAAAAAAAGAATAAACATACCTCGATGCACTACTGTCTTGTAAATACAGATATTTATTTCAAAATTGTTTTATAAACAAATTCATTGTATTTACCTATCTTTGTCCTCTGTGCCGATATTTTTATTCTAATTCTAAATACTAACCCAAAGCAACCATACAGTCAGAAATCATATATAACCGCGTGCATCAATCACGAATAACAAATTCGAGGTAGCTTAAGCACGCGTAAGAATGTTTAGGATTTAAGTAGAATTGTTTTTATGTTTTAAAAAAAAATTTATTTTTTTAAAAATTAATATTTTTTAATATTTTTAAATCATTTTAATAGATTAATAATAAAAATAATTTTTAAAAGCTTTTGATTTGTTTTTAATTTTTTTTTAATAATTTTAATATATGATTTCTAAAAGCATGACAAAAACTCATATTTCTAAAAGCTTTTGATTTGTTTTTAATTTTTTTTTAATAATTTTAATATATTGATATTAAAAATATTTTTAAAAAATATATATTATTTTAATATATTTTAAAAAAATACACTTCAAAAATTAACCATATCACATACAAACACCACCCACCCAGTGATGATTCCTATTCAAGTCGTGGTGTTGACCCTGTAGAATATTTATTTTCGACCGATCTTGCAAAAAAAAAAAAACAAAGTTAAACATAAATGTTGTTAATGTTATGGGGTTATTTAAAACATGCGGGAATATGAAATGTATGGTGTTTTGTGTATATATGAAATGCATGATGTTTTCTACCATGTGTAGATAATTATTTTTCTGCTCATTATTTTCTAATAAAAAATATATCAGGGGTGATGTACACTACCACACCCTCACAGATTATTTATTCCTGATTACGGGTGTCTTTAATAATGCCAGTGGAAGTGTTTTTCTAAAATATTTGCTACTAACAAATATCAAATTAATAATTTTTTAATAATTTTAAAATTATAATATCGAAATATAAGACATTAGTGTGAATCATTTCAAGAACACTTAAAAAAATAATAGAAAGCATCCAAACATGACACCAAACGGTGTGTAATTCTTTACCATTTTTACCCAATGTGTTTTCCTCTCTGGTTTAAATGGCCATCGAGGAGATACTTTTCTTGGTGTATTGTTATGCTTAGGAGATGATTATTTTCTATTGTAATACTGCTCTGGCAATTGTCTCTCTTTTCTTTTGCTTGTGTATGGTTTATTATTTAGAACCTGTTTGGCGAGACAATGCACAACCTCCGATGAAAAAGCACAAAAAGTAATACTTGCCAAACAATACTTGTTTGTTTTTGAAGAGCACAAACATGGAGAAAGGGTGTCTGCAGACTACTTGTTCAGACCATAGTGATGAAACCTAGTTTGGGGTACATCTGGCTAAGGACCCGAGTTTTAAATTTTATGAGTTGACTTGGATTAACTTAAAATTTTTTTAAAAAATTAATATTTTATATAAAAAAATTAAGAAAAAATCCATGTAAATATAGGCTATACATATTATAAATAATGAAGTTTAAAAAAATATTTTAGAAAGTTTTTTATACAACATTAAAAAGATATTATGTTAAGTTTTTAAATTAAAATATTTAAACCAAAAAAAAAATTTATCCCACATTGAAAAAACATAGTTTTTTTCTCTAGAACATAAAGTATATATATTAATGGGTTTTAAATTCCATATTAAAAAGATATTATATTATCCTTTTAAATTTAAATATTTAAACTAAAATGTTTTTTTATCTCATATTGAAAAAATATAACTTTTTTTTCTTGAAAATATAGAGTATATATATTGATAGGTTTCAAATCTCACATTTAAAAAAAAAAAACTGGTCTCACCCAGGTTTAGCTGGGTCGTTGCGCTAGCCGGTTTTTTAACAAACCTGAACCGGTCCAGCTTTCTGGTAGACATGCTGAGTCTGTCCGGGTTTAACAACACTGGTTGTGACATGGTAAAAAAACTCTTTTATTATTATTATTATTATTATTATTATTATATGGATTTGGACCAAACCAGGAGATGATAACCGGGGAGGCTATCAAAGTAGGGAGAAGCCCGCTAATATAAAAATTTATCCAAGACAGGATTTAGAATTGCAAATTAAAAGGGTCAATTTAATTTATTTATTTTAAATATTATTTTAATTTGAAAAAAATTAATAATTATTTTATAAGGTTTTACCTTATAAACTTGAATCATGAGTCAACCCCAGATTTTAACCAAATTATTTAGATCAATTCTCTTCTTTATTTCTTGTCAAAACTAAACCAGTCTAGAAATTAAATTCCTGTTTAACCTGCTATGCTAGTCTGGATTTTATAAATAACCATGATACGTGACAGTCCTGTATCAATAGAAGAACCAACCCGATTGTGCTCCTATCCCTCGTGTGGTTTCCCTATAGCACTTGGTTTGACAAATTCTCTCCAATGAAAAAAAATCAACAAAATTATGAGCTGGGATCTTCTAGTGTTTGTTTATTTTATGTTAAATCTAAAGGATTTGATTCAAAACAAATAGATATTATTTTGATTTTAATATATGCTAAAAATGATAAAAATTTTAATATCTAAATCATTAAATTTAAAATAAATGATGAGATTGGAACACGGTGTGATATAAATTCCAGATAAAAAAAATCCCCTAATAAAAAGCATTATTTTGGACAGTTAAAAATCTTGTCCTGACATGGTGGTATCCCCACACCCGTGCTACAATTAACTTCAATTCACTTCAAACTTGTACACGTGGCTATTTTTTTTATATATATTTTTTCCGAATTTAAGAAAAAGTTAGCGGAATAAGAACGAGTAGCATTTAAAACAATCGGGTGGCAAGCCTACCAATACATCCACTTCTAGCTTCAAAACAAAGACGACTACTTACAAGTTTGAAATTAAAAAATTTATTCTTTTTTATAATTTTAATTTCAAACTTTGTAATGGTTAATATAAAAATTATTAAAAATTTATATAATTATAAACTTTTAAAATTATAAAATTAATCAGGATAAACATAAATTAGTCCAACCATTTATATTAATAATAATTAAAAAAAAAAGAGGAAAGCCAGGAACGAGTACCGTAAAATTGTATATGTTAATGCCAAATTGTATGTTGCCCATACAATGAGAGGTAGTACGGCTTTTCTCTGTAGCTTCTGTGATCATGGTGCCTCCACGAGGAAATGATTGTTGAGGAACTTACCATCCAAAAGCCGAAAACTTTGCGACAAAGCTTTAGGCTTGAGTAAGACAGCTCATGCCATCAAATTATGAGGCTAACTCTCTAGTTTAGGGTGTTTGGTACCAAGTTTTAATATGTTTTTTATTAAAATTTTACTTAAGTTATTTTTTAATATTTTTTTAAATTTAGTTTAGGGGAATTATCCAAAGATTGGAGAAATGAAGAAGAGAAGAAAAGGCATTCTTCTGAAGTACTCCTATTTGGAAAAAAAAATTATCATAAATAAAAATATTATTTTATAAGATTGCCTTATGATTTCATTACGAACAGCCTATTGTTGGGTTTTTTTTCGATTTTTCTTTTAACAAGTGCTCTTTTGCGATATTTTTTTTCAAGGAAATCCTTAGTAGGGGATGGATTTTGATTTCTCGGGGTCGGAAGTGTGTACTCAAGGGCCGTCGTTCTCTTCAAAGAGCAATATAATGGTAAATCCAAGTGGCATGTCGTTCTCCTTACTGACAATGGACTTTGCGACCGTGGCCACATCGCTCTCACTGCGGCCTGTTATTATTGGCCCACTCCTCTCTATTCCCCTTCCTATTGGGCCGTGTCCCTCGAATGAAACCCAACTGTTTAGCAAATGGACCAGCAGAGATATACATTAAAAGTGGCCATGACCCATAAGAATCTGATAGCGACAGGCTGATATCTCCAGGGGAAGATTTAAATCCCTGTTTAATTAAGAATTAATTTCCTAGTTATTTTATGCACCCGAGTCGTGGGGGTCTGCGCCACTAAATAAATGGCACGACACCGCCACCACTTATTGTTCATTATTTTCAGCCGACCTAATGTTTTATACACTTGCAGGTAAAGCTGCCAAATCGGAAAACAATATTGATCTGATGCAAGCAGTGGGAAGCATCCAAAGGACTGAATAATTCAGTCCATGACTACTGTTCGATGAAAAAACTAGAAAAAGAATGATTCAATGGCCCTTGTGTTTAGCATGCCTCCACCCTACCTAGCTAGTCTCGGAGAGCGACGGTGGCTGAAACAATAAACTAATTATCACCATATAGCACGAGGTGCATGCATGCGTGGCTAGGCTGGGATTTCTACCACTGTTTTGTAATAATCAGGAAGACATCGACAACAAAAATCGGGATGGAAGTGACGACTCCTCGTTTTTAATTGCTAATTGTCCTGTTGTTGTTGATGAGACGGCTCCTATGTTGTGATGGTTGTTTTTTTATATATTTTATATTTAAATATTTATTAAAATAATATTTATTATTTTTGACATCATCCTATCAAAATAATCTAAAAATATTAAAAAATAATAATTTTAAACAATAATAAATTAGCTAGTAACTTATTAAGCTCGTGACAATAATAATAAAAAAAAAGTAATACATGAGATTCACTTTGTCACGCTATTTGATGTTTTTATTTGTCTTACGTAACACCCAACCTCTTTCTTTTTGTTCATTTAACAGTTAAATTGAACCTATTAGTCTGTAAGTTCATGTATATGATGGCAAAATTTCAAATTAGCTATTTCGACTGCGATGGTCAGTGGTGGTATCCTGGAGCGAGCAGCAAAGAGCAGTACTGAAGGTGTATTATTCTTAAAATATGCTAAAGCACGAAAAGCTATATGATAGCGACCCATTCGGCGCAGGGGAAATGATACATGAAGTAGAATATGAAGAACAAGTTGCAACCTGATAAGAAGAAACCGAACGAACACGTATGATGTCAGTGGCAACTAGCTAGGGGGGTTCATGGATCGGCTTGCCCAGCAAAACTCAACAAGTTATCCCGCAAGGATCAGTGAACACACCTTGTCTTTTAACGGCTGTAATTTCTTATCTGGGTGTTCATCTAGGACTTTTAAGACAGCAAGAGTCACCTGTGAAAGTCAGTCGAGCAGTTTTCGAGATTAAAATTATAACAAATACTAAACTGTGTGCGAAAATTATCATAGATATTTTATTGTGTATTGTAAAATCATCATAGATATTTTACTTTCATTTCTTTCTTTTTTTTTGCAAGTGAATAAATGTGTTTTTGACTTTCTTCTATAAGAGTATTTGGGTTTTTTTAATTTTTAAATACAAGTAAATAACGCTTTTATATTTAAAAAAATATAAAATAACAACTTTATTTTTAGGTCTAGCGTGATCATTAGATCTAAGCCTTTTAGATCTATTATGGTTGTCAGATTCAATTTGTTTGGATCTCGTATGGCTGCCAGACTCAAAAAAATTAAATTTTTTTAATTTTTTTAATATTTTTTAACATTTTAAAATAATATTAGCTCACTACACAGTGCAATCCAATATATTAGTACATTTTCAAAACATGTTTCCTAGCAATTTTAAGATTCAGCAGATCAAAATCTAGTTCTATATCTCTTTTGCAATCCTTGTTTTATTTGTTTTCTTAAATCTCACATCTGGTTAGGGATATAATTATATATTTTAGGTTAATTTATTTTTAAAAAATATTTCTCTGAGGATGACGAAAGTGTTTGAGAGTGAAATAATAGTTGTTTTTCAAAATATTTTTTAAAAAATATTTTTAATATCAGCACATTAATATAATATAAAAATATATAAAAATAAAATTTAAAATAAAAAATAAATAAACAAAATTTGCCCAAATTCTGTCTGGAATGCAAGACTAAAAAGGGGATAAGATGAAACTTTACACCGGACAGTGTAGTTTTGAGGCCACCCAATGTAATTCTAATAAAATCACAGATTTCCAAGCACTCGTCTTTCACGTTTTGATTAATTTCGAAAAATTAAACTATTTGGCAAACATGCGACTCTAAAAGGCCAGATCATTTAGCAAACCAAAACTAGCAAGCATTCCTAAAAACTTTCATTTGACATAATTAATTCAATTCACCATCTTTAGAACCTCACTTGACTCGAGATTCGCTGCCGTTGGATAGTTTTTTTTTTAAAAAATAAATATGTAGGCTCTTACAGTGCGTTTTATTGATAGTAAATGAAGAAAAAAAATAGTTAAACGAAGAAATCAGAGATTAAAATATTAAATTCAAAAATTAACAAAAAAAATCTAATTAACATAAATTAACATGATAAACCCTGATTTGGGTGATTTATCTCATTTAATTATACGCTAACCACGATGTATGAGACTTTTTTATATCAAGCAACAAATTTTATTTTTAAAAAATAAAAACAGGAGATGCGCTTCACTCGTAAAAAGACTTGGCTCGCGCTTCAAGCCCATGAAAAAAGCATACCTTGCAATAATAAATGCAGAAGACTCGTCGTTGTCCCTTTATTTTTTTATATAAAAAAACACAAACGGTATATCGTTTGTGGCAGCAGACAATCCTTCATTTACTGGCCTAGTATTTTTTATGACCAAGGGTTGTTGGAAACTGGGCACTCTGTATTTTTTTGTTTAAAAATTTATTTTTAAACCTTTTTTTATTTAAAATAATTAAAAAACATTATAAACACTTTGATAAATTTATAATGCCCTTAAAAAATATTATACAAAAATCTAAAATCAACCGGAAACCAAAAAAAACTTCCCACATGTTTTTTTAGTCAATTGGAAGGTAAATGTAACCTCTAGAGAGTATGGAATTTACAAAAAATATTTTTTTCCCAAAGTTTGAAAAAAACCATTAATTTCCTATGTCTTTTTCATTTCCTATTTGTAACCGTACCATTTTCTAACAAATTGACTTACAATTTGTTACTATAAAAGCAAAAAAAAAAAAAAAGGAAAAAAAACACTCCCACAAACCAAGTATTGTTAATAATTCAAGACCAAGTACATTTATATAGCTTTATTTTTATTTATTTTTTTAAATCGTGTGACCTGGTCTTTCACCTTCAGGGTACATGCGCTAAAAACAACATTAAAATATAGATACAGAAACGAATGGCTGCTAGAGGTAGAGGAATATTCCACGCCTACTAATTAACCAGGGATTATTTTAAACGCTCTCTCTAATTCGTGGCTAACCATCACAAGTCCTGCAATTAACAGTGTGCGTGGGTGGACTAATTACCATACATTTTCATCATGTGATGGTTGTACTCTTACCTTTCCTTCATATTTTACCTCCCCACACGCAAAGAACTCCCGACTTTTTCCTGCCTTCTCTTCAATGCTTTGAAAGCGTTAAAGCTCCTCCATTAAGCAAATTATACCCTACCCTCATTAAAGTGTGTGTATATCTTATCTTATAGTACGTGTCGCCCAAGAGGCTCACTCCTCCCTTCTTAGCTTGTATCGAGAGCTTGAGTAACTGTCCAAACCAGGGAATCTTGCTGATGTTTCTCAGTTCTAACTGTAGAGTCCATTCCAGAGAGGAAATTCTCTTTTGTAGCTTACTGCATTGTTTTCATATTATCGATCCTGTACAGATAGAGAAGTGTGTAAGAAACAATTATCTTGTGTGGTTAGGCGTTGATAGCACGGCACGCATCAAAATCTTGACCCCCTCAAGCATCCATATCCATTATCCACTGTTCAGTGCCTCAGCCCTCGCTTCCCATACCGCTACTTGTAAATGGTTGTTCGTTATTCTGGCCACGTTGAGGCTCGGAGAATATATATATATATATATATAATAATTGGACAAGTTCGCGTGTGAACGTTCTACAGGAAAAAATCACAGTTCATACCGCGAATGGGGAGAATATGTTATAAAATACAGCACTGGTCAGAATCTAATGTATCAAGCGCTAAGTTTTTTTTTTTTGTAATTAGTAGGTTCTTGATAGAATTAAATGTGTTCCTAAGTATATAATGGACATATAGGACCCGATTGTATTAAATATTTCAGCATTGGACCACTTAATTTGTTTTCGTTTTATTCTTTTTTTTTATCATACATAAGATTTTTTTTCATGTGAAAACCTGGCATCTCTAACCACTAGATTGTCTGATCCTTAAAAGCCTAGATTTTTATTAGCTGACAATAGATAATATTATATTAATTAATTAGTTAATTAATTTCCCTGCAAGACCGCAAGCTGTGCTCTATTGTGTACTGAATAATTTACCTAAAAAATAACTTGGTGAATTTTAACACCAATTTTTCTCTTAAAAGGGCAATATTTTCATTTTTAATCATGCCCCAGTCCTGTGATCCAGAATTCTACCAAGTAATTTAGATCCCTCGGGTCGTCGTCCTTTTCTTTTTCTTGCTTTCTTTCTTTTGTGGGCTGTTTCAAAATTCTCACCTGCAATTTTCATTAGGTATCCGGCCAAAACTCTCTGGAAAAATATTGAGGATTCCACCTCAATTTAACAGTAAAGTGTGAATGAAATCCAGACAGATGTATTCGATCCGCCGGCGATACCCTTCAGAATCAAGTCTGAGCCTAGAATATATAAAGAGGAGGTGCTATGCAAGTAATTCTTACATCTACAGGTGTCCTAGGCCACGCAAAAGACGTCACGTCATCATGCCAGCATGTGTATAAAGGCATGATCCACATGGGAGGTTATTGGCTTAGACTTCAGATCACTCTAGATCAGAGCATGGGATGGTTCTTTGTTTGGAAAAACCACCACTCCCACTACGAATTATCCCCTGCCTTCCTGGCCTCTTGCCTGCTGGATCTGCGCTGTTCACGCGGCGATAACTTGCTTCAGTTTAAGGCCACACAAAAAGGGATGCTGAATATTATAAGACCTGGCTTGCTTCGATGGGTTTGGCATTTTTATATGCACAGATTTGTAATGCATGGAGCTTGATTTCAACATTCACATGTCGCCATGGCCAGTGAGACCGACCTTTAATATTTAATTCAAAAAAATCATAACAAAAAAACCAAGCTAAAATGTTGCACCTCGACCTTCTCTTTTCTTTTTATAGTTGACCGCAAGGCCCATAATTCTTCACGTTGTGTTCATGCTTTCAGTGGAATTGAATTTATCAGCGGTTTCATCACGTTAGCTGAACTTCTGACATTTTTATTTATTTTTTGAAAAATAGAAAATTAAAATCAGAAATTGAACTGTATTCTTTACCTAAATTAGGCCTTTAAAGCGCGTTTAGACTTTAGAGACTTCAACCATCCCAAATAAAAATATTCGAGTAAAATTGAAATATGCCATGAAGAAGAAATCCATTCATATCTGCGAGAATAATAAATAATTGAATATCAATCTCACACAATTTTAAAAAATTATAAATATTACTGCCCAAATAGTACTTAAAGAATGAATTAATGTCCAGTTGCGTAGGAAGGCTACAAACGATGAAGAAATTCTCTTTACAGAACCAACTCATCATCAAAGCAAACCCTAAAAGATAAGAACAAATAATAGCGCTTAATTAAAACAAAGAAATCCAACAATCTTCCTAATCGAACCTAATCTACAATTCTAAAAATTCAGTTTTACAAAGAAACTACGCCGGTCTTTTCTTTCTGAAGCGATAGCGTTAATCTTGCCTTTTTCCCTGACAAAGGACTCTCCACTTCTTGATCTCTTAATAGTGCTTGGTGACCAATTCTTGGACCTTCAAATTCAGGCAAAGCGGGCAAGTTCAGGTCAAAGTCAAATCCACCACCGCTTCTTTGACTTTGACTCTGGCTTACGCCGCCGCCTCCGACAGCACCACTGTCTGAGGTGGTGATTGCAGCACTAGTACTGCTGTTGTTGTTGCCTCCAATAGTACCTTCATAATGACAACGTTTGTGCCCACCTAAGGCCTGGCCGGTAGGGAAAGTTTTGTGGCAGATAGAGCACTCATGGGTCCTGCCACCGGTGTTGGTGGTAGTTGCAGGTGTGGTGGAGGTTGAGGGATTCTCGGCGGCTGTGGTGGACTCAGAGGAGGATTTCCTATGACTGGCTTTGTGCCCACCAAGAGCCTGGTAAGAAGGGAAAGCCTTGTTGCAAACCGTACACTTGTATGAAAGATTCAAAGTCGGCGGCTGGGGGGCTGCTGGGGAGGCGGTTTCTTTGTTGGCTGTGGTAGTGGAGGTGGTGGAGCCGCCACGAGCGAGCATGATAAGGCAAAGAGCAAGGTATTCTTCCTCCGTTGAAGGGGACTCACTACGAGATCTCTTGGAGCGTTTCCTTTTAACACATGTGTCTTCATAATTGAAAGGAGTGGCTGTTGTAGGAGAGTTCAGAGCTTCAAGAGCCATAATTGGGATTCTTGATATTGAATTCTTTTGAAAGCGAAGAGAGTAAGAAACAAATAAGTTTTTCCGAAGAGAGAAGGAAGGGTATTGAGATTGAGAGAGAGATTAGCGAGTGAGGAGCATAGAGAGGGTCGGCTTATATATAGAGGAAGCTGGGGTGGAGTGGGAGAGTTGGCGGGTAGGGAAGTCGGTCAACTAAGCGAAAGAGTGAAGAGAGGGGTGGGATTTGTGGAGACTGAGCTGCTATGGAGAGGTTGTGAGGATGACTAATTCTAATTTCAAAGTCAAAACAAAGCTACGCCTGCCTTTTTAACCTCTGATGGCACAGAAATTAGTAAAAGGGTAATTAGAGTCTTCGGGTCTTTTTGATCGTGTGGAGCACGCCTTATTGGGTCAGGAAGGGGGCATTAATAAGGTGGATAAACTTGCAAAGATTATATTTTTATTGCCTTTTATTGTTGGGTTTTGCATCTCCCAAGTAAATCTTGGAATATCTTCCAAGATTATTCCATTTAAGTGACTTGCTCCTTTCCAATTCCTTTCCTTCTTGGCAATGGCATTAGGTTTTTTTTTAAAAAAAAAAGAACAAATAAATATCAGTATTAATTTTCTTTCAAGGAAAAGTAATAGCAAGTCACTATTAAATTTCCCCGCGCGAGTAAGCAAGAACAAATTAATACTGCCACGTTACCTTTCTTCCTTATACTTCCTGGTTTCCGAGTCATGTTGATGCTCGTTATCAAATGGTATTTTTCTTCTCCTCCACGTAGAATTAAGCATGGCTTTGGAACTGTTATGAAGCATGGACCAGGCCGCTTTTGGCGAAATAATCGATAATAATGAATTTACCCTCGACGTGGATTAGCTCGTTTCAATAGTCAAGTTAGCGTCGGAGGAGCAGTGAAAGAAAAGGAGGGGTGCTCCACGGAAAGCAATCTGGGTTTGTTTGAGAGATTGTCGAAGAACATTTCGTGCCCGTTGGGCACTGCAGCGGCAAGAAGCAAGCACCGAATTAAAATACAAACCATTTTTTGTTTCACGTAAGTTACACTAAAAAACTGAGGTCCGAGTCAAACCTTAGTTTATGAGAAGTAATTTTTATTTGCTCATTCTTTTTTTCTTCGTGGAAGGTGATTCAACTGTTGCAGCTGGCTCGAGTCTGATTTAAAGTTAAAAATATATTGAACCGGGTCTGACCCAGTAAAATAAAAAAAATTATTTTATTTTTTATTTTTAATTATGTTCTATTTAAAAAATTAGTGTTTCACATTATTTAATGACACTATATAAATTAGAAAGAGATCGTTTAATGATGTAACATTTGTAGAATTTAATCGCAATCTCAATTTTATTTTTGATGATATTTTACATGATATTGTTGTGCGTTTACAAAATTAATGAAATTATAGTCCTTGTCAGATGTATTTCATACGTGATGGAATTGTAGATAGTTTAATGAAACAATAAAAAATATTTTATATTAAGTATTATTTTTTCATGAAATAATAGCAATATTTAAATTAAAAATCATCAATATTAATATATGTTTTTTAAAATTATTTTATAACTTCAATTTAAAAAGCATTATTAACCAAACACATTAAACTATTTTTTGTTCAACTTTAATTTCAAACCAAACATATATAAATATCAAATCAACCTCAATCACAAATTATTTTTATAAATAATATATTAATATTGATTTCATAGCTTTATTTTCTTAAAAAACTGAAAGATAATTTGTTGTGTTTTTTTATAAAAAAAAAACCTAAGAAAAATGTAAAATAAAGTAACCGCAATTATTACATGAGTTGGCATTTTTCACAGCTACTAAAGAGTGCTCACACAAAACACGATAATTGGCTAGCACTAGCAGTAACGATCCATGTATAATATCTTCCTTGCAGGCTAAGGTATTCCTACTCCTCGTCGTCCCCGTTTCTTTTGTTACCGTATCTCAAACATGTAAACGTGTTGTGGTATAATATATTTGAGGCTTTGACGGTCTTCCTTCTCTGGAAGTAAACAAACATGCTTCTGTCCTGCTTCCTAGGTGCTTCTACCCTTTTGACCATTTACACTCACGCGCTGATAAGTCCTCGAGAACTTCCTCTGTTAGTTGCCGCTTTTAACTGGCCTTATCTATGATCTTGGTAGTTTCTTGTTTGTTGGCTATCTAGAAAGACAGCTATCTGTCTAATCTTCGCCAGGAACCGAACAATATCCCACTCTTTGCCACGTCTATAGCTGCAGTAATCCCATGATTATCCCTCGTTTGTTTTCCCCAAAAAAAAAAAACAAGCCGCTTCACTCCCCGCTAGTAACCCAGAGTACGTTGATTTTTATTTTATTTTATTTTTTTAAGTGTTTTGTAAATTTTTTAATTTTAATTTTAATTATTTTTTATAATTTTGTATTGTTTAGATACGCTAATATAAAAAATAATATATATACACCCCATGAAATTTCTTGAAATTCTCTAATTATTATACTCAAAATAAATTAACTATTGTGATTTTCTAATATAACCCCTATGTCGATGCATGGAAATTATAGGCACGTACAGGTTTTGATATCTGAATTTACTGGTGTGGATATATAGTGGTGAGATGATATTTCTTTTGATAAATTTATCAACTCTCAAAATATCTTCAACCCAAACAAGAACAACTAGCCATGCTAGTTCGAAACAATCAACATATAGCATCGTTTTATTGTTATTTTTAGTCAGTTGCAGTAGAAGAGGATAAACTATAGGAATATCAAAACCTTTTTTTTTTTTTGATTTGGATGCTTTGTTTTTTTAAAAAAACAAAATTGCATAGTGAAAGGAAATAATAAATCAAGATTAGTGTAAATATTTGCCTCGTTTATGATTGTGGTCTAAATAAAAATTTGATAAAATTTATTTTTTTTGTTTAGTATTAATTTATTTATATTTTAAAATTATTTAAATATGTTGATGTTAAAAATAATTTTTATAGAATAAAAAAGATTTTTTAAAAGATTTTTTTAATAAAATACGTAAAAAAACTAAACAAGTAATATCAAATTCCCAAACATCCCCATTAAAAACTCACCTATATCATTGTTTTCTTGAAAATCGTTTCTCATGTTTTGAATATACAAATACAGGGATTAGGTTGCCGAAGAAGATGAGGATTCCTCAATCTTTTTTAAATTGAAACAAAAAAAGGAGGCATACAGTGTTCTTTGCATTAAACAACAAGATAGTTTTGCTAGTACAGTCTAGTAGTAGCAAGAGAGAGTAGACTTCTGATGCTCACCGACGCGCAACCGTGAGGGCACACGGCAAGCTACGCGCCAGTCTTCTATAGTAGACACGTGTCACCTCTTTTTGGCTGGTTTTTACACGCTAGCAAACAAATAGAGATAAACCGACAAGCAATTGTTGATGACCACATTAAGCCATCCTTTGGCTAGAGATCTCTAACAGATTGCCACGTGGGAGTTTCTGATGTAGGTCTTGCCACGTATAGCCCTTCTTCCTGTTGATCATCCCCTACCACAGTTCCAGTGGCCTTGCTTCAGCCATCATTACCTAACCTACAAAACAGGAAAAAAAGAGTAGCGACATGCGTGTTAAAGTCTGTTTAAGGCCACCTTAACTACACGTGTTAATGTGGACAATCTCCTGAGGTGACTTAACTGTGAAGAAGTTAGCTGAGTGACGTCATCGATGATTCGGTAATTAGGCCAGATTAACGGGATGCCAGAATTCTGTTAAGATCAATTTCTTCTAAGATATTTATTGGTAACTTGGGATGCTTTGGAGTGTATTAACTTCTTTTATTTGTGTAATTACTGTATATGCACGAGGGATTAGATGGGAATAAATTAAGTTGGAAAAAAACAAGTGAAAGGATAGGTACAATCTACAACTTAATTAGGGGCGTGGCGCTAAGCTTGAAGGGCCAGTTCTGCGGATTTATAGTCGAGTTTCACGTGACTCAAGGTTGTTGTCAGCAAAACAAATGATTGGTAAGGGTATTTGTTGTTGTTTAAAATATTTTTAATTTTAAAATATATTAAAATAATATTTTTTATTTAAAAAAAATATTTTTAATATTAACCCATCAAAATAATTTAAAAACATTAAAAATATATTAATTAAAAATTAAAAAATTTTCTAAAACCCTTTTTAACCGTAATGTCGAACACTAAAGAAATAAAACTCGGCTTGTAAGCGGCCTTGGTTTGTTTGGCAGTGTGGTTGTGGTTGCTTTTCAAATAGTTTTTCGTGCCAAAATGCATGTCAATGATATTTTTTTATTTTTTAAAAATTATTTTTGACATCAGCACATCAAAATGATTTGAAAACACTAAAAACATATTAATTTGAAGTTAATAAAAAAATAAAAAAAATTTAAAATTTGTCAAAAATATTTTTAAAACTCAGAAACAAAGATACCCTTTAGCTTATTATTATGTCTCAAAAAGCATGATGTTTGGGTATATTTCTGTTCATCAATGTGTAAATGGTAATTATAATTACCATAAATTTGACTTTAATGCTTTGCCCGAGTGAAGATTCGTATGATAAAACTAGAATGGCGGCCCGAAAAATGTTCAAACGATTTACAAGAGCGAAAGAAATTGAGTACATTTGGATAGATTAAATAAATTTAATAATATGATTATAAAAAACATAAACAAAAAATAACTAATCAAGAAAAAAATAAGCTTGCCGTCAAAAAATATATATTTTGTTATTAAAAGTTTCTATAATTTTATTTAATAACAAAATAAAAATTAAACCGAAACACATTATAACTTCTTAAAAAAACAAATAAAATAAAACTTGAAGTTCAATTACTCTAGTCACGATTACAAACTAGCAGTCCAGAGGTTGGGACCATACAAATAAAAAAACAATGGTGTTCATGTCCCAAAGAAATCAAATAATAAAAATAAAAATTAAAAAGAAAAAATCAATAAAAAATCCCTAAGTCAACCGGGATTAACTCGACTAACCCGTGATCCTAGACATGAGATCAAAATAATCTTATGAAAAAAAAATAGCAAAAATAATGAAGTTGAAATCAGAAACCCAATATCAAACAATAAAATTATAAAAATTAAATAAAAAAAACATAAAGATAACCAAAGTTAAATTGGGTCATGTTACCCCATTAGAAGGCAGACTAACAAAAATCATAATGTAAACTTCTTAATCATCCAATTTTTTTTTAAAAAAAAACACATAGTAGTCAAAATAATGATGACCAAATATGACATATAGAATAAATGAATAAAGCAACAAGAGACAAAATTGAAAAATAAAATAAATCAAGAAAATAATTAAAAAAATCAAACATGATAGATGAAAAAAATAAAAGAAAGATGAAATAAGAAAACAATTTTAATTTTATAAATCATTATAAATAAAAAATAGCAATCAAAAGAACATGAGTCAAATCTTAAGGAAACAAAATTAAAATGCTGTTTTAAAAAATTAGAAAAAGGTTCGAGAATCGAGATAAATAGAGAAAAAAATAAAGTCCTCTAATGCTAAATTGAAGGTCTGTTACATGCATGCACCATATAGACTTGAAGAGATGATTGGGGAGATTTCAGTGAGCTTATGTCTGGCCATTGAACAACGTCACACGCACCATTCTAAGTGGTCGGACACTACCTAAGTGTTGATGTTTGCAATGCACACATTAACCACTTATTTTAATAACTTCTGTATCAATTAAAATATTATATTTCTCTTCAATACAGTTAATTATAACAAAAATACTTTATGAAAATACGAAAAGACATCTAAAAATAAGCTCAATGAATTTTAGATTTAGAGGTAATTTAGTCATTTTAATGTTATGAAACAAATAAAAAGACTAAGAAGCTTGTACATATCAATTTAATTTTTTTTATATATATATTTCAAGGATAATTAAATTACTTTACCATGTAAAAAAAAGTAAAACATTGATGTACAGTATCTAATTTGATAACACCAATTAAAACTTATGAAAATAATATTTTACCCCATGTTTTTCCTATGAAAAGAATATTTCCTCAAATTTTTCATTTAAGTGGTAGTTATTATAGAGGGTAAGCATCCATGATCCCTCCTAGTTTTTTCTCTAATAGAAATGAACACGGCTTCTTTAATTGTGATGCCAAGTGATCTTAAGCTAAACCCATGCCGTGTCAGAAACTGTAGATTATAAGATAGCTGAGGGTCCAAGCCGAAGCGCATCCCAGACGTCACTTTTACAGGCTTCATCCATCAGGGTCGGAAGAAGAAAAGGAGTACAGATTCACACTTTGCTTCGTGGTCCAACTCATAATTGCTGGAGTAAGTGTCGAGGTGCCTGCGATCCTTTTCTTTCCTTTAATGAATAGTCTTGATTCTTAGCACGAAAGGCTTGGCTTGTCCTAAGTTACTTCGATACATGGATGTTGCGAATAAATATTTAAAAATATTTTTATATATATATTCTTAAAAAATAAATATTTTCGAAAAACAGTGTACCACACTCACGAAATAATATCCAATTAATTAATGTCGTCGCCGAAGGCACACGCCTTGAATAAATAAAGCCACTGCTTTCAAATGGTAATTTGGAAACTAGAATCTTATATGCCTACAAAGGGTTTTTTTTGTTTTTAAGTTACGGTAAAGAATTTTGTCAACTTATATTAAATAAAAATAGTAAGATTTAAACTCGTGACCTCTTAATCATCAAAGATACTATATTAAAGAACCATATCAACATAATAACTTAAACTTTTAGATGAAATTCAAAAATATAATTGATGTTATTCCTTAACAGTTGATTATCGTGTAATGGTCAAATCATCTCTTAACAGCCACCGTCTCTTGAAGTTCTGTTTTTTTTAAAAAAAAACATCATAAAAATAAAAAAATAGAGTAAAACATAAAAAAACTATTTGAAAAATTAGAATATTTAAACGAGTCGTAGATAGATACTATACGTCACGTCTTATATGTTATAGATATCATCCATGACTTCCATAACTTATATTACTTTACAAATTAATTTTTTTAAAATGTTTTAATTCACCAAAACACTCCTAGTAATTTACTGGCAACAAGTTGGAAGGGAGAAATAAGATGATCCGTAGAATGATGATGTCAACCGACTGCTGTTTTTTTTTTTAATTATTATCAGTGGAATATTTTACTGTTTTATGTTGAATTATTGCCTTAAACGATGGCTAAGACAAGGCCCGAGACGGGATTGGAATTTCATGACGTCAAGGACTACGTACCATCCCGTCTGGTTAAGTTGCTTGTAAACTTTAAAGAGCTAGTTTTGAGAGTCTATACAATGGGAATGGCCTTTAGTTTTAGAGGCTCAGAGGGTACATCGATCATGTTACTGTTACCTTACTGATGGCTGTGGATCAAAGTCCAAAAGCATGCGAATATTCCACTCTTAATTATTAAAGTTTCGTCTTAATCTTTACTGCCAGATAGGATCGATGCTGTGTTAAAAATGGAGTTCTGATCTTGCCCAGAACCATATTTTTCCCGTCAACCAAACCTGGAGCGGTGGAGGTCAAATATAAGACCAATGAATAAACTATATTTTACAGTTTCACACGTGAATTTCGAGCGGAACTTGTCTTCCTTTCTGCTGTTTGTAAACTGTGAACGGGGACTCTTCCAAATATTCAAAAGCAGAGAATAGTGAATACCGTGATCCTGTTGACTGTTGACGAGGGAGCTACAAATGCAATGCATCAGCTGAGGATGCTCCGGTGGTGGCTGAACCAACGGGTCAGGGGCAGTTCAACGTGTTAAATCCAGCCTTCCTTTTTAAATCTGTTAGGCCCAAACCCACTCCACCAATTTCACTTTGGAAGTGCTGTAAATTCTTATTTTGGACGTGTTTTATTTAAAAAATATTAAATTGATATTATTTTTATTTTTTAAAAGTAAAAAATATTAAAAATTATTGTGATATATTTTTAAATAAAATATACTCTTAAAAAAATATTAACCACCAGAATACCAAACACACATAAAAATTAAATTCTTGAACCTTTTTCATAGCAAGAAAGAAGAAACAAATTGGAGTCTCAAAGGAGGCGAGACAGAAATTTAACAGCGACGATGACCTCCAAAGTTTCTATCTAAACGAAAATCTGGCTAAGTAGCGGTCTCTTTTGGTTTTTTTAATCGTTTCTAACGACGAGGAGGACAAGGTCCATGTAAGGATTGAAATTTGAGAAAGTCAAGGACCAACTTACAAGTTACTACAAAAATCTTGGAACCGTCATCTGCTAGGCTTTGTTCTAAATTGTGGACCACACAGACCCCTCTTCCATCTCCAATGGTGATTTTGTTGGGTGCTGTCTTTCGATATAATGAAAGTGGGCTGGACCATGGGCCAAGCCCATGAAAAATTACGGGCTAACAAGTAACTAGTAAAGGCCGTGGTGTTTGAAATAAGAATCGGGAGTGAAGGGCCCAGAGCAGTGCTTTGTTGTTCTTCCTTAGAACCAGATAAAAACTTAAAATAAGAAAAAGACCCAAAATTCCCAAAAGCACAAAAACCTCAAGCTTCACTATCTCGAAGGCATAGCAAATAGAAATCAAAGAAGAATCACCCCCTCTGTCTGTGCGGGTAATTCATGACTATGGCAACTTCTCTGCTATCTCCACTCGCAGCTCCAAACCCAGAACTGGCGTATCCAGCTACCGGGTTGCAACAGAAGTCTTCCTTTCTCCCAAGCGCCAGCCTCTTTTTATTAAGCAGTCCGAGAAATCAAAGGGTGCTTCAACAGCAAAGATGCTGCTATTACAAGTCCCCTTCTGCATCTGGGAACCCACTGAATCATATTCCCACTCAGTTTAGAGAAGAAAATCTCAAAGATGGATGTCTGTCTCTCCCTCTCTAACTCTCTGCTTTGTTATTTGAGTTTCTTATTGTTTGCTCTATTGATTGATTTATATATGCGATTAGTATTATTTTGATTCTTGAATCATCAATAGCTTTTGGGTTTTGGGTTTTGTTGTGTTTTGTGTTGCCTTTTTATTTTTTTATATGATAATTGAGACACTGGCTCTGCTCTTCAACCTTGGTTTAGATAGTGTTGAATGGAGGAAAGTAAACCCTAGTTTTTTTTTTTTGTTATAACAATACAGTATGCTGGCATGGTGCTCATATCATGGCAGGCTTCTAGTTAGGAGGTTAGTAAGGGTCTGTATTGAATTTGTAGTTACGAGGGCCTTTACAGTTAACATTTTGGTACTACAAAAAGCATTTCGGATGACACTTTTGAAGAGAAGAAGATGGAGTTAAACTGTGAGAATTATAATTTCAGCAGGCTGGTGGTGGAGGAATTGCAGCATTTTGGAAAAAGTTACTTAAATAATACTAATAGCAGTCTCAAAAAGCCCTTGTGTTATCTTTTGATCAATGTAGTGCGCACCTAGAGAATAGTGGTCAAGCACTTGATTGATGTTTTGAGGGGTTTGATCTTCTATAGTTGCTTCCCAAGAGTACACATGGTTTGGGGGCTTTATTTTCCCTACCTCAGCTCTCATGTGCTCTTGCTCCCACAGGTTCTCTCTTTTATGAGTCCTTCATATCCTTTGAAGCGACCTAGTGGCTAGTCTGCTACGGGTCACATCAAATCAAGAACCTGCTCATAAGATAATACCATAGGTGTTTGTTTTTGTTAGAGGTGGTAATTCAGTTGGTTTTTTCCAGTTCAAAGTTTCAACAGTAATCTCCCTTCAGCTATAAGCTTGACAAATCTCAATTGCATTACTATGCAATGAGCTATAGGATAACTTTTCATATTTTCAGATAGAAATTTAATGTTTTTCAGGTTATGCCGTTAATATGTAGACCGACTTGTTTTGAATGGCATGACACCAAATTATTCAAGTTGAGACCTGAATTTCATGCCATTTAACTACAATCTCCGTGCTTGTTTGGATACTTATCTTTCTTTGGTTTTATGAAATTCAAAGTGGACTTTTGTATTAGAATTTGAGAACTGCAACGTTTCTAGTTTCTTTTACTTGTGAATTCCCCAGCAGCTCTGAATTTGTGTGTTCTCCCAGATACATGACAAGCTTCAAATCCTAACTTCCCTTCCTCTTTATCTCATCCTCTGCAGTGATGGAAAATTATAAAAATGTACCTCAATCTCTCTATGGTCTTACTCCTTCACAAATGGACATGTTCATGACTGAAGATAATCCCATTCGTCGTCAGTCAGGGAGTGTCACAGAGGTTCTTTCTTCTTACTCCTTGAAATCATTTTCTAGCTTCAAGATGATCTTATAATTATTAATTGCATAATAATAATTTTTCTTATTGCTTGCTGAAAGTTGATTTCATCTAAGAGCCTAAATCTTATAGTGGTTATCCTGAGAGATTGTTATGTCCTTACCTTTTCTGACAGCAAAGCATCTCATCTAGAAAGAACTATCTGGATCACGGAGGGATGTATAGTGTATCAGGCATGATGGATCAAGGTCCTTCAAAATATAGTATGAGCGTAAGCATGTACCGTGGAGGGGGCAGAGGATATGGAAGACCTGAATCTGCTCCTCCGGATTTGCCTTCTTTGCTCTTAGATGCTCGGATATGCTACCTTGGAATGCCAGTGAGCAATTATTTATAAATTTCATTACTATCCTCAGTATCAACTAGAATTGTTTATCTATCTTACCATTTTCCTTCTGTCTGACTTGTATCTTCTTTACATGTCCTACCTGTTAACTGCAGATTGTACCAGCTGTCACAGAGCTTCTTGTTGCTCAATTCATGTATTTGGATTATGAAGACCCTTCAAAGCCTATATATCTATATATAAACTCATCTGGGACACAGGTTTGCCCCAGATTTTTTTATCCTTTTTTCCTTTTCTTTTCTGGCAACATGTATGTGTCGCTTATCTAGATAAGCTATTGATTGACTTGTGTTCTAATGATGCCTGAAATCACATTCATTTGGTTGAATATGTGTAATTATCTTCTCTAACTTGGTTTCTTACTGTTTAGAATGAGAAGATGGAGACTGTTGGATCTGAAACTGAAGCATATGCCATTGCAGACATCATGTCTGTAAGTATCATAATATAAAATATTATCTGCACAAAGCTCATCATAAGATCTTCAATTATTTTGTCACTATATGTTTATGCTATGGAGTAACATCGTATGTTTGTGTTTGTTTGTTGTGTGTGTGCATGTAGGATTTTTAATTTTTTTGTCAATCCTTTCTTCGATTGTTTAATGTGCTTGAAACTTATCCTGTGCATCTCTTTTTATTTGCCTGAAGTACTGCAAATCAACTATCTATACCGTGAATTGTGGCATGGCATATGGTCAAGCAGCAATGCTTCTATCTCTTGGAGCCAAGGGTTATCGCGCTTTACAGCCAAACTCATCCAGTATGATCCAAACTTCTCTTTACAGTTAAAAAGATTATCTTGACTTGTTTTGAAAAATGAAATTCCTATTTGGAACTATGGAAATATTATATTTCTCTCATTTCTGCATGTCTGTTCAGAATTTAAAATTAGAGATCCTAGGTGCACTTGAATGTGGTTTAAAAATAATTTTTGTTCACAATTTTCAAACTACATGAATGATATGGCTGCTAAGGTGCCATTCTTGAGAAAAAAGATGCATGAGAACAATTGAAGTGATTGATAAGGTGAAGTTCTATAACCTAAAATCTTTTGCCAGATGTAGGGAAAGTGGTATAATAGTTATTGGACAGTGTTTATGGGTCAGAGGAACTTGCGGCTTAACCTGATGATCTTACCCCAATCCTAGCTGTTTGGAACCTGTAGAAAAGGCTGTACCTATTTGCTTTCCTGATCTATTTGATGACCTTGGCATTAGTGACTAGTGCATGCAGCCTGTTGACTGCTCATTCAGACTATAGGGCCATTGATCTGCACCTGTTTCAAGTAAATATAGAGGTTTTGAGCATGAGCTTCTAATAATTTGATTCTGAATTGCAGCAAAATTATACTTGCCTAAAGTCAACAGATCAAGTGGAGCTGCAGTAGATATGTGGATCAAGGTTCTCCCTCCTCCTACCCCACCCCCTTTACTTCCTTTACCCTTTTTAACAATTTTTTTTTTCAGGCCAAGGAATTGGATGCGAATACTGAGTATTATATCGAGCTTTTAGCAAAAGGAACTGGGAAACCGAAGGAAGAACTTGTTAAAGACATCCAGCGACCAAAATATCTCAAAGCTCAAGAAGCCATAGATTATGGGATTGCAGACAAGTTACTTAGCTCAAATGATGATGCATTTGAGAAACGGGTAATTTTTTCATTGCATTTGGCTTTTCTTTTGTGTTTGATTTTATGTGCATTTAGTGACAATATGCCTTCAATGTCCAGGATTATGATGCGTTGCTTGCTCAAACAAAAGCCATGAAGGCACAAGCTGCTGGTCCAAGAGCAGCTCCATCAGGATCTAGGTGATGACAAAATACAGTGTAGCCTATCATACAGAGGAAACTATCAAGGTAGGACACTCTTTTGTTGATGGCAGCGCTTGTCACTGTGGCCAGATTGCTCTGGATCCGTATGCTTATCTAAAAAATGTTGTGTACAAAGCGTATCTTGGCCAAGGGCTGTGTTAAAGTTACATGTAACAATAGGCCACTGGTTCATAATAGTAATGTAACGCAAACAAATCCGTATTTGGGTTTTGATCTTCTTTGAACAGTGGATTTCCCCCCTTTTTCGTCAAGAGATGAGTTCTTCTGCGCAGGGCACAAACTTACCAAGGACTCGTCTGTAATTTAGAAGCACGGCTGGTGCTGAACTGCTAATTCCAAAATCAGCTAATTTGACAGGAAACTGTTTATCAGACCCTGCTTAAGGCTCGCGATGCTGGTTGGCTAGGACGACTTGTGAGTTGGCTGTTAAGAATATATTGTTTTGGATAAAAACTGAAAAATTCTTAAGAGTTGATCTTGACAAAGTTTCACTAGGTTAAGTCAATTAAGTTATGGGTTGACTGTTGAATTATTATTGGCTCAACTGGTTACCTGGTTTGAAAGCAACCCTGAGCCGGGTTACTGGATAACTGTGGTTTAGAAATATTACGTGGTGCAGGTTTGAAAGAGTTAAATTTAATCTCATGGTTTGTGGAGCTTCATTATGATCGTCTTGGTTGAGAAGTTAGGGTAATTTTCTCGATAAAATAAAATAAAATAAAATAAAAGAGGCATTCCTATTCAAGGATGTTTTATGGTATTTCAATGTCTTCGTCCGAGTTTCAAGAATGAAAAAAGAGTACTTTTATCATGCATAGCGAATTCTTTATAACAAAATCTTTCGACGAGAGGACAGCACAGAAAGAGACAAATGGCGACCGTGCTGACTAGAGGGCTTCAAAGTAACCAGTTCATAAAAGTGAGGACGCAGAATCAAATA
The DNA here is from genome assembly GCF_951802175.1 of Populus nigra. Lineage (NCBI taxonomy): Eukaryota > Viridiplantae > Streptophyta > Magnoliopsida > Malpighiales > Salicaceae > Populus > Populus nigra. The sequence goes on along the minus strand of NC_084870.1, from coordinate 8,945,948 downwards.
TCAGCTCACAGTCATGGCACATGCCATAAATATAACATTGCAAGTATTTTTTATTTAGAAACATATTTTTTTATTTTTCAAAAAATTTATTTTTAATATTAACACATCAAAATTATCCATATATATATAAAATAATTTTAAACAAAACGAAAATTTTAAAAGCACGAAGCCATGTTCACAAACTTGATACCAAATCCTCGATAGGATGCAAAACCCTCTCAAAATGCAAATCGCTTTAGTTAGCATTTCGCAATATGTGTCTGCAGCTTTTCCTTTCAAATTTTGAATAATTCTATAACTAAAAATTTCATCAAAAAATATATTTCAATCAAGTGGCATTCACTCAGCTGATTTTTTTTGTTTTTTTTGCGTTACATCTCACCTTGTGGTTTGTTAGGATTTATTGACTTATTGGGAAGATATATGAACTAAGAGCACACAATTTTCTCAATTTAATTCAATGCCTAGATTGTCGGGTTTTTTTTTTATATTTCTTAAAGCAATTGAATTGGAATAATATATTCTTAATTTAGGTTATTTTGCTGATAATGTCATAGCTTACAGTTTAACATTTTACGGACTCCGCAAAATGCTTAAGTTTAAACATTGATGGACATACCATTTTAATCTATTCTTTTTTTAATAAATAAAAATTTTACTAGGTTCTTGTTTGGTGCAATAATTGAACCATCATTTAGCTAATTTTTAAATATTTTTTTATTTTAAATTATTTTTTTATGTTTCTTGATCGGGTGATATACTAATAATGAAAATAAATTTTAAAAAATAAAAAATATTATTTTAATATATTTCATAAAAAAATTATCTTAAAAAATAAACTCTACCACTGTACCAAATAGCTACTGAAATGTCTATTAAAGTAACTCTCAAGCACTCAAACCAGACCAGCCCCCTAAAATGCAAATAGAAATCAGAAATGTGGTCAATATCACGAAGAATTAAGAGATACCGTGTATATATCCAAATGAAAATTGATTATACGCCGTTTAAAGCTGAGTTGGCGCACACTGCATGGCGGCCTCGGTTTGCCCATCCATCAGAGTGATAACTGATAATTCAATTTCCACCGAGAAACATTCTTGTTGTGGCTCATGTATAATTTGCTCAGGAATGAAAAACGAAAGTAGCACAGAATTCTCATGCATTTCCTAATAAAATTATAATTAAATCATCAAATATAGAATTTAGATGCAGCGGACTGTATTAGCACATTCATTTATTGGATGAAGGATGAGCTGTTTACTAGGGATCTCTATTTAAATGACTATAAATATCGCCAAATCAGTGGCAAAAAAACAAGGCCATATGAACATTAGACAAGCAAAAACCCATTTAAATTTTATCCAGTTCTCTTTACAGATTGTTCCCCTGGTCAATCGAGCCTCCATTTAAAGTGTTTGTGCCGGTGGTCCTATCAGATTGTCAACGATTTCATTTAAACAGAGCTTTCTAGACCTTGCAAAAAAAAAAAAAAAACCTCATCCTAAACTCGTCTTAGCTGCAAGTCTTTGCATAATGATAAGAAAGAGTTGCTCGGTCACATTCAGTTGTGTATCTAGGAGACTAGATAGACGAATGCTTACAGAATCCAAAGTTCTTAGCACAAACCTATATGATCACTTAAAATAATATGAGACAACAGGGACAATCCAACTTGATTCAAGGATTAGTTCACATCAAGTTTGGAGAGCTTCATAGGAAAGAATAAAGCCTAGAAAACCATAAGACACTGCATATCCAAGATTACCAGACTAAGTTATGCTGGGGGGTTGGGGTATGGTTTTGGTTTTGGCTTGACTTCTATTTCATTCACACTTCGTACAAAGATAGCATCTGGCTCATGCCTGCAAAATGAACTTGCAACAATCAGAGCAAACAACATGGAAGAGAGACGGAGAGTGAGATTATAACAACTCTTACGGTTTATCTCCCTCTTCATAAGTGTAACTTGATGCCACAGCCAATAGACTGCCATCTCTGCTAAATGAAAGTGCTGCAATACTTGATGGATACTTTGAGTACTGAAAAGGGTAAAATTACAACAAGAACACGATATAAGCTTTCCACTAGTAAATTAATGCTTTCAGATGTCCAGTGATCATGTACCTGATACAGTCTCTTTTTGTTGTTCCCATCCCATATGTTGATGAAACCATCACAACCTCCAGTTGCAAATGTACCATAGCTGCAAGTTGAGTCTGAAAGTAAGATAAAGTGACCCAACAAAGAGAAACGAGATGGTAGTATCACCACATGCCAAACAAGATATCAACTTCAGTCATTGTAAGTTCAGAAATGGAGAAACCAATCAGGCTAAAATCTTGATCAAGACATAACTACTTGGATGCTTCAATGAAATTAAGTTAGGCAAAAATAATAGTTATGGACTCCTGGATCTGACAAATGGAAAGAATGCTCCTCTATGAAGAAAAAATTCATCCAATTACTCCATGAGAACTTGTCAGCTTGGAAAAAGTGGTGAATGTCTGCTAATCATTAACAAGAACTTCAAAATTCATAAAAGTTGGGGTTTGATGTTCGTGTCTTATGCATCATATTGTTGTTCCAGTCCATTTATTCACACAATTTTCATTTAGAGTAACCTTTTGCCAAGTCAAGACTCAAGACCAGCCCAGCCACTAAACAGCAGACGAGTCATTTATCTTGAGCTAGATACAACTGCATTACAAGGACAGGGACTATACAAAGAGAAAGTATTACACGATGAAGATCAACATTTTGGTGATTATATAGAATCTGTCCATCCATCTTATTTTGTCAATCAAAAGTTCATAAATCCAATGTATAGAGAGAGCATTCAGAAACTTACACAGGATGGAAAGCAATAGCATTTACGGGATAGACAATGTCTCTTCCAGCCTCTGACTTTCGATGACACTTGAATGCATATCTGCATAAAGTTTCAACTTTATCAAAACCATTGAATGAAAGACGAAGGTTATTATCTCTTAATAATACACGAGGCTGCTTTCATTTTTACATAGTTATACCCTAAGGGCATCCAATTAAATAAACGATGGAGGATTTATCTCCTAAAGATACATGTGCTGCTTTCATTTTTACACAGTTACACTAAGTGCAATTTCATGACTAGATAGCTTATACAAATGAGACATGCATATCATCGCCAGATTATGGAGAGAGACCACATAAAAAATGATAACAAGAAACCACAACTTTTTTGAGAATAGAGAGCACACCCCACATGAAAGTACAAAAAGTTCATCCCACAGAAGGAGAAATTGTTGCTCTGTCTACCAACTCGTCCATAAACTAGGTCAATAGTGGCATGACACATGGATTAATTATTACATATCCAATGTAGGTTCCATTCACTCTTTATACAAGTTTCATATTGCTATTGACCTAATCTGGGATGAGCTGACAGACTAATTCATCCTCAAAATTTCTCCCACAGAGGAAGAGCTATGGAGGATAACAAAAAGTTCTACTTTATTGTATCACACGGATTTGTTTGAAAACACCCATTAGTTCCTGAAATTAGCATGCAAGAGGAGCAAAGTATAAACATTTATCATGCAACATTAGAAGTGTTCCACCAAGTTATTTCCTTGGTCATCTAACCGAAAGCCATGAAAGTCATATAAATGTAAAAGACGATGAGGGAGAAGAACATAATCAAATTTGCACTATGCTGGATGGTGCAGAGGAAAATGAACCATACTTTTTTGCCTGACTGGCCTCTGAAGAATCAAAAAACTCCATCGCTACTCGCCCTTCAACAGAACTGAGTGCATATCCTGCATCATGTAATTCAAGTGAATAAGAGTCATCCATGAGAGAACTTTAAACCAATAATGCAAGACAAATTCATGACATAGATGGAAATCACCATTGCATATACCAGACACTTTCCCTGCACATTGAACTAATTGAAGCCAAGAGGATGCTATTCATGGAAGAGCAGAACATAGAGCTCAGCTATATGAGTATTAGAAGATTCCTTAATCACTTTTCTGTTTAAGTGAATTTCTTGAGATTTAAAGCAAAATACAAGAAAATAGAAATAACCTCATAACACATAAATTTAAGAAAGCCATTGCACAAGCAAATATAAATGCATTGGAAACAGGGTGACTTTCAATTGAGAGGTAGCCCAAATGACATGATTTCTCCCATCATAAAATATGGCAACAGTGACTGCGAAAACAATGTCAGTTCAGTGTTATGATCAATACCTGTGCCATTGGGGTAACAACGCACACATCGAGTTTGATATTTCAAAGATGATTCTCTCCTTTGCTCAGGTTGAGACATATTTCGCAGATCATAGACATTGACGTGTCTTCCTGCAGTAGCTACTACTAAACGATTTCCAACAAGAGATAGAGAGTAAACACGCTCAGGTTGCAGATATGTGCCGATGAGGGTGCGCTCTTGCCCACTAGCTCCTCTAGGATCCCAACACTTAAGTGTTTTGTCCCAGCTACCAGTGATTACTTGCCCTGTAGTCAAAGAAAGATGGATAAGCAATTAAAGAGAGGAATACGGCATAATTTTTTAAATAAGGAGAAGGTTGTCCCATTGTATTCCATATAATACTCTTTAGAGCCTCATTACAAGTAAATACAGCGAACACAAGCACAAGAGCAGTATGATATCTATTCAGAGCAACTAACATGACAGAAAAGTTGAAAAATAGAAGTTCGATGAGCACATGAGACCAGTATCCACAAGCCATTTTCTGCTCCTCTTTCTTGTAGTCCTGCCTGTTTGTTCATCTTTAGAGCTTAAAATATTTTCTACGCTTCGGCTATGTGTTAATTAGTCATTCTCCACCTTCCCAGTCTATTTTTCTTTGGATTGACTGGTTTAGGCATTTTCAAATGTTACTCTGTTTTACTGCTTCAGGTCTCACTTGTCCATTATTGCACTTGGATTGCGCATTTGCAACCCTAGGGCTTATTACTAAATATACCATTGTTGCTAACAAAAATATCCAAGTCAAAAGCAATAACCAAATAAGCCACACATTTAGTTCATGCAGATAGACAACATTAAAGCACAACAGATCAAGTTGGACATACATGCAAGTGTCCACAAGATCAACAACGATGAAGCTGAATTTAGAGGCAGATTTTTATCTGACAAGCTCAAGTTATACGCACCAGAACTACTTCACTTTCAAAATTACAAAGCAAACAAAACTAGCATAACCTCCACGGCAATGAAAAAGTACAATATATAAGCAATCAAATGAATCATAATTTAAACACACCTACCTGCAGCATAAGAGTACTCGACACAACGAACATGCGCATCATGCCTTCCCAAAATATCCTCCTTTTCGTAGTTAAAAACCAACCTAAATCATTAAAATTCAAAAATCTTGACCAGTATAAAAAAGAAAATCCCCAGACACATTCTTCACATAATAAACTACTCCTCAAAGTCAACTCCTAAATCCACACGTTTCGCAATTTAGTGCAATATCCACTTCAACACTAACCGTCGCACGGTGTTGTCGGCGCTGGCACTGAAACCGGAAGAATCGTCGTGGAAGCAGCAATCAAGCACGGCACCACCGTGCATAAACTCTCCTCGCAAAACATTAGTACCCGCGTCGTATAATCTCACAGTCTACGATAACAAAATTAAAAATTGAGTTACAGTAAAATGTTAAGATTGGGAGTGATTTGATTGGTGAGGGTGTACCTTGTCCCATGAGGAGACGAGCAGGTGGTCGCTGTGATTGGAGAATCGGAGGTTCGAGATCCCGTCGGTTGGGGGATTCGAGAGTTCGCGGCCGGAGAATTGTGGCGGGATGACAGCTGTCATCGCGTGATTTTACTGACGGAGATTCAAAAAAGCGCGAGGAAGCCGGTGTTTTGATTGTTGGGGTTTTGAGGGGGAAGAAGGAGATTTGAAAGTGCGAGCAGGGGCAGCCTAAGTATTACTGTTTTTTTTTACTAAAAAAAATAATAATAGGAGAGGGGAATTTGAATTTTTAAATTCGAAATGAGATGGCGGCAGCCTCTGATGAGCAGGGTGATGCTCACCGCAGTGTTTCCTCTTGCTTTCTTTCTTTTTTTTAGCTCATTTCTCATGGTTAATAGATTAATTTAAACCTTTATTTTTTCCTTAAAAGCTCAATCTATAAATTAACCGAGTTGAAGCTTAGCTAGTGGTGTCGAGGTATAAATTGTATTTCTTGAAATTTTAATTTTTTTATTTAAAATATTATATATATATATATTTAAATCATTTTGTTATATTAATATCAAAAATATTTTTTTTATTTTAATATATTTCTAAACAAAAAACATTATGAACCGTCACCGTCACCACAATCTCAAACACATAATTAGTATTGAATTTTGTTGGGCAAACAATTTATTTAAAAAAAATCAATTTTTTCATGTTTTTAAATTGTTTTGATGTAGTGATATTAAAATAATTTTAAAAAAATAATAAAAAGTGCCTTGAAAAATAACTGTTGTCACACTTCCAAACACCCTATTACACCGTAGTGCATTATTTGTTTTTTTAAAAAAATTTAAGCTATTTTTAGATTTTTATGTACCAATATAAAAAATTATTTTAAAAAAACAAAAACAAGATCATTTTAATATATTTTTATAAAAATCAACCGTTTCCGCATTAACATTCACTAACTTAACTTATTTGTGCTAACAAACCCTTTTAAAACCTTGCCAATGAGCTGATACAAAAGATTATAAGCTAATTTAAATATTAGGCCTGGAGAAAAGAAAAATAACATTGATAAGATATTTTTATTTTTATCATGTTAATTTTTATGATAGTCATTTACAGGAAGGAAATAAATGTTCGCAAGAGGGGTGTCGAAATAAATAAACTACTAGAATGAATTTTAAAATGAGAAAACTAGGAAAGATCATGGATAGAATATAATAGTCTTGAAAGGTTAAAATGCTTAATTATTACGAAAAGCTAAAATATTCAAGATTCAAATTAAAAACATTCGACACTTTGAGTGTGACCTGGCTCCCAAAATATATTATGGTTTCCACTTTCCACCCCTCATCTTTCATATCATTTTCCATCACAAACTAAAAAAAAAATGTATGAGCACTATAAATAAATAAATAAAATTTTAAACTATAAAATGTTATTTTATAGGAACTGAGGTGGCTTGCATCGGTTCCTGTTGTATGAAGTAAGAGAGATTAAGGGGGCGGAAGAGTACGAGCCCAATGAGCCCATTAATCAATTTTCATCGAGTCAGCTAGAAATATCTCGACCCAATCTCTTAGATCAGGGCCAATCTAACCATCTTTAAAAATAAAAAGAAAAATATTAAAGAGAGAGACGTAAAAACAGAAACGGATCTCCATGGCCAAAATCACGAATCCATAGGGACTCTCTCTCTTTGTTCTCGACATACTTACCAACTAAATTCAATTAACTGAAAAGAGTAAAAAAAACGAAGAAGAAAAATAGTCTTCATAATTAAGCGTCAGATTTTTATTTATCAATTAGATCTCCCTCTAGCCATTTAGCAAATTATTTTTGTAAAATTGGAGCTCCCTTCCTAGATTCTCCTCCAGCTCTCTGCAATGGTGGTCTGCAAATGCCGTAAGGTAGGCACTCACCCCTCTCTTATTCGATTGGTGTTGAGTTGTTTGTGATTGATCGATCGATTTTTATATTTAGATCTGGTTATTTCTTAATTTGACATCAAACGCTTACTTTTGGAATCTAATTTCGATCTAGGGTAAATGATTTTGCGTTTCGTCATTTCTTTTTTCCTCTACGCATTCTTCAATGCGTTTTTCATTCTTTGAATTGGAGATTGATTTTTTTATTTTTTTGGGTTTCAGGCTACGAAGTTATATTGTTTCGTGCACAAGGTTCCCGTTTGCGGGGATTGTATCTGCTTCCCAGAGCATCAAATTTGTGTGGTATTTACGTCCAACTTTATAACTAGTCTTTGATTGCTGCATCGTGGTTTGCACTGTGGTTCTCATTCATTTATATTGTACTATCCATGTTTGACATATTAAGGGCATAGAATGAAGGCGAAAAAAGGTAATGAAATAGGACAAGTAGTTAGAATTCAGCAGATATTAGTTATTAAAAGAGAGGAATTACTGAAGAGTCGATGTGATTAGGGCAGAGGCAGGAACATGTTGATGGCACCAAAGCGACTGCCTACACGGTATCCATTCCTTAAGCTTGAAATTCTGGATGAGATGACAAATCATCTATCCAAAAAGATCAGAAAAAAGAGAGGGATAAATATCAATGTGCCCTTTGAAACTTTTGGCATCTATGTCTTGATTGGAAACTGCCTGAGGTTACATTTTATTAGAATTAGACGTGTTTGTTTGGTTAAAATTCTTCAACATATAATGAAACTAACATTTGTTAGGACTGTGGACATGTGCCTGTATGTATTTGCATATATAATGTAAAAATGTTTCTGTAAAGTTCATTTTGTAGGGCTTACCGGCTCACTCTATACAAATGTTTACATTGTTTCTAGGTTCGTACATACTCTGAATGGGTAATAGATGGAGAGTATGATTGGCCTCCAAAATGTTGCTCATGCCAAGCTGTGCTTCAAGAGGGGGATGGTCCTCAAACCACTCGATTGGGTTGCTTGCGTATGAGTCATTGCTGATATAGTTACATGCTTTTAGTTGCAAAATTTTCTTAAACACACAAGATAATATTTGATTTTCCCTTTATTTTGGGGTTATTGTAGATGCTATACACACAAATTGTTTGGTTTCACATATCAAAAGCTTCCCTCCGCATACTGCACCAGCTGGATATGTGTGTCCTTCATGTTCAACACCAGTAAGACAACCCTGAAAGTCATCTCCAGCATTTGTTTACTTTAGTAGTGTTTTCTGTATCCCTGATTTATTTCCATATGGTGCTATGTTGGTGCAGATATGGCCTCCTAAAAGTGTGAAAGACTCCGGATCTCGTCTTCATTCAAAGCTGAAAGAAGCTATAATGCAGGTAATGTTTAAGCTTGGATTTTGGATTACTGTATTCCATCATTAGTGCTTGAATAGTTGCAATCTATCAGGGTATTTGTGTTTTTTGATGCTGCACTACTGCTTTACTTCATTAATTATCATATCATCTAACTACATAACTTCCATTGTGAATGTAACTTTAGTACACTGTAGGTTTTGTATCGAATATTTGTTATCTATATCTTATATGACTAAATCCTTAGTTTTGCTACCTTTTGGTGGTAATTTTTTTTTCCAACTGGTTATCTTTAATTATCCTCCTCTTCATTCTGCCAACGTATGATAGGGTAAAATGAAAAATATGTATCACATGGTCTTGGTCATTTGCATGTGACAAAGGCTTAAATTATGGCAGTTCTATGATAGGGTAAAATGAAAAATATGTATCATATGGTCTGGATCATTTGCACTTGACAAAGGCTTAAATTTTGGTGGTTCATTGCCAAGTAATTTGCTTCATTATCATTAAGTTTAATCTGTTAGTTTAGTAATATTATGGAAAAAATTAGGAGGCAAAGAATTTTATGGTACATCATTATTACTAAACTAATGATGTTAAGGCCAATGTTAATGGAACAAATCACATGACACATAAGTGCCAAAATTTAAAACAGTCGCTGAATTGCAATTAGCCCAAGCCCTGAGGTGCATTTTTTGCATGTTACCTAAGATGTATGTGCTATTTGTTGATTTCTTTTCCGTGGAAACTACATAAATCTGTTCTATATTGAATAGCTTATAATTGTTAAAAGCTAAGATCCTTGGGGGTAAAGCAATACTAATAATGCAAAGGTAATCAAGTTGCAAGTTTGCTTCCTTGTCTAGGGAGTTTTAAGCCAGCTCGACTTCTGCTCTCTCTCCCACTCTCACACATGCATTTCTCACACCACATGCACAGACAGAGGGTCATGACATATGAGTTGCATGGTCATGGAAGGCGGATTATCCTCCTGGTATGCCAACTGTTTGGATTGGGTGATTTTAGGCTGTGAGATTGCTGGTGGAGTTTAATTTCTCGAGGACGGATAGTTTTTTCATGTCCATCTTCTAATATTTGTAGATTTATTCTTGCAAAATGTTGACCGGTGAATCCTCAAAAAGGTGTATACCGTAGCATTTTTAGTGCCTTCTTAGTAGCAATTAGACTGATATATTCCCCTGGTGAGAGATCATTTCAGCTGTGTTGGATTTTCAACCATGGTGTTGCGAATTGCGTGAATGAATGATTTAGTTTAATACGAGCTCTGATGTGATAGCCTACAGTTAAAAGTTGCTGATATGATGACTGACAGACAGTTTCATATGGGTGTTGGGTGCTTGATGGCTCATAGACTTTGCAATTAGACAGAATCCCAATGCGAAAGATCTTTGCTATGTCTTGTATTTGAGCCATCGTTTTCTGCATTGTATGAACGAGGATTTTAATTTAACAGATATGATAGAAATTTCCTTTTTTCCTCCTGTATTTTTGTGCTTATCTTTATCATGATAGTTATTATTTGGTTAAAAAAAGGAAGGCTTCACCTTTTGCATTTTAATGGGGAAAATTCTTTGGCATCCATTTTCTTTTAAATTGTACCTAGCTGAAGAATACTTGAAACAGGGGCTGAAGTTATGGTCTTCTTTCTTGTGTTGTTGAGTTAAGTAGGATTTTAATAACTTATCTTTGCAAAAATGCAGACGGGTTTGGAAAAGAACTTGTTTGGAAACCATCCATTTTCATTGCCAGCACCACCTCCTGCATTCACCTCAGATCCTTTGGTTGCCATTTCTTCGTCACCCTCAGTGACAAGTGAAACTGGAACAGGGCCTTCTAAAATTTCTGTGTCGGATATTAAGGAGATTGAGAGCCCCAGTTCTGTGGCGAATTACATGAAAAACTCAAGTACTGGCATTGTAAGCGTTTTTTCTTCCTTTTTTTCCCACTCAAAACAATTTGTTTGCTGACTTCAATTTCTTGTATGTTTTGTAATGCAAACCAGCCTGTTGCTACAACACGAAAGGTTGGCGTACAAGTTGAGCGGCAAAATTCTGAACTTTCATACTTTGCAGATGATGAAGATGGGAACCATAAAAAGTACAGTCGAAGGGGTGAGTATAAATTTGCCTATGTGTGAAGTTTAGTTCAAATCATATGATGAAGGTTGCTGGACATTTTACAAGACCATTATCTGCGAGCCTACTTTCACCTTTTATAATCTTATCCTGCTCACTACTCTAATCATTCCAAATAGTTTGTTTATTTTTGTAAGCAGTTGATCAGAAGTTTTTAAAACAGAAACACAGCATCGTTAGCGAATCAGAACAATTTGATATGCTGATACTGATTCTTTTGAAATCAGTTTTCTCAGGTTCAATAATTTTCTTGGTTTTGTATACCATCTCAATTTCAACTATTTTCATTGCAGGTCCATTTCATCACAAGTTCCTCAGAGCTTTGCTTCCTTTCTGGTCTAGTGCATTACCAACTTTACCAGTTACTGCACCTCCACGTAAAGATGCACTAAATGCAGATGATGCTTCAGAAGGTCGTACAAGGAATCAAAAACATTCAAGGATGGATCCAAGAAAAATCCTCCTCGTGATAGCAATCATGTAATTTTCAGCCCTCCTTTTTTGGACCAGTGTATTATATTTTGCTGATAGGGTGACAAAATTTGTTGATTTGGTAAAGGCTTCCAAATTTGAAGGGTGTGGTTTTTGTCCTATATATAAGCAGTTATATCTGTGAATTGATTTACTGCTAACCAGAACAATGAGCCCAAATTTTAGAACATGACACAAAAGACTATTTTCTACAGTGCAAGCACACATTATGATAGCTGTCTTCACTAATGCAAGTGTGTTGTGATCTTTTGCAGGGCTTGTATGGCAACTATGGGCATACTGTATTACAGAATTGCACAACGGGGTTTTGGAGAGGAGCAGCCAGGTGATGAGCAGCAGTGATGTATGTAAGGTTATGATGGAATAGGATAATGACACACTGTACCCTTGGATGCATGCCGGCTGGTCAGTGGTGCTTTTGCCGCTTCCCATTTTGTATGGCTGCACTGATGCATGCACCTGTTACTTGTGTTTGAGTGAAATGTAAAAAGTTCTTTCTCTGGGTTATTCATAGTCGAGTTGGAGAATCAGGTTAAAGGATAGATGTTTTCGTTTAAATTGGCCTGTTTTTTTGTAATTCTCTACTGTTTAGTTAATAAGACTTGGAGAAATACCAGTTGAAAGGTCCATGAGCTAGGCCTTCTTCCCCCTTTACCTTTTCTTTTACCTTTTTAGTCGTTTTCTGGCCTTCCCGCAGTGTTGGTTGGATTTGTGAACGAGGTCAGCTATTAACTCCATGGACAAGGAAAATTGTCACTCTCATGTATGTTTTGCAGCCTACAATAGCTTTCGAGTTAAAGCATGCTCACTCAATTATGTCAACTGGTTGTTCTAGTAAGTTGCTTTAGTGCTCTTCAAAACTGTTTCCTGTTATTGGCATCAACAAAAACCGGAATAGACCCTACCCTGAAATTCTTTCTGAGACCCTATTGGGCTGGTAAAATTGAGGCTATCTGATCTTTTTTTCTACTTGTAGTGCGTGACTTATCTCGTCATGGGAATTCCCTTGCTTCCTCCTCGAAGGTGGCGCGTTATCTGATTTTTAGTGGAAGAGATGGAAGCACCAAGATTACTCACGGGTACTCCTCTGCATTGAAGTTCATTAGCAGCCCATGCATTTTGACATCAGCTTTTGTTTACTGGTAAGGACCAGCAGCCCGTCCCATATCCTCCTTATATAGCCCATCACTAGCATTTTGTCAAAAAAAAAAAAAAAAAGCTCACCTCTAGAAATTCCTTTCCACATCAGAATTTCAAAACGCGGAAGATCGTTTGGATATGCCGAGAAGTAATGTTTGATACATAGTTAATTTGAAATATTAGTATTATAGCTGTTGTGCGTTTTCAATACATTAACTTCCATCACTGACTTGGTGAAGTTACAAAAAGATGAGGTAAGTTTTGTGACACTATCTATATACAGTGCAGTGGGCTGGTTAGCTTTCTTTAGCTTATTATAACGACTCGCGAAATGAATAGTATCTTTTTTTAAACGATTCTAAATTACATTTTAATTAAATCGTAATTGCATTAATTTTTATCACTCGCAATTATTAATGTAACATGAAACAATCAGCTGGCCTGTTTGATAATAATTAATATCACGAATTAATTTGCAATTCTATAGATGATATACTAAATAATTCATAACTTTGAGTTAACATATATAATTATTGTGTCTATAATGTTCGCCTATTATTTCAGAATAGAAAAGATGAAATTAAACAGTAAAAATAAATTTCATTTAGAAAATGATTGTCTCTTGACAAGAAAAACAAAACATGGACTTGAAATTTTAACAATTTCAAGTCCTGACATTTCTCGAGATTTCATATTTTCTTGTGTTGGTCTTCCAATCATGATGAATTCTATCCTTGAGCATTTAAATTTTAATATTCCATCGTTACATGATCTAGTAGTTTATGAAGAAGAGACTATCATTCAAACTGTAGACAAAGATTAAGCCCAGTTTGCCACAGTACCAAAACTTCTAAATTAGCCGCCGGCTTCAAGACTAGACTAAAGTGTCTGAGAGTTTGATAATATTTATTTTTAAAATATTATTTGATTGAAAATATATTAAAATAATAATTTTGTAAAAAAATTTATGTATATTAAAATAATTTGAAAATATAAAAAAATAATTTTAAATAAAAAATTTAAATTTTTAGAAAATACGGTTTCAATCGTGTTTCCAAACTCTCTATAAAAAAATATATAAAAATATGATAACAGTTTCTTTTCAAAATATATATTAAAATGATCTAAAAACTTAAAAATTATTTTTTAAAAAATTCAAATTTAACTAAAGAATGTTTTAAAAAAAACTCTAGTGGGTTCAAATGGGCACCATCAAAGTCCCACAGGGGACCATTTCCCACCAACTGGACAACCCTAAATATAACATAAATTCAAGGCAGCATTGCCTTTCAAAAATGTTTATTAATAAGGTTTTTTTGTTTTCAAAATAATGATGCCTCCACAAGCCTAAGATTTTGTAGTTGGGAGACAGCCTTAAGCTAGTTTCCAGATGGCTTTTCGAGTCAATAAATTGAAGCCACTCTTTCAACTCTAATGCGGCAAATAGTTTCAATTATCATTATCTCTTTCTTATTCAAGATGATTCCTTTTGAACCCGGTGGTTGATGTGACCTTCCTAGTTGTTATCCTATTTACAATCGGGGGAAAAAAAAACTAAATATCTCTAATTCAATAATATTAATTTGTCTTTCCTCAAGAAATAATATTAATCTGCCAGCTGCAAAATTTCAGAAATAAATATAAAAAAATAAAAATACGCGAAAAAAATAATCGAGATTGCCTGGCCCAAGACAAGTCAGAAAATGGGTATCTGATTTTGAACACGACATTTCCAACTAGGCAAATTAACATCCTAATTGCAACTTTACAATATACATAAGTGCAACTCTTAGTGTGATCTGAAAAAAAACACATTCTTACTAAAAAATTTGGCGTTGATATATCGAGTTTGATATAGTTAATTAAATTACTAGAAATTTATTTGAATTAACTAAGTTTTATTAAATTAATATTGTTTTTTGTTTAATTTAAAATTCTGTATAAATTAAATTCTAAATCAGGAAAATTTTGTTATGTAAACTATAAAGAGAGTATTTTACGATCAGAGAAAATGTAAACTATAACAATAAAAATACAATTTACGTTCTCAAGATATGAAAATATTTTATAAGACAATCTTTGTGTTTTAATTATGAATTAATTCCATAACCAAATAATTATTATTCTTTTCTTTTAAACACTTTATATATATATATATATATATATATATATATATATATATATATATTCTGTCTTCATTGCAATTAAATCATTATCAAGGGAAAAAATCATTATTATTCAACTCCTAGACAGCACGAAGGAGCAACACTGAACTATTCTTCTCTCTATTCCTAAAAAAAATAAAAAGGGACAACAGAGCTGGTTAATTAGAATTAATGAAGTCATATTATCTTGTCCATCTGCTATTCTGTCATGCAATTTTTTTTGTTGTTGTTGTTCATGATTGAATACATTGGTGAGAGCGAGACACACTAGATTTGCTTGGGGTTATTATTATTGTTGTTGAATGTGAAGAGAGCAGGAGCAGCCGGTCGGGATATTATTGTTTTGTATTCATAAATATGCTTCAACACTGTATTGGAAAATTATAGATGACCCCTACACATGAACAGTTGAACTCGTCCGTGGCATTCCAGCCAATCTAAAAAGCTTGTCAAAAAAGAAGAAGGACTTCTCTACTCTATATATGTACAAAGAATTTGATTAGTGCTTTTTTTTTAATATAAAAATAGTAATTTTACTGAAGATATAATTAAATCAAACAATAAAACCTTATGAAAAAGAGTCAATTTCTTTCGATCAATAAGAGACAGTACGTACCCCCATCATAACCCGAGCAAAGAGACACTAAAACCTTATTAAAACATCTTGATATAGTAGGAGCTGCTTTGTGCATATATCAAATCTAGATTTGATTTGTTAACACCTTAAAAAGAAAACAAATAAAAGATATCAGAAAAAAAATAGGAGAACAACGGAGATGAAAGGGCAGCTACATTACCGACGACAGCTAGGTGTTTTTTTTTCCCTCGTTTTCAAGATTAGGGCTGCTACTTCTTGCTTAGTTTGCAATGTTATTGACAAAAATGGCACAATGTAACTGATATGTAAAGCGTCAGATAGTGTTTCTGATACTTAATCTTTATCTCTGCAATGCAGGGCAGGGATTATATACAAGGAAAGGAAAAGCTATATATGAAGTAACATACAATGTAAATGGCATGGCTACTGATATATATGCTAATACATAATGGAGGAATAATATTCTACTTGATCTTCTGCAGGAAAAATAGCATCCCGTATCTTCCCTTACAGGTAGCAGATTTTCTTTCCTTCAACAGTTATCTTTGCATCCATCCTGATCGGAGGTCAGAAAGGGGCTTAATTAGCTTGCGATATTATCTTTGAGCAGCCAAAATGGTTGTCCAATACAGATATCTGAGAACCATAGTTATATAAATTTCATGATTAATGGACATCAATGCTTATGATTAAAGACTTGTACTCTTTGTCGCACCCGACATCGCGGCGGCCCTAAAAATAATTTCTAAATTATGGAAAAAGAACAGATTTCTGGCATCTGGTTCTTTAAGGGGAAAAGATCTGTTTTGTTTGGGGAGTCGCCACCTAGTATTATGGTCACTAGGAACCCTAACTGGTCATCAGAGATTCTATGGCTCGGGACTGATTACGTAAAAGGGAAGATATTATCACCTCTTAAACGTTCTGCCTGAGTCAGACTGCATTGCTGATTTTGTCTTAAATTGCTAAATGTTTTATTGGTTTATGTTTTGATGATTTATTCACAATATTCCTGACTCTGGCGTTAGTGAATATTTGACTACGGATAATTCCAACTCTGGCGTTGGTAACTATTACGTGGCTATAAAAATAAATTTGGATTAATATATTTTTTATTCATGACCCTAATGCTAGTGAATAAGCAAATAAATTAAATTCATTTTATTACTATTACGTGGCCACACATTTTTTATTTTATGTAAAATAAAAAAACAAATAAAAAAACAAATAAATCAAAATAAATAAAATTAAATCAGTTTTTTTTATTCCTGACTCTGGCGTTAGTGAATAAATAAATAAATTTATTTTTCATACATGCACATATATTTTTTCTTGCTAAATAAAATAAAATATAGCGAATAAAAATAATATAAACTTTAACCAATATTTTACTCCCGACTCTGGCGTTGGTGAATAAACCGGTAAATTTATATTATTTTTATTCATGCATACATATATTTTTCTATTTCTCCTATCTTTTTATTTTTTTTATTTTTTTCTATTTTTTTTATTTTTTATTATTTTGGGGCTGGGCCCAGCTCAGCCCATGTGGCTGGGCTGGACCCAGCAGGCCTAGCCGGGTCACAGGCTTGACCCGGCTGGCCATTTTTTACCAGCAGGCGTGTAATTAAAATGCAAGGAGGGAAAGCGCGACTTACCTGGTGCTGGAAATGGCGATCCGGATTTTTTTTAGTCTTTCTTGGTCGTCTATCCTTGCCTCAAGATCCCTGTGTTCGTTCGTTTCCCTTCTGTCGGTGTATTCCTTCTGTCAGCTGCTTGTTCCTCTCTCCTTTTTAGCTTCTTCCTTTGGTTTTGGAAGCTGGTGCTGGAGAAGAGGCAGTCGGTGGTGATGCTGGTCCTCTCTTCGTTTTTTTTAAGCTTCTTCCTTTGGTTTTGTTTGCGTTTTTCTTCTCTGGTTTTTCGTCTGCTCACTATGTTTGCGTTCGGAAGATGAAGGCGAAGCTGGGGTACGTTGGCTTTTTGTTCTCTTCCCCTGTTTCTGTCTCTGTCTCCTTCCCCTGGCTTTTCTTCGTGTATTCTCTGCTTTGGTTTTTCAGCAGTTTTTTTCGGCCTCTCCCTGGTTTTTTCGTGTCTGGGCTTAGCTTCCCCCCCTGTCTACTGGGTTTTTCTTCTCTCTTTTTGTTCAGTTCCCTTCCCCAGTTTTTTCCTTTTTTTTCCTCTCTGTTTTTTTTTCACCCCTTGCGAGTTTGCCTTTGCCCAGCTTTTATAAGGCCAGAGATCGATTAGCGGTAACGGTCGCCTCCTAAATGCCATGTAATTGGCCGCCTTCCATGATCAAACGTAAGCGTTGCTGCCAACGGATGAAACGTCTCTGCCTTAATGGCGGAGCCGTTGCAGAGCAAGAAGACGGTGAACAGTCGCTGCAATACGACTCCGTTTTCCAGTTCTAAAGGCTGCTTTCAATTTGGTCCTTGTAATTCTTGTAATTTTGCAATCAAGCACCTGGTTAAAATGTAATTGGATCCTTGCATTTCCGTGCTATTTTCAAGCTAGTCCTTGGATTTTAATTTTTTTCAATTTGGACCCTAATTAAACCCTAAACTTTGAAATTTCATCAATTAAGTCCCTGATTTCATTAATTTAATTAAATCCAAAGTCCAATTAAGTCTAAAACTTATCAATTCTCCAATTAAACCCTTGATTGGATGAATTAAATTAATTTCAAGCTTAATTGGGTCTCAAAACTTATCAATTCTCCAATTAAACTCTTAATTGGATGAATTAAATTAATTTCAAGCTTAATTAAGTCTCAAAACTTATCAATTCTCCAATTAAACTCTTAATTGGATTAATTAAATTAATTCCAAGCTTAATTGGATTAATTCCAAAGTTTAATTAAACCCCAAAACTTCCAATCATTTTGTCCTTAACTCAAATTTTAATTCATTCTTCATTTACTTGTTTTTCCAACATTATTTTTTTCATCATTTTTTCTTTTTAATAAATAAAATAATAATAATAATAATTAAAATAAAATAGTCAAAAATTAGGTTATGACACTCTTAATGATAACAAGACAAAAATTTCGTTAGGGACGCTCGTCCAATCTTTTATATGCTCGCACGGGGAGGCCATGAGGGTTTTTTTTTTTTAAAAAAAAAAATTAAGAAGAAGCACCAAACTTTCAGTACCTTACGGCATCCACTAGTCACCAGCGAATAGAAAATCTCAATACTTTATCATAGCCTAAATATATATATAAAACAGAAATCATCACAGCCAACATTTGTTTTTTTTTTTTAACATTAGTTTAGATATAAAATAGGAATTATCACGACCAGTATAAAAATAAAAAAAAGAAATAAAAAAACTTAATAAGAGGCTACACATGCGTCTATTTTAAGTAATTAAGGGATAATTACTAAGAATATGCTAATAACATTGCAAGTTGTTTTATCTGTCTTTAATTAACAATTCATAATTCCTTTTATTTCATGCAATTTATCCCTTTTATTTTAGGGCTTCCATCCATTATTATTGAAGAGTGGAGATATTTCTATTGGGATTCTTGACTTGCATTAATTACTCTTGCCCTTTTACGCGCAAAACTTCAAGGATAGAATATGTAAGTAGTGCTAGCTAATATATATATATATATATATATATATTCCCTCCTCATTAGTTTTAATGGGAGCTGTCGTTTTCTCCATTAATAAATATCATGTTTGATTACTATTTTGCACGTATTTCGTGATTATATTATTTTAATTAATAGTTTTCTTTTGGTGGCGTTTCTCCCCGAATTAAAATTTGTGCACAGATGACAACTCTTACTTCCAGGGAGGTTCCTGTATGAAAGAATATTAATTCATGGAATTTAATATTAATATATCAGAAGAAATATAAAAGAGGGTATTGTCTCTAGTGAGATTTCCTTTTTGGGGAAGGAATTTCATTGCCGTCAATCATTTTTCCTCTTCTAGGTCATCGTAGCATAGGAAAGGCACCAATGATTATGGCCAAACTCCAGACTCTTAAAATAATAATTACTAAATAATGTTCACCTAATATTGTGTTTTTATGCACCATTTTTAACGTAAACAGTTTTTTCTCAATTATACATAATGTGAATATAAATTAAAAAAACATGCATGAAAAAAAAATTTATAAATTATTTTTAATACTAAATCTTGCCTCTTTTTTTTCCCCTAACTATTAACAGTATTTTTTTCATAAAGAGTAAAGAATAACACAAGTAAATAGCAAAAAACAAATTATAAGTGATTAACTAAGAGCTCAATTTAATAATTTATTTTATATTATTTAAGGTTTTATATTGTATACAAACAAGTAAGTAATTAGAAAACAGGGCTGATCTATATTTTAATAATTCTCCTTTTGAAAATATTACTGATTAATATTGATCTTTTTCTTAAACTGAAGGGGATTTAATTTATTTATTAGTATTTGTAGTTTCACAAAGGTTGGCAGATCTGCGACCGATGGTTGGGTGATCATTTCATTCCTAAATTTTGGAAATAAATACATTTTAATTCTAAAATTATTAAAATTATTAATTGTACCCTTCAATCTAAATTCTATTTTTTTAGAATACATATTTTGCACCTTAAAATAATTTATTTTCGTATTAGCCCCAACTCTTAATTCTCAATCGTAAATTTCTGGTTTTACCCCCACCTTACAATCCTTCCATGCACCTGTGATCCATTGTAATCTTTATACTATTTTTTATTTATCGGTTGTACCTAAACCTTGAATTAGTATTGAAAAGAATTTATTAAATTTATTTGAATACATCATGTTAAAGAAGGTGGTGCACTTTTAAGATGATTCTAAAGAAATTTAGTCTCCAACATTAATGTACAAATAGTCAAAGAACCATCTCACCTAAAAATTTAAGTTGTTAATTAAATGATATAAGTGAGGTCGTTTGAACTTGAAACTTGTACATAATTATATTGAATTAATTCAACTTAATAGTTTAAATTGTTATTAGATGAGGTCACAAGATATAATTTATAAAATTTGCTAACACATTTTATCAAGTGAAAGTTTTTTAAGGTTTGAAACTTGTATAGATTCACGTTATCTTATGCTTAATTTTTATCAAATAGAATAAAAAATAGTGAGACTTGAACTCACGTAACCGCTTTGTCGATAAGGCTCAAATACCATATCGAAAAACTATCTCAACTCAAAACCTTAAATTATTAAGTGAGATTTATATAATTTATTATACTGCATTTTCCCTCTAATTTAATTTAATTGTAAAATAAAAAAGTAACCAAACGAGGTTGAGATTATGAATTCATGATAGAAATCGCGAAGTGCCTCTTCATGGGGGTTCTTTTAATTGCCCGCGGAGGTCGTGCACCAGCTGCTGACCACCAAATAAGGCCACTTATCATACATCTATTTTTTTGTTTTGTTTTCAAGGGTTCCACTGATCGTAATAATTGAGAAGAGGAGTAGTATTTTCTTTGGGATTCTTGACTTGTATAGTTGTATTACACTCAACGCGCAAAACATATATATATATATATATATATATATATATATATAT
The DNA here is from genome assembly GCF_951802175.1 of Populus nigra. Lineage (NCBI taxonomy): Eukaryota > Viridiplantae > Streptophyta > Magnoliopsida > Malpighiales > Salicaceae > Populus > Populus nigra. The sequence continues at coordinate 8,924,858 of NC_084870.1, read as the reverse complement.
ATATATATATATATATAGATGCCAAAATATGCAACACTACTCGTTAATAAATTAATTATTTTTTTTTTTGATTATCGTGGGTGTCCGGGCCAGCTTGCGCGTACCTCGACTAATCCCACGGGCCCTGAAGTTAACGACCATGTAAGCCTCCAGTGGCCATCATATGAGCAGCCATAGGGTTTGAACCTGAGACCTAAGAGGGAGCAAACCCCTTAGTCCCAAGCTCTTACCACTAGGCCACCACCTAGATGATTGTTAATAAATTAATTATTGATAGTATTAATGGGAGCTGTCGTTTTCCCCATCAATAAACAGCATGTGGATTTATCACAACTTGATTTGATTGTTAATTTGCACGTAAGGCCGGTTTTTTCTACAATGATTTGGCGTATCAAGAGATTATTTCTTTTCATGCATGCTTGCTACCTTTATGATCGGTACAGTAAAATTGTGAGAATATTGCTGTAAGATATTGTCAGATCACGAGCAACTTTTTTTCGTGAATGCATTCATCAAAAGTATCAATAATTTATATAAAATTCAATTGAAATATATATATATATATATATATATATATATATATATATATTGAAGTCGCATCACTAACAAAATCAATGCCCCACAAAAAATAATTACTGAATTCGTTTAGCATTGAAAACCCTAGCTAGCTACTTGATTTCAATCCTCTCAGACGTCTGTCCGTCGAAATCATCTCTATACTTGGGAGTGAAGTCTTTCTGTTACTCATTTTAACAAGAATGTTTGTCTTACACGCAGAAGTTGCTTGCATTAATTTCACTTTATAACTCCTCTGAAGCTAAAGACACTTCAAATTTATTATTGGATTCTTCCCTTAGTTAGGAGGAAAATAATAATAAAAAAAAACTACATTAATTGCATACTTAATACTTTGTATATATGTTGTATATATACACTATACCACAGTACTATCAACGCAAGGCATTATACTAACCAAAGCATAAACGTGTCTCATCCTCGGAGGCAACGTTATTATTTGATATTTTCCCTCTAATTTAATGGTAAATTAGAGAAATATTTAACCAACGATCGAGGGCGAGGGATTATGAATAGAATGATTGAAATCTGGATGTGTCTCTTCATGGGGTTCTTTTAATTGCAAGGGGTCATGCACCATATGCCAGCCAACAAGAAATGCTGCACTCTATCTCATTCTGAAGGGGTCGTGCAGGCCAGCTAAGAATCAAGAAACCAAGATTTTAAACGTTTACACCCCTCTTTCTATATTAGAAACAGCAATTTTAAATGTAATATTCTCATTCTGCTGTGTAGAACAACATCGGTTTTACAAGAGTTTTTCCAATTATCTTTGCAATGCAAAGATTTTATTCCTGTACAATTAATACTTCAGCAAAACAAGGTAACATCACCCCTACAAGAGATCGTGCAATGGCCGGCGCCAAATTTTAAAAATGTGGAGTAAGTAATATGAAAATACTCATCGAAGTTTCCTCTGAGCTTTCTTTTGAGAATGCTTGATTTACGCGTTCCATAAAGCGTAAGGATCGCCGGATTCTGAGGTAGCTCTAGGACTTTGGGATATGGCATTAAGGTCGACCTTGGTTTTTCTTCATTACTCACACGGTGATCATTAGTTCAAAGTGAAACGTATTCACTACAATATTATAATATAGTAACGTTTTATAGGTCTTTGTAGAAATATGGAAATTTTTTGGGTTTCGTTCCCAATCTTTGTTAATGTTATTTTCTTATCTCGCAGCTCATGATGGGGTGTGGACTCTCGTTATTTTTTTTCTTACACAACATGGCTCTGCAATCTGCAGAATGTGCTTATAATTAGAAGTAATTTTCTACTTTGGAAATTACAAACGGGATGCTAGCATTAATGTCTTTGACTTGGAAACCATGCAAAACCTTACAGGTTAAGAATCAGTTCGCTGCTTTGAATGCCGGAATTCGTTACTCTATACTGACCTAGCTAGAAGACTTGAGCAAATTCAAAGCACCCAACTTAACACAAAAAATACAGAAGGTTAAAATTGATTAATACCAGTACCATGTTACATTCAGAAGGATCGATCAACAACATCATGTATATATATTGCCTTAAGTACGTAGTATATCGACGTCCTAAGTTGATATCGCATGATGTAAAGTTAGAACATTTAAACAAGCCCCATAGAAATGAAATGATCAAGGAAATCTTGTTTGCATTTGTTGAGAGACTGATGTCATGTTTAAGAGTTGATTAAGATTGGGTTCTTACTAGAGAGAAACAGATTCTAATTAAGTTCAGGAACACTTGGTAGCTAGATTAATGGAGGAGACAGAGAATCCTTTAAACCGATATATTGTCTGGTTCCAAGTAGTTTTGATCAGAATGTTAAGTCTCATCCCTCCACGACATTTAGCCGTCCTTTATCCATGTCCTTTTCATCCTCTTTAACAAAATTCTTTTTGTATTATCATATTCAACAAGAACCTCCCACGTCTATCTATTGCCAGGTGTGATTCTCTTTATTCATCCTCTACCAAATCTCACTTTTTCTCAACCTGCATCCTAAAATAATTATACAGTTATCCTAAACAGAAACACAGTTAAGTCCCTTAAATAACTTTTTAAGGCTTACAATCATTCTCTTCATGTGTCTTTTAAGTTTAAGATTAGGGTGTTAATGAAGGGTTGCTGAATATTTTAGTTCCATCATTGCTTGATTTAGGTCCTACAGATGAGTTGTACTTGGGCCCCATTACGGACTGGTCCCAATTGGTTACAGAGAATTGAGACCCTTTCATATACTAATAATTTATAATAATGAATTCAGATATGGTTACACAAGTGAAGTCAATGTATGTCTCAACATTCTTCATTGCTGCTAGGTATAAATATGCCATCTTAATCTTGTTTCCTTTCAAGCACCGTGCTAATCTAGCTTCTAACAGTTCAGTCAAAAACACAAAAGACCCTTTCTCTATTAGGCTACCAAAAAAAAAACAAGAAAAAGAGATGGAGTCTATTGGATCTTTGGCAGAGGGAGAGTGGAGTTCTCTTGGTGGAATGTACACTAGTGAGGAGGCTGATTTCATGGCACAGTTGCTTGGTAATTGTCCTTCTAAACAGTTTGATTCAAGTTCAAACTTTGGAGTTCCATCTAGTTTCTGGCCTAACCACGAACCAACAACGGACATGGAAGGGGCTAATGAATGTTCATTTTATTCTTTGGATTTTGCTAATATTAATTTGCACCATTTTTCACAAGGGAGTAGTAGTTATAGTGGTGGTAGTGGCATTCTTTTTCCCAACACAAGCCAAGATAGCTACTACATGAGTGATTCTCATCCAATTTTGGCTAACAATAATAGCTCAATGTCAATGGATTTTTGCATGGGAGACTCATATCTCGTTGAAGGCGATGACTGCTCAAACCAAGAAGTGAGCAATAGCAATGAGGAGCCTGGTGGAAACCAGACTGTAGCTGCTCTTCCTGAAAACGATATTCGGGCCAAGAGAGAACCAGAGATGCCAGCTTCTGAACTACCCCTGGAAGACAAAAGCAGCAACCCACCTCAGATTTCTAAGAAAAGATCACGAAATTCAGGAGATGTAAGTACAATAACCAGCATTTACCTTCTTAGAATCTGCTACATTTGCACTGGATGGAGTTCTATTTTCTGCTGTAGAGCATATAGAAAAGGTTTTGGTTTTCAAGGCACAGTCTTATTTTGATTCTAATGATTTAGGCTCAAAAGAACAAGAGGAATGCAAGTTCAAAGAAGAGCCAGAAGGTTGCCTCGACTAGCAACAATGATGAAGGAAGTAATGCTGGCCTTAATGGGCATGCCTCAAGCGGTTGCTGCTCAGAGGATGAATCCAATGCCTCTCATGAGCTCAATAGAGGAGCGAGTTCAAGTTTGAGCTCGAAAGGGACTGCAACTCTCAACTCAAGTGGCAAAACAAGAGCCAGCAGGGGGGCAGCCACTGATCCCCAGAGTCTCTATGCAAGGGTGACTACCCCTTTCAATGCTTTTGCACAGCATTTCATTTACTAGATTTGAAGAAACAGTGGTCGATAAATCTTCCTTTGTGTCTTGCAGAAAAGAAGAGAAAGAATAAATGAGAGGCTGAGAATTCTACAAAACCTTGTCCCCAACGGAACGAAGGTATGAAGTACATCTCACGGCATCATCCCTGTATATTATCAATCCATAAATTTTGTGATCTGCAAAATTCTCAAGATTGGTTTACTGATATGGCAGGTTGACATTAGCACAATGCTTGAAGAAGCTGTCCAGTATGTGAAGTTTTTGCAACTCCAAATTAAGGTCAGAACAAATTAACATCCTTCTTTATAAGAAAAATTATATATCTAATGGTGCTTGTTTTAAATTTGCTGATATTTTGACATGAAACAGATTTTCTGATACATTTTTTTTTTGTCATTTTCTTGTTTTAAATCCTGCAGCTGCTAAGCTCTGAGGACTTGTGGATGTATGCGCCAATCGCTTACAACGGGATGGACATCGGTCTTGATCATCTGAAAGTTACCGCACCATGAAGATAGAAGAAGTTAAGAGGAGGGTGGTGCTTTTGATTATATCTGTTAATAGATGAGATTAAAATAAAGTCATTGCCACTTTGTAATGGTTTTATTCTGTATTGAGTATATATAAGGTCCTCTTATAAAATTAATTCACGAGGAGTGATCGTCGTGAAAAATTCTTTCATGTAGACACCTTGACATGATGGACATTATTCGAGCAGAGTCTATACTTGAATATAAAAGTTCGTTCATAAGAATATACATGAACTTGGTTATCCAACAGTCATTAATTTTCAGTTGGTGGCTTAGCTTTTTATTAATATCTAAACAAACCAAAGAATTTGCTGATCTGTGTTTGCTTATTTGTCAGTACATATGGCTAAATTCAACTGATGTTTTTATCTTCCTTGGAGATGACAAATAAGGATTTTGCATATAATAAAGGAACGTGCATTCTTTTTTATACTACCATAATGAATTTCCTTAGAAAATCTGCAGGAAAGAATATTTTCGGTGGCTAACTGTGTTAAGCTCTCGGCTCAATAGAAGAGGCTCAAGGTGAACAGACCAGAGATTAGGAGCCAGCTCTCTCTTTCAGGGCATGGCAGCACTTCAACAATATAAAAGAAGTGAAACGGATAAAATCCCAATATGAATGCTCCTGGTCATGATCAACTTCAATCAGAAAGACATCTCAAATTCTAAATGCTCCTTTTATTTTCCCCTTTCTCCCCTCTCCCCTCGCTAGAAATTATTCTCACCTTAGCTTTTGTTTGATTTAACGTAGCAGCTAAAGAAGCGGCTTGCCATATGATCCTTCTGTCAAATTCACGGGTTCGTTGACAGATTAATTTTGTTTTTCGGAAAAATATGAGTAGCTTGATTATGAGATTTGTCTATATAAACTGCAAGTGAATTTTGATATAGTACCCACAACAAAGTCCAGGGCCTAACAGCTACCACTTTCTGGCCAAAAATTAAGATGCTGGTGGCCAGACCAGGCACTGCCCGTTGGGGCTTCCAACGAACAGACAAGGAGAAGTCCTACTACACATCATTGAACATTGATCATCCACATCACATAGAAATAACAAGCCACCGGATATTGTTCATGGTTTCTTCTCACGTAAGTAACACATAATTTCGTAAATGCAACGTGCCATTTGCGTGACTGAAAGTAAAAAGGGAAGGGAAGTAGAAAAGATAACGAGCAGATACACATCAAGTGGCAATAGCAGTTTCACCTGGCAGCCGCATTGGAACAAGGCAACAGTATTTCCAACATAAATTTGATCGTCCGTGCAAATGAAAGCGTCAAAGCTACTTGAATTTAAATAAATATAACGGCAAAAAAGGTCAGCCTGTCTAAAGGGGGGGGACCAGTTACAGGGTAATCATAAATTATGTAAAAATCACGGGGCGGGAACGAAAATTCTTGGACATTACAGCCAAATCCTTTACTATCTGCCCAAATCCAATCCTTCAAGTGTAAGATTTTACAGTCCTAACAAACGAAGTACAATTTTAATCTGCACTCTTTATTGTCCATGTACATTACAGGTGTAAAATCCACGCTGAAAACCGTTGAAAGGATAAGGGGCAATTGGAGAACCACTTCAACACTGCTGTTACTAGCAACCTTCCAAAGAGGCATGCGCTGTGCCAGAGGACAGTTTTCTTCAAGTCCGCTCGTCATGGACATGATTTGGAACTTCTGCTTGACTGTCCAGAGGCATGTACTGTGCCATGATAGCTCTTATCTCTGAATCCATGTATGACTGCCAAAGCAAAAGAAGAAGAAAAAAGTTAGAGTACGCATATCAAACGCATCGCAAGTACATCGATGAGGTATGCATAGAACTTTTAAGATAACATGTCAAGAGCAATCCAGACTCATATACGTCAACTCTAATTGATCTAGCTGCTTGAGGTTTTCTAACCAAAAGTTAAACCCAAAACCCAGAAGCTTCAGTCTGCCCATAGATTCGATTTGATTGGCTTTGAGCCTTTGAGCATTCAGGCATAGCTAACCCACATGTAGCTATCTATCCCATAGTAATGACAATTTAAACTAAATTTGCCACAAGTGGTTAACATAGTTACCATACCGTGCTTTCCATCATTTCTAAAATGTTCCAAGCTATGCCAACACTGGAAGGAAGTTCTAAAGAAATGAGGTATAGACTGCTTCACAAGAGATCCTAAAAACAGTAGTAGATAGCCCAACTAAAGCAGTGTATTGGAAAGAAACTTTGCACATAATCTTATTCTTCTTCATTTTTGCATAAATAGCTGGTCTAGCCTTCCTGGGGCTTAAAACAACCACCACTAGGTTGCAAGCCCACAATACCACCATTGCTTCAGATAGTGGATCTAAAAAGTTGAATAGAGATTTTTACTATAGAGAGACCACCACTATTCTAAATGTTTGACAGATGTCTGAAGTGTGCAAAAAACAAGGTAAAACTTAACCAAAGGTATGGTTTTAAAAAGGAAAAAATGATGGGCACCACGCTTACCCTTAATCTATATTTGTAGATAAGATAACCTCCACCACCAGCCATCGCCAGGCCTAACAAAATGACCCAAACTGCAGCCCATGCTGATCTCACTTCAGTGCCGCTCTTACCTGATATTGATCATGGGGGGGCATCAAAACAAGGACCACATTATCGCATAAACAAACAAAGGAGGTACAATTTCTAACTCACTTATGCAGGTATCATGGTCTCTGATATACAGAAGATCCCCACTACAAGAGCATTCATAGCTTCCCCAAGTATTTTTGCAACTACATGCAGAGCATTGACAGGCTTTTCTCTCTTTGCACTCATCAACATCTGTACAGTCAAACATAAGTAGAAGAAACAAAATATTAAGCAGCAGCATCGGCAAACATACAGATTTCTCTGGCAGGATTTCAGTTTCAGCTGTAGTCAAGGAGAAAACCCAAAACAATTTTGACTTGGCAAGAGGTGGATACTCAAAATATTGTTATAAGCAAAATCAGTATAATCGGAGCATACTGATGGCCTAAGCACAGATAAATTTTAGAAATTAAAACATTTGATTTATCCCATAAAGGCTATTTATAAGCATGACCCCACCGCTTGGGGTAGCACAGATGTACTAAATTGAATGCAAGGGATTTTGACAACTGCAGATTAGATTTGACCTGCGTGGAATTGTGCCTGAGAAATCATGCATGAATCAACAATAACCAACTCACTAGGGCAAGTACTAGGTGCACCTGGATAACCAATAACCAAGTAGTACCACGAGGGAAGAGAGAAAATGCCTAACATTGGAAGTGGACAGAATGAAATGACAATCTCTAACTTCAAAGCAGTATGAAGAGAGTTAACAAGGATCAATCAAGTGCCTGTTGAAGCAAGGTGGAAGAATTGAGTTTGTCATGTAGCATTTGTGGAGACAAGGGGACAGCCGGAGCTAGTTCTGAATGCGTAAAGTACGACCTTTTGTTGGTAGGGCCTTTATCACAATGGGGGGCAAGGGTGGGGATGAGACAGTGACTTGGTCTTTTTGTATAAGGCTGTATATCCTGAACCTAACAATTATGCTATATTTCTCAACCAAACATGACCTGTTGTTCTGTTTGTGATTTACACCTCAGGCACCATAAAATTCTCAGTAGACTCAATTTGCATGCATGGTCATTAAATTTCCTTTCAAAATGAATCAAGCTCTCCATCCTGATAAAAGCACAATATTAAGGAAGACAATGGAGGAATATCTTACCTACACAACTTTTCACACCATCACCTTTAAATCCTGGAGGACACTGGCATTTACCACCATCAACATCCTGTCCACAGTAAAAATTAGAAACTGGAATGAATAAATTTACTGGATAATAACAAGTTGAGAAACATGATGATCACTAACCAGACAAGCAGAGAAGGTGTGTCCATCCCGAGATCCGTGCCAACAGCCTCCATTGTTTATCTTGCACCTCCCAGATCCACTCACTGCAAAACAATATAGTCACTTTAAAGCATAGCACATTTTAAGATGTTGGCACAAAAGTATAACAAAAATATTAAATTAGAAAATAAGATAAGTTGCCTCTTATGATGTGTGCAAACACATCTAATACTAACATCTGAGAGTCAAACGTCAGGTATGAATCCTCAAAAGGTACAGTTAATATTGGAGCATGATCAACAGAGTAAGATCCACCAAACCTTGGGTCAGAATACACCAACTGTAAAGCTAGATAGCTTAGGAAGTAAATCTATTGCTGTTGAGTCCAGAACCTAGGATCAAATCCTACTTGAGTTATTTGCAAGGGATGGCTAGAACAGCTATTGGAAACCATTCCCTCAACTCACACATTTGATTCCGGTTGACTAGGTTTGGAACTTTCCTGCCCAGTCAACCCACCTTCTACCTGCAAATTCTCATACAACACATGTTGTCTCTCGAGTAAAGGTCAGATTCATGTGCCATCCATGGAACTAAATTTTCTTTATGGCACAATCTTGCAATTATACTGAATATGAATATAATCAGTACTGCAGGTAATTTTTTTCTAATAAAAGCCCACAATTGTCCATAAAATAATTTCTTTCAGACATTTATTTATAATCATCAGCAGTACATCCAAGCTTTGCTGAAATGAATGAACAGCTATATTATTACATTTTTCATAAGTTTCTACTGATTTAAAAAAAGGATAAACTCACCTTCACAGTGGCTGTAACCATCTCCTTTGAACTGCACACCATCTACAAGAGGGCACTCACATACTCTCCCACGAAATGTGTCCTGCATAGATAAAAGCAATTGTCTAAAGGACCTAAAGATATCAAAAGCCAGAGAGTGATGTCTCGCAGCAAGTTTTAATTCATACCCTGCAGGCTGTGATGTTGGCTGTTTTATCTTGCCAGCAACCCCCATTATTGTCCAAGCACTCATTGGTCTCCACATCTGCATCAACAAGATTCCCCGATCATGAACTACTTAAGAGTGCACACAAGTCACCCAAGGCAGCCAGTAGTAGATGTTAGTCTCAGCAAGTCAGGGTATTCAACCAGTGATCTAAAATGTAATCTGGTTTGAGGCCTAGCATGCTTTCAGTGGCCGCTCACAATACCAAGCACTCAAATCCACTTAGTCAGGATTGTCCATCATTTCATCAGATGATGGCCTCAGAACAAAGGGCAATCATGATCAATAGCATAAGAAAACTTACCACCACTCAAACAAACCGCTGGCTCTGTTGTTTCCTCAAAACCAGAGCATATGGCCTTTAGAACAGCACCTTTCTCCAACTTTCCTGTAAGCACAAGTTTTTCAAAAAGAAAAAATAAATAAATACCCAAATGTAACTTTTCATCCAATATACAAGCTGGCAATAGCAGACCTCGATATTGACGATTGTTGACAACAAGGGTGGGCAATATGGTTACATCACCCCTCGATCCTTTTCCAACCTACATGAAAGTCTTTGTCAAGCAGCTATACATGGTTGAACTGATATCAGAGATTACTATGATTGCAGACAAGCACAAGCATCCAAACTTGCAGATTTAAAGTGTTGTGTTAAACTGAAGAATAAGAATAACAGACAATTACCTGGGCATTTTGCTCTTCTTTCAGAACAGGATTGTCAGAGTCAGCATTTGCGTCTCCCATACACTTATCAATCTTCTTAGCATCGAGCCCTGAAGCAATGACAAGTGAACAACATGGAACATTCAACACATTCAAAACTCTTGTTTTTCCCATTTTCTAGTGTGATTGATAGTATACTTGCAATAAGAAGAAGTTATGAAATATTTACCAAGGGATTTGATGACAGCATCAGCACATTCTTTGCTGTACCTTTTCTCTTTCATGGGACATCTGATTTGAAAATCAGTTACATAATTCCACCACACCCAAGGTTTTTTGGTCTCATTTGCAACTTTAAAAACACATAGTTGTCTCAAATTTTCAAGAACAACATCTTTCCCTTCATAACCTGAGCTGAAGTCTTGTTCAGGATCAGGAGCACAATATCTTCCATGATTTATGCACTGTGACTTGCACTGCCTGCTCAAGGTGAATGCTTGCGGACAGTACCAGGTAATGTAGTGGGGTGTAAACTGAGTGTAACCACCTTTCTCAAGTATCTGTGCTGCGCCCCTAAAATCCTTCACAAATTCCATCAACATATCACACTTAACCCCACATTCATCATTGCTGTTGGTCCAAAGCTCATACTCCACACGATCATCCGGGTGTGGAACAGCTTCTCTCCAATCAAGATTCACGTTGACCATATCCCCGTTGCTAAGTGCTTTCTTTAATGTTTCACCAAAACTTTTCTCAATAAGAGCAGACGGTATTGTTATGTTCTCAATGTATTTTGCAGATGAAACATCCTCTTCAGGTGTGTCCATGGTTATTAATGCTTCCTCCATGTCATCCGCAACAAGCACTGCCGAAGCCCCAGCCTTCTGGGCATTCCAGACCTTCAAAGCAAAGAAGCAATCTGAAAAGCAATCACATGAACCAATTATAGATTTAGCATGAGAACTATGTTGGTAATCTCAGAGGAATGTAGTTCAACAGGAGGAAGTCCCAAATCCAACAAAACCCACATCTCAATGAATGCTGATTCCTAAATAGCATATGCAACATAAATTTCAGCAAGTTGATCTGAAACAAACGGAAACCTCCTTGAACCTCTCTATACGTAATAAAAGTAGCTAAAATAAGCAAATGATCCCAATCAAACATGGGGTCAACAGCCTAAAGAAGAAAACCCTCAAATAAACCAAAAACAAAAGGAGGGTAGCTCCCCAACCAATCACAAACGACCCAAAACATCAGAACAGCAGTCAAATTAAGCAATAAATAAATAAGAAAAAAAAAAGACAACTTGATAAAATTAACATAAGGGCACCTCACAATCAACCAAAACCAAACAAAAACACCACAAATCTTACAAAAACCAATCAAATTAAGCTCAAAAACAAAAAGGTGTCTCTCCAATCAAGCAAACCTAGACCAGCCACGCACAAGAAAAAAAAATTGTCCAAAAACATCAAAAGGGTACATACCTCCACGATCCACCAAAACAAAAGTGGGTAAAGCACCAGGCTTCGACTGAAACGAAATCCTAAACTCTTCAAACTCCTTACAACCCTTCTTATTATCTTTTGGATACACAACAGCACCTGCCATACTACCTCCATATTGTGGTATCCCGAAATTCCCAATTGCACTATCATAAGTACCCTTTATTTTATCTGGTGATGTAACCCTCAAGCTGTTTTTTTCAACAACAAATCTAGCTATAGAGCTTGGTACTATCAAAGAAGTAAACAAAAACCCTAAAAAGAGACTCAAAGATAGTCTCTTTAGCACCATTTTTTATTAAAAGGTTGGGAATTTTTTTGTGGGTTTTGCTTGTTTTGATCTATAAATGGAGCTGAGTGAAAGAAGTTTGGGTCTTTGAATGCATACAAAAAACAAATTAAAGTGGGTTTTATTTATTTATTCTTTTGGGTTTTGTAAGAAATGAAAAGGAAATCTAAAAAAGTTTGGGTTGGTTTAATTGTTGGGTTTCTTGTCGACAAAGAGAAAGGAAGAATCATAGAAGTAGTTACTGCTGATGCGTGCGAGTGGGATTTGTTTTGTTTCTTCGTTTTTTGCTGCGTATGTGTTTCGTTTATTAGTATTTGCCGATAACATCAACATCTATGATTTACGATCCCAACTGTGATAAGATATGATGATGTTTTTCATCATCGAATTTTATTAAAAAAAGAAATATAGCCGAAATATAGGTGTGAGATATTTGTGAAATAATTAAATATTTATTTATTTTTTTAGCTCTACCAGTCAAATAATAAATTTGTTCTAATTCATGTGTATCAAAACTTTTTTCGATCGAATATTTGGGAGTTCATTTATATATAGATACTTGATGCGTGTTTTTTTATATGGCATGTTTTTATTTATTCGGTTTGAATTCTATATGGAATATAAGAATTTTACTTATCTAATACATCAATTAACAATCAAGTTTCATTTTTTTTTAATAAAATAAAGATATATTAAAACTATTTTATAGGTAGATTAATATTAAGTTTTTTTCTCTTGAAGATCTTAAAATGCATCCTTTAATATTAAATTAATTGTTATAATTTCCTTTTCGTTTGTTACATGTCATCATTTTTTATTAAAAAAAAACCTCCTTAACTTCCTGCCTATCCGTTAGAATTAACAACCAAGTGTCTTGGTATTTAAGTTAAACAATCAAGAATACAAGATCCAAGTCTCACAGCTAGTATTATCTTTACCACCTTAGTCAACAATTCACGTGGGCAACTAGCGCTCAATTAAGGTTAAAATCTGTTAGGTCTTTTTGGGAGTATAATTATGGTTGTATTTTAAAGAGTTTTTCATGTTAAAATACATTAAAATAATATATTTTTTATATTTTAAAATTATTTTTAAAATCAGTACATCAAAACGTGGTTTAATTGTTGGATTTTAAAATCCATTTTCACATTAATTAATAATCATGATCAATTCACGTGGTTTAATTGTTGGATTTTTTTTTTGTTTTTTTATTAATTATAGGGGTTTGAATTAATTTATATATATTTTGATTAATTTTTTGAGATTTTAAAATTAATAACTATATAAATTTAAAATTAATAATTATGTAAATTTATAATAGCTGTGAGGTTGACCACATTTAAACTGTGTTTTTTTTTAAAAAAAGAAAGTCATATTTTATTTCTACGAGGTGTATTATCACCTTTAAAAAAAATGTTGTTAATTAAATTTGTCCAGCAATAAAAAGAAGAAGGTGGCGTTGAGAATTCCGGGGTTCCAGTGGGTTCAAGACCACTCAATACACGGGTCAATATTACAAGTTGGCCAAATCGGATTGTCTTCCCTGCTGACCAGTCACAAGTTCGGATGACAAAGCACGGCCAATCTTAGAAGGACATGTCATTCCTTGTGACATTTATAATTCTGGGCGGTTGTTTCATCCCCAAGTTCTGGGGAAACCCAACAATTTACAGTATTGGGCTCTTGTGGTGTGGGTAATTACACCATATCTAAACCCTCCTCACGGATTGATGGGGGCTCACCATGGCGAATATCTGAGCTTGCAAATTTGAATCTTGAACTACGTGCGGGGGTAAATATATAAAAGCAGAGGGCAAACTATGGGGGCTATTATGATTTTTTCGAGAAAACTAAGAAGTCAACTGCCCCACCTCTCTTGCAGGTTCGGGGATATTTAGGAGCATGGTAACGAGAAAATTTGTTCAGTTAATCACTTTTCCTTCGAAGCAGCACTGTTGGTCACGAGTGATGTCTCTTTGCTGTCGATGAAGAAGAAAAAAAAAAACAGAAGTCTCTTTGTTATATATCAGGAACATATTTGGCCATGCATGTACGTAGTTCAAGCTGTAGCCATGAATTGTACAGCAAAATGTTCGTGCTGATCCAATTTCCCGGCAGCATACCACCAGGATTTTGTTTTCAAATGTATCCTCTGAAAGGAGGAATTGCTAGGTGAGCCAGGCCCACAACAGGTTATATGATTGGCTTGAATTAGTTTAGTTGGACCTTCTTGTTTCATTACATTAAAAACTTTTCATTCTAGCTTGGTTAGTCAAGTGAAGTCCAATAAATTTAAAAAAAAAAATGGAAGAGAGCAGCATTCTTCAGTGGCAGAATGAATTGCTAATCATTTCTGTACATCTATCTAACTGTGGCCATGCATGGATGGAAGTTTGGTTATGAAATAACTAAAATATATTTAAAAACAAAATTTTCATTAACAGGTGTTTAAGGGCTTTTTTATATTTTCATTTTGTTTTTTTATAATCAAGTTACATTAGAGATAATTTAATAATTTAATAAATAAAAAATAAATAGCGAGTATCACAGTGGACAAATGTTGTTTTCATGATGGTATTGAAAGCATACCACCATCCTCTCTCTATCGGTTAGGCCTGTGTACACATGACTTAATGGTTGAGCCCTAATAAACTTTTTCAACTGTGAACACCATTTTAGTTACTTGATGAACTTTATGAAGGCAAATTCCAAATTAAGTAAAAATAATGATAAAAAAAGAAGAAAAAAAAAACCACAGCTTCATTTTTTATATAAATAGTGAAGGAGTTCGTTGCCCTCAAAGTTTTATATTATAAGTATAGTAGAAATATAAATTTGTAGATGTGTCTAATAAATTAATATTTTTTATTGATTGTTATAAGTGTTTTGTTACATAAATAAAGATTTATTTTTATTTTGGTGATATGTGAAACAATGACAGTAGGTTATTGGACATATATCGTTACAAATGGTAAATATCAAATATATTAAACCTAACATGATAAATTATACATGATACAAATGGTGGTCCGAGGCACTTCATGGCGTGGCAAGTGTCCGTTATGGTGTACATTTACAGTACCTGGCGCCACTAGCTTCCCAGCAGTGATTTTGTCTGCTGCTAGTTTTAATACAAGATTATGGTTTATTTAAGATGGGACAAGTGGTGTCAAATGAGGCCCGAACCATGTATAATGTGGGTTTAGCCGGGTTGACATATAGGAGTCCCACTATTGATGTGTTTTGTGATCCAAGGTGGGATCGAGGCCAAGAGACACCAGGAGAGGATCCTTTGGTGGTGTTAAAATATGCTGTCAAATATGTTAGGGCCTTGCAAGAAGTTGGCCTGTGAAGGGAATTCCACTGGCAATAGGCTTATCAAATTTTTGCAAGCATTATACTGCTTATGATATGGACAAATGGAAAGGTGCAGATCGATTTCACTTTGATGCCAGGGTATGCATGAATTTCATATACGAATTGCCATTTTCGCTGCATCAATGTGTGTTAGTAAGGCCTGCAGATATCACTCTTGATGAGTCCTTTCTACTATGGTACAATTGTCCGATGATAATTTTGGACATTGAGAACAAGGTTATATATGTTTGTTTTGATTTTGAAGGTGACAAAGAAGGATCTAGCGGGCACTTTTCAACCACTATTTAGAAGCTGTGTAGAGGAGGGTCATGTGAGTAGTGTGATGTGTTCATATAACAGGGTTAATGGTATTCCTACTTGTGCTGATCTAGACCTGCTCAAAGGGGTTATCAGAGGACAACGTAATCTTGACGATTTTGCTCTACTTCTTTCCCGTGCCTATATGAATACTGCAATATGTAACAGGACCATAAAAACCTTTTCTTTTGATTTATATGAATTTCATGTTTAAACTTTTGTTCCTAACTACTTATTTGTGCGGTTTTGGGCAGGAATGTTGTCTCAAAATGTGATTCCATTGGGTTTATTATGACAGAATCCGATATGCGGCCACGCCCGAGGATGCAGTAAACCTTGACTTAAAAGCAAGGTACACAGTGCACTTGCACAAATCGTTGATGACTGTGACGATTGAAGATTCCAACGCTTCTAAGTTGTTGATGACTGTGACGATTGAAGATTCCAACTCTTCTACGACTGTGGAGATTTTTTGCCAAGGTATACAGAGAATGCAGTCAAGTTAAAAAAAATTGAAGAATCTGTTGTATACCGAGCCTTAATCTACAGTTATATAGTCCTCATGAGACTTAGTTTCTTTGACGGGGATCCACAATTTCACCCATTTGGAAATCTTGGAGCATCAGATGTGTGCAGTGAAGAACATCAAAAGCTAGCACTTGATGCTGCAAAGCAAGGGATAGTCTTGCTAGACAATAATGGAGCTCTTCCTTTGTCTAAAAACGCCACAAAAAACTTGGCTGTTACAGGACCAAATGGTAATGCTACTGTGGCATCTATGCTGGCGTGCCTTGTAAATACCTTACCCCTTTACAAGGACTGCATAAGTATATCTCATCTGTTACATATAAAGTCGGGTGTCCTTCATAAATTGCACCGGTGAATCTCTTATTGGGGCAGCAACTAAGGCTGTTACTACATCAGATGTGGTGGTATTGGTGGTGGGGTCTGATCAATCTATTAAGCAAGAGGACTTGGATAGGGAGAACTTGATGTTGCCAGGATAAAAACAGAATCTTGCAAGAGAAGTATTTAATGCAACAAACAGAAAGGTGATCCTAGTTATAATGTCCGCTAGTCCTGTCGATATCTCTTTTGCCAAGAATGAGAGCAAGATTGGAGGGATTTTGTGCGTAGGCTATCCTGATCAAGCTGGAGGAGATGCTGTCGTTCAGGTTATATTTGGAGACCATGATGATCCTGGTAATCTTTCCATCTCAATTCCAACACCAAATGATTTTCTGCGTCTCATGTTTGAGCATTTTATTACCAATTTATATTTGTTTCGAGGCAAAACAAAGTTTACAAACCACCTTCATACTGACAATCTCTTTACTTATCAGCTGGAGGGTCCTCTTTTACATGGTATCCAAAAGAGTACTCTGATTAAGTGAATATGAGAGCTAATTCAACCGATGACTTCCCTGGAAAAACCTACAGGTTCTGCACAGTAAAATCATTATAAGAATTTGGTTATGTACTAAGCTACTCAACTTTCTCAGAGTTTGTTATTTCCGCTCCTTCTGCCTTACCAGTCCCATTGAAATTCTTCTCTTGGGCCAAGCAGCATTCTCTAGTTTATTCCTCCAAACAAGACCCTTAACCTAATGGCCAAGCCATTGATGTTTATAGTGTAAATTGCACCAATCTGCAACTTGGTCTAGTCATTGGCGTGAGAAATAATGGGACCAGCAGGGGTAACAAGTCCACAAAATAAGCAAATGGTTGCATTTGACAGGGTGCAGGTGAAGAAAGGCAACACAAATAATGTAACTTTGGATGGGGATACATGCAAGGGACTTGGTCTTGTGGATGGTGAAGGGCAGAGGAAGTGGATAACAAGAAAGCATACATTTATGATTGGGTCTCCTAATGAGCATCAAGTGAGGTACCACCTCATCGTTAGGCACTTGGGCTGTCTCAAAGCGGAAGTGTGGGAGGATTCGCATCTATGTAATAGAAACAGAACTGAAAATTTCCTCATCCTAGATTGAGATGAGCTGACCTGAGGATACCTCTTGACCTTAAACTAGCTAGTATTTATGATATCTGTACATTAAAATAGTTTAAAGAAAAAAATAATCATAGAAAAGGTACAAAACGCTAGAGGAAGGGCTTGAACCTTCGACCTTGTGGTTAACAGCCACACGCTCTAACCAACTGAGCTACTCCAGCTTCTTTGATCGAGTCCAATTCAAATATGATGCTGAAAGTAGGAAATCCCCATTGTAGCATGTTAACTTACTTTTGCTATAAAAATGGGTGGCAATTCCACCGTCTGCCAATGGTAATGTGTTGAAAATTTCAACCAAAAAAATATCTTGGGAAATTTTCAACAAAATAACCCTAATAGATAACTAAGTGAAACATGTTAAAATTAGGATCTTCAGAAAATATATCAATTTCATTAACGACTGCTCGAAGCAACATCCTTCTGCAGTGCAATCACTGATAAAAAAGGATATTAGGAAAGTCTAGCTGCCTTAACAAGTTACCTGTTACCGATCAGTTTGCAGATCTGTTACCATGTACTTAAACACCCCCACGAGCGTGTACACACACGCAAAAAAAAAAAACATGGCTTCAAAATCGTTGACTAAATCCTTGATTTCCTATACAATAACATCTACTACTACTTACTATGGTAAGCAAATCCTTGGTTTTCACTGCTGTTTCTGCTGTAAGAATTGCCACCTGCTCAATTCTACAACTCAAACTCGATAGTTGCAGAGGCAGAGCAATTTTCCATCTTAACTAAGACTCCAAGTGCATAGAAAGAAACTGTTTTAGACATACAAATGAAAGTAGGCTGAGGTTTGCAAAATGCTTTTGACATGATCATGACACATCCAACACATTCAATGGTCTAATACGCTACAACTTATCAAAAAAGGGTGACACCCTGTCACCTTTTATTAAATGGAACAAAAAATTAATCCAGTTAATTACATAAACAGTGAACTCTAATCTAGTTGGTAAAAGAAGAAGAAAAAATTGAGCAAAAATAGATTAATTGTAAGCTTCACGAATTTGTTGTCACTCTGAGCACTTGTAACATCTTCTTCAAGGCAATTGAATCCCGTCATCATTGTCCAGGAAATGACTGACCTTGTCCTCCTGCAAGTTACCAAAGGCTGAATGTTATTTTCAAACAAATGAACTAGTATTTTGATACAGAATGGGGTGGCTTTTAACAATAAAGGAGAGTTGGCCTCCGGATCAAACTCGGTACTCTGTTTTCTTCAAACAAAAATATTAAAATAAATAAAACAAACTTGGTACTATCAACTGTGGTTCGAAAAATTGATGGCTGGAGAGTTTATGATCAGTAGTTAGTTCAAAATGTTTTCAGTTTTGACTTAAAGGTGTTGATGAATTAAATGGCCTTAAGGCAAAAAGATCTTTCCATTTCAATGGTAAAATGAAATTACCTCTGATATTAAGCGCTGCTTGTTCCGTAGCTGAGTCCTTTTTTTGGCGATGAAAGAATTTGGAGACATGGCTGTTTTATAAAAATATCGAACAGTGGCCTACAAAGTAGAAAAATGTCAGAAGGAATCAAAACTTGCTGCCACTCGCACAAGCACGCAGAGACAATTCGAATTTTAGCTCATAAACTAACCTCTTCCCTGATTGGCATGTAGAGTTCAACATTTGAAGAATTAAAAGTTGTTGGTCTCACAGAGAAAATGTAATGGAGATATTCTTTTTCCTGTTTAAACAGCAAGCACGTTAATGCATTTCAAACAAAAAAGAACGAGTAATGAGGCAACAATGAAAATAGTTGAGATCAAGAAACAAACCATGCTGTGTTTCTCCACTCGATCTTCTCCTAGAAGATTCTTCAAAAAATTCACCTGCAGAATAAAAAAGGAAAGTAAATAAATAAATTGAGGGCTAAAACACTTAGAAATAGGTGCAGAAGCTAGAGGAAATAAACGGAGAGTTAAATGAACTAGAAGGAAGAATTGTTTACCCTTAGTATTTGAGACCATGTATATAACTCTAGTCCATCTTCACCGATAGTAACATCTTCTGGGGCAGTACCATTCTGGTGTAAAAAAATGAACTTATATTAGTAAGCTGGCTACAGGGAAATATGTGCATGGGCATAGGAAAAAAAATCAATTAAGCAGTACCTCGAAATAGTTCAGCACATCTAAATTTGCAATAGTGCCTTGTCTAGCAGAGTCTTCATCCCTTGCTTTCAGTTTCTCTGCAATAGTATTCTTCAGTTCTTCTTTGAGTAAATCTTCCATCAGGGTTCTATCCTCTTCACAGAGTGAGCAATCCACCAGAGTAGAGAACTTCTTGAGGCAATCAATTTCGAATATCAGGGCTAAAGCTTCAGCAGCTGCTACATGCACAGATTCATCACCTTCCTCTAGTACATTGGTAAAATAAGAAATTGCTCTGCATTTGTTAAAACAATCTGTTATTTCCAAAACCTTATGCAGCAATGAAAGATATGCATTGCAAGCAGTTTAAGAAAACCGTTCTCATGAAAAAATTCACGACTCTATTATAGACCCTCCACATTCATGTAAAAAGCAAACTATCAGGATGTCCGTGAAATCTAGGAATTCTACATTAATGCTTGTGTTCAATGTACATACCCTTGCCAATCTTCTTCGTTGAGTCTCCATGTCTCCATGGTTGTGAGCAGAAAAGACCAGGCAGAAATTGCTGCAGCTAGAACAGCTGATGAATGTTTCCTTGCAACTTCCTGAGATGAAATCAAGTAGCAAGTGAGAGCATTTTCTTTTTATTAAATTTCAAGACATATATACACATCAGTGCTAAAAATAACTGCATACATTATCAGAGTCAGCATCCAAGAATGTCCAAATAATTTTCATTGGTTCTTCCGTCTCGTTTGAATAATTTGCACAGAAAAATGTGATCATAGCTAAGGAATCCAGTATCTGCACATGAAAAAGCCAGATAGTCCAAGTGTTATTACCTTCGTTGCTTTAAAATCATTATAGAAATAGAGAACAACGAGTGTAGGATACCTTCAAGGTCTCAGTCCCAGAATTTAGAGTCTCAGAAAGAACAGCTAGGGAGCTTCTATATAATTCACGGGCATCATCCTCGTTGTCAATGGTCATTGCCAACAAACCTATAAAACAAAATACAAGAACAACAGAATTCATCCACTGAACACCAATTGTCAAACCATCAAAGACAATCATATATAACTTAAAATCTTTACTAACCAAGTGCATTTAATGCAAGCTGTCGCTCCGTGGAAGGCCCTTTTATTATGAATTGTAGGCAAAAACCCAATACTGTAAACAAGCTGCATAGAATTATGAGCAAAATTAGAGAGTCATCATCATAAAGAAAACCCTATATTGTGATTTGGATGCCACCTCTCCCTCCTTGTATAATTTAATTTTATTCCAAGTAAGATTACTCTAGTGGGACCAGGAAAAAAAAAAATTCTGTAAAGAAATTGCTTACTTATTTTCCACAAACTTGAGCTCCAACTCATTGTTTAAGGCCTCAACGATAGGCGGTAGTAATTCCTTTCCGGCAAATCTCCTTCATTGACCAAAAAGTCAAATAAAAGCAATTATTAATATCAGATTGGAAGTCTATGTGCAAGAAGGAACCAAGTATACTCCAAAAAGAATTTAGCCAAGTAACTAAACAGCGTACCTCTTTTTAGATAGAACTTTTTCCAAATATGCTTCCAGTTTCTTAGGGCCGGTTATCTCAAACTGATCATCACCATAATCATCTATAATGTCACAACCTGATAACAAAATTAATTAGATCACAAAACAAGGTTCTTTTTAAACGAAGCATATAAAAAGCAGCAGCAGCAGCAACAAAGGGTTTTGTGACAGTGAACCTCGGTAATGAAATCTTTTTGCCTTCATCTTAATATAGTTCGGGAACCAGAGCTTAAATAAGAAAACAGAGAAAGCTGACAAGTAAAGCAGAACGCAAAGCGACAAGCTAAACAAGGAGGGTAATGTATTTATAGGGAGACTGGTGGGAGCCATGTCCTGTATGAGTTCGGAGTCAGGAGTTTTAAGATAAAGGGCCTTTTAGACATTTACTTTACTCTTTCCCTTCCTCATTCGGTTCTTAAAGCCACCTGTTTTTATAGTTTTAGCCGGAGCCCCTTTATTTTTTTAATTTCTTGTTTAGGCCCAGTCTTGCTAGCCTACATGCGCTTCGGTCCTTAATCGCTCAGCTCAGTGACCTTGGGCAACCTGGCCCGTGTCCTTTTCTAGTCTCTTTAAAATTAATTCCTGCCCTAGATCTTTTATACAAGCTATATTATAATTTTTAATGAACGTAATTAAAAATATTGTTGGTCAGAAAATATAAACATATTATAAATACTATAACTCAACACACACATATATAATTAGATAAAAATAAGTTTGTTCTATATAAAGAGAGAATTTATGATAATAAGAATATTTTATAATTAATTATTTATCGATATAACATTTTAAAATATTTATAATAAAATACATTAAGATAGATTAACACAACATATTGTTTTAAAAAATATTCTTTGTAAATAGGTTAGCATTTAGATATTTATTTTTTGTTATTTGTGTATTAGCATAAGCATGTCAAATTAATATAATTTAATTTTATCATTTTCCTACAAAAATTTATAACTGCATCTGAAATAACAACCTTTTCAATTTTGACTTCCACATGCTTTTATAACACTTAATTGTTGACTGTGGCTTTCCTTTTAATTATATTCTTTTATGAAATGGATATTTAATTGGACGTTTGAGTTTTTATTTTATTTTTTACTGAAATGAGATGTATTCATTGAATATGTTTAAATTTAAATATAGAAATACACACGTGATATTAAATATTAAAACATACATATCGAATGATTTTTTTTCATTTAAACTTTAATTTCAGTTGAAAAAAATTAATACAATTTTGTATTCAACCCTCGGCAATCCGCGAGCTCATCGACTAGTTATTTCTATTATATACAGTAGAATTATTGGATTATTCAAGGTCATCATGACATTTTACCCTCACGATTTACCAGGAAAGCATAAGTAGCGGGAGTTTATTATTATTATTATTATTATTAGTGTGGGTGTTCAAATTAGTTTATGCATACCTTAACTAATTTCACGGGCTTTAAAGTTAACGACTATATAAACCTCCAGTGATCATTATATTAGCAACCACATGACTCAAACCTAAGACTGTAAGGAAAGCAAACCCCCATATTCAAAATTCTTACTGCTGGATCACCTACTAGATGATTAAGTAGCAGAAGTTTTTTATTTGACGTGACATTATTTTTATTATGTTTAGAGTGTGGTTGTTTGTATAATTTTTTTATTAATTAAGATTTTTATATATTTTTTTTTAATATTTGACAGGTAATCATGTGAAAAAGAATTACGATGTAATGAAATTATAATTACATGTTGTTCCGTAAAATAATATCAATAATTGTGACAGTGATGGTAATGAGATGATAATATAAATGTTAGTAATAGAGACAATAACAATGACTAAGAGGATATAATAGTCTTGTTAGAACAACGGCAATGCCATGTTAGAGTGGTAGGACAGTGACAAGATAATAGCGATAAAATGACAGTGGTCGTAGAAATGTTGATAGAGATTGTGGCAATTGAAGATGCAAATGGCTAACGATAATGATGGTGAGTAAAATAATTTTATAGTATTGTGAGTTGTTTGTTATTCATAAAATGTCTTATAAATCTTCTTATGTTAAAAAATATTTTTCAATAAATAAACTATAAAATAATTTATAGAAATTAATAAATTAATAACATTTTTAACAAAATAAACTAAATCTATTAGTTTATGATGTGAAATTTTATATTTATCAATTTTTTTTATTAAACTAAAAAAAATGTTTTTTATAAAATATTTTATGCAAAATAACCATTACCTTGCATAATAGGGATACAATATGGCTTAATATGTATACTACATCAATTTATGAATATTCAGTTATATGACATGTCGTTGATACTTTTTTAATAGATATATTTTTATTTTTATTTTATTAAATTTTAAAGATATAAATGATAAATATAAAAATAAATATTCTTTAAAAATACAGGAAAACTACAAATTAGTTTGAATTACAACCGCGAATAAGAACGTTAAATTCACATGTCTTTTTATATTAAGTAATACTCTAAAAGGCGTGGGAAATTACTGTAGCTTCCCCATGCATTTCACTTATTAATATATTATATTATTATAATTATTATATTATATTATAGAACTGTTTTTTTTTAAAAATTTTTTTGTTTTTTTAATGAATTTTTTTTGTTTAATTTAGTTTTGTTAATGTTAATTTTTTTATTTAGTTATAAGATTTTCATGATACGGATCCCGGATTTGACGGGTTAACCTGGTTTGACGGGTTACCTGGATTTTTTTTCTTTTTAATTAATTTTTTTCATTTAGTTTAGTTTGTTAATGTTAAATTTCTTTCTATTTAATTATCAGATTTTCATGACACGTATCCTGGGCTTGACGAGTTAACTTAGTTTGATGGGTTAACCCAGTTAATTCTGAGTAAACCCGTCAAATTTTTTTTCTATTTAGTTATCAAACTTTCATAACCCGAATTCCAGGTTTTACGGGTTAACCTGATTTGAAGGGTTAACCCAATTAATTCAGATTTTTTTTCTTTTTCTTCATTAGTTTTTTTTCTTCCTGTTGGTTTTTTTCTTTTTAGTTAATCTATTTAATTATCACACTTTTATAACATGATCTTATAGCCAGACTCACATCCAATATTCTTGGGTCCGGTGTTGCAACCAGACTCACTTAAACTTGGATCATGCAAGTTTAATGTTATTATTAATATTATAAATATTACTTTTAGATCAGGCGTTACAGTCAAATCCAAGACTCTTAAGTATAACTTTACAGAAAAACCTAACATTTTTAAATTTTATTTTTTTAAAAATATTTTTTATAAAAAAAAAATATCCGCAGCATCACGCACGCGGGTAATAAAACTAATAACCATTTATATTATGTTAACGTTGTCGGATTTTACATATTTAAGATTGTATTCTTTTCAACAATAAAATAATCTAAATCATACTAATCGAAGTCAGGAGACTCAAGACAATGATTGTATTCACGTCAACGGCCGGCACATCCAGTTGGCAGGGTACCTTCTCCTCCAAGTATCTCGAGTTCAAGGGCACCCCGTAAAGACCAGGGGAAAATAAATGATTGTAACAATATTATGCTCTACTTTGATCAATTTCAGGCATGTGCATTGACACATGCTTAAGAAAAAAAGTATAACACCAACAATAACAATGAGAAGGTCAGAAATGTCTACAAGATGAGATCAAAACCATATGAGCCAGAAGGCAGGCGTCCAGTGTCCGTAATTGAGGAATGAACTGACGCATGTAGCATTTTTCATAGTGCTAATTAGATTGGCCAAGTCAACTGTTTGTTGCGCTATTAAATAGAATTCATGAGAGAAATGAATTCAATCCAGTAACTCTGCACTCAAAATGTCTTGAAAGAGGGGGAATATCAACAAAATTTCAACATGATCTTAAAAAACACAACACACTGCATTGTGCAGATCAAAAACTTCAGAGCATCCTCTCTCCTCCTACGATGCCAAGAGTGCTTCAATCTTTGCAATTTGATCCTCTTCGTTCTTCTTGGTCGGACTCCTATTAGCATCGTCAAACAAATCATGCTTCCATTTCTCTCCACGCGTACCACTTGGGCGATAACTTTGTCTGTCGCTGAATCTCTCTCTTCCCCTGTAATTTCCACCACCATCACCACCAAATCTTTCTCTTGATGCAAGGCCACTCTTCTTCACTTCTCTATTTCCTGCAGCAGGCCTCTCAGGTCTGTCTACACGGCGAGGGTTACGGTCTCTTTCCTCCCTCCTTTCACTAACCGACAAAGGATGATGAGAATGGTTTGACCTCGCAGATTCCACAGTTGCTTTGTCAGGATTGTCAGTCTCCACTGGGATTTTCTTCTCCTGAAATGCAGGTCTTTTCCTCACAGGGGGTGGCGGCTCAGCCTCCATTTTCAAGAAACCATCATGGCCCCATACACTTTTGTCATCCCCCTTACCTCGTGGCTTCTCGTCTCTTTGCCGCGAATCATAAGTTGCTGCCTTGTTTTCTGTCCTTTCACCCCGATCATCCTTTGAATCCCTAAATCGGCGCTCTTCAAAAGAGAGGAGCACAGGAACAGTATGTGAAATTGTTTGACAACAAAAAAGTAACAGGGTCAAAGAATTATTTGGGTCATGCAAGTGAAATCAGGAACCCACCAGTAGCAGATCTCCGGCCAAAGCTTCGACCACCTTGTCCAGCATTACCACGTTCATCATGCTGTTAAAAGACATGTACAGGCAAGCCTAAGATTGTTATATACATGGAGGCTTTCGAAGGCATGGGGCAGACAACAATCACACAACATCAGCCCAGAAAAAAAGTTTTGAATGCACTGGAATGAATGAGAAAGATAACGAATTTTGAACCGTTAACAAAAAGAGGGAATAAAATAAACAATTAGGGAGTTGAGCAGGCCCTTTTTTGGGGATAGAGGGAATTGAACCCTCACGATTTATAAAGTCAATGGATTTATTAAGATCGAGAGAAATACTGCTCATTTACTAGAGCAAATGATCAATTACATAAATTCAAGACTCTAAAATCTATTTTTTTGTCCCACGAGCACAAGGATGCATAGAGAATATTGTATTAGAGATCCATATTGCCCTAAGGTGAGCAAATGTAAACATCTCTTTCCAGTCATTAAAATAATTCATGCAACACATTAGCTAAAAAACTTCTATGATACCAAAGATTTGTCAAGGAAAAAAAATCTCTCCTTTTTTTTTTATTGCAAAAGTTGAACTGCTCTGTTTTGATTCAAGCAAATAAACATTTACAAAGACAACCACTGTATAGTATAAATGGCATTTCAGGAAAGTATAGAAATAATCCCAGACCACTAAGTCCTATAATGGCTACAAACTCAAATTTTCTATTTCCATAGGCACCCAAGCATACCTTAGCTTCTGAACTTACTGTCTCAACTGCGCTAGATTTCGCATCCATTAGATAATGACAATGAGACACCAGAACAAATTCCACAAAACCACATATCAACAATTACTTCCAAAAAGAAAAAACCTGAAAAAAGGACCGCGACCAAGGCACTTCAGTTGGCTTAGAAGAATGCTTGCTTCCTTCACCGTGTTCATTTGGTTTCTTGTCTGTTTCTTTGCTCACACCACCAGACTCCACCTTGGCAGAATCCGGACCAGACGGGGTCTCAAGAGGCAATGCATCTTGCAACCGGCGCCGGTTCTTTTGATCTAAATTAGAGTCAATTGTTACTCTCTCTGACTCTGGTTTTCCATCTCTCCTTGACCTCTTAGGACTTCAAGAAAACCAAACACCTCACAAACATTACCAACATCATCAACTCAATTACCAAGGTCATGTTTGGTTCTAAAACAAAAAACCCACTTCATGAATCTAAGTGATTCATCAATTACCGCTACATAGCAACAAAATGTAGGGCATATAAAACACCAAGGCCGTGTTTGGTTGAAAACGAGAGAGCACGCACCATGAATTGCAGTGACAGACTAATTATGACTATAGAGCAACAAAAGCAGGGCATGCAGTATATTAAGAACTCAGCACATAAAAACCGTAAAAGATACCTGGGTTCTCTGTCGAAGCCAGAACGGTGTCGCCTAGAGTCAGAACCGCGTTCTCGACGAGACATCGCGAATAGAGATGGGAATGATTGTGGTGGAACAGTGATTTAGGTTTTAGTGAAGTGGCGTTATAAGAGAAATACCGTGAGGTTTTCCTCACTGGATAAGAGGCAGAGGATCCTGTTATTCGATCTTCGCACGATTGGATTATTAAATTACGGGATTGACTTGGTTTCTTAATCTTAACCGTCCATTCTTCTCATAAAAAAATAATTAAGCTTCATTTATGTGAAAAAATAGTTTGCTAATGAATTTTTCGGTAAGAGTAGTTGTTAAAAAAGGATTTATATATAATGATAGTAGTTGGTTGGTCATCAAAATCCACCGTTAGATTCTCCTTTTTCAATTTGAATTATTGTAAATATCAAAAGTTTTAAATATTCATAAGGACCAGCTCACCACTATAAATTTTTTTAAAAAAAATTTCCAATGGAAACATTTGTAAAGTTGGATTTCTTGAGGTGTATTTATTTATGCGGCAATGCTATTTTTTTAAAATAATTTTTTTTTCATGTTTTTGGATTATTTTAAAATATTATTAATAAAAATATTTTTTTAAAAAAAATATTTTAATATATTTATAAAAAAAACTTAAAAAACATGGTAAACAAACACCAGTAAACTAGTCAAAGACCTTTCAATTCTGTTGTCTAACTCATTGGCATCATCTTATTTGTTTTTGTGTTTTAAAAATATTTTTAAAAAAATTAAATTTTTTTTATTTTTTTCTTTGCTTTAGATTAATATTTTTTAAATATTTTTAGATTATTTTGATGCATTGATATTAAAAATAATTTTTTTAAAATAAAAAAATTATTTTAATACATTTTTAAATAAAAAATATTTTAAAAAACAAAATCCAAACATTAAAAAAAAAAAAAAACAAAAGATAAAGCAGCAGCAGCAGCCAGCGAAGCACCACAAGGCCCTTCCAATTTTCTCCAACTTTGGCAAGAAATCACAAGGTTTATTCCAGGCTTATGCCTCTTGTTAATTTGCAGTATTTTGTTATTAAATTCCTTTAATTCGTTTATTGAAGGAGGTCCAACTGTTTCTTTCCCCCAACATGATGATGTCTTTTGTTATTAAATTGCTTTCATTGTTTTCGGTGGCTAAAAGAAAGGAAAGAACTTTCTTCGTATTTCATGTCAGAAATTTGGCACCCATTTTGATCCTATCCTCTGTTATGTTGTTAGCCTTAAATTGGTTGTGTTGCATTGCTTCAAAAACCTTGTTAAAATAGAAGATTCAGCGGTAATAAATATATTATAAATTTTTAATGTTAAAAATTTATAATTTATTATTTTTATTATTTTTATTATATATTTTTTCATAGCCTATCTCTTCAAAATTCATTTTATTTTTTTCTCTATAAAATTATTGATTTTACTATTAGAAAGTCCTTCGTCCATCAAAAAAAATTATTTTACAGGTACTAGCTACTGATTATCTGATTTATTAGACATTTGATTTACTGAGTATATGATTATCTTGAATTTACTAGATATCACTTGTTATTATCACAATTCTAGTCACTTGTTTTACCATACATTACTTATTATCATTTATCATCCTTTTAAATTTTTCATATTAAATCACAAGATACATTGATTATAGAAAATGAATAAAATTATTTTAACTAAATATCTTGAACTTTAACACATAAAGTGTATAGCTAAAAATGATTTAATTGCTATCGATTTTCGTTATTTCTCTTTTCAATAAGAGCCCATATTTCAACTGAAAATGATTAAAATTACTCTCTTAAGAGATTATAGCTTGTTAGTTTTTGGTAAGCCCAAAATTTCACATCTAAATTGCCACGTATGCCATATTAACTCACCGCACCTCAAGCTTATATAAATCACCTTTTCTTTTTTCAGAAAATCAGTAAATTTTTTTTCCTGTTATTAGGCATTTATGAACGACATAAGAACTTTTCGGCTAGCAAGAAGTTTAAAAAGAAACCTTCCATTCTGCTACCTTTAACCTTCCCCCCTGACTAAAACTCTACACGGACAAAATGGGTGACCCTAATCATATCAAGAAAGGGAAAGAAAGAAAGAACACCGACGTCCTCGATTCATCTCTGACTTTGTAAAGCCTGCGAGAGGTTCTTTTTTAGTCGCATGCATTTCTTTTATGAATAAACTCGTGCTTCTTGTTTGCAAGCTTTCTGGTTGTATATATCATGTTGTTCTTTGCTTTATTGATTCGCATCTTCTTCTCTCTCAATTCACCTTTTCTGTTCTTGAAAAACACCCTCATCCCTTTGTTTTTCCAGGGTTCTGTTACTTTCTTCATTTTTTTAACTCCGTTTTCAAGAAACTCGCAACATGTGCATTTACTCGACTTCTTTCCTGTGCTAGTCACCTGTCTTGATAATGGGAGCTCTCTCAAATTTCAGTTTAAGCTGTGGTACCTTTTCTCTGCAAATTTTGTGATGGTTTGTTATTATTCAATTTTTGCAGACATTCTAAGCTACAAAATTAATCACTACTTCAGCATCTCGACTAGAAATGGTACTGGATTGGTATGTTGATAATTTCCCTCGCCCTAGTTTCCCGCAATAGTAATAGAATTCAATTTTTTCTTATGTTTTTTTTTTTTTGGTTATCAAATCCTATAATTGATTCTCTCAAATTCTATACAAGAAAAGAAAGAAATTTCTTCTTATATATTTTAAGATGAAATTGACATATCTGTTCCACTTTATGATTAATCCTTCCTTGTAATGCCATATATTGATGAAAAATTGAATGTCTTGCATTGTTCAAGCTGTTACTTAATATGCTGGCAAGATAGCGCAAGGTTCAATTGCAGGTGTTACAGCAGAATACAATCAGGAAGATATTCATGCTTCTGTTAAGGTCGATGTTGACTCAAAATTACCAGTGAGTTCGTGGATTTAGTTCTCGGCTCTTACTTGTAAACTTAAAATCATGTTCTGTTACTTCACTATTATTTTATCTGATCTCTTTCGCTTTATGGAAGATTTCACAACCTTTACATTGAGCATCGCAGACCATGAAGGATACATTTTCACTGAAATTGCCAGATCATAGCTCTAAAAGGTATGGACTGTTTTTGTGCTTTACCTGAGTAAGATTCTGAAGCTAAGGTTCCTAAATTCAATCACATTGAATACTGTATGATTCTCCAACACGGAAAGAAATGATAAAATTCCTGTTTCCTTGCATAATGTCCTTTCTCTTACTCAAATGATCAGATGCATTGAGACAACATATGCAAATTAAACAAAAATTTGTCATTTTATCTCGTCTTACCCAAATTGATTGGAAATGTAGAAGTTTAATCACCTTTTCTTCTGGTCCCCTGCAGGTGCTGCTTCTAGTTCCGTATAAAGTAGAATACTTCTACAAAAATGCTGCTTTATCTACGAGACTTCCTTCAACCAGCCGCCATATAATTCAGCTTTCTGCAACTTTTGGTGCTCCACACCTTGCATTTGGTATGGAGACGCCATACAATCTTGCTTCGAAGAGATTTCACGAATTTAACACAGGCATTAGAGTGACAAAACCAAATTTTGATGGATGAATTACTTTGTAAGTTATTTTGCCTGCACTGGTGAAAAATTGGACCGACTTTCCTAGTTAAACTAGCAACATATTATACGTTAAACAACCTGCTAATAGTCATCATGCTTATGGCTTGTGTCTGTTGTTATTATCTATAGTTGCCTAAACAGGGAAGGAGACTTACGGCAACTCATTCTCTCTAAACTTTTCAGGACAAATAAGGGTATCTTACTAAGGGCATCATATGCTCATTATTTTGATCATGAGAAGAAAGTTGCAGAAGCAGCAGTGGTCTCTCGGATGCTTTCAGAAAAGGAGAATGTTCTTGTAGTTGGAGGAACATGGATTATGGATGATAAAACGACAGTCAAGGCAAGGTTTGAAAGTCGTGGGAAGCTGGTTACTCTCCTGCATCATAAAATCAAACCCAAGACATGCATTAAAATTTCTAGTGAATTTGACCCCAAAGCCCTTGACAGGATTCCCGTAATCAGATATGGTCTCTCTCTCTCGTAATCTGAAAGGTTTATCCATTTTCAGTTGTGTGGTCCAGCTGATGGAATTCTGATCGTTCAATACCTTCTGCTGGTGCTTTGAAAGAAAGGCAAACAAATACACTGCTTTTACCATGTCCATAACATATATAGTTACTGGTAAGGAGGCTTGAACTAGACTTTCCTTTGTCTTCTGTTAGAAATCCAACAGCTGAAAAGTTCCTATGACCATTTACCTAAACCCTGATTCACTTGGTTACTCTCCTGCATCATAAAATCAAACCCAAGACATGCATTAAAATTTCTAGTGAATTTGACCCCAAAGCCCTTGACAGGATTCCCGTAATCAGATATGGTCCCTCTCTCTCGTAATCTGAAAGGTTTATCCATTTTCAGTTGTGTGGTCCAGCTGATGGAATTCTGATCGTTCAATACCTTCTGCTGTTGCTTTGAAAAAAAGGCAAACAAATACACTGCTTTTACCATGTCCATAACATATATAGTTACTGGTAAGGAGGCTTGAACTAGACTTTCCTTTGTCTTCTGTTAGAAATCCAACAGCTGAAAAGTTCCTATGACCATTTACCTAAACCCTGATTCACTTGAGCAGTTAGTCTGCCTTGTGCACTACAAAAGTACACTTTTTTCAAGCAATCATATTTTTGGTTGTCTTAGATTGTCATGTGCCTCTTAATGTGAGTCATTGTTTGTACTTCTTCACAAAGCAGAGCTGAGAGCCTCAGGATAGAGCTTTTCTATTTCCTCTAAATGGCAACTATATACCAGGTAGCCATTTTTTTTTTCATTTTCAACCAAGAAAGAAGAACAACGGACAGCTACCCTCCTTGTCGTTGAAAGTTGAAACAGCATCAGTTGAATCGTTGTGTTTGCCGACAACAGTTAATGCAAATCCTTTTCAGTTGACGCTAATTTCTACCCACTCAAACTCATAAAGATTGACTGTTGTCACACGCATAATTCTAATTATCATGTATTCATACACCGATTCACTGATGATGCAATTAGTCAAATCAGTCTTTAACAAGTAGTATGGAGAAAACTGCTTTAACCACTTGAACACAAGAAACAGCACGCAGAAGATCTTAATCAGTATACGTGACTACAAAATGCAGGCAGATGCCATATCAAGCATATTTCCTTTCGGAATCAACACCATCCCATTCTCGACCAGACATCATTTATTCATTACTATGGAGAAGAAAATCAATTATGCTGGCTGTTTTTTCTGGTTTTGGTATTAGAAAATCAACTGACGTGGTTTTTCTTCTTGTTCTCCCTCAAGTCGAAATTGTGCCAAAGAGTTTCCTGTGTGCTCTTATTCTGTTGAAAAACCAAAGATTTCTACATTCCCCTTTCTTGGTTTATAAGTCCTTTGTTTTTACCTGCAAAAGGTCATGCACAGAGGGGAATGGCAAATAAAGAAGCGGCGGGATTTTCTCTATGCTTTGTTTTGTCATCAAAACAAACTCTATAATTGACTGGTATTCAAGAAACTGTCAACAAGTGTATTTACTTTTTGGTTGATTACTTTCAGGCCCTGGTCATTTCCTGATAAAGCAGGCCATCGATTCTAATAGCAGAGTTATTGCGAATTATACATCATAGATGATACATCCCCGGTCTTAGATAAGCCCAGTTCCTTGTCCAGTCCCTCTGGACAGTTCTGAAATCAACTGTTCTGTTTCTTTAGCCTTCAATAGGAAATGTCCGAAAGGTTGATAGGAAATGGAGCCAAGTTCATTTGCTTAAAGTGGATCTCAGTTTTCTACTCTATTTCGGAGCCGAGTTCATATGTGTGTGCCAATACCCTAGGCTGGAACAAGCCACATTCACCAAGCCATCTCATATTATCGCTAAGCATCATTAACCCACATGGTGTGGATATTATCCAACATAAGGCAGATAAGCTAAAAAAAACAACAATAATAATCTGAAAAATTATCCACCAATCGATCTGAAGCCAATAGTTTCTCTATCATCTGCCGAACTTGTTTTCAAGGATATATTAACTACGAGAGAAACGTTTCCTTGATATAAATTGAAACAACATACTTTTTATGCAAGTTCTTACTGCAAACACACCATATAGTCATAATTTGAGTATACTTTTTCAGAAAGTGAAGACAAATTTCATATAACCATCAAACAATATGGTGATGAAACAACTTATTTCCCCAATAAACTACAGAGATAAGACTGTTAAGAGCACCTATGGAAAAATTTGTGCAGAGCACATCAAACCACAAGGCGATGATGGATAACAAACAAAAAACTTATTGATGTTAAACCCATTAATCAAACACAATAACTATGAAATAAGAAATAAACAACAAAACATCTACTAAATGAGAAATAAAACATAGCATAGCTACTAAATGAGAGTTAAGCCTTGAAAACAGAATTGTGCAGAACAAAAGGACTACGGATAATATTATCTATGAAGCTAAACATTCCAAACTTAGTGCTGATTATGAAACCTAAACAAAAAAGGAAAAGCTAACAAGATCACTTATTACTTAAACCATGAAACCCCTCTACATGTATCTTCTCGACCACACTAATCCTTGTCAGCTTTAAAAGCTGACAGCATTAACTTTGCTTGCTCTCGTATCAATTCATTCCGCTTCAAAAACAACTCCAATTCAGCCATATGCAACTTCCTCCACTTCTCCTCCATCTCTGCCTTCTTCATTCCATGCGCAAAATCCAATCCATTTCTCACCACATAATCATCCATTTTTCCACCACTCGCACTTCCATCAAACTTCAAAACCTTTTTGACACTTGAATCTCTCTCCATCTCAACTTCCATTCTCTCCTCCTCCCCCACATCCATACCCAACTCAGCCTTCAATGCCTCTAGTTTCTTAGCATTCCCTCTTTTATTATCATTACTATTATTGTTTTTCTTCCCGTTAGCTTTAATAGTCCCTTCACTGCCCCAAATATATTTCGACAAATCAAACCCCTTCTGATCATGCGGTTTGCTAAAAATCTTGCTTTCTCCTTTTTTCCCTTTCACATGATTCTCAAACTTCTTCCTTAACCTAGAAATCTTATCCTTCAATTGAGTCATAGACACATCAAAATGCAAAGACCTCTTAATAAAATCATAAAACGCATTCATATCCTTTGATGGGTCATAACCTTTCTCTGCAATAAAATCAATTATACCTTGCAACAGCGCAATCTCATCCTCCTCAGTCCACAACCTTTGAAAGAGCTGTTTTTTGGAGTCCTCGGACTTCTCAGGCTCGGATTCCTTACTCTTAGCCCGTTTCAAGTCTTTTGAATCGCGATCAGCCCCGTTACCCCTCTTCACAGCTGTTGATTTCTCCGGAGTGGCGGCTACAGCTGGTTTGGATCTGGACTTCTTGACCGCTGCTGCTTCCTTCGGTGGGGTCTCCTCCATTGGTTTAGAGGTTATAGGCTTGACACTCTGGTCGGGTTCGGATTCAGATTCGGATTCTGACTCCGACCCAGAATCAGATTCGAGCTCAGATTCAGATTGTTGAGTGGTGGGCTCGGGTTTTTTGGGGGCTGAGTTTTGGGTTCGGATGGTTTTGGTTTGTGGCTGTGGAGGAGAGGGATGGCTCTGTTCATCATCAGATGCTTCTTCTTCACCACTGGAAGTTTCTTCTTCTTCTTCTTCGGAGCTAGAAGCAGAAGGTGGATCTTCAACGGGAGGAGCACGTTTTGGTGCCATAGAGAAACAGAGAGGGATAGGGTTTTGGAAGAGAGTTTGATTCGCAGCGGCGGCGTGCCTTGGAGAGAAGAGAGAGAGTCTTCCCCCAAGAAGTTTTTAAAGGAGGACAAGAGAGTGTGCCTGTCGGTTTCCTTATCGTTGAGTTTCTCACGGTAGGAGGATTTAATTTTTAACCATCCGAACGTTATTATTGTAATATGGAGTTATGCTAGCTAACAGCCAATGAGATTCATTAACGTGTAATATTAGTATTATTAATATCATCAAGAGGAAACTAATTAGATTTTGTGATTTTTAAGAAATAATTATATCAATATTTACTTTATAAGAGAGTAGGCATTCACGCTCTGTAATATAACTCCTTAATTATAATGGCTAGCATGTAATTTTTTTTTTATAGAGGATTATTGATGTTTTACTCATTATTTAAGTTTTGTGAATAGCAATCCTTATATAGAACGACAATAATTTTTTATTTTTAATCTTTTTTTTAAATAAATAAATAAATATATATATATATATATATTAAAAAAACTACATTTGCACCGATCTCTTCCAATTATATTTTCTATAAAACTCTCTCTTTCAACCATATGAAAATGATGGATGGGAATAATAGTTTAAGAGCTCTTTTTATATGTGATTATAGCCGTTGAAAATATGACCACATATTAGGTTGTAGCATTTGAATTTCAAATATAACAAAAAAAAATAATCATTTCAAAAATTAATAGTAAAATAATAGTACTTTTTGAGATGGGAGAAAATCTTCTTATTGAATGTGATTTTCTCTCTTGTTAATGTCTTTCTCCTGGAAATGGATTCATTGAATAAGTACTGACATTTAATCATGGAGAATTTTAAAATTTATCATGGACAAATCGTGTGCACAAAGAACACAGTAGTTTTGAGATTTAAAAAAAAAACTGTGATCTTTTGTTTTGATCATCGGAAACCCCGGCCTTTCTCACCCATGTCTTCTCTGTCTCCTGGGGACACTGAAATTGGATACCATGTGATAGATACCTCAACATGAAAGAAGTGATTCCTGCCATTAATAACTAGAAGCCTGCAAATCGCTGGATCCGTATATAAGATGATAACATCATCAATACATCTCTAGGATGTTTCAATCAAGGAAGGAGAACGTGTTGATAATTGGACAACCTAACAACGATTCTTTTTTTATGCCAAGGATATCATCGGATCATTTTGTTTATCATTCAAGATTGAGTGTTTTCCCAGATTATCTTAAAAACAGCAAAGCCAGTTATGCAAACGAAGTTATTTCACAGCAGTTTAGCGTTCTTCTATTTCTTTAAATTTCTATTTAAGTCCCATAAGGAACTTCATTGTTTTCTGCGTTTCCAAATATGCGATTATCTCTTTAAGTGATCCACAGGTGCATATTGGAAAGGTGCAGAGTGCATCACGATCATTCCATAGGCCCTTCAGTTTTGTAAAATATGATCCGACAGACATGTAATCTTGCACAAATCATGAATCTCATTCTTAACATTGAATAGCTGGACCACGTTTGTATGTGCGAATCGTTCCTGCAGATCGAGCCACATTTGTCTAGCATTTTTGCTATTGATGACGCTGCTAGCAATTTCTTTGGACATTGATCCTAGCAGCCAAGTTTTAACCAAATTGTTGCACCCATTCCGTTGTTGACTTTCTTCCTGATTGCTCTCGTCTGGTTCTTTGATTGAACCATCTATGAGTCCAACCTTGTTTTTCACTGTCCAAGCCATAGTCATGGATTGTCTCCATGTGCTGTAACTATCTTCCACCAAGGCTTGCCGTACAAGGATGGCACCTGGCTGATCTGAGTGGTGAAGATAAAGTGGATGATTTGGATTATCCCATTTTGCAGATGAAGTCATGTCTTTTGTGAAGATTGGCTAAAATTTTGATGTTGTGATTGCTTTGGTTCCCAGATGAGATGCTCTGATACCATAAAAACAGAGAATCTGTTTTCATTATTAAGAAAGAAACAAGGTTTACAATATATATATAGTGCTGGCATTGTATCAAGCTTGATTATTTACGAACAGGGAAACAAATAACAAGAGATTAATTTGCATTAACTGTCATGATTAACAACTTATTGTGGCTTGATTTCCTAAACTTGATTATTAACTGTCATGAGGACAGCTTACGATGCAAATGATAGACAATTTCGCGTCTTTGACACAGGAATTCGCATGACAAAGTCGAAATGTGAAGCATCAATTTTTCTGTAAGTTAATTTACCTACACTGATGAAAAATATGAACAATCATTTCTAGTTAAACTCGCAACATGTCGTGAGATAAAAAGACCTGCTCAGTGTCAGCGTTAATAGAGATATCAACTGTGAATAGAATCAGAACAATAAAACAGAGCATCTGATTCTATTGGCAATTAATATCTCTATTATGCATGATTTCTGCGTGTGGTTGTTGTCATCCGTTGTTGCCCAAGACATTAAGACAACGCATTCTCTCCAAACTTTTCAGGACACGCAAGGGTGAGGATCTCGGGGCGACATATTCACACTATTTTGATCGTGAGAGGAAATTTGCGGCAGCAGCAAAGATAACTAGGAGGTTTTCAATAAAGGAGAACATTGTGATGGTCGGAGGATCCTGGACTATGGCCACTCTGATAGAGCATGAAATCAAACCCAAGTCAAACTTGACAATTTCTACCGTATTTAATGCCAAATCCCTTGACACGTTTCCAGGAATTGGACTGATTCTGTCCCTCGTGCTCTGAAAGTCCTTCATTCTTCAGTTTTGTCCAGTTGATGCAGTTCTGGTACCTCATTACCTTCTGTTGGTGCTCTGCAAGAAAGGCCAACATGGATTCATTGCTTTTACAAGAAGCAAAGGGGTACCCTAAGGTCCTAGACTCTTCTCTGATTTTGAAATGCCTGCAAGAGGTTCTTCCTAGTTTCATCCATCTTGTTTGCAAGCTTTCTTGTCGTGTATTATATGGTTCTTTCCTTTGTTTTGTATCTTGTTTTCTCTTAAGTCATCACATCGTATTTTTGTTGTTTCTTAGATTGCCATGTTGTCTGACAGATCCTACATTTCTACTGCAAGTCACTGCTCTGATCATTTGAGTATGCAATTCATCATGATCAATTACTTGGATCAATCCAATAGCACCCACCCAAATCTACACACAATTTTGAAATTTTCTATTGTTTAATATCCTATAAAAACTTCAGTGATATGTAATTCCTGGAATATGGCAGGCAAGTGTTTTTTTTCATTTTAATGAGACAAAATGATATGGACCATTCTAGATGTTGAAAAAGCTTTGGTTGAAGTCATACTGCAAAACAAGAGCATCATCATTTGGAAAACAATGGGAGTTGCAATTCATTTCTAGTGGAAACTAAATTCTACATGCTCAAATATGAACTAGATAGGACAAAGTGGATACATATTTCCAACATCATGACCACATTTCCTTGCAAATTGTTTCCATAAAAAAAATTCAAGAAAAAACTGCTTTCATTGCTTGAACACCTACAAGATTTTGAACAGAAAGTATTTAGCTGGTATTAGAAGACCGCAGATCACTAAATAGTCGATGATATTTCTTCTGGTAAGCTCTGTGCTTGAACATCATGTTACAATGTAATGACTTGCAACTTAAGTGGCAAATAATTATATTTCGAGTCTTGCCGTTGAAACGCACCATCATACCAAAAGAGCAATACCTTTTCCTTCCTTTTGGCCTCATCAAACCAGCAATAGAATTTATTGGCATCTTGATATCAACCGCAAAGTATAAGCATTTTCCAGGAAAATCATTATATTTCTCCGAGCTAATAGATCAGGGCAATGATTTAGGCTAATGCCTTCAGCCAAACATAATTCTTTTCAGTTCAGAACTCCATCCTTTGAACCACATGATTGCAGAATAAACTGCATAAGCAATGGGTATCACCCTTCATTCTCGACTTTTGAACCTGGCACACCATTTTATTAGAAGCTCTTCGACATCAGCATCCATTCGGGTTCCAATGCCACCCCAGACCAACATGTGAGGAAGGTCTCCAATAGTCGAGCCCGTCACTTCGTACACAGCCTTGAACCCAATTCTAGTGTAGAACCTAACAAGCTAGCAAATCAAGAGACAAAGCAATACAGTTAAGGATTTTACATCTGCTCGGTAGAAGATCCAAGAAGTTATGTTTTTCAATAACCATTATCATATTTTGGAAGCAATAAATAATCAAGTCCTGATGCTCAGTGTAATTGACCTATCATTACAGGTAACCTGCACAATTTTTTGACCATGTGGGTAACTAAAGGGTGAAAATAGTTAACAGTAATCCACAACATTGAAGAATTTCTGCCTAAATAATCAGATCAAAACAACTTTAGCTCTTCAATCAAAGGTAACGAAAGCAGATAAATTTATCCAAAGACCTAAAGCAGAGAACGGAATAGGCTGCTTCGATTTCCGTAAACTAAAAAGAGAATTGTGAGCGAAGGCAAATAACCTTAGAATGGTAAAGATCAGAGTCATTAATAGCAAGCAACTCAGCAGTCTTACAACCAGAGTCATACCCGTACCGAATAGCAACAGCTCCAATGAACAAACCAATGCCAAAGATTGATTTTTCCATGCCAAGTGTTTCTCTTCTCAATCTTATTGAATCCAAATGGAGAATCTTGCCTTTTAACCAGACCCTTATCAAACCTTCAGCTCTCCCAAGCTCATTTTGAGTTTCAAGACTCTTAGCTGTGATTCTGAAAAAGGGTCCTAGTGTTTGTAGCTGAAGGTCCAGATTCTGGGCCTTCGATGCAGCCAATACTTCAGTCATGGTTGGCACAGCTACGTTTTTTATATTGTTAGTGTTAATCTCATATTGAATGTTGCTGGAATTGAAGTGGGTTTTTGTTGTTGTCATTTGGTCTGGTGATGATAAATAAGAAACTGGAGTAATTAAGCAAGAGATATGGGTTCTTGCTTGTCTTCCTGGATTTGGCAAAGAGATTTTGAAGGTAGGAATAATGGATGTCAATTCCATTTATTTTTTTCCAGTTGTTTAGTAGCGGAGCGGAATGAAAGAGGATGGACACTTTGAGACAGGCAGTGCCGACTGCCGAGAGGTTTTGATGTTATCCACTGTGGTGAAGCGTGGCACATATATATTGGATCAACACTGGACTCCTAAGTCCTATGTCGAGTTTTAAAAATTAAAATAGGTCCCTAAAGATGACAGATTTTACTAGACGACCTTTCTTTGCAGCTTATGTTCGTACTTCGTAGAGCAGGAAGAAGATAAAAGTAACCTCTATTAAGAACATGCTGACTATCCTTCTCTAGTTATTTTACTGTGATGAGTATATTTCTTGAAATCTGTAGGAGGAAAAATTAACTCTGAGCATAATTTACGTGCAAATGAAACCAGGCATTGCAGCACAAACCCAAAATCTTCGTGTCTGCAAAGCTTATCAGGCAGTTAATCCAATGCAAACATCATAATTAGCAGCCATTGGTTTCCCTTTCAACGATGGATATATTACTCTCATTGTTTCACTTTCAACAGCCGCATGCAAAGCATCCATTTCCCCATGCAAGCAAATCCTCGAAAGATCAAGCGTCGCTCCGAGCTCAAAATTCTTCTATCTGCTGCCTATAAATAATAGTTCATCGTCAACATTATAAATTGCAAGAGGAATAAAAGAGAAACCACAAGCATTTATTAGGGATTCTAGAGCTTTACTGTTTGATAATGGGAGATATCAGCAGAACTAAGCTTCGCACATTGAGCACGCATGTTTTCGATTTTCTGCCTCGTTAAAGCCTCCTTTTTTTCCCTCCCTCTCAAAATACTTTGATCCTTTGCTCATTTCATAAACTGCTCTTTGTCCATCATGATGGCAATTTAAAATGAACATGATAAATACTCATCTTATGAAAAAATAAGTGTTATTTAGATAATTATCTTATCGAATAGGTAATATAAATATTATTGAACCCGAGTTGAAATTTATCAAAATATAACTCGAAATATACTATTTTATTTTTTATTGGATAATTAATAATAGCATATAATAAATACCCAAACTAATAAATAATTTAATTATAAATATATAAAAATTTTAACCAAGAAATAATTAATTGGTAGGAAATGAGCATGAAACCTAACATCTAAATGCCCATTGTCATCCCTATTTGTTCACTCCTTCCATGCCTAAAATAAAAATAAATATTATAGCACATTGTTTAATCAAATTTCCAACAGCATCTACCATTCCTAAGAGATTCGAATGAAATTGTCTTAATTTGCAAGCACGAGGTGAAATAATTGTGAATAAAACAACCTAAGTAGAAATTCAGGATAAGAAATTTATTAACTGCTTTAGCGTTAGTGTGAGCTTCGTGGTAAGATTGCCATGGACGAAGAGGAGGTTTCGTTTTTCTCCATCTCGCGCTCTCTTTCTGTTTCTTTTTATTTAATTATTTGGTTATTGAAAAAGGTTGCTGGAGATATATGGGACTAGGACCGAGGAAGAGGAAGAGGCCGCTATATTTGGAGGGAGAGGATGGGCCTTGATTCGATTCAAAGCCCGACTTCTTAGTCCGAGATTCGACTTTTCTTCGTCATCAGGCGGGCCCGTCTTGGAAAGATATCGGGCAGGCAAACCCGACCTCTCTTTTTCTTCACTGTCGAATCCACTTTCTTTTTGCATGGTGTGCCGTGTATTCTTTATTTTCTTTCGCTGAGTGAATTTGCTCCCCTACTTTATTATATATTATTAAAAAAACAAAAACTACAAATAGCAATTTCAATCACGGCTTTAAAACCTGACTTGACCTACTGGTTGATTCTTGATCCGAGAATTAGGCGGAGCTAGGTTTAATAAAAATAAATGAAAAATTAATCTGTAATCTGATCAGCTAGTAAAAATTTTAATTAAAATCTAATAATTTTATTTTTGATTTATTTTTTCAATGTATATAATTTTTATATTTTTATAAAAAATAATTAAATTAATTCACCTCCCTATTGATCTAGAAAGTGATCTAGAACTTATCCTCTGGAATCATGTATAAAAACTATGGTTTCAATATAAGGAAGAAAAGGGAATAATTTCGCATGCCAAACTTGATTTGAGAATACATTTTTATATTTAAATTAAAAGAGATTTTTTCCATTTGAGATGAATTTTTTAAATAGAGAAATAATTCTTTTTAATTTTTAGAGGTTTTTTCAATAAGAAATTATGAATTTATGGTTAAAAGTAAATCTCAGGTCAAAAAAATCCTATAAAATCGAGTCAACTTGACTTTTTAATAAAAAATTAAAATAAATAGTGAATTTTAATTTATAATTATTTCCATTCAAATATGTTTGTTATGAGTCATTTTATGTCAAGCAAGTATATTTGCGATTATCTTGAATTATGAATAAAAAAATCTGAATTATAAATTCAAGTAGGGAATTACTTCCTTCTAATTCGCAGAAAAGTGACACTTTCCATCCAGCTGGATCCAACTTATTACGGTGACTCAAGTTTCTACTATCCTCAATGTATTTTTAGGCCATGTTTGTTTCCCGGAATTCATTTTCCGGAAAACCACTTTCCAAACTTTCATGTGTTTGTTTGCCATTAGAAAAGTTGGTCAACGGAAAACACTTTCCGGTCAACGGAAACACTTTTCGGTCAACGGAAAACACTTTCCAGTCAAAGAAAAATTTGGTTTGATTTCTAGGAAAGTGTTTTCCCTTTTGGCTGTGTTTGTTTTCCGGAAAGTGGTTTCCGGGAAACCACTTTCCAAACTTTCTTGTGTTTGTTTGCTATTGGAAAAATTGGTCAACGGAAAACACTTTCCAGTCAAAGGAAAATTTGGCTTGGTTTTCAGGAAAGTGTTTTCCTGAAAAATTTGGGCGGAAAACACTTTCCGGAAGTTGTGAAAAATTTAGAAATGTCATTATTTGCTAATTATATCAAATTTGATCCTCAAACTTTTGATTGTTATATATAATTTGTTTTGAATATTTATTTTTTAATTTCATCTCTTAAAATTTAATTTTTATATTAATTTTGGTCCTTATTTTTATAATTGCTATTTGCTTTTTTCTTATCATTTTTTTATTGAAATTTTTTATCTATCAAATTTGGTCCTCATTCTTTTGATTTTTACTTATTTTATTTGAAATAATTTATAAAATGTTAATTATTATTATTTTAATTTCTTCACCTTTCATTTTTTTTAATTTTTTAGATTTGATCTCTATTATTTTGATTATTATTTATTTTATTTGAGATAATTTATGAAATTATATTTTTTTTCAATTTCATTCTCATTCAACTTTTTAATTTGTAAGATTTGTTCCTCATTATTTTAATAAACTTGAAAAAATAAAACATTAATAAATTATTTTCCAGCTCATTTTCCATAACATAACCAAACACTGGAAAGTGTTTTCCAACTTATTTTCCATTACACTACCAAACATCGGAAAATACTTTCCTGGAATTCACTTTCCCCGGAATTCACTTTCCAAAAGAAAACTACTTTCCTGCAAACAAACGGGGTATTATCTTAAAAGGCCATCATCATACGTGTTATTTTCTGACAAACCCCACAGCTTATCAAAAAGAGACAACTGTCAAAACAAACGATGGACGTATTTATTATTGTGTGGGGTCCCGCGTAGCCTTTCTTCTCCCACCAAAAACCGTATTTCTCTTCCTAGTCATTTTCTGTTTATTATTTTTTATTATTACTATTAGAATAAATGCTACGA
Organism: Populus nigra; assembly: GCF_951802175.1. Taxonomy (NCBI): domain Eukaryota; kingdom Viridiplantae; phylum Streptophyta; class Magnoliopsida; order Malpighiales; family Salicaceae; genus Populus; species Populus nigra. The sequence continues at coordinate 8,880,947 of NC_084870.1, read as the reverse complement.
AAACTCTGTCCCACAAATGATTGTCCTAGGGTGGATGCCATGTGGATAACCCTGAGCCTTTTTTTTTTTCTTTTTTTGTGGCTACGTGCTCGTCTCCATCCTCTTCTTGAATGGGAAGGAAGGTAGAAATGTGTGCCCTGTTATTTTTGACATGCATCAAAATGATAAAAAAAATATTTAAAAAATATTAATTTAAAATTAAAAAAACATAAAAACATTTTTAATTTTTTAAAAAATATTTTTAAAATATAAAAATAAAAATGTCCGGAATTAATGAAAGAAGTGGCTAGATAGGCTACGTTTAGGCAAAGCGTGTGCCTTAACGCCACCAGGTAAAGCCTACGGTGGGCGGCGGGCAGGTCTTAAAGTGGCAATTTTACGAGGGGCGTAGACTTTAGAGTTCCTAGACAGGATGATTTATGGGAATCAGGCCCAACTTTTAGGGAATCGGCTTGAAATAGATCATTTGAAGGACCATGCTAGATGAGCTCAACGAACATTATTAATTAGCGCTTGATATATATATAGCCTGGACATGAACCTGTCATAAAAGACTCTTGGACTTGCATGGAAAACAGATGACGTGTTGTTTCCTCCCTTTTGGGAGGAAAAATACAGTCCAGAGAGAATTAATTGTTTGACTCCAGAACTTTCGCGACACTTGAAACTGGTAAGATGTTTGATTGGTTATTTATTGCGTAAGATAATTTTGCTGGGCATGAAATTAATAGGTTAGAGATGTCGACGAGGATATATAAAAAGTCGCTTGATTTGAGACCGGCTATATATAATTCTTGGTTGGGATTTATGAATAAAATATCTCAACGACCGTTCGGTGATTGTGAAATCCTTCCTTCTCTCCTCCTTTGAGATCTATATTGGTTCGGTCAAACTTGAAAGTTATCCTATTATTTTGTTTTTTTTTCTAATTATAGTTTTTATTGTTTTTATTTATTTTATAATTTTTTTTATTTTATTCTCTATCATTTAGTTTTATTTGATTTTTATATGATTCTCATTCTTTTAATTTTTATATTTTTATATATATTATTTTTCTAAATAAACTTGTTTTTCAATTTCACCCATCGTGATTTTATTTTATTTTATGTTATATTTGGTTTTTTTTTAATCTTTTCTAAAATTAATTTTATTTTCTTTATTTTTATTCTTTATCGTTAGATTGGTCGAGAATTGAATTCTTTAAGTTTTTTTTCGTACGGTGATCTAGTTTTCATGATCCAAGTCGTAAGTATTAAATGTTAATCTAGATTGATATTGATATAATTTTTTTATATATATATTTTTTTTAATTTTGTTTTTCAATGTTGAGCTTATTGAAAATTGAAATTTTCTATTGGATCATAATCTTATAATCTAGGTCACGAGTCTAAAATGCTAACCTGAATTTTTGTCTTTTCAATCTTTTTTTTTATATTGATTTTTTTGTACTTCAACACTAGGTTTCTTAAAAATTCAACTTCTTTATTTTTTTTAATTTTTTTCCATGAGTATAGTCTGACCTTATAACATATGTTGTGGGTTAGCTATGCTAGCTTGGATTGATTTAGTGTTTATCATTTATTTTATTTTATTTTTATATCAAATTTTATCATTGTTTTTTTAATTGTTTTTTTTGCTTTGAATATTTTTTTAAATTGATTTTTTTTTTAAATTTCATTATTCGATATTGAGTTGTTAAGAACTGGTCTTTGTAATTTTTTTCACTTGTTGTTTTCAGTTTCATGACTCGAGTCAAGAACATGAAATGTTAACCCAGATTTACATCGGTCTTTTCTTTTATTTTGTTTTAAATCAATTTTATTATTTTATTTTATTTTTCAATATCGAGATCATTAAAAAATGAGTTTTTATTTATTTATTTACTTTGTACGATGATGGACAAATCTTACAACTCAGGTTACGAGTTTTCTATGCTAGCTTTGATTGGCTTGAGATTTTTTTTTGTTGCTTTTCATTTTTTTTTTCAATAATGGATTATCTTGAAATTAAACTTTGCAATTTTTTTTCTTTTAAAAATTGTTTTTTCTTTTTTTTGCGGGTCATCATTATCATCTTTTCTCTCTAGATACAGTAAATTTATTGTTGTTATCTTTTTTATTATATAATGAAATCAAATCATTTTACTGGATCTAGTAGAGTTTATAATTTGAATCGCGAGTTTATTTTATGCTTTAAAACACAATAACAATACTGGAATATTATTTTTTAAAATTTAAAAAAATATTAAGCTCCCCGCGGCGACAAAACGCAAGGCAGCTTTCCAATACCAGACTAAAGAGAGCATGTATATAATTTTTCTAGGGAAATTCTAGGGGTACTAATATTTTTTGTCAGGTTTTGCTTAGACATTTATTGTAAGAAAAAAAACTTCAAATGTAAATGTTGTTATATCTAATAAAATAATTATAATTATAAAATTAAGCGACTGCTAAAATATCAAATATGTTATATTTGTCACTTCACAAAGGAAATTAATAAGAACATCAAGTATCTGAAAGAATTTTAATAGAAAGATTAAGTATCTCAGTATGATTTAAATTTTCACTGGTTTTTAAAAAATGCAATCAGAAGAGTATATACCATCAGAGGTTTTTAAAAATGTGATAGTAATTATTTTTAAAAATATTTTTTATTTAAAAATATATTAAAAATAAAAATATATAAAAATAATTTAAAAATATAAAAAAATTAAAGTTTAGAACTAAGTTCTAAACGGCCCTAAATAGAAAATTCAGGCCCAGGGAGTTCAATTTTATTCCATCACACAGCAGGAAATAATTTTTATTTTTATTTTTTACAGGCTAGAATAACTCAATTAAAAAAAATAAAGGATGCGTCGATGGTATGAGCTCACTGCGCTCCCAAAAAAAAAAACAAAAAAGAATGCGTTGATGGTATTAGTGCACCCTTTATTTTTGCAGTTTCCCTCTTTGGCTATTATATATATATATATATATATATATATATATATATATATATATATATATATATATAATAGGTTGTATTTTAAAAGACACATCCAGTTTTTTTTCTTTTTTTATTATAAAAAAAACATGCTCATAAAAGAACTCCAAGAAAAGGCAAGACTTTTCAAATATTAAGGTATTCAACGACATAGCTGAGTTGAGTTTAGATTTATAATTATATTTAACTTAATTTTTGATATTTTATAAATTATAAACTCGAATCAATTTTTTTTAAAATTCATGTGAGTTGAATATCAAGTTTAATTACGATCTTATTCACTTGATTCAATTTTTTTTTAAATTCATGTGAGTTGAATATCAAGTTTAATTACAATCTTATTTATTAATTTTTCAAGATATAATTAAAATCATTTCGTTTAAATTTTTATAATGATACCAAATATGTCAAAAAAGATCATCAGTATATCTATTGTAATTTTTTTTTTTAACTCATTTCTCTCACCTTTCGAATCATTTTATTTCTTTAAGCATTGAAACTTGAATCTTATCTTTTAGCCATTAAATTTTTATAAAATTTTAAATTAAATTTTGACAAGGTTAATTATGTAAAAAAAATCATTACACAATTATTATTCTCATTAATAATTATATATATAATTGATATTAAAAAATACAATTGTGTTCAATCATTATTTTTAATAATAATTTTATGTAGAATCGATATTATAAAACATGATTGAGTTAAAAACTTTATTATTTTTTAAATATTTTCAAATCAATATTATTCTTTCAAAATTAACAATATACTAAAAGGTGTGGGGAAAGCACTATAGCTTCCCCACGCCTTTAATTATACTTATATATAATAATAATAATTATTATTATTATAGCCTTTTAATTATACTTACATATAATAATTATTATAATTATAATTATATTATAATATATATATATATATATATATATATATATTTGTTTTCATTTTTTTCCTTTTTTTGTTTTTATATGCTTTTATGAGTTTTTTTTTTGCTTTTTTTTGTATTTTTTTAATGAATTTTCATAATTAGAATTAAAATTTGTTTTATATGTCTTGAATATAGCTTTATAAAAAAAACTAATAGTTTTAAATTTTAATTTTTTTAATATTTTTTATGTAAAATAATTGATTTACAGCATCACGCGAGTCATATAACTAATATTTACTCAACCATGTCAATTTTTTTTTTATATAAAAAAAAAGCACCCTGACAAAACCAAACTATTTACGGCTAGTGGGCAGTGGCGATTATAGCTGTCGAAAACAAAACTCAATTATTAAAAATACAATCCCATGTCAGTTTAAAAATCAGGAGGTCGTGTCAGTATTTTTATTAGCCTCAATAAATCATTAAAATATCAAACCACTTCCATTCCTTCCTGTCTTCGTTTCTTTCCATAATTTTCACATTTTACAAAACTTCTGTAACTGTCGCGTTCAACAACCCCATCTTCAACCTCATCACACCCCGATTTTCTAATATACAGTATCCTTCCTTACGTTTATACCATTTTTATATGTATATTAATTATTTGGTTGAGAGATGAATGCTTCCGGGTTTAAGCCAGCACTGCCTGGAATTTCGAGCTCGAAAAGGCTCGGATTTTTTAGCTTCAGTGGCGGTAATCAACCCTTTGATTTGAAACCGAGAGGGGTTTGCCTGATCAAGGCTGCCATGGAAGAGACTCGGACGCTTAAACTGGATGTGAATGGCAAGGTGGAGGATAAGCTGCCAAATGGGCACGCAGGTAACTTTCTTTATTGGGTTTAATACTTGTTTTATAATTGTAATTGGATTCCAACCAGTTTATTAAAGTTTAGCTGGTGAAAAGGTAAAAAATTCCACGGTGTTTGACTTTTGATGTCCCTTTTACTGAAAAGTGTGTTAATTAAGGTATTAATTGCGATTGGGATTTATCGAATGGATTCTTGCTCTTCTTTGTAAAATTTGGATTTTGAATTGATTCTTGACATGGGTTTTGGATAGGCAAAAATCATAACCAATTGTCTACAATAGGAAACTCAACAAACATAAAGTGGCATGAATGCCCTGTTGAAAAAATTGACAGACAGAAGCTTCTCAAACAAAAGGGTTGTGTTATATGGATCACCGGTCTCAGTGGTTCAGGTTTGCTGTTCTTCCTTCATTGAATTCTTCTTGTTTTTTGTTTTTTCCTTTTAAATAAAATTGGGTTGATTGTCAACTGATTTTTGACCAAGTTTGTTTGATTTAAATCAATAGTGCTTTACATGTTTACTAGTTTTGGCCTAAATTCCCGTGGTGTGTTTGTTGTTCTGACTTTTTGAATCAAAGGATGCTGTTTAAATTTTGCTAATTAAGTGCTTTCACACAAACAGACATGAAGCTTAGCATGTATCGCGTTGATTCTGTTTTTTATTTTTTCGTTGCCTTTGGATTTCTATTGCCACTATGGGAAAGAAGTTGTAGATTTCTAGATAACTTGTGTATTTAGTCCTCTCCTTTTTCTTCCTCTTGCTATATCTCTTTCATGCCTTTATATGCCCCGAAACTCAATTGATAGGGAAGAGCACTGTAGCATGTGCCTTGAGTCACATGCTGTACCAGAGAGGAAACTTGTCTTACATTCTTGATGGCGACAACATCAGGCACGGCCTAAATCGTGACCTTAGTTTTAAAGCAGAAGACCGTGCCGAGAATATAAGGAGAGTTGGTAAGTCCTGTAATAAATGTTTACGTCTTTTGATTTTTCTTTAAAGAATTACTTGCTATACCATCATGTGCGAGTGCTACAGTTGGAATGTCTACTCGCTTAATAATTGTTGATTAATAGTAATTTACACTCATGGACTTTTGGATGATTGAGTATGAAATTTTATAACTTGCCTCTTTTGTGTTCAGGGGAGGTAGCAAAACTTTTTGCAGATGCTGGATTTATTTGCATCGCCTGCCTGATTTCTCCATACAGAAGGGACCGGGCTGAATGTCGTGCAATGTTACCAAGCGAAGATTTTGTTGAGGTTGGTGCTTCGCCAGCTAATGACTTATTTTTCAAACTACAAGTGCAGCAAGTTGGGTTTTATTGTATTTTTTGTTTTCTTTCCTTTACTTCTTAGTTTTGGATCTGACTTTCAGATGTTGTTCATGTTGCTAATCATGCCTGACAGAGCTTATTATAACAGGTGTTTATGGATGTTCCCCTCCAAGTTTGTGAGAACAGAGACTCAAAAGGCTTGTATAAGCTTGCTCGTGCTGGAAAGATCAAAGGTATTCTTAGGGAACCGCAATGCAACCGAGTTCTATTGGCTTACTTAACTGTTAAGAGTTCTAACATTCATTTATATCTTACAGGTTTTACTGGCATTGATGATCCATATGAACCACCATTGGATGCTGAGGTAATTGTACGGAGCAAAACAAAATATTCTGGCCAGCATAAATGCTCACGGATGCACTGTGAAAACATTCATATACACCTGCATGATTCGTCACTAAAGGGAATGCAATGTGCTTTTTTTCTTTCATTTGGATGATTGATGAAACTCATAAATTGCGGTACTCCTAATTTGGTTCTGCCTGAGGCACCAAGAAAGCAATAATGATATTTACTTCAGTGCATGAATTGCCATGTGTTTAATCACTTATTTGGTTTTGTCTTCAGATTATATAAAAAGCTATGCGGAGAAAGAATGCTAATTTGCGAGTTCTTATAAAAAACTAACCAACACTCTTCTTTATATTGTGCATGTGGGTTGCTCGTGGGATATTTTTTTGTTACTGAAAATGGGTGACTTCATAAAGAGAACATTATAGAAGCATGCTTACTACATTAGGACTTTCACATTCCGTGAGTGGTTTAAGAAATCTGTTGTTAGAATTTGATATGTTAATAGCAGAAGGTGCAGATTAGGGTGAATAACAAAACTTTACCATGATCACCTCTATTCTGTTGTCGTTACAGTTATGTAGCTGGCTCGCATTGGTATTTACCAATGTGTTGTGAAGAAGCCTAGTTGTCTCTTTCTCATCTCTTACATAGTTTCTTGTGCCACCATCACTATTTAATTCTTCTTTTAGCTTGTAACATTCTTGCATATCATCAATATATGGTATTTATTGCTTAAAGTTTTTTCAGATAGTATTGCAATGCAACACAGGAGACTGTTCTACCCCATGTGACATGGCTGAGAAGGTGATTTCTTACTTGGAGGTAAAAGGATATCTCCAAGCATAAAATTGCTGCTGCGATCTCCACTCTCAGTCATGATGCCTTTGTTATTGGAGTATTACTAGCAATGGAGAAGCTGCTCACTTCCCTAGTTGATAAATATCAAATAAATTGATTAGTCTTTTGGTGTTTTGTCAGTTAATTTATCAATTAACTAACGAAACCTTCTTGGCCTCCGCAACACGGATGGAAATTTAATTTCTTTTGATTTGTATTTATTAATTAATCTGGAACTGGCCTGGGACATATGTAAAATACTTATGAATGTTTCTGTGGGGGACGTAGTTATGCACCAAAAGAGAGAAAAAGGAAAGAATAAGAGTGTATATTCTTGTTTGATTTCTATGCATTTCATTTTTGATTGGGCTTCTTTTCTCTCTGCCACTTTTTATTGCAATTGCTACAACACTGTTGAAGAAATTGGAATTTCGAGTTCAGCAGTTCTAGTTCATGAGATGTCCTGAAGTGTTTCCATATGCAGAGGTGGAGTATTGCGATACTGCTGTTGTCATTCTCATTTCTCGTTTCAAGTTTTGGCCAAGACAGGGATTGTTCTGGTTGAGGTGATGTTTTTTCTATCCGCCTGGATCGATAATTTCTCCGGAGGTAACCGTGAGACAGCTTTAGAAAAGGTATTTGGGAATGTCTTTTTATCTGGTTGATTAAGCAATCTCGCAGTCTCTCTCACCGTCTTCTAACCCTTCGAAGCCAATTGTTTTAGCGCGTAACCCCAAAGTCAACAAGCTACAGGTGAGCCGGTATCAAAGCTTCTCTTATGTATTGCTATAGCCAGCGTAAGAAGGTTTCGGAGCTCAACATTTTACTGGCAACAATGAGAGTAAATAAATATATAAAAAAGTTTATATTTATCTATGCATTTGACAGATGACACTCTGACTGTAACCATATTATTCATATTTGCTATTCTATTTTAGATTTGGGATTTGTGATCTTCTCCCTCGTTAAACTCTTGACTGGGATGTTGACATGGTTTATTCCTTGTGCCATTTCTTAAAACCATTTATCTTGGCTATTCCCTCTTCAAACCCTATTGAGTTTTTATGCTGAATGTGAAAGGATTTTGACCCCTCATCTAATCTTAAACAATTTGATTTTGTTATATCAAGTAGCATGGCCATTCAGGGATCAATTTCTGCAAATTTCTAACAGGTCCCTGTCCATGATCATACCACTGAACAGATCCAAAATCCCTGCAGGTTAAATCTGCAACACTTGTTTTATCGGAGGTAGGGAGGTATTTTAGAATACCTCTTTTTCTAGCACTATCTATTTGCGTCTATTCATTCACTTTGTTTTTTTTTATCAGCCTCGATCTCTTGTCTCGAGAGCATGCGTTTTGAGCTCAAGTGTCACGAGGAGGCTGGGGCAAAATCTTCTCCTTTTTTATGAGGTGAAAGCATATTTTGGTCTAGCTATATTGGGTTTGCCTTGTGCTGTGTAAGACGGACTGATAGTACGACTGCCAAATAGACTGCAACAGGCTCGGGCTTGCAGCCTAGCACTTGCATGGTGCTATAAAGTTATTTAGTCTAAGCTCATGGCTTCAGCCCGGATAAATAGTCCTAGTTGTGGAAGTATTTTCTTCTGCCCATTTAACCAGTTATTTCAAGTTATGTATTATTAATAACTAAAGCGATAAATTCCATTTTTCTTTTATAGACAAGGAGTTGCGGCACCAAGGCTCTTTGGGGCGGATCCTGACAAACCAAACATCAATATCTCGGTGATTTCATAAAAAAATGTAACTTTTTTTTTAAATCCAGATATAATTTATAAGGTGAAACACATCTATTTGTCATCTCAGATGTTTAAAGATAAGAAATCCCAGAAAAAAAGAGATTAGAATACATCTAACTTGTAATTTCTGACTAACTTAAAAAAAATTGAAGTGAAATGATCTTGAAAAAAGGTATTTTAGAACACCTCTATTTTGTGTGTGAATCTTCACTTTCAAGGTTCCCATTTCCATTGTACCGGCTTCGAACCCATAACCTTGTTGGTTTGAATGATTGATCCATGGATCAATGCCAACAAAGCACAAGCAAAGCCGGTGTCACATCCTCTTAAACTTTTTTACTTGTTCGAGTAAAAAAGATGTCGATCAAAACAGGATGGTCGTATCAATGCATTAATGAAGTAATGAGAATGCGCCCTAATAACATTTTATAAATGATTTTTAATTGTTTTTAGATTTTTAAATTATTTTGATATATTAATATTTTCAAATATTATTTTAAAATATATTTAAATAAAAAAACACTTTAAAAATACCCGTTATTATTCCTAAAAAAAAAAGTATTTCTTTTTAAGGCAGCAAGCACGTCCTCTCTCTTTCAAGCTCTCTCACCGGCTTCGAACCCCCGACTTGATGGGCTCTGTGTACAGAAAAACCAGATCCCTAAGTCACAAGCGATGCCGGTGAAAGCCAATCATTGTTTTATTTAATTAACCTATTTGCCTCCTGTTTTTTTTCAAAATGGGCCACACTGGGGGCTTGCCATTGAAGTCGGCGCTTTGGCACAAAATAAAAAATGGGGGCCGGCGTGTTCTTGCAAATTCAACATGTTTGAAGTTTGAACTGATTTTTCTCTCTCCAAGGAGTGGCAAAAATACTTCTTGACGGCTTGCTTACAAATGCGAAATTACGTGAGGGTAAAGAATTTTATTTGGTTATTCATGTTCCTTGCATGGTGTAACGGGAAGAGTTGTAATGAATGTTAATTTTTATACAATCGTCTCATTATAAAAACAAAAAAAAATTAATTTAAAAAAAAACAATTTTGAAACATAAAATAAACACAAACTTTACTCTCACTCTAAACAGTCATTTTAACTTCAATTCTCAAACTAATCATCAATCTTAATCCTCATCTCTCTGGCCACTGAATTAACCGTCTACTTCCTTGCCCTTTCGGTGTTGATCTTCGATTGCTTGAGGACTCTAACATGGATGACGAGGGGACGTATATAGCAGATTGCTGAAATAGAAAGCCCTGCACCTGTAAATCATCACCTATTCCTTCTGGCCATTTTCGTTTTTTTTTTTTTTTTGTTGTTGTTGTTGTGGTGGGGGAGGCCTCAATGAAAACTTTGCAGGTATAGATATGCGTTGCTCTTCGGGTTCAGGAATTGCTCGATCAAGTTGTGTTCAATGATTAACGAGAATCATGAGTAGAGAATAATAATGGCTATTCAAGTTGAAGACCCGATTTGTTAATTGCATTAGTAAAAAATAAAACTCTATTTGTTTTCCTCCTCCACGTACGTAGAGTTTGTGAAAGTATGAAAAGATCTCTCGCGTTTAATCTGCAAAGAGAGACTTATTTCGTTTCGAATTTGGTTAGTTTCAGTACTTTCCTTGTCAATCAATACCTACAGACAAGTTTTTATTGAGAAATTTACGACTCATTTTCATGTCACAATCAAGCATTAAAAAACAATTATTTTTCGAGATTTGTTTTTCCACACAATTTTTTCTTCTTCAAACAAATGAGATCTTAATTAATTAAAAATTTTTTCATATTTACGACGTGTTTGGAAACGTGGCTGCGGCTGCGTTCCTAAAAAAATTGAATTTTTTTTGTTAAAATTTAATATGATTTATATGTTTTGGATCGTTTTGATGTGCTGATGTCAAAAATAATTTTTAAAAAATAAAAAAATATCATTGGCATGCATTTTGGCACGAAAAGTTATTTGAAAAGCATCCGCAACCACACTACCAAACACACTCTTAATGCATGTTGTTGTGTGTGTACGTATAGATACACTTTGTGTACCATGTAATCCTACATTAAAGTAAGTAAAATTCTCTCTCTCTCTCTCTCTCTATATATATATATATATATATATATATATATATGGTTTGTTTTTATTTTTTAAAAAACTAATTTTTTTATATTTATCTTTAAATTAAATTATTTTTTATATTTTCAAATCATAAAATGATAATAATCTTTATATCAATCCAAAATTATCCCGTTTATAACTTAAGGTGCACGTGTTGTGATATTGGTATCCATTCAACTCATTGCAAAAAATACACTTGAAACTTAACACTTTAGTTTTTCCCTAACGTTCACTCTAGTTCTTGAAAGGTTTGAGTTTTGTTTTTGTCCCTGTATATTATTTTCATGCAAGTAGGCCCCCCTTTGAAGTTTTCGGTCCTTCTATTCTTATAACTATATTTCAATACCTTTATTAAAAAGAATAACAATTAGATCCCTATACATCAAGAAAATCATTTTAATTAAATACAAGCAACTTGGTCGAATGGGCCAGGCCCACTTTCTTGCCTTTTTTGAACAAGACCAGCCCAACATGATCGGTTTTTTTTTTCTTGGTATTTCTTTTGCAATCTCATCATTTAGTGTGTGGGAGATTTTTTAGCTCTTTTTTTTGGACAATTTCTTATACTAGAAAGAGGTGTATATAGACTAATTACACACGTATAGTAAAAAATCTCTGTCTTTCAGATTCACATGTACTAAGAACCTCACTGTATTTATATCGGCGTTCAAATTCAAGGCACCTCAGTTTGAAAAAAAATACTTTTTAAGAAACTAAAACATATATTAGGCGCATGGGGAGTGCCTTGTTGAAGATTTTAGGCCGTCAAATCAAAGCTTCTCTGCATACAATTTGTTTTCTAGACGTTAAAGTTAAATAAAATAGAGTTGTTGATTGATTCTTCAATAATTAAAATGGAAGAAATTAAGGGAGATAAATGGGAAGCGAGAGACTGATTTAGTAATTAAAAACCTAAGATCCAATCTTATATTCTACCAAAATAATGGAGATTAATGTAGAGTAATAGTAGTCACCAAATGGGAAACAAATCAGGCTCGGCCGATACTTTTTAAGAAATTCTAGATACAGTACTGGATATATTTTATGTCTTCCCAGAAGTTATATTTCCTTTTTTTGATGAATTATATCTCTTGTTTCCCTCAATTCGATGAGGATTCCTCGGCTTCTTCTTCCACCATAACTCTAATATATATATGTGTGTGTATGGTCTATTTTTTGGAACTGTAAACTCTCTCATCACAACACTTGGTATGCTTGTTCCCTCACATAAAATACATGCATATTAATTAGTTCATTCATTTCAATATTGTTTTTTTTTTAATTTTAATTTTTTCATTCAACACTTAGTTTATTGGAGATTGAATTTTATAATTAATTTAAATTTATTTTTTATAAAATTATTTTAATTTCATGACCTGAATAAAGAGTTATTTTAATCCAAACTATAGCGTAATATCTCGATAAATAATCTAATTATGATGATTATTTTTACTCGTGATCTCATGGTTAATCTTGATTGGATTGATCATGGATTTCAGGGCTACACTCTAGCTATTGTATAATATGAAGGCAGGAGATGAAAATGGTGGTCAACTTCTTCTGTCACTTTTCAGTATTATCCTCTTTGCAGGTTTGTTTCCTCCATGATTTAAATTAATGTAGAGACCAGCAGGTGTGCTGTCAAAATACGAGGCAGTCTTGAACGTCCCCTATTTCACAAAGTGATTGCTCTGTTCATTTCTTTTTGGGGAGAAAAAGAAGTACTCCCGATTCATTATTTAACATCTGCTGTAAATCCACAATATCAGCCTCCCTTCTTTTTTAAATTTTTTTTTTAATTTCACGTACCTGTTATAACTTGTTCAGTAAAAATCAAGAAAACAAGGTACCTAATTATATATTTGACACCAAGTCTCTAAGATATTTTGTTAATTACTACCACTACACAAAGTAATGGACGTCTTGCATGTTTTGCAGGTCTTCTAACCAATGCCTTGCCCTATGATTACTCGATCAGCCTTGAGGCAAGCTCAGATTAAGATCAACTTTTATTTATTTCGCAAAGATTGTGCATAATTTCAAGTGATTAGAGGATTCATTCTCTCTTTTCCTGATGGTGTTATTTCAGTGCTTGGAAAATCCTCTCAGACCTCAGTATAATGGAGGAATCATTGTTAACCCAGAACTAAATGATGGACTAAGAGCATGGTCCACATTTGGAGATGCGAAGACAGAGCATAGAGAATCCAATGGCAACAAATACGTTGTGGCTCATTCCAGGAATAATCCATATGGGAGCGTGTCACAGAAGCTTTACTTGAAAAAGAACCACCTCTATTCTTTCTCTGGTATGCATTGCTGCTCCCCCCCCCCCGCTTTCATTTTAAGTTCACAGTATGGTACTAGTGCCTGAAAAAGAGAGGGGAAAAAAAACAGAATTCTATTACCAGTAAAATGCTGAAACTGCTTACGAAATCCTAAAATTCTAAATTGATTTCTTAATTAAACAGTACTTAACACCATTCTGCTTTCACTGTCACGTCTTGTCTCATCAGGGGTTAAGATAGGGTCAAGGGTGTCTGCGACTGCTCCAAAAAAAAAAAAAAAAGAAGAGAAAATTGCATAACATTCTGTTCTTCTTTTGTGATTTGATCATGTTAATATAGTGCTTTGAGTTAATGCAGCCTGGGTACAAGTTAGCGAGGGAAATGTTCAGGTAACAGCCATTTTCAAGACAGATTCTGGCTTCAAAAAAGCTGGTTCCGTTTTTGCTGAGCCAAAGTGCTGGTCCATGCTTAAAGGTGGCCTTACAGTGGATGCATCCGGCCCTGCTGAGCTATATTTTGAGGTACTGATATAGTATCTAATTTCTAAAACATAATTATGGTCTTATTATTGATGTACCTGTTAACGATTTCCATTCTTTTTTTTCTTAGAGCAACAACACCTCGGTCGAAATATGGGTTGATAGCATCTCATTGCAACCGTTCACAGAGAAAGAATGGAGGTCTCATCAAGATCAAAGTATTGAAAGGGTTAGTTGACTGATAGTTCCATCTTTCATCGTTTATTTAATTACAATATTTTTTCCTGGCTAGTTACGAATCAACAATTTTGCACCTCATTGGATACATATATATTCGTTGCAGACTCGAAAGGAAAAGGTTAGAATCCAAGCCATAGACGAACAAGGCAATCCCCTCTCAAATGCAACAATCTCCATTAAACAAAACAAACTGCGCTTCCCATTTGGTTGTGCTATAAACAAGAACATCCTCTCCAACACTGCCTACCAAGATTGGTTCACCTCAAGGTTTGGAGTGACAGCATTTGAAGATGAAATGAAGTGGTACAGCACCGAAGCTACACGTGGCCAGGTTGACTATTCAGTTCCTGATGCCATGATGGCTTTTGCCAAGCAACACAATATAGCCGTCCGTGGCCACAATGTGATTTGGGACGATCCTAAGTACCAAAGTGGATGGGTAAATTCACTCTCACCGAATGATTTTCGAACGGCTGTACAAGCAAGGGTAGGGTCAGTTATGACAAGATACAGAGGCAGGCTTATAGCATGGGACGTTGTTAACGAAAATATGCATTTTTCTTTCGTTGAAAGCAAATTAGGACAGAATGCTTCTTCAGTTATCTACAACTCGGCTGGTAAGACTGATGGACTCACTACATTGTTTCTGAACGAGTATGATACCATTGAAAAGAGTGGTGATGGTGCCGCTTCACCTGCTAAGTACCTTCAAAAGCTCAAAGAAATCCAGAGTTTTCCTGGGAATGCCAATTTGCGCATGGGCATTGGACTAGAGTCTCACTTTACCATTCCAAACCTTCCTTATGTGAGAGCTTCCCTCGATACTCTTGCTTCTGCTAATGTTCCCATTTGGCTCACAGAAGTAGATGTTCAAGGCAACCCAGCTCAGCAGGTAAGAGATCTAAGATGCAAAAATTACAACCTGCCCTCTTATAGAGCATCTTCAAATTGTTCTGGAGGGGTTAGGCTTCTCTCATGTCGTAGATAACATAATCGATCATTTTGGAGTCAAAGTTTAAATAGTAAAATAAGAATGAAACTGAAACAATTGTATTAGATTCCCTGATTAAATGTACTAATAATATAAATTAAATCGTCCATTATGATCTAAGAACTAACTGTTAATTTCGTGGGCAGGCACAGTACTTGGAGCAGATTCTAAGGGAGGGATATTCTTACCCAAAAATTGCTGGAATAGTGATGTGGTCAGCATGGAAGCCACAGGGGTGTTACAGGATGTGTTTGACTGATAACAATTTCAAAAACTTGGCTACCGGAGATGTTGTGGACAAGCTTTTGCATGAGTGGGGGGGTTCACTTATGGGCATGACAGATGCTAATGGCTTCTTCCAGGCTTCCCTTTCCCATGGAGACTACAATGTGAAGATTATTCACCATGGGGTGACAGATATATCTTCCTCGACTAGTAAACTTAAGGTGGATCCAACTGTTGCCGGCAGAACAACTTTGATCCACCAAGTTACTGCTTGATTGTTTCTCTAATATTATAGGTGCTTTGTGTTATCTGTTATCCAAAATTCAAAAATAGTGCTTTGTGATATTGTTGTCTAATATTTTTATCCAAAAATTAGATAAACAATCAAGCAGTAACTTTCTTTTATATGCTTCTATTATTTGAAATTTTAGAGCTAAAACAGGCGAGGGTTTTGTCTAGGTGCTGATATGTTGCAGCTGGATTTGCAGACTAATTGAACAGCTATAAATTCTCATTTATTAATGAAAAAAATATAAAAAGGATTACTCCGCAAAGAAGAAAACAAGTAAATCTTCGATTTAAGGAGATGTAATCAGGTAAAATGGCGGGGAGGAGGAAATCGCAACTAAAACCCATGAAGCCCTAGTGTAACCAATTTTCGAGCCACTCAGAATTGGGCTAAGTGCCCAGTTTGGATAAGAGCAGCGATTTAAACTCACCATTTAGTATTTATCTTAACGCAATGGATTTCATCCTTGGTCCACTTTGAAGAATTTCCCTAGGCTTGATTACACGAACCCATCCTCTTTGCCTTTGATCTATCCATGCCAGTGGATGCATGTCACTATCTTCAAAATTAATGTTTGATGTGATTTTAGGCAACTTGCTGTAACTCACTACAAACTTGATAAGAAAAGTTAATTAGCCTATTGATCCATCCAAGCATGAAAGGGCAGGAGGTATCCAAAAATAGTGACTAATAAAAAAAGGAACGATCATCCGTATAATATATGTTGGGTTTCAAATTAGAAATTTAGAATGTTAGAAGAGCCTTAAAGAGAGATTATTTTGCAGGTTTTACCTGAACCCGACTTGTGTTGCACATGCATGTATGAAAGAGGAAGGAATGCCAACTGTGCAACAAAGAGAACACGCAATCAAGCCTTTAGCAGCTAAGAGGAAGTTTTTTTTCCCCAGAAATTAGCTCTCTGTCTACAAATGATTATGCGAGCATGCTCCTGGAACACATTTATAGAAATTAACGTTTGATTTTGTTCTGTTTCCAAGAATAAAACGAGTAATTATATATATGACTCTGTGAACTTAGTAAATTCAAAGATAAGTTGCAGAGATAAAATCTAGCAGACTGCTATCAAATGCCCTGGTGCCTACAGGAGGGAGTTTGGATAAAAACCTTGCATTCGGGTGGGCTCTACATTCCGCATGCTCACATGGAAGAACACATAAAAAAGAGAGAAAAGGATAAAATTTGTCTTCCTAACAACCAAAGGGAAGGCAGAATAAATGATCACAAAAGGAGCCAAAAAAGAAGAAGATTTTGCTTGGCCATTTGGACCTGATCAAGCGGGCTTGCCTCTTACAGGCTGTTTAATTTACCAAAACTGTGCCTTTATGGCAATGTGTGTGAGTTTACAAGCTATTTTTGTAAGAAAGAAACAAGTTTCCTCGTCCCACATGGATAAGTGGTGGCTGACCTGTGTTTCCGGTAAGTTTCAGAGAACTTTCTTGATCCTATCTGAAAACATGGCCTTTCCGGGATAGTTTAAATGACAAAGGAACCATTCCTATATGCCAAAAGTAAACGAGTTCACAAACTATTTTTTGTGAAAAAAAAAGTGAACTCCGAACCAAGCCCCATTATTTCTCCAGCCATGCTCTATATGGCCATCGAGATGAAAGCCATTCGCACAAACCATCAAGAATCCCATGGTCAAGAGTAAATTCCAGAGGAACTGCTTCCCACTAGAACTTTCATATCTTTGACACCATCAGCACTTACTTTTTTAGAACTTGAGCTCCTTGAATTCGTTATTATTATTGTAGAACACCGAAAACCAGAGAACCAACGGGAAAAACTCCATCTTTTTTTTTTAATCAAAAATCATAATGATGGTGGGATTTAATTTTAGCCAGGGCCAGTTGTTTTAAAAGGAAGTGTGGAATTTAATTTAATATTTTAGTTTCCTTAATTTAACAAAAACCTAAAAGACTTGGTGAGAGCACTGTTCACTTACCAACAATATACGGCCGGTGGAACAGTGGTTTGTATTGCTAATTTACTGGAATTTCCCGGACGATGTTTAAATCGTAAATTGCTCGACATGTTTGGTTGCTGAGTGTTGTTGTTCCATCACCAGGTCAAGATATCATATTCCCGTTTGCTGATTCCAGGCGAGTTTAGATTCTCCCTTCTCATTGGTATAGGTTTCATCCCCTGTGGATTGAAGTATTTGGGCCGGCCCATAAGCAATTCGGATGTGTGTGTGTTTCATGGTATCTTTGCCAATAAATACCACACATTTGAAGGCAAAATTCAGTCCATGCAGGAAAGCAAAATATTTTGCAAAAGGAAGGGCACGGAAACTCCAATCTACTAAAATTAAAAGGAAAGGAAAAGAAAAAAAAACATTCTATGACTCATCATTTTGTCTTGAGATAAGAGTAATATACTTTAAATCAAAACTAGCCAATCAAAATAAGATTACTCTTCTTATTTTTTTAATTATATATTTCAGATTAAAATTTTATTTTTTTACATATCAATTTTTGAATTTGAGAAAGATAAGAAAGATACTTGAAAACGATAAAAGAAAGAAAACCTTTTTGATTGGCCACACTCCACCATGAAAAATATCTTTTTTGGTATTAATGAGTTTATTTTCTTAAAAGAAATTCAATAGTGGTGGTCTTTATCTATAAACATACCAAAAAATTGACTGGGATTAGTTTATTTTTTCTATGGGGTTGATTTCATGTTTTTAGAGGGTTTTAGGGGTTGAAAATAGATTTATTAAAGTTTTTAAAGATTTTTTAAGGTACTTTCAAGTGATAACAAGTTACAAAATAGGTTTTTTTAATCCAAAAATTAGTTTCAAAACTACATGTTGTCTATATTTTTTTTAATAAAAAAAGTCAGGTGACATGCAAAAAAAAAAAAAGATAAAAAATAATTAATCTAGGAATGCAAGTCTGGGTCTCAAGTCCAAGCATACCTGGACTTTTGAATTGTTAGTCCACCCTGGAGTCTTTAGTTTTTTTTTATTTGTTTTATTTTTTAATTATAACTAATATTCTTCCTATTAATTTTTTTTAATTATTAATCATTCTATTAAATAAAATTGAAATGATCGCATCTAATTTTATGGACACTGAATTAAAATGTATTTGGGTGACTATAAATAAATACCCTCACATTCAGTTTTATGGATAGTAAATAAAATGAACTGGGTTTCCACCAGCTACGTTCTCTCTTTATAGCGAGTACAACAGCTGTAACGTCGCTATATAATTCCAAATAAGTTTCACGGGCAAACCTCAAGCTGAAGTAAGTTTCAGTGATCAACACTGTCCGAGGTTGGCAACTTGACATGCATCTAATGATGTTCTTTAAAAGAGGAAGTGTGGAATTTAATTTTAATATTTCATGGTCATGTGTCTTTGGCTGTTGGTGGTTTATAAGCTATATATTTTATTTTAGAAAAGAAAATGAAAATGGTTTTGGACTGATGTTTCTCTTCAGGGTGTGTGGCCTATATTTCAGGGAAGCTTGTTTGCTTGTGCTTTGAAATGATGAAGATACTAGCAGGATGCTGTGTATTGGTGCTCATAAGCATTTTCCTGCCTTCAGGTCTCTCTCTCTCTCTATCAAACACACACACAGAGACACACACGACTGCTAAGGGAATGAATGTCATTCAAAAAAAGTAAATTAAATAGAAATCACGGGGAACAGTAAAACATTAAGAGGGTTTATGCCTGTGTATTTGGTTACTACTGTAAGTTATGGTTTTCAAAGGATTCTCACCTTTACATTTGTCGTTTACCGATGCAGTGTGCAGGATTCATGCTCTCTCCTATGATTATTCTGCTACAACAGAGGTACGGAGAAACACTTTTCACCACCCAGACTTCCCTCCAAATTATCACCGAGAAAAATGTTTCAACTATTTTTCTTAACTTTTCCGAGCAGTGCTTGATAGAGCCCCAGAGAGCTCAGTATGAAGGAGGGATAATAGCTAATCCAGATTTTAATCATGGCGTACAAGGGTGGACTGTGTTTGGACAAGGAGCAATAAAAGAAGGAATATCAAAGAATGGAAACAGATATATTGTTGCACACAGCAGAAGCCAGCCACTTGACGGCATTTCCCAGAAGGTTCAGTTAGAGAAAGGAAAGCTCTACAGCTTCTCTGGTATGTCCTTTCCAATTTTATTAAAGTAGAAAATTTTCTCTAAGTTGCATTTTCCTCCAGAGGGGAAAAGCTAATCGCTAAAGATATCACGGGCGAGTCAAAGGAAACTAGCATAAGAAGGATATACTTGTTTTCAATCTTTTTTCTTTCCTTAGTTATTTTCCAGAAATGTTTCATTGAACTTCATTGAAATTTCAGCTTGGGTGCAAATCAATGGAGGACGTGGAAATGTAGCTGTTGTATTCAAAATGTCTCGGGGTGAACTTGTTCGTGGTGGTAAAGTTTTGGCTAGGAATGGATGCTGGTCTTTGCTGAAAGGCGGTGTGTTTGCAAATACTTCAAGTCGTGTTGAGATTCTATTTGAGGTAAATACCATGAAAGTATCATGAAGTCCAGTTTCCTAATAGTAGAGAAGCATTTGAATAGGATTCAATTATCTTTCAAATAGAATATTTAGATTTATGTTTTTTTTTCTCTCCTTCATTGTAGAGCAAAAATACAGAGGCAGAAATATGGGTAGACAATGTCTCATTACAATCTTTCACCATGGAACAATGGAGATCCCACCAAGATGAAAGCACTGACAAGGTAATCAATATGATTGCATAACGTGAAACATGTTTGTGTCTGTGTGTAGCATTGCCTTAACAATCTTACATATTTTAAATTGATGAGCTCGCATATATCTTGAGAGAAAAGAAGAACAAAACACATGCATCTTACCGAAGAGAAAACAAATCCATGTTGTATCTGATAAATCTCATCATCATATGCAAATTCCATGTTGATTCTGAACCTGCAGGAAAGGAAAGGAAAGGTGAGATTCGAGGTAAGGAATGCCACCGGAACTGCAATAGAAGGTGCAAGGTTCTCAATAAAACAAACCAAGTCAGACTTTCCATTTGGATGCTGTATGAATTATCACATTATCAACAGCACAGATTACCAAAACTGGTTTACTTTGAGATTCAAGTATACCACTTTCACCAATGAAATGAAATGGTACACTACTGAAAAAATACAAGGTCAAGAAAACTATACTGTTGCAGATGCCATGGTAAGATTTGCCCAACAAAATGGCATTTCTATCAGAGGCCACAACATTTTCTGGGACAATCCTGTGTACCAACCACATTGGGTTAAGAATCTAACTTTAGAAGAATTACAAAAAGCTGCAGCCCAAAGAATAAAATCAGTGGTTTCGAGATACGCAGGAGAACTAATTGCGTGGGATGTAATGAATGAAAATCTCCACTTCAGCTTCTTTGAGGATAAACTAGGCAAAAACGCTTCTGCAGAGTACTATGCAAGAGCATACCAACTCGATCCAGACACCACAATGTTCCTGAACGAATACAATACAATTGAATATAGCAGTGATGAAAAAGCAAATCCATTCAACTACAAGACGAAACTTGATGAAATTCTGTCATATCCTGGAAACCAAGGAATATCAGCAGGCATTGGTTTGCAGGGCCATTTTGGTTCTGGCCAGCCTAACCTTGCTTACATGAGATCATGCTTGGACATTCTAGGATCAACAGGATTGCCTATATGGCTTACAGAAGTGGACGTCGGCAAAGACCCGAATCAGGTATTGTAATTTTTTCAAGCAAACAACAAAACAATTCCCTATACAGTGTTCTATTATTTTTAGTTACTAATGAATCAGTTGCCAACTGATGAAAGATACAACTAATGCTAGATGCTAATATTTCATTTGGACAGGCAGAGTACTTGGAGCAGGTACTAAGGGAAGGCTATTCTCATCCTGCTGTTAAAGGGATTATAATGTTCGTTGGTCCAGCAAACGCTGGGTTCAACAGTACAGTCCTAGCAGACGAGGCCTTCAAAAATACTCCAGCTGGGGATGTTGTGGATGAGTTGATAGATGAGTGGAAATTTCAGACAACAGAAATAAAAGCAGATGGTAAAGGGTCCATTGAAATTCCGCTGTTTCATGGAGATTACAACATAACTGTCAAGGACCCAGTTAGCAGTTCCTTAACTGCTTTCAGTTATAAGATGACAAGAGATGTCACAAGAGACACTGTCCATCTTCGTATCAATGCCTGAATAATATGATCATCCTACTTCAATCATAATGTATTCCTAATATGTTTCTCCTGTGTAATCTTAAGACCTTTGTTAAATCTTAATGATATTGCCTGATAATTCTCGTGCAAAAAGGCTTAACTTTTTTGAGTCTCAGATTATTACAGAAGAACAAACGAAATTATAGATGGCATCAACAGAAGCAAGAAAGTAAAGGGTCTTGATAAAACTAATCAAGTAGGAGCTAATTTTGCAAAAGCTTCAATCTTTCAAGTCCATTCATGTGATTCAAAGCCTTTTTTTATTGCTTGAATAGAAGCACAGTGGACGATAAGGACCGTGGATCTTTCTGCTTTCAACTTCAAAGTGGTAGCAAAGAAATCCATCACTCGCCTGAATTCCTCCTCTGAGCATGATAATACATAAGGGAATTGCTCTTCATCATCTCAATTTCCTCCTTCCAAGTTGCTTCACTCGTTTCTAACATCACTTTAAAAGCATGTAAAAACAAAGTAGGAGGCTTTGGTTCAAGGCAGGGCCGATTTTTGTTAAGATAAATCACAGCATAAGCCATCTTATTATCATTTTTTTCTACCCTATAAAGAGGCACTCCCTCTTTTATCAATAAATAAATCAATATTTGGTCGCAATGTTACTCTCAAAATCAAACAAACATGAAGAACACTCAAAATATAGACGCAACAAGTTTCTCATCACGATCTTAGGTTGGTATGATAAGCAGAGGAAGAAAGTGGCGCCTGAACGACTCGCAGAGCCATTTGCGAGGAGAAACTCGAATTTGAAGGTAAGCCCAGACGAGGACTGGAAGTGTGTGTGATGGTGAAGAAGACGAGCCTGTGAATAATTTGGAGCTAGTGGACATCAGGGCCGAGGGTTTGGGCCTGGGGCCTGGGTGGCCTTAACAATGTAAACGTCACGTCATGTATAAGAGTATGAGCGACGCGTCTATTGTGAAACGACAAGTAGTCTCGTGAAGGGAGCATCAAAATTAACGTGCTCTATGGAGAACTAGAGTTAGTTAGTTAGTTAGGTTTTTTTTTTTTCAAATATGAGGATTTTTCTTAGATCAATTGTGTATGAGAACAAATTAAGATTATATTTATAAGGTTCTTACAAATTGATTTGATTATTTTTTTACTCATAACTAAAAAAACTCATAAGTATATTAATAAATTAAATTATTTTAACTCAGTTTTCATAAGTTATTTATGAAAAATAAACTTAAATTATGACTCACAGTAAAAAAAATGTTTTTTTTCTTTTTTATAAATCATTTCAAACAGATTCCAAATCTAATTTTTAGATGATACAAAGAACATATAGTTTATGTTGATTTAGTAGTACATATAACAAAATTTATTCTTCTGGGTATTCATTTTTAAATCCAAACTAAAAAATTACGGAGAACTTAGAATTAATACAAAAAAACAAGAGAAAAAAGAATGTTAATTAATCATTACATGAACAATAATTTGCTTCGTCTCATAATTCCCAATAATTAATCATATTTGATGCAATTTTTTTCATAAATGATAGTTTTCTCTCTCTTTTTGGTACGTTTTTTACATAGCTTTATTTATCAAGATATTGAAAGTGCTCAACCAAGATGAATATAAATATGGTAGAATTACATGATGGTATACAGTGAATAACTAATATTATCTTGACATTTATTTCAAGAAAATAAAAAAATAAAAAAAATTCATGAGAGGCAAGAAAATATTTTATTTATAATGTCTATTTTGTTCTTGTAACCTTCTGTTTTTTAAGTGAATCTAAAAATATAATTAATCGGGTGAAACTAGTTGTTTTCTAAATATCATAAAATTTCTCATAAATTAATCTCCGTTTTATGCACTAATAAAAAATATATATTCATTACGTACGTACTCATGAATAAAATTAGAATAATATAAACAATACAGGTTAGTCAACGGTCGTTGCACTGGAGACACTACTTTGTAGTGCATAATTCAAAATAAATTCAGTAAGGAACGGAGGAAATCAGTCGTCATGAGAGCGGAAGATAAAGATTTCCCATATTTTACGGTGCATGCCATGGAAATGAAAGTCAATTTCACATTTAAGGAACAATTTCTGTAGTTTATTGTTATTTTTTAAAATAATTGTTTTTATATAGTTGATCAAAATAATTTGAAAATATTAAAATAATTAAATTAAATAAAAATAAATAAATAATTTTTTTAAAAATATATTTAAAAAGACAGAAACTTTGGAGACTACGATATCCAGGAGCATCCGCCCTTTCCGGTTTTTTAAATCTCTAGCTCCTTTAATTAATTTTTTAGCTTTTGTCCTTTAGTACCACGCTCGCAACTTTCTTTCCAATAACCAAGATAAGTTTCACGAGCCAGCCTGGGAAGTTTCAGTGATTCAACATTGTCCCAGAACCCAGGTTTGCGAATACTTGTCTTGTTTCCCTCTCTCTTTCTTTGAGAATGGACTTGGCAGCGGTTCTTTAGCATATTGTTCTTGCGGTGCTTTTTACAGCCATTCATTGTCTGTTTTTATTTTAGCAAATATCTGGGCATCTTGGTGTCGTACATTTAGTTGCATTTTTTAAAAAGTTCTCCAGAAATAGAAAAACAAATGATTTGGACTGACATCTCTTCCCACTGTGTAGCATATGCTTCAGTGATAGCTTTTTGGCTCGTGCCTCTGGGAAAATGAAGATACTAGCAGAAGCTTCGATCTTGGTGTTTTTATGCATTTTTCTGGGTTCAGGTCTCTCAGATCTCTCACTCACTCAGGCTTATATCTCTATATTTGTTTACCAGTATTGAAGTTGCTTTTGGTATGAAATATTAAGTTCATTAATTCTTACCACCATATTCTTCACTGATTGATGCAGAGCATAGGATATGTCATGCTTTCTCTTCTAACTACAATGCTAGAACGAAGGTAACGGGGACTATCTTTTCACTATCTAGGCTTCTGTGCATATTATTCAACAACAACAAAAAAAAAGGGGCCAAGGCTTGCAATGGTAATTTAAACTAATATTTTTGTAATGTCAACCAGTGTTTGATAGAGCCCAAGACAGCTCAAGATGGAGGAGGGATAATAGCTAATCCAGATTTTACTCATGGCATGGAGGGGTGGGCTGTATATGGACAAGGGGCAATGAAAGAAGAAATGTCAAGGAATGGAAACAGATTCATTGTTGCGTATAACAGAACGCAATCACTAGATAGTATCTCCCAAAAGGTCCAATTGGGGGGAGGTCTCATCTACAGCTTCTCTGGTATGTTTTCCAAGTTTTCCCATCTGTCTCAGGTTTAAGATTTTTGGGTTTTTCTTTTTTAATTTTATTTTTGTTACATTTTCCTACGAAAGGAAAAACTAAGAACTAAGGTTATCGCCAGCAACCAATACAAAAAATTAGAGACAACAAACACGAGAAGGTTACTAATTATCTATTTCAGAATTTTTAAAACAAAAGTTTGATTGAAATTTCAGCATGGATTCAAATCAACAAAGGAAGTGAAAGGGTAGCTGTTGTTTTCAAAATTCCTCATACTGAACTTGTAATTGGTGGTAGAGTTCTGGCAAGGAATGGATGCTGGTCTTTGTTAAAAGGTGGTATATTTGCAAATTTTACTAGCCATGCTGATATTCTATTTGAGGTATAGTGCATGAATTTAGTTTCCTGGCAGTGCAAGGGCATCGAGATCTAAGTCATTGCTTTTTTCAAATTGAATTCAATGATATGCTTATTTTTCCCCCATTGTAGAGCAATAATACAGCAACTGAAATATGGGTGGACAGTGTATCCTTACAACCATTCACCTTGGAGCAATGGAGAGCCCAACAAGACAAGAAGATTGATAAGGTATTTTAAATCTAATTTTGTTTATGGCATAGCCTCAACAATCTTGAAAAACCATACGCAAAACCGTACAAGCGAAAATCTATAGCCACCAAGATGAAACAAATCATATGACTTTCCATGGAGAAAACATATCCATGTTATTTCAATAAAATCTACATCGTGATCAAATCCAGAGTTAAATTTGAACCTGCAGGAACGCAAGAGCAAGGTGAGATTCAAGGTAACTTATGGCAACGGAACTGCAATGGACAGTGCGACTGTTTCCATTAAGCAAACCAGGTCAGAGTTTCCATTTGGATGTGGCATGAACTTCCATATTATTGACAGCACAGATTACCAGAACTGGTTTGCCTCAAGATTCAAGTATACTACTTTCACCAATCAAATGAAGTGGTACAGCAATGAGCCGAAACAAGGACAAGAAAACTATACTGTTGCAGATACCATGGTAAAATTTGCCCAGCAAAATGGCATTTCTATAAGAGGTCACAACATTTTATGGGACGATCCAAAGTACCAGCCAGAGTGGGTTAAGAATCTTACTTCAGATGAATTAAGGAAAGCTGCAGCAAAAAGAGTGGATTCAGTGGTTTCAAGATACGCAGGGCAACTAATTGCCTGGGATGTAATGAATGAAAATCTGCATTTCAGCTTCTTTGAGGATAAACTTGGCAAGAATGCTTCTTCCAGGTACTTCAAACGAGCTTACGAGCTCGATCCCAAAACAACAATGTTCCTGAACGAGTTCAATACCATTGAATATAGCAATGATGAAGGTGTGGATCCAATCAGCTACATGAAGAAACTAAGCGCGATTTTGTCATATCCTGGAAACCAAGGAATTTTGGCTGGCATTGGTTTGGAAGGTCATTTCGGTGTTGGCCAGCCAAACCTTGCTTACATGAGATCTGTTTTGGACATTCTAAGTTCAACAGGATTGCCTATATGGCTTACTGAAGTGGATGTCGTGAAAGAACCAAATCAGGTATTATAATTGCTTTTCAAACGAATATAAAAAATAATCCCAAATACATCCTATCAAGGTTGGTTACTGATTCCAGGTTTCCAACTAGTCTAAAAAACGCAACGGAAATTAGATGCTACTAACTGTTTTTGGTGGGCAGGCAGAGTACCTGGAGCAGATACTAAGGGAAGGTTATTGTCATCATGCTGTTGAAGGGATTATAATGTTTGCTGGACCAGCAACCGCCGGTTTCAATGCTACAACCTTAGTAGACAAGGACTTCAAAAATACCCCATCAGGGGATGTTGTGGACAAACTGATTGATGAGTGGAGAACTAAACCTACAGAAACTAAAGCCGACGGTGAAGGATACTTTGAAATGTCCCTGTTTCATGGGGATTATAACATCACTATCAAAAACCCTGTGACTAATTGCTCAACTACTTTGAGTTCCAGGGTGACAAAAGGCACTACCTCTATTCATATCATCGCATGAATTCTCTCCCTAACACAGCCTATATATAGCCCTTTTGTAGTTTTAAGACAAATATTAACATTCGTCATTGAGCTTCTGAATTAGGTAAACTGTTCTGTTTATTTGTGACAATTCTGTAACTGGCTCCGGAATGTGGATACCTAGCTACCACCTTTACCTTAAACTTCATAGAGCTATTCCTGTTTTTGTCTGTGGATTTTTTCATTGATCATCTACGCCCAAGAACTTTGCTCAACAAAAAACCCATAAAGTAGAAATTCTTGACATTAATATTAACCCAAAAAAAAACTAAAATAAACCAGTTTCCTTTTGCGTGCACTGCTCATCCCTGACATTTCACTATTCGGAGCAATATTTATTGGGCTAATTTCCTTTCATGTGAGCACTGTTTATCCTCTCATATTTCACAAATTATAGCACCATTCATTGAGTAAATTTCCTTTCTAGGTCGCGCAAACTTTACATTTGTTATGATTTGATCATCAAACGTTTTTCTTTCAATTTTGTTTTTAAAAGTTATGTTGTTGTTGTCCTATATGTTTTTATTATCTTTGGATTGCATGTTAACACTTGCCTTAGCTGTTGAAGAATGTTCCAGAATTAAATAAGAAGTCTTAGAATTGTTTCGAATTGGCATCAACTTTTTTCATTCAATTTTATCCTTTTTAATTCTCTTTGGATTGCATGTTAAGACGTGCCTGAGATATCAACGATTGTTCTAGAATTAAGTGATAGGTCAATTTTGCATAATAAATTTTTAGTTGTCGTAGAAAATAAAATTAAAATAAAAAGGATTGAAATTAAAATTTACAAAAATTAACAGCCTGTTCACGTGTATATTGTACAAGATGTGTTAAAATAAAATTAAAAGAAGGATCAAAATTAAAATTTACAAAAATTTACAGCCTTTTCACATGTATATTATACAAGATGTGTGTTAAACTACACTTTAGCCCCGCAGTTTCTTATTTTTTATGTTTGGTCCCTACTTTTTTTTATTTTTCATTTTAATCCCCAACTTTTTTTTTCTTGCGTTTCAAAACTTGTATCTTGAGAGAGGAAAATTTTAAAAAAAAAAATAGAGGTGGAAAATTAAGAATAAAAAAACAAGGGTGCTTTAGTTTTAAATGTGGGCGAGAGGAACAAGTCCATTCTTCCGGCCTATGCACGCCTCACCCCTCCATTTTTTGATTTAATTATTTTCTTTCTTTTCATATTTTATAATTAGATTTTTAAAAAAATATTTTTAAATGATATTTAAATAATTAACCAATTAAATCATTGTTTTCAAATAATATTAGCGCCTTTTATGTTAACATAAAAAATTTCTTTTCGAATAGTAATATATGTATTACAAAACTGTATTCTCTTCTCAACTTTTACAAGCCATTTAAAGAAGGCTTTGAATAACTTAAACCGAGTTTAAATCTTAAATATCCAAGCTTAAATGTCTAATCATTCTCATTTTTGAAATATTGAGGGACTAAAAAGTTTTCATTTAAAAAGTGAAAGGACTAGAGTGAACTTATTGCCCCATTCTTGAAACTGCCACCTGGTTTTTCTTGTTTTACACTTTAGTCCTGTTTGTTTCAATTCTGTCCATCCCTGACATTTTTTGATAAATTGTTCATGAACTTGGACATAAAATGATGCAATTGAAGAGAAATAAAGTTTGATGACTAAATTGAGAAAAAATATAAATTGTTACCTTGAAATTAAACCCTGATTTCTATAATTAACCAATTAAAAGGTACGTATAAAAATACAATCAAAAAATATGGAAACAAATGACAATCTTCAATTATTCAAAATCTATTGATGTGGTACTTCATTTTCTTTCTAAGTAGTGATTGTATTGTTTGGATTTCAATTCAAAGTATATATCTTGATTTGTTTTCTCAACACAGCAAATTTATGTCTTTACTCCATATTTGGAAGTTGCAGGAGAGATGCACCTGGGCTTGTAGCCCAGCGGCAGAGACAAGGTTTATTTGTCTTTGTCACCTGGGTTCGAGTCTTAGTGTGCATGTCTGTTACCTCCGCGGTGTCTTACATGTCTACTGAGCTTGCAGGGTGTTCAGTGGGTCTGGGGATTAGTTGTGGTGAGCGTAAGCTGGTCTAGACACTCCGGGTTACCCCAAAAAAAAAAAGTTGCAGGAGAGAGTTTAATTTGTTCTTAAATGTCTAAGCACTATCTGTATATTTCTTGCCTGTCTTGCTTGATACCATGCTCTGATTCATGGATGCCCTTTTCTAGTTTGTTTGGAGAACTCTATATATATTCAGTCTACCACACCCCTTTAGATTATGTAAAAATAAGAAAACAATTTTGTAAAAATAAATCCCATTTAGATTCTATACTACAAAATTAAAACAATTGAATTTTAGCTTATTTCCCTATTTTAAAATTCTAGAATTATGATGTGGGCCTCGAGCATATAATGTTAATTGATTTGAAGGAAGAGTGGACAAAAGGGCAGAATTGAAAACATTAACGCAAAGGGTGAAATTGAAGGATGCAATTGTTCAAGGGCAAAACTAATAACTGTCCTATACGTGAAGGGTATTTTTGTAGTTAACCTATTTTTTTCCTACAACTAGCAAGTTGCTTTTTAACTGATGCAGGGCTTTTGACTCGTGCTGCTTTCTTCTCTGACTATTCTGCGACAACAGAGGCAAGATTAAAATTCTCATTTCACAAACTACAAAAAAATCTATGTAAATGTTGCTTTTCTTAACAGAAACTAGTCGCTGGAACAACAATCTGCGCCCTTTCAGAAATTGCAACTTATCTTCAGCCTTTTAGTGGTGTATTATGTACAATACTAAGACAGAAAAAATGTTACTAGTATTTCTTAATTATATGGGCAAGGGTTGGCATCAGTTTCGTTTCAGAATTTCAAATCTAAGTTATAAATGTAGTAATTCTTACTGAAGTTTCTCTATAAAGGCCTGAAGAGCAGGAAGACAGCTGCAAGTCCACAGGGAACAATTGAATTGCAATTTTCCTTAGGCATATGATTGTTTTTTTTAACTACTAGGAATGTTTCACAATCTATGATGTATACAGAATCGAGACCCTTCGACTGAAAAGTTTGTCCTACAGTGCCTGGCGAGCCCCGAGAAATCTAATTATGAAGGAAGCATTCTAGTTAATCCGGAATTTAGGCGTGACATCAAAGGGTGGACCGTGTTTGGAAATGGAGCAATGAGAGAAGGGGTGTCAAGGGACGGAAATATGTTCATTGTGGCATGCAATAGATCGAAGCCCTCGGACAGCATCTCGCAAAAGGTTCAACTCCAGCAAACAAAGCTGTATAGTTTTTCTGGTACATCTCTTTCCTCAACCTGTCAAGTTTTACAGAATTTCTGTACATATTACATGTCACCATTGTTTCAGTCCTGAGAAATTTGACTGGAATGAACTTTTCAGCTTGGGTCCAAATCAGTGAAGGAAGTGAGACTGTAGATGTAATTTTTAAAACCACTCATGGCGAATGGATACGCGGTAGAGGTGGCATGGTTGTAGCTAAGCATGGATGTTGGTCTTTGCTAAAAGGTGGCATGGTTGCACATCTTTCCGGCCCAGTTGAGATTTTCTTTGTGGTAATGTGCTTATTACATCTTATCTATGTCAATTTCTCAGTAAATATCATCGAAGTTTGCTCCGATTTGGTGTGAGATTCTTAAGCAGAGGCATGCAGGAGTTTTAGAGGTGCCATCTAACTGAATCCTTTTGGAACTACAGTACCAAACGAATGCAATTCTTTCATCAATATAATGCAACAATACAAGAGTGGAGGTATGGATAGACAATGTCTCGTTCCAGCCGTTTACAACGCAGCAATGGAGATCTCACCAGGACAAAAGCATCGAGGAGGTAAATGAAACGAAGAATTGACTACTTTTGAGACTTGCATTTTATTTAACTGCCTTTATCTAACATAAAAGATCTGAGATCAGTTTCCCTTTGTCTAAATGGAATACTGTAGTTTGTTTCTCAGAAGTCACGTTAATATTAATTAATCAATCATTTCTATACTGTCTACAAATCTATAATGGCATGCAGTAAACTGCATCCATAATATTCCAGTTCAAATTTGGACTCCGCAGGTGCGCAAAAGCAAGGTGAGGTTTCAGGTAACTTATGCCAATGGAACTGCGTTGGGTGGTGCTGCAGTCTCTATCAAGCAAACCAAGTCAGGCTTCCCATTTGGATGCGGTATGAATCATTATATCCTCATAAGCAACGCTTACTCAGTGGTTTGCTTCAAGATTCAAGTTCACTACATTCACCAATGAAATGAAGTGGTACAGCACCGAGAAGGAACAAGGTCATGAAAACTATACAATCGCAGATGCCATGCGAAGCTTTGCCGAAAAGAATGGCATTGCTGTAAGAGGTCACAACATCTTATGGGATAGCCCCAAGATGCAGCCTCAATGGGTCAAAAATCTTTCTCCCAGTGAACTAAGAATATCAGCGACAAAAAGAACGGATTCAGTCGTTTGAAGATACTCGGGGAAACTGATTGCGTGGGATGTTATGAATGAGAACATGAATTTCAGTTTCTACGAGGACAAGCTTGGAAAAAATGCTTCTTCTGAATATTACTTGAGAGCCTACCAACTTGATCCAAAGACAAAAATGTTCTTGAATGAATTTAATACCATTGAATACAGTAAAGAGATCATACGTGCAAGTCCAGTAAACCATGTAAAGAAAATTAAAGAGATTCTGTCGTATCCTGGAATCAAAGGTATCTTGTTAGGAATAGGAATACAAGGCCATTTTAGTTCTGGATATCCAAACCTTGTTTACATGAGATCTGCATTGGACATTCTAGGATCAACAGGATTGCCTATATGGCTTACAGAAGTCGATGTCCAAAAAGGCCCTAATCAGGTATGGCGTAGTTTTTCAAGTAAATATCTGAACTTCATTAATTATCCATTCTGCATGAAAATTACAATTCCAAATATACTGATAGATAGACTATCTATAAAGTTTCTTCCTTGGATCCTATGCTTTGATTGGACCAGCCATTTTTAACTGTAAAGATTATTACATTCGTTCATTGACAGGCGCAATACTTTGAGAGCATACTAAGGGAAGGTTATTCTTATACTGCTGTTAAAGGTATTATCATTTTTTGCTGGTCCAGAGGTAGCTGGTTTCAGTGCTATAACCCTGGCAGATAAAGATTTAAGAATACTCCATCAGGGAATGTTGTTGATAAGCTGATCGCAGAGTGGAAAACTAGGACTCTGAAAGTCATAGCAGATAGTAAAGGATTTGCAGAAGCTTCACTATTTCAAGGTGATTGCAATCTGATTGTCAAACACCCAGTGACCAATTTGTTGACTAGATTACGCTTTAAGGTAAAAGAAGACAAATCGCAAGAAACTACAGTACTTCATGTCACTGATTGAGTCATCCTCCATCCATGATACTGAATTTTGTACTGCAAGAAATTGTACTCCTTAAATGAGAAACTAAAGTACTTCATGTCACTGATTGAGTACTTCATGACCAATATGTTTACTAGATTACGCTTCAAGGTAAAAGAAGACAAATTGCAAGAAACTACAGCACTTCATGTCACTGATTGAGTCATCCTCCATCTATGATACTGAATTTTGTGCTGCAATAAATTGTGTTTCTTAAATGAGAAAAGTACTTCTGCTTATGTAATATCATCATTTAGTGGCATAAAAAGCAGTCTAACTACCACAATCATGAAGGGTAGGCCCTACCTTTGATCATTTCTTTTTTTTCCTTTTCCTTTGAAGCCCATTTAGTTTCTCAGGGAGCAAGATCCTGAAAGTGTGAATTGAAGTAAAATTTCAATTGTGCTCATGCATTTTAAAATTGGTAGTTTACCACTGAGTGACTATTATTTCTCCAGTTAGCATGGCTGGACCTGGACAGTATGTTGCGCCCCACACACACCATTTAACCATTAGTTGCAAGAAATCTGGCCAGGAGACATTTGATAGTTTTGGATGGTATGTGGTCTGCACATAAGCAAGAAAATAGTACGACATTTTATCAGTCTTGCCTCTTTAAGAACACAAATCCTGCTATACACCAGCACAATTGCTCCGATGAACGAAATCTGATGACCACAACTGCTACTCTTACCTTCACCGTTAGAGGTGCAATTTTTATTTTTATTTTCTAGGACTCAAACAGAAGCTTACCATGTTGAGTTAGATCTAGCTAGTATTGAATACTGACAAGATCCAAGCGACAGTTTGTATCTGACAATGAGCCCACGTTAGAGAAGAGAAAAACCATTGGCTGATGATCTGTATGCATACGGTAAGTATATATATACTGTTCAAATGCAAGTGGGTGGTCAGCCTTAATAGAAAAGAATAATTGTTGAGCTTCACAAGAGCTTTTTGTGGAAAGCACCGTAGTGAAATCCTAATCTGACATCATTATGCAGATACTAATCGCCACTTACCATGCTTTACACCAACAAACAGACATAACTTATTGGTTTAATTAAGCTGGAAAAGAGCATATAATATAAAGAATGTGTCTGATTATGGCTAGCACGTAACCGTTATTCGTTGGTCCTGTTCGTATTAATTAGCTTTTTAGTCCATTTGGATGACTAATCAAAACACTTAAAAAATATATATAATCAATTTCCAATTGCATAAGCTTGCATATTGTTCAAGAATCATTGAATCTACCATTTGAAACAAAAAGTCTGCATAAGAAATGCAGCTGG
The DNA here is from genome assembly GCF_951802175.1 of Populus nigra. NCBI lineage: Eukaryota > Viridiplantae > Streptophyta > Magnoliopsida > Malpighiales > Salicaceae > Populus > Populus nigra. The sequence goes on along the minus strand of NC_084870.1, from coordinate 8,847,093 downwards.
AGTAGGTTATTTACCACAGCTACATATTCACATATATTATGATGTTGATGCTGACTCGCCATCAAATCATTGGGATTGCTAAACCAATATTTCATCTTGATGAATGGTTTTGGTCTTACTTCGATTTTTTAAAAGGATATTATTCTTAGTATTTCCTTGAAAGCACACATGCAGGCCATATCAGTTTTCGCAAGCAATCAGCATTCTGGATGCACCACCCAAGAAGAAGAATTCACCTTTCCCTCTCCTTATCTTCTTTGGAATCTCAAAGTCGTAAAACATGAGGATTCCACTTGGATTATCTTATGGGTTAAGATGTGGCGAGTCGATGAAGCGAAGGGACATTGAAGAAGAAGAAAAAGATGATTTCTCAAAGATTCTGCACGGGCCCAAAAAGCCATTGAACAATTTCTATAGAAAAAGTCAAATTAAATATAGCTATCATGGAACCTTTACCGAAAAACCAGGTATAATGCCTAAAATAAGCTGAAATAGCTGAGGCAAATTGCTTTTGATTAGTGGAATATATGTTAAAATAGAGGTGGACAGTGCAGCAAGGAATCTTGTAAGAGGGCAAAGAGAAACAATAAACATTCAATATAACGTAGTCAATAATCCTTTAACATCCAAAGTTTTCGCTTTCACTGATCTTTGAAAATGTTCATGCTGTAGAAATAGCGGCCTTTTTTCCCTTTACTTAGATAACTTTTTAACCTTGATGGTTATATTTACACGGTTGAATTTAGGATGGCTGCGTTGATAAAGCGCGCGCACAGCTAGTCTTGGGGATTGTTATAACTAGAGGTGTGTCACAACTAAGAGGAGAATAAACTCTCATATTCAGAATCTATCAAGGGATCTTATCCAGAGAGAAGTCCCCAACTTTCCTTTACAACATCATTCTTGGCTTTGGTTTACTGCATAAAGAAACTAGGTATCGAGGATCTTCATAAAGTGAGGTACTTCCTCAACCTCTTTCACTTCTTGGTTTATTTGACCAACTGCTCTGTGGATTATGTTCTCTGTGTCCATTCTCTTCTTTTCGGCTTATGAAATCCTGCAAGACTCAATAAAAACATCGATGCCATGTATTTATGATCAAACTAGTTTACTTATTGTCCTCTGTTTTAGTTTGCCGTAGAACTATGTTAGGTTTCTGCCTCTGATCCATCTGTGATTGCAGTTGACAAGACAATTTTAGTTGAAGCCATGGTTCTGCGGCTTGATCATATCGGATTCTTGGATAGAAGCAATAACAATTATTCCTGGAAGTCCCTCCTTTTATTTTTCATCTTTACTGTTCCATGGTGTTCTGGCTCGTGACAATTTTTTGCAATTTGGTTTCATAGGTTGTACTAAATACAAGTTTTAAGCAAGATCGGTATGGACCATGGTGCAATCAGGACAAATTCAATATTCAGGAGCACCTCAGACACTTTCATGGACTTGAATTTCACAGACGAACTCTTGGTTCAAAGATATTGGTGGGAGAGCGCTGGTGGAGTCAACTTTTTGGATCCTGAACCTTCCATCTCTAATGACCTGTGTGACCCTTCACAATATGTGCCTTTTATGGGGTCTGGTCATCTGAGTATAAACTCACACCATCGGACCTGCCAAGAAGAAACAGACATCTCACTTGAAAACCCACCTGTAGTTTATCCTGAAACCGAGGAACAAGATGTTGAGACCATCACATCTCCAGTACACTCTGAAAGTTCTCAACTTGAAAGCGGTGAATTCGTCCTGGAATTCTGTGAATCATGGGAGTGTCCGAAACAAGAACCTGAGGAAGAAGAGACTCTCCGAGAGACAACCGACTCGGATAACAATGATTTAGACCAGTACCAAGAGCGGGAATTTTCAGATTTTGGGCAGCTTCAACAAAACCCTGAGCACTGTACTGTTGAAAGTGCCAGAGATTCTTTTGTTCCTTGGAGTCACTTACTAGGCAGCAGAAAAACAGGCAAGAAGAGACAGACCAAGACAGAGAAGACAATAAGCTTGCAAGTTCTTCGAAAATACTTTGCCGGGAGCCTTAAAGATGCTGCTAAAAGTATTGGTGGTACGAAAATATGCCATTACAATTGGATCTCATTTTCTTTTCTGTTTTTTTTTTTTTTTGTGATTTAAGGCTAATTTCTGGAGGAGGCACTTTTGCCTGGCAGACCAATAAGTGCTTGTCCAGTTGTTTCGCTCTAGCCTAGTGCATAAACAAGTGCTTACACGGTTAGTTTCAATTGCAGTTTGCCCCACCACTCTGAAAAGGATGTGCAGGCAATATGGTATCAGCCGTTGGCCTTCTCGAAAAATCAAGAAGGTTAACCACTCCTTGAAAAAACTCCAACATGTAGTTGACTCTGTCATGGGAGCTCAAGGACTCATTGAAATTGATTCCTTTTATACTGCCTTCCCAGAATTGAGCTCCTCTGGATATTTTGGGCATAATCCTTTTTCATCATTCCAGATAACTGACTACCCTAAGGAATCAAACCCAAAACCTATAAATCACTTGTTCAGCACTAAAGGCCCTGGTTCAAAATCCCAGTCCTCGTCGGGTAGTCAGAATTCTGGTTTGTTCATCTGTCACGGCAAAAGGCAGCTTACCAGCACCATCAATGGCTTGAGCACTGGACATGCTTTGGCTGTAGAAGACCCTGTCGAGGTGCTGAAGAGCACACGCAGTAAGTCACAATTACCCTCCTTGAATAAGGAGGAACTTGATAGAGCCAAAAGCAATGAAACATCATGCCAGCATCAAAATCTGGAGACTCAAGCGTCCCTACCAATTAGTAATGGCCAGTGTTTACGAGATGGAGGGGCCTTCAGAATTAAAGCCACTTTTGGAGATGAAAATATCCGTTTCAGCTTGCAACCAAATTGGGGTTTCAGGGACTTGCAACGAGAGATTGCAAAGCGTTTTGAAGTAGATGATTTCAGCAGGATTGGTCTCAAGTATTTGGACAATGATCATGAGTCAATTCTTTTGACTTGTGATGCTGATCTTGAGGAGTGTAAAGATTTGCTTGGCTTCTCTCAGAGTCGCACAATCAAAATAACCCTCTATCTGGTTTCCAAACCAAACCTAGGAAGTTCATTCAGCAGCAGCAGAGACTTGTTCTAATGCATGGCCGGTTTCTGATTCACCTTTCGTTTGCGTGGACAAAAATTAGACTTCTGTAATGGTGAGAGATTTTGCTAGGAATCCTTTTATTTTCATGTTAGCATGATTAACAGTCATTAATCTCTTATGCAGATCAATGACTATAAGAGAGTTATTAAGGAAGATAATAAGAAACATGCAGCCATCATTTGACCAGAATCACTACATATTCTATTATGTAATTACATCTGTAGCATTGAATTTTCATTAGTGAAATTGATTATAGACTTGAGCGCGTCAAAAGCGAAAAAAGAAGAAGTTTTGCAAATGCTATGATGACCGCCATGTTCGATCATGGCCTTTGCACCAACTTCATACCTCCGTGAGCACTGACATACTGACATTGTTTCTCAGTTCAGTCACTGTTACTTTCTACTTTATTTTTGTACATATATTATCTCAAAATATGTAATTTATATTATTTTTTAATTAAAAACTTTAAGATATAATTTATATTATTTTATAATATACGTTTTAAAATAAAAATTTTAATATATGATTTATATTATATTTAATATATTTTCTTAAATAAAAGCTTTTTAAAATTAAAACTTGTACAAGATTATATTAGCTTGTTTTAATCTGCAATCTATCATTTTGGAAGAAGATTGGCTTCCTCATTTGAATCTTTGAAGAGATCAGGCTGTCATCAGTGGATTTTATTAACTATATATCAAGCATAAAAAGCATTCCAATTGTAAGAAAGCAAACTCCCCCAATGATATTAAAGCCATTGACATAAAAATTCAATAAAAAAATGTCTAGGATGGAATTGAAGAAATATAAATAAATTAAAAAAAATAATTAAAAAAAGCACTTAAAAAAATAATGATCAAATTTGATATAACAAAATCAAACAACTAGGGATGAAATTGAAAATAGAATCCAATTAGAAACTATTAATGTAAATAAAACAATTGCAATTAAAAAAAGAAGGATTGAATAAAAAAAAATTGAAAGGTTTGTATAATTTTTTGTATGGCTAACACGTAATCCGAGAAGGAAAAGAAAGAAAGAAAAAGTCAATTGATGCTAAACTATATCTCACTATTATACACACGTCATCCAAGGAGAAAGAAGATATTGAGATGCATCAAATGATGTGACAGAAGCTTGATTTTAATCACTATCATCAGCCGCACGCGACACAAAAAAAATATTGAGCACGTGTCAACAACCTTTTTTTATGGGCACAAAATAGAAAATGTTTTTGTGACTAAACAACAATAACAAAAAAAATAACCTTAAAAAATTACAATCAAGTCCTTAAGCTAAGGTTAAAAAAGTTGAATGGCAAGGTAATGGAGCAATTCAATTATTCATAAAATTATAAAAATAAAAAAATACCTCTGAGACTAAATAACAATAATAAAAAAAATAAAAATAATAATTAAGCCCCTAAAACAAAGACTAACAAATTTGCATAGTAAAAATATTTGTGTGATTCAAATGTTTATGATAAAATTAAAATTACCATGTAACTATTGGATTAAAGATTTTAATTGTTTACTTTTTAAAAACAATATGGTAATTGCACTGTTATTAAAAAATAAAAAGATAATACTACCCCATACAAATTAAAAATAACAAATTAGTTAGGTGTAAAAATCATCCTCCCTCTCAAGTTTAAAAAATTAAAGAATAAATGGTAAGAAAATAATTTTACTGTAACCCTTTACACATTTTACTATAAATAGACTACACTAAAAATACTCATACGTTTTAATATTTTACTTAATATTGTGCGGATATGTGAACTTCATTGTGCATGTAGAAAAACCAAACAGAACGTGTCCATACCATTTTTTTAACATAAAAAAAAAAATATCCTGTTATTGTTAGTGTGTTATAAAGAAGTTAAAAAAAACTCATAACTCGAATATTAACTGAGATAAATAAATTGTCTTTGTTTAATTATATGAAAAAATATAAAAATATTAAATGATTTGAATCTTTTTTAAAAAACAAAGTCATCATAATAACTTGCACAAAAAAAAACTTGTTAAAAGAAAAAAAATTATCAAACTCAATTTTTAGACAACCAAATGCTAAACAATAAAATTAAAAAAGATAAGAAAAAAATTGCTCATGTTGATCCAAGATAACATGCTAAACTTGTGATTGTGAGGTCAAGACAACTCTATAAAAAACAAATTGAAAAAATTGCAACACCTAATCCTAACAATCCGAGCGTAGGATAGAATTTTTTTTATATAAAAAAGGACTAAAGAAAGCACCAAAAAACTTGGACAAGTTCACCAAAACCTATAAGTTAGATCATGCAAATGGGATAATCTAATAAAAAACAAAAAGAAAGAATATAAAGCTCAATTTTCAAACTAATCAAGTGTTAAAGGATAAAAATAATAAAATAATAAAATTTGACAAAAAATAAACATGATTCAATCTTTGTCAACCTATTAAACTTGCAACCTAAATCATGTTACTAAGTCAACCCTACATAAAAAAATTGAATCTCGGTTTATAACAAACCTAACACCGAACAATGAAATAAATAAATAATGTAAAAGAATTATCTAAAAAATTGACAAGTATCAACCTGAGTTAACCTTTCAAAATTATAATCTATATCACGAGGTTAGGATCACCCCACATGAAAAAATCACGAAGATAAAAAAATTAATATTAAAAGAAAAAATTAAAGAAAAATTAATTTTAAAAGACTTATAGCAAAAACATAACAATCAAAAGAATAAAAACTAAAATTAATATAAAAACAAAATGACAAGATATCTTTAAATTTTAATTGGGCCACCATGAATCCCGAATAGAAAAGAAAAGAGAGGGGAGGAAAAAATATCGTCATGGTCTAACCATCGATCATTGAGCGAGCACCACCCTAATGGATAAATCTCAGGGCAACACTGCAGATGACACAGAAAACAACTATTCTTTGCAGGCGTAGCAGGTTGCACGCCACGAACCTCCTTTGCATGTTGGCGCATGTGGCACATACACCAACATAATTGACTTGTTTATCAATCCTTGGTCGCTGTATTTTGTAGTTTTAATTTTGATCCTTTAAAATCTAATTATCTTACATTAATGTAATTTCATTTTATTTTGTCAGACTAAGCCCAAGTGCCAAAGTATTCTCAAGAGTTTACGATAACCCTGTAAGCAAGCAAAACAAGCTAAAAAGTCACATCACAAATAAAGTCGATACGGATTGATCAAATTAAAGAAAAAGAAGTTGATTGTCTAAGAAAAAAAAACCTAACCTCACTATCATTAGCAAGAAAATCTAATTATCAAATTCAATCTCCAAATCTTTAATTTTTTAAAATTAATAAAATTAAATTATATTTTACAAAATTAAATATCAATGAGTGATGAAATATTTCTTTGACAGCACAAGATCCTCGTGCATTGATATAAAAACCAAATCACCGAGAGTAATTTTAAATAAATGAAATGTTAAAGGATAAAAAAAAATCAGGGATCAGATTGAAACAAAACCATGTAACTTAAAAAAAAAAAAAAAGGGATCACTGTTCTAATCAACAGTGACCCCCTTCATAGTGTTTGTTTTTGTTAATTACCAATTGGCTGTTGAGTAATTAATTTTGTTTACTAGCTTTAACGTTTATCAAGTAATTATGTTTTAATCCAATCGATGACAGAACGGTTCCTCTAAGATTTGGCACAAATATAATTTAACAAATAAAATAAAATAAAATAAATATCATCTATCATGTTGAGAATGACCTGTTCAATCTTTGATTTAACCGGGACAATCTCCTAGCCAATTCAAAATGAAATATGATCTATCATGTTGAGTTTAATAGCTTAAATAAATATTTAATTTTTTTTTAAAAAAACTCAATTTTTAAATTTGCTAGGAAAAAAATGACGTAGAACAAATAAATGTCAGGCCAATCACTTGCCACCACGTATTGGTCGATCCGCTAATCGGACAACCTGGAAATTGTAACTACCAACCAAGAACTTGGTCGGTGATGATAGCCCATGGTTCCGCTACTCCAAGAAGTCGTGGTTTTACGAGATCCTCCTTTCGACCGTACTTGATAATGCGATGATTGTTTTTTTTATTTTTTTAAAGTATTTTTATTATTAAAATTTTGTTTTTAATATTATTATATAAAAACAATAAAAAATTAAATCTATTTTAATAAATAAATAAATTACTATCCATCTCTCGTGTGTGGACGTACTTCCGCAACGGTACCCTAGTACCTGCTGCTACCACTATAGTTTTTCTTTTTCTTATTCCCTTCTCAATGGGTCGGATTTAAATTAAATTATAGTAGATCCAGATCATATTTGTTTAATAGGTAAACTAGGATTGGGTTTTGTAAATTCATATCGGATTTTTTAATGGTTGATTCAGAGCCATGTGTTGATCATGTTAAAAACCAGGCTAAAAAATTTTACGTACGTCCTGGAAATATTTTATGTATCACTTTTTAAAAATTAAAAAATACAACTCCATTGAAAATAAAAAAAATTAATTATCCCAGTATGAATTTACCTTCAAAGTAAAAATTAATGTAAACAAGGCAAGAAATATGACAGGGCATAAGACTATTTACTGACAGATTGACTGGATTGCACCATGTAAAAAAAAAAAGACATGGGCATGTAACATTATTTAGTACTTGGAGTGAACGAGTGCTGAATCCAAATTTAGTGTCATATTTATATCTTCTCTTGCCAAAAAACTAGCATAAAATTATATCCGGAAACTCAGTCAAACACATTAAACCCTTGGATTTTGATTGTATTTTTTAACATTCAGAATTCATCATACTCAAATATTATATTATATTTTTTAAATTAATGTTAGTATTGATTTGAGATCAAATTATTATCAAACCACGTCATGGTAAATTTATATTAATCTATTTAATAAATTTATTTAACTGGATTTTTAACTCGTGCTAAACTACGAGTGATATAATTTATTTTAAGTAAAAAAAAATCCACATATTGCAACAAAAAAAATTATATAGGAATTGACCTAACATAACCCAATCAATTTAATAGATCAAAAAAAATCTGAAATACTAGTAAAAATCTTGTTTGACACATAAAAATTGAAGATAATGTTTTTTCTAAAAAAAATAATGAGATGATAATATATTTTATCAATTTATGTCAATCCGTGTTAATTTGTAAAATCCACAACTTGAATTATGAAACCATGATAACCCATATAAAATAAATTAAAACGGGTTATGAATCTTAATTTCTAATCAACCCAATATTGAATAATGAAAATTTAAAAAAATCAGTTAAAAAATATCTCAAAATAAATGACTTGAGTCAACTTGTCAAAACCACAACCCTTGTAACAAGACTAATATAACCCGATGAAAAGAGAATAAAAAAATATTATGAAGCCCGATTATCAATCAACTCAATATTAAATGATAAAATTAAAATAATAATATAAAAAATCTTGAATCAAACCGCTAAACACATGACCCTGGTAATAAGACTAAGAAAGCCTTACAGAAAATAAACAAAAAAAAATGATCAAAGTCAATTCAGGTTATCGTGCCAAATTCTTGATCTAGTCACGAGATTGAGATAGCCCTATAAAAAAATTAAAATAAATTATGAAGTATAATTCTCAATAAACTTACTGTTAAATGATAAAATTATATATATATATATATATATATATATATATATATTAAATGACATAGTAAAATGTCCTGAATCTATTAAGGTTAACCCGTGATCCTGGTTACGAAACCAAAATAACTTTGTAGAAAATAAACCAAAATAAATCATGAAACTTAATTCATAATCAGCAATGTTGAATAATGACATTGAAAAAATACTAATTAAAAAAAAACACTCGAGTCAACCGAATTAACATACTAAATTTATAATATGAGTTATAAAATTGATATAACTACATAAAAAATAATATATAATAAATCATAATGTCTAATCTCTAATAAACCAAACGTGAAAGAATAAAACATCACAAATATACATAGATTAAAAACATAAAAATATAATGGAAAAAATATTATTACAAATAATATTTTGTGAGGTGATATAGAATAAAAACTATAATTATTTTAACTGTTGTTAATTGATTCAACCTGTGTTATAAAAAATATATACTCGATTTGTTTGATTATATATGGATTCATATCAAGATAGATCTATTGCCAATCCTATCAATTTATCAATGGTTATCTGTTAGTATTAAAAAATAGAGATAATTGAATTTAACCACGAGATATAAATATTTTCAATTTCCTAGCATCTTCATGTGATATTTTTTTATTGAAACCAAGAAGTGACTGTCACTCGCTCATTGGCCAGCTACCACTATAATTGGTCCCAGCTACCACTATAATTGGTCCCAACTACCAAGCTCTTTCATATCGCGTGGATATAAAAAAGCAAAATCCTTTGCGCTACTCCATAACGTAATCGTATTCGGTATGAATACATTCCACACCGTCTCTCTCCATTTCACCTCAAGCGCGTGCATCTACTTCACCATTTAGATCCTCACAACGTACAAACACAACTTAATTGGTTGAGATCCACCACCCTGTCTCATGGCGCGTGGAAAGATTGTTATTATCTGGCGTTTCGATTTTTAAAAGAAACAGGGAGGGAATTAGATTTCAATCATTGAAAGGAAAAATAAATAACAATTAAAGAAAGAAAAAAAACAGCTAAAACATACCGCCCGTCCCTTTATTGTCTCTCCTTTGTATCAACCAATTACGGATCCTTATTTTTTTTGTCCCTTCCTTTTCTAGCTTCAATTTCAAAACCTAATTTTTCAAATTCCTGACTGAAAAAGATGGGATTATGGGAAGCTTTTCTCAACTGGATACGAAGGTAACCTTTGCATCCCTGTGTTTCTGTTTGGATGTCGAGAAAGTTTGGGACTTTTCTTTTCTTTTGTTGCTTGGTTTGGTTATAAAGATTGATAGCTGGAGATTTGGGGCTTAAATTGCTATTTGAGTTTTGATTTTAATTGATAGTTTTAGTGTCAAATTAACCTATAAATGAAAAGGCTCAGATTATTGTTTTATAAAACTTAATTGGGAATCTAATGGGGGATTTATATGAAATTTGAAATTCTTGGTTAAGATATTTGAAGGGAGAACGTGGAATTTGTTTTAAGAGTTTATTGGTAGGTGATATTATTTGGTTGACTGTTTAATGGCTGTTTGTTTATATGAAATCACAGGATGCTTTAGATGTAATACTTGATTTTCAACGCCTGGAATTAGTTTTAATTGGTTATTCGGAGCATAGAATTCGTCAGTTTAACCTCTTTAAAGCTCCGTGAACTTGATACCGTGATTTTTTGAACTGGAGCAGCATCACTTTTTGATGGAAGCGCATGGCTGTATCAACTACCGTTTTCCTTCACAGTTATTTGAGAATTTGAAGCTGTAATGCTTTGGTTGCACTGAATTCTATACATGATGTTTCATAAGCAGCGTGAAAAAGGGAAACACGGTGTTCTGTAGTATGCCGGCAGCTCTATCATACAATGTCTTGTTGGTTCGACTCTGTTTTTGTCTCTACGTTTGAGTCTTGTTTGTTCTTCTTTCAACTTTCCACAACGAGTGGGAAAAGTTCAATTTGTATTGAACAGTTTACTGGTTTTTAAAATAATCGAAGAGATTTTGATTCCCAAGTAGTGTACCCTGCCTTTTGAAAGTCATTTATTTTGTAGCCTTTGCTGTGAAAAACATATTCTGTGAGATCATTAAACCTTATTACCACTGGCCTCTTCACTCCTTATTCTTTTTGGATGGGCTTTGAAGATCTCTATGTGTGAAAAGTTAGCTTCTGGGAAGCCTTTGCATTAGGGTAGACCGTTTGTTTGTATTTGAATGTCCTTGTCTGAACTATTGAGATGGTTGACATGAATTTTCACTCTTGGATTGTGAGCTTCTCATTTTAAATTGCGAGCCTGTTTGGGTTGAAATGACCAGTCATCCATGCTGCTCATCTTTTCTGTTGCTATCTAACCTGGAAAGACTTTTACACATAATTTAATCTTTCTTTCTAATTATTTTTATTTAATGGTTGTAGTCTCTTTTTCAAGCAAGAAATGGAGCTGTCTCTAATAGGACTTCAGAATGCTGGGAAGACTTCTCTTGTAAATGTTATTGCGGTAAGTAAGAGTTCTTGTGAGAGGCGTGATCTATATTTTATATGTTTCTCTCCTCCTTTGGTTTGGATGCTGATGGCTGTATTTTTGTTTCTGGCTGTTGATTCTAGACTGGTGGATATAGTGAAGACATGATCCCAACAGTAAGCCGTTATCTCACAAATTGTCATTCCATTATGCAGAAAATTTTGCCTAAGAAGTTTTCATTCTGCCTGTAATTCTTTTTATATCACTATCACATTAATCCTATTGACATTCAAGTCACCTCTTTCATCATCAGGTTGGATTTAATATGAGGAAGGTTACAAAAGGCAATGTCACAATAAAGTTGTGGGATCTCGGAGGTCAACCACGATTCCGTAGTATGTGGGAGAGATATTGTCGTGCAGTTTCGGCCATTGTGTATGTCTCACACTGCTTAATATTCTCATAACACTGTCTTTGAACTTGGAAGACTCTCATTATATTAGTTTTAAACATGTTCATTGCTTATTAATAATTACAGATGATGTTTTGTCTTTTGTTTTGTTCTTTATTTTTTTCTCCTTTGTGAAAAAAACATGTGTTAGCCGGTCTTTTAGGGATAATAATCTCTCATAGTAATTGCTGGGGATGTTTTTCTGTGATTTCAGTTGAAGTGCTTTTATAGTGTCATTGCAAGAGACTTTGGATGTAGAAGATCCTATTTATGCAGTGCCCTAAATAGAAGAGTTGCATTTCCACTTTGGCCCTTTCATCTACATTATGGTTTATGTTTATAGCACTCTCTGTTGCATATGCACCTTTGTATTTCAAAGCTAAGCATGAGGAGTACAATGTACCATTTTTGTCATGAGGGTGCTGAAACCAGTTAAATAAGTGACTCTTCATGTTGTTCAAAAATTTGTTTATGGATAAGATATCTTTTACTATCCACTGTCTGGTAAACCAGCTTAATGAATTATATATTATTTGTTTTTCTTTGTTTTTTCATGCAGATATGTCGTGGATGCTGCTGATTATGATAATTTATCTGTCTCAAAAAGTGAACTTCATGATCTTTTGAGTAAACCGTCATTGAGTGGTATCCCTTTGTTAGTACTGGGAAATAAGATTGACAAACCAGGATCCTTGTCTAAGGAAGATTTTATGGAACAAATGTAAGTTCACTAGATATCTTAAGATGCATGCAGGAGGCTGTAAAACAATTTTGTATTATCAGTGTTCAGAGCATTTTATGCTAAGAATTATGTTATTCTGTGCAGGGGGCTTAAGTCCATCACCGACAGAGAAGTATGCTGCTACATGATCTCATGCAAGAACTCAACCAACATCGATACAGTTATTGACTGGCTTGTAAAACATTCAAAATCAAAGAATTGAGCATCAGTTCCTGTACTTTTCAGCTTTCGCAGCCACGATTTTGAGTTGCTAGTTAAAGTTCGTCTGCTGTGTCTAACTGGGTTATCGATGTCTGACCATTGTCTTTCATTTCTCCTGTGGGCTCTAGTTAATGTATGTATCATTTGAGTTCACGTCCAAGTGTTATTGACACACTAGTAATGTTTGGTTGCGTACTGGTTTGATTTTTATGGACAAATATTAATCAATTAGTGTGATTTCCTAGTACAAACTTGCGACACAGTGATTTTCAATGAATAATGGTCTTTGCCCGTATTGGCACTTTTGTATTTCTTTGAGATGCTGGTACTTGGTAGAACCGGATCTATTTAAAGTATTTTTTTAAAAATTTGATTATTTTTTTAAATTAATATTTTTAAATATTTTTAAATTATTTTAATATGATGATATTAAAAATAAATTTTTTAAAATAAAAAATATTATCTTAATATATTTTTAAATAAAAAAATATTTTAAAAAACATTAGGAATTAAATTTTTAAACTGATGGTTACATTCCTATGGAATAGCTGCTGTGCATGCATGGTACACCCGTGGTCGAGACCAATTTTTGGTTGTGGTTTAAACTGTAACACCTATGGCCTAGTTCTAGTTGAGGGACTCGTAAAAAGGTATCGCTGTCAAAAAGCAGGCCACAAATAACAAATCTTTGCTCAGGCGTGAAAGAAATAACATTTTAGTTAGTCAGTGACACCGCAAGAGTAGAAATCTCCCAGTTGGACTCGTGGATCCTATCTAAAAAGAAGGCAGAAAAATAAAGATCACTGATTAAAATTTGCTAAACAAAGATTTTCAGATTATTTTAATATATTAATATTAAAAATAAAATAAATTTATTTTAATAAATTTTTAAATAAAAATACTTTAAAAACCAATCCCTATCACTTATTAACCAAATACAAAAACCCACCTCGGGTTATAATCCCCGTCACCATCCTCCTAGTTTGCTTTAGAAACCAATATTAAAGTAGCTTAGCGTAGGCCTTGATGTCTATGGGCCACTGCTGTTAAGGCGACAACCCTGATTATATAATAATCCAAGTACAGTTATATAACCTAAAAACGGTAGCATACATAAATATTTGAAAAACACCTGAGCACTTGATGTTGTTTCCCGTAATAAAACCAACCACCCAACCAACCAAATTGGAAACCAACAACTGTCTTATCTTTTGGCTTTTTCGAGTTTTGACCTCAGTCAAATGCACACTTATCATGGTTTGTTTGTTTGCCTGGAAAACCGAGGAGAAGTGTAGAGAAAACGACTTCGAAAATCCTGTCCTCATTTTCTCTTCCCTTCCCACTGTTTTCCTGGCACTCGAATGGAGTATCAACAGTGACATCCCCCGTGGAACGTTTTCGGGCTATGTGTGCCTGTATTGTAACCACTAACCGTCTACTCTCTCTCCGAATGTAGAGTATAATTGAGTTGACAAATTAAAGGTATTAGAAGTGACAACTTGTAGTGATAATTTGTGGGTTCTGGTTATTTTTGTTTGTTATGTGGATTTTATGTGCTGGTGGTTGTTTTGTTTTGTTTTGTGAAAACTTCTGGGTTGCAGCTTTTGCCAAGTGTAGTTGCGGCACTCTTTTTTTAAATTTTTTTTTTAGGCTTTTCCTTTTATTTGGTGTGAGATTCTATTCTGTATAAGCCATTAATATAATCCTGTTTTGTTGGATTTCAAGAGTTATAATACTGGACTAGATGTCTGGTTGCATATTCTTGTACCCTTTATTTCCGTGTTTTTTTTGCCTCGTGTTGTGGCTGTATGCAATGGAGATCGTATATTTGTTGTTTTGTTTTATATTCCATGCACAGGATATTGTGGTTTATCTTACTTTATGACCGATGACTGTGTTGCCAATCGTACTCGAGCATTATTTTGTAATAGAACATCCAATTAGGGCTTGTAAAACTAATAAGTTTACAGGCATGCTTCGTGAATTCCATATGCTTCACCACTGTCTGTGCTTTGGCAGCAAGGGTGGACAAAATTGAGGGCCTCTTGCACCTAATCAGGCTGCAGAATATTTTCATTTACGAAGCCTAAACTTAAATCTTGTTGTTCCAAGGTAGTATTCAGTACATATTTGTTATCTGTGCAGTCCATTCCTAGTAATTTTTGGTGACCTATAGTAAATCAGATATTTGTCACTGTTGTTATTTTTCTGCAATCATTTACCAATCAAACTGTTTGCTGTGGAACTTCTTTTCTAACATGATGTTGTGACTGGACCATGAATATTCTGCTGTAACATGATGTCTCTGGTTCCATCTTGCATTCTCATCTCAGAAGTCAACTCCATTTATTTATTCCATGTGGGTTGAGTTGGGATTTAATTTTCTGTGATTCTCTAAATATTCTATAAAGTTTGGGCAAAAAAAGAAAAAAAAGAACTGATTGCAACCTCTCATGAATAGCAAGATTCTAACGGGGCATTCTGAGAATCATACTCGGGACCTCTCGCACCCAAAGTGAGAATCATACCACTAGACCAAATGCCCTTTGTGATCTGGGAAAGCAAAACCTAAATGGTCATTGAATTTCTGAAACAGGAAAATGGCCATTCTATGCTGGAATTGGTTGCTTTACACCCTGAGAATTTGTCTCATTCACTTTGAATTGTCTAACTAAATTTTTTCATATTCACCAACTTAATCAGATGCATTCCTGAGTTTCTTAACCATGATTTGTATCACTGAAGGTTCTTCTTAAGATTTTCTTTTCCTTCGAACATTGACAGGCTCTACTACATTGAGTAAAATGTTGCAGAAACAGAAAGGCTTATATTGATAAATGTGTTGAAGGCATGAATATCGATTACAAGCTGCTTTGACATTATATATCCTACCATTTTAGATATATATCCTACCATTTTAGATACGTGACAGGACTGAGCTGACTATACATTTGGCAGAAAGCTGATCACTACAATGCTATGCCGAACAGACCAAACCTTTTGATTTGTTGCTATACAAGTTGACTTTTAAAATCTTTCCCATGCTGCAGCATCAACTCTTGCATTAAAATTAGCTTTGGGTATGTTTTCTGTTCTCTTATTTTTGTCATGTCAATTGAGTTACTGAATTTGTTGCATCAAATTGATGCGTACACTATTTGGCAGGTTCAGGTAAATGACTTTTTCCTATGGCTGAAGCCAGTGACAGATGTGAGCCTTTCTTTCATACCTTGATTTCAGCAAAGTCTGCTTATTTATTGGTCAGCTTATTGGTAATGAATCTTACCATAAAAGAAATGTATCTGAATTTTCTTTAATATATTATGTTTTACTGTTAGAGTTGACTTTAGGTTCTTTGCTAAAATGTTTGAAACTGAAAACTAAAACTATATGAATTTTCAACTTTCTGGGAGCCTAAAATTTACATGAATCATTAAATTCCTGAATCCACAAGGCCGTCAATCAGTTGAAACTTGTTTAGAGATATTAAACAATTAGTTCATCACGCTTGATGCAGGCATATATGTACCTTTCCCTCCTTGTTAACTCTGCTGATTTATTTATTTCCAATACCGTGGCACAGAATCTTGTTGAAAGACTGACATATCTGAATATCAAAATTTTAATATCATAGTTTTTCAGTTTGACCTTAGGCTGACAATTCTGCTCTACACGTTAAAGCTGCCATGTGGAAGAGAGAAAACCAAACATTATGGCTAGAGTGAAAAATGGGGCATTCCGAGAATCAAACTCGGGACCTCTCGCACCCAAAGCGAGAATCATACCACTAGACCAAATGCCCAGCCGATGATATATTATGACAATCTGTCTTAATGCTCTTACAACCGCAAGTTGAAGGTATACAGCATAGTTTTCCCCTGGAAGGTCAATTAGCCATGACACTTTGAGGTGTGCCAGTCTTCTTATTGGTTTTATGACCTCTTTTCTAGCAAAAAGAGTGGAAAGAGTAATCATTTGAGTTTCAAGTCTAATGCCTTTCTTTTAGTAAATAAGTTTCAAGTCTAATGCCTTTATTTTAGTTAATAAATAGTACATTTCTCTCCAAAGGATCAAAGTTTCTATGGTGTAAATTGAGAACCACTGATTTTTTGTGTAGTTCTACTGGCTCTTTATTGCACTTGCAGTTGGGAACTCCGAGTGAACACTGGACTCTAGATGGCAATCTGTTTTCAGGTTTTAATGTTGTTCTGTCCACCCATAAAATGAAGCATTTCTTCTCAATTTATTGATAAAAAATGTTCTGAGAAAAGTTTCTGGGTTAAGTGAGAGTTTTGAGTTGAGCGGTGGTCAATTAATATACTAGTACAACGGTGCCTTTTGGCTCTTTCTAGTCAAATCTTACCTGCTGTAAGAAATTAATTTCCCTTTTGATTTATCTGATTTAACTTTGCAGCTTATATCCCTCAAAATTGTATCTCCTTTATTTGGTGTTGCCTGCTGCAGTCCTTGACCAGATGTTCTTTTCTGGTGTTATTAGAAGGTTGTAAGAAGAAATAGACCAGTCATATTCTGGTGAGGTGTTCTTCTCAATACGGTGAACAAATTCACATCACTGCTATGTAAAGAATGTCCAAACAATGGTATGTTTCTATTGTCTAATTTTGGCTCTCAAAATGTTTTCATACATTTGGCAGGGTTGAGGTATGCCATACATGGTTTTGTTTGATTGCTTGTGCACAAGCACATTTCTAGATTTCCTGCCTTGATTTCACAACCAACTGTTCTTTACTTGTCAATTTCCATGATGTAGGATCTTATCTGAAAGGCACTCATATTGTATGTGTATTCTGACGTTGTCATATTGTATTGAAGTTGACTTTGACTAGATCACAGGGCTAGGTCAATTTTTGTAACAATAATATGAGAACCTACCCCAAAAAATAAATAATAAAAAAATGGAAATAAAAAATTATTAGAAACTGAATCCTTAAAATCTGACTGGAAAATTTTTGGGGCATTCCGAGAATCGAACTCGGGACCTCTCGCACCCAAAGCGAGAATCATACCACTAGACCAAATGCCCATTTCTTGATGTGTATTTTATTTAAATGTTAATTAATGTCTTCTACTATTGCTCCTGATAATTTTAAAGTGAGTTGTAGCCACTCCAGTGGATCAAACATTTTCTATTGTCAGGCCTTTTGGCAGGTCTTATTTCCATTCCTCTAGTGGATGGAATGCAAAAAACTGTATAGAAATCCTCTAGAGTGGATTCCTTTTCTTTTCCCCAATTGCTAGAGACAAAAGCAGGGATGGTTATGCGTCTCAATATGCGTGTATAAATGTACAGACACACATGTATATGTTTATTTTCATTGTGACGAATGAATAAAATGCCACAAATGACATTATTTGGCACAAAATTTGAGTATTTGAAATATTTTTCCGTTTAGTTGCTCCGGGGGAAGATAATATTTTACTGCAGAGGATGTGTGCTTCACAATTCATCTTCTTTGCTTCAGCACCTCTTGCTGCATTCTCTGTGAAAATGTTAATTACAATATGATCTCTATTCTGGAATATTTTTCAATTATGATGCAAATCAACTAAAATGTAATATTCATTTGTCATAATATTTTGAGATCCTTGTCTGAAAATATTACATATTTACCAAGTCAGGACTCTAGAAGGCACAGAACTGGGAATTATTTTTGTTTTAGTCTACAGTTAAATTAGGCTTAGTTGTGCTGATTGACTAGAGTTGATTCTATCAGTGACGTTTCATGTTAGGCAACATGTCATAATTATGTTTAGTGATAAGAGTTGAGTACTTATCAATGGAGTTTCTTGCTAGATAGTACGCCATTCATGAGTAGTTATGATGTGAGGATGCATGGTAGCATAGCTTGAAAGTATAGCAAATAAGCGGGGAAGGGATGAATGGCGAGTGTGGTGGAAAGCTGATCACAAAATGCCACATTCAAGATATCAGAACCTTCTACATGTGAAGGGGCATTCCGAGAATTGAACTTGGGACCTCTCGCACCTTAAGCAAGAATCATACCACTAGACCAAATGCCCAATTGCCGAGGCTGATTTTTCTAATTCTCTTTGCATGAAGTTTCTGATAAATTTGAAGTGAATTCTTTTCTTGTGGTTCAACAGTTTCTGGTCTCTTGGATTTGAATGAAGTTTCTTATGTCATTTCCCTGGTATGTTAAAGAGTGAATAACTTCTAAAAGTTCTTTTTCACTCTTTGGATCAATTGGAACTTGTGTATACAGAGGGTAATGGTACTGAATGTTTGAATTTAGAATGCTTGATGCAGGAATCTTTTTAGCTTGTTCACCTTGTTTTCAATCTCTAATGTTTACTTCAAAAAAAATATATATTTCTTTGCCATGGAATCTTGTCAGAAATTAATATTTTGGAATATATCAGAATCTCATATCATAGCTTTCTGGTTGGATATTCCGCTCAGAATATTAAAATTGTGGCTGTCATTTGGAAACGATCAAATTGATTAAAAAGGCAGAATTGGGGCATTCCGAGAATCGAACTCGGGACCTCTTGCACCCAAAGCAAGAATCATACCACTAGACCAAATGCCCGTTTGATGTTCTTCTTTCCTCTAAATTGTAATCAACATATTGTACCTCCACCTCCTCCTTTTACTTTAAAGTGAATTAGAAACATTATATTGGTTGAATCTTTAAACATTTTCTGTTGTGCTTTGGTGAGTTCTTAGTTAGGATGGGGTGCAGAAA
The DNA here is from genome assembly GCF_951802175.1 of Populus nigra. Lineage (NCBI taxonomy): Eukaryota > Viridiplantae > Streptophyta > Magnoliopsida > Malpighiales > Salicaceae > Populus > Populus nigra. The sequence goes on along the minus strand of NC_084870.1, from coordinate 8,827,692 downwards.
TTATAAATGCATTTATGCTTGTTGAGATCTGTATTTATGTAATCACTTCAAGCCACATTCCCAACCTCTTAGATTTCATGTTGTGTTAGCTTCTTTATACCAGACCTTTTTCTTTTCTTTACTCCTAATTGGAACAATCAAAGGCTAGGATGAATATATAAGTGTCCATATATGTTCATTTCATTAATGATAAATATATTGACTGCCTCAGAATCTCAGATGACCCAAATTTGCTCCAACTTTTGAGTCTTCGAGTCTTCTCCGTTTCCTTGTGCCCGAGCTAGTTTCTCAGAAAGGACGCGTTATATTTTTACCCAAAGGATGACGGCATGGCTTCACAATATTCATACTTCATAACATTTTGAGGTCCTCGCATGCAAATATTTCAACATCCTGATAAATTCTGCGTCTGAAATCTATATGTAGCAGAATCTTGCAGAATGATTTCGTGATGATATAATTAGATTTAGGGGGAAACCATCTAGTTGGCCATGCTCATTATTCATTCCAAAGGCAATCATTAGATGATGCAATGATCAATCAGACTTTGCAAACCATGTAGCTTACTGTTTGCAGGTTCTTTTTCAAGTGCTGCTCTGATATCGAGATAAAGATGGTAACTCTATCATTGAGCCTTACACAAGGTACATTCCATTTGGAATCTGATGCTACACGGCTTGTGTTGAGTCTGTACGAATGGAATGAAGTTTCAATTAGATAGTTTATGCTTTATGAGTTGTTCTAATACTAGGAATCTAGGATGCTTAGCAGCATAACTTAATATTTAATTTGGGGTAGGGATGAGATGACTGGCGAGTTAGGTGGAAAGGTGATCAGAAAATGCCATGCTAAGAAAATGGCAGAACTTTCTTTTGTGTGAAGCTGTAAAAAATGAACGCACACTCATGTATGTGTGTGCATTTTAGGGTGCTGGTGCTGGGGTGCTTGTCTTCCCCAATTTGGTTGTCTTTGGTAGGTTATTCTTAATATTAAAACTACTGGCAGGGTAAGTAAATGGCTCTTCTTTTCTTGATGAACGAGGCTAGACACAGGTATATTCCTTGCTTGCTTATCTTGATTTGAGCACCGTAGTCATATATTCACTCATAATTCATTGGGAAGAGGCTTGTGCTTGTCAGAAAACATATACCAGGATTTGCAGCTGACCACAGTTGGGTTGAGGTTAGTTTCCTTTGCTAAAATATTTCAAATTGTCGTCTGCTAAGGAAGAAAAAAAAAAGCATATTGATTGGCAGATTTTAGTGAGCCAAAAGGGGCATTCCGAGGATTGAACTCGGGACCTCTGGCACCCTAGTTGCTGAAGTTTGCCCGTTTCTCAAAATATTTTATCCATGAAGGCCGTGCTATTTAAAGTGAATTCTATATAGCGGGTCATCAGCTTCTGGTCTCTTTGATTCTTGCAGTTTTTAAAGCGACTTGCATGCAAATGACTTCCAAAGTTATTTATTACGTTTGATTAATTGGTACTTTTGTCTACTTGTGTTAATAATAATGGATACATTATTTAATTTATCATGCTTGATACAGGAATCTTTCTAGCCTGTCCAACTTGGTATAAGCGTCTGCTAATCTATTTTTCAATTTGGCATAGCTAATATGTCTGAATATAAAAATGTTATATCGTAGTTTTCTTCGTTTGACCCCTGGCTGGATATTCGGCTCCGCATGTTACGTTAAAAATGTTATTATAGAAGATGGAAAATCATATGCATTCTATAGAATGATGAAGAAAATCATATGTTACTCGGGACCTCTCGCACCCAAAGCGAGAATCATACCACTAGACCAAATGCCCAGCTAGTGATATTTATCATGTGCTGTTTGTAATAAAACAAGTGCAGCTACAAGTTGGAGCTAGGTAATAGTTGGCAATTATTTTAAAATTAACCTGAAAAATAATATGTTGGTTGGTGATTTAAAAATATGAATTAAACTGGGGGCATTACAAGAATGTAACTCAGGAACTCTTACATCAAAAGCGAGAATCATACCACCAGATCAAATGCCAATTTTCTGAGTTCTCCAAACCAAAAGCGAATGAAGCTGGGGCATTCCAAGAATCGAACTCGGGACCTCTCGCACCCATCTGTTTATGTTTTTCATTTGTCTTCTAACTATTCTTTTGCTTACTTAGATTAAGGCTTCACTATGATATGGTCCTGTATGAAATTGAATGGAGTTTCTCATTGAGATGAGTTTTTGTTGATATGCTAGCGAGGGATGCAAAGCCTGCACGTTGGAAGTTGAGTTTTTGTGTTGTTTTTTTTTATTTTTTAATGATGGGCATCTTCGAACTAATTTCTGGACATGAAAACCAGGTTTCTCACAGTTGGGCCTTAAGGAGGCCATCCTCACCTAGAGCGGTGTATATTCATGAGAAATTTTGATAACATGGGTAACATATCCATTTACCATGATCCACTACAGTGTTTTCATTCTCTAATGTGGTCGTTCTTTGTGCTCATGCCACTACTAAACGGCTACGGCTCTTATTTTACCAGATGGATGAGGCTAGACACAGATAAGATCCTAGCTTGGTCGTCCTGATTGCAGCACCATGTGAAGATGTATACTCACTGGGAAGAGTTTTGTTGCGAAAACAAGATAGCAGGACCATGCGATACTTTCATGTTAGTTTAGCGTCAGCTTTCATTGGCTAAAATATTCCACTGTAATCTGAGCTCGCAGGCAAAGCAAGAATTATACTTCTAGACCAAAATCCCAATTCGTAGTATTTATCATGAATTTTTTTATCAACTTGGCTGCCATAATTTTTTGCCGTTATTCCCTCTTGAAGTGGAGAATGTGGCTGGTGGGATGTGATAGAGTGCAAAAGCTAAAAACGGAGCGGAAAATTGGCTGTGCTCTTTCATACTATACCTGGCAATTAATACCCCGCCTTGAGTTTTTGCATGGCTTAATTATCATTAATCTATTCGCATAAAAAAAATTAGAAAAAGAAAAGACCGAAGAGTCATATTATTGTGTCTACTTCGTTAGCCGAGGTGGATCTCATTTAATGGGGGCGTTCCGAGAATCGAACTCGGGACCTCTCGCACCCAAAGCGAGAATCATACCACTAGACCAAACGCCCACTGTTGTGTGAGGAGAAAAACCTTAAGTATTTAATCTACAAACAAACCAAGTGATAGGAGATTCGAACTAGGTGTCATTTCACAACTTAACTCAAGTATAGAAAGGCATCTCCAGGTAAAATGCCTCCCACTGACATAAAGATGTCGTTTGGCCATATTATAAAATATAAATGTAGACGTGAAGATGTAATAATATTCACATCAGCTTGCTTGTGCCTGTGTTTTGAGCTTTAGCCGGAACATTTGAGATATGAACAGATGACCTGAGAGTGCACTAGATGATGTGGTATGACAAACCACATTTTCCGACAATACTCAGATTTTATTGAAAAGTCTTGTCATTAATTATGCTGGCGTGTGGCCGAAGACAATTTTACATGAATCCAGTTGCTCACTGGTCACTAGTTATATGCAGCATCATTAAAAAAAAACTTCGATTGATGCCTAATATTAAAAAGATTATCCATCTAGTGAATCACTAATTATAACTCATGGAAAAAGTAATCAAACGATCCTTAAAATATGAAAACGAAAGAGAAAGTAACAAGGCGCCCAGCTACCAGCTTCATGATGATATTCTAGTTTTAGACCCACCACCTTTGTGAAAAGATTAACTCATCCTGTTCTGTTCCGATCTACCTAGTAAATCATCTTTATATCGAATAATAGCTCCTTTTTCTCCGATTTTAAATTGCCTCATTAACCAACTTCTACCATCCTGTTGTTATCTATCATGCATGTTGTATTTTCTACGATTCCCATTACTATCTCGAGATGGCGGAAATAAAAGAACATGTTCCGTGTACCTCGTGTTTTGAAAGGTTAGAAATTCACTTTAAAATATGAATTCAAACACATTTTTCTCATTTCTATTATCGTTAACCAAACACAAACTAGATGTAGCAATCAAAATCAAAATATGAGGATTCTTTCTAAAACTAAAACTAGATGAGATGAGATCTTTAATAAATCTTGGAGCTAAAAGCTAGAACTGGACCTCCCAAGAGTAAAGAAAGAAAATATAATGATTACATCTGATAAGAAATTGCTTAGAAATCGGACAAATGATAGCTAAGTGGCCAGACCATTCCTATCAATCATGTACAAATTTGCTTTCATGTCACCCGCAATTCGCTGCAACCCTTTGATTGCTTTTAATCTCCTTCGAAGTCATCAGCTACGCTTCCTTGTCCTCGCTATAATAATCGAGCCAAAGACAGAAAACAGACGAGAAATATCACAACTGGTGCACAAGTGTTTAGGTTTCTAGCTCCCCATTTTGCTCTTCTTCTTCTTCTTCTTCTTCAAGGGAGAACAAGGATATGGCAGCCTTTGCAGGAACTCAACAAAAATGCATGGCTTGTGACAAGACTGTGTATCTTGTCGATAAGTTAACTGCTGATAACAGGGTTTTTCATAAGGCCTGCTTTAGATGCCACCATTGCAGGGGTACCCTCAAGGTAACATAAAATCTTTTTTCATGTTTAATTTTCTTGATCATTTTGTTTTTGACCATGTTTTATGCATCTTCTTTGAACTGTGATGTCTCAGGAAAACATTCTTCTTTTCAGAATTGTCTTTTTCATATTGTTTGCCAAACTATTTTTTTCATCAAGTTTCCTTCTGATCAGATCCAACAATACTCTTCTTTGTATCAATCTAGTTCCAAATTCCCAAGATTTCAATGCTTGTTAAAACTTTTTTTTTTAGCCAATTAATTACTCATTAAATTTCTTGACGAGCACTCGTTGACATTCTGTTTTATGTTTTGCAGTTAAGCAACTACTGTTCTTTTGAAGGGGTTCTGTACTGCAGACCTCATTATGACCAACTCTTCAAGAAAACTGGCAGTCTAGACAAGAGTTTTGAAGGTAAAAGCACAATCAAGCCATTATCAAAATTTACACGCTTCAAATCTTCTTAATATCACCAATAGCTAGTTAAAATATTCTAACTTAAATTCAATTTGCCCTGTCACTTTCTATAACTAATTTCTGTCAGGAACGCCGAAGATTGTGAAACCAGAAAAACCTGTTGATAATGAGGTAATCTCAAGATTGGAAATGAAAGTATGTTGTTTCATGCTATTTATTTTATTCAATTGCTATCCACTAATTAAGTACACTGAACTTGATGTGTCTCATAGAACGCCAGCAAAGTTTCGAATTTGTTTGCTGGCACCAGAGAAAAATGTGTAGGCTGCGACAAGACTGTCTATCCGATCGAGAAGGTAAGAGCCGTTTTAAGTGTGGTCTTTAGCTATAGAATCAGAGGACCATCCTCTTAAAAATGACCAACATTTTCTGAAGAGTGGTCTTTGATATTCTTACAGGTTACGGTAAATGGGACTCCATACCACAGGAGCTGTTTTAAGTGTACCCATGGAGGTTGTACTATAAGCCCATCTAACTACATTGCACATGAGGGAAAACTCTACTGCAAGCATCACCATATCCAACTTTTCAAGGAGAAGGGAAACTACAGTCAGCTTGAGAATGAACGTGAGAAAAATCCAGTCGTCAGCATCACTGCTGTAGAAATTGCTGCTGAATCATAATCAACTAAACACTACTTGTCACCATCTTTAGCTATTGCTTTTCATGTCCTTCCTACCATACATGGCAGTTCAGTTTCTTCATGGTTTTTCTTCTCTTCTGTATGTCAAGGATTAGTTTTCACTTGTAAGGTGAGATGTGTTGGTTTCTTATGGCTGTAATTTTGTTGGGACTATGATGTATCGTTGAATTTTCTGCCAAGATTTAGTAACCTAAGATACTTCGTGGCACAGTTTGTATCCTCTGTTTCCTCAAAATATGTAAAGATTGTGGTGTCCTGAACAATTATCACCGTGTTCTATTTAGCTGTGAACAATTCAACAGGAAAAAAGTTGCGTCAACCTAAGAAGAAACTGCACTGTGGCATTTTCAGAAAAAGAAGGATACTGTCCCACCCTACCGTAAAACGGTTTAAAGCACAAACATTCATTCAAGATAGATAATGAATTCCACGCATAATGAGGCATGTTCATGCTTATAACTTCTTCATTCCATAGCAGTTTCCACCATGTGGCATGTACAGAGCACAAAAATTTCCGGTGGGTTGTTTAAAGCCAACAGAAAATGCATCCTCTAATCGCTTAACAGAAACATTGACGATTAAAATACAGCGGGCAATACTGACAGGAAACATACACAAAACCTAAGAAACTTCGTTATTGAAACAAAATTATAACCCGGTGCATATAACTGTATTTTATGGATCTAGCCTAACCATGTATATACAAAGGAATTGGACTCTAGTCCCCCTTACCCCTTTTCTTTCAAAACACCACAAGCACAATAACAGGCTGTACAATGACAAGATAAGCATTGGCTTTCATCGTTCACTCATTGAACTGCTCCAGATTTCGCACTGCACAAATTTTCTTTTCTTCCCTCTTTGCAGAAAAGCCCATTTACTATGACCTCAACCCAATAGAGTATCGTGTGTACCGCACAGACCACATTAAATAAGCTTCCATCTCAGGAACCCTTTATGGTTTTATTGTCCTTTAGTATCTGACCTGCAAGTATCAGAAGCTCCACCATTTCAAAACCTGCAGCAGAAACAGGATCTATCTTCTCACCACTGTGTTCCCCATAAATATCAGTTAGCTTGTTGTGGAAACTTTCACCAATTGATGCATCATCTTCCTCGGCAGACCAACTAATGGGTAAGGAGCTTCCAAGGGCAGTCTTCACAAGTCTAGCCTCGGAAATGATATCATCAAGAGCTACTGGCAGGCCACTAACTGTACCTTCACGAGTATCTGACTCTTTGACCTATAAATTATGTAATAGCATTACATAAAACCTATTAGTTTCAAACTAAGAACCGACTGTCTGATCAAACATAATGCACAATAACTTCTATGAAGCAGGTGATAAAATCAGCATCATATTAATGTTATTATGATATTGTTTGACCTTAAAAAAAAAAGGGAAAAGCAAAATTTCAACTGTACCACCATTCCAAACAGTAAAAATATAATTGTAGCATCCTAAAAAGCTGATCCAGTGCTGAGCCAAAAATGAAGCATATCCATGCTTGAAGAAAGGATCTTGTACATATGACGAAGAAAAAATTACCTTTAGAAGTGCAAGGCGTAGTCTGTGAATTGCAGAAATTAGATGATCCATGCTTTCCATGCTTTCCTTGAGAGTGGCATTTTCAATCTTCATTCTGAGACATAAAGTATAAACATCCATTTCATTAACAGTTACTTTGTAAGAGAAGGGTTCTGTGTGTGCGTGGGTGGGTGTTTGGGTGTTGGGGAAGGGAGGCAGCCCAGGCAGTCTTTGTTGATGTAATTTACTGAAAAATGTCAGAGGGTGTGATCTGACATGCAGGCACCACCAATCAAGTGTTCAGTTGTGGAATTCAACCAGGTTTTACTAACCTCGCAAAATCCATGTCATTTGACCTTTTCCCAGAGAAACTCCCTGCACCACTCGTGGAAGCTTGAGCTTCATTTCCACTATCCAGCATGCCCATCCAACGTCTTAGATATGTCCTCTTCAGCAGATTTCTTATCCTTCCATCTCTTTCATGATTAGAAAGTCTTCTCTCCCCATTGTCACACAAAAAATCTTGTTTTATCTCACTGCCGACTTTCCTGCACAATATGTCATGTTACATTCATTCAGGTAGTTTTAGCCATCAGATCAAAGTGTGCATCTGTTAGCAAGGGAAAAGAATTCATGTGTACCTCAATACTTATTTTTAACAAGATGATTAATTTAAGGACATCAAAAGAAATCCAAGTCGAATAAAAACAAGGTAGATCAACTAGAGAAGTGAATGGAGAAAACTACTGCAGTCAAGGAGTGAACATCAATGTGAAGGAAGGTTCAACATGCTGTGTGAAAACAGAATTGCAGACCTTTGATTTCGATCCGGAATAACCTCTAGGGGAGCTTTATCAAAATTCACAATAATATGTAGTATTGCTCATCAATAACCTGTGTATCTTATTTGATAAAGCATTTTAACTTGATCTAGACTCATACTCATACTTCAAATACATATTTACTTAATGCTAGACTAGCAAATGCCTCAAAAAAAAAATTATATAAAAAAATCATGCTGCATAGCTTTGGGAGAATCCCCAGCAGATAACAAAAGAAGTATAAAGAAACATTGATTTTAACAAAGCATATACTACAATGTATACTTTAGGACAAGAAGAGATCTTACTCTTGTAGTTGTTGATATTCAAGCTTTAACTGCGCCCACTCCATGAGAACTTTAACTTTTTCATTGGTGACCTAAACCATCACAACATTTGTGCACTCATTGTGAGGTTAAAGAAGGATATAAATATTTTTACTTAGATAAATGCGCATCAAACTTCATATTAGAAGATATTCAGACTCGGTGAGGAGAGTACTCCATGGAAAACATACCAAGGAGAAAGATGTTCCATTCTGCCTAATAACATTTTCATAATGTTTCCTTCGTGTATGATAAGATAATTACTGTAGTGAAGTAGTGAAGTAGTGAAGCATAACTCTATAACTCCATTTAGAAATTTGCAAGAGTTACTTATAATACTCAGGTAAAAGAGAAACCAACATGAAAAACTTGCAAGTAACAAAAATTCCACGGGAATTACTTGTAGTAAGTTTCTTTGAAGCTCCTCTGTCTTTTTCTGAAGAGCCATGCAGACATTTCTCTCCAGTAAATGCCTTTCTTCCTGCTGAGATAAAAGCAATAGTGCTGAAACCTGAGAAAGAAACAAAAAAAGAGCAGAAAGAGTATAATTATCTCAAATCAGCTGCATCACTTAAACATACAGCTGGCCAAAATAAATAGAGAATAAAGAGAGAGAAAGTAAAATTATAAAACATGAAATAAATCTCAGACCTTTTCTTGCAGTGCCTGTGCAAGGCCTTCAGACAAGTTGCCTTCTTTATCAGCCACGATATCTGGTGAGCCTTCGTCATTTCTCTACAGCAGGTGATGAACATAAAAATAAATAAATAAACACGACAGAAATAGTAGAACAAAAATTATGTTTGACCTTCTGATTCTGTTGAAGCATTTTCCTTAATGCTTTAAAATTTCCACATTAGTAAAAAGACAAGAAGAATAATCAAATCAGACCAAAACAGAAAACAGAGTTAAGGGCTTGTTAGTAGAACAAAGTAGGGGTTAGCTGAGTTGGTACGCAAGAGGTGGCAACCAGGAAGAACAATTATACTAGGCAACTATCACTTTCTTGATCTATTGAAATACCATAAACCTAATTTGACACAAACACCTATACATTTCTCTCCATGCTCAGTGTGATGGAGGTTAACACTAAAAAACTAGGAGAGGTTGAGTTGAGATCCTTTCTGCTGTGTTAAGAGTGGGTACTAAAAAAACTATCCGATGGTTAAAAAAAACCAAAGCATTGGTAATCTCTTGTCTATAAACAAAACTCTCACTACAAAAAGAATGAAGCAGATCTCAAGGAAGTTTAATCACCATTGACCCATTTTTCTTCCCACGGTCAATAGGAAATTTTGGAATTGGATCATGTTTCGAATTGAGGAAGATCATTGGAGGCTAGGTCAGCTTCCTTAGTTTCTATTTGCTAACTTCTCCCCATGCCAATGTTTTATACTTACGAGGCACATTTTGTTACGCCAAATCCTGCGGTCGCAGCATTCCCTGAGCAGGATTGTGCCTATAATAGGAGTACAGGACCATTGTCTGACAGTTACAGAGACTATCATGCTAAGAGCTATATTAACACCAATCCAAATTCTATTTACACTCACCACATCATATCTTCCCATAGACTCCAATATTAGCAAAGTAATAGAGAATAATATTTTACAGTTGGCAGACTAATGTATTAATTAAGAATTATTTGTCTTGGTCAAGAATTATTTGATGACTCTTCCCCCCTGCTTATTTTGCCCACTGTCACCTCTAGCTGGCTAGTGGCTTATTTAGGCCCCAGGCTGTAGGGTCAAGACACCAATAAGGAACCACTTCCTTTGGCAAGTACACAGGAAATGATTATACGCTAGCCTTAAGAATCTACTTGTGATGGTGAAGCAAATTGTTACTATGTGCACTACAGATAAAGAGACAGAAGACCAAGTACAAAGATAGTGATTGACCTACCTTGGATGCTAAGGCAGAATCAGCATCAGTACTCATATGCAAATCTCCAAATTTATTTTCTTGAAGTTTTACAACTCTACAAAGCTCCAAATTCTGTTCTCTGGTCACATCGAATTGCTTGATCTTTTCTTCTGCCATATCAATGATCGATTTGAGATAGGATCTTTCCTCACCAAGTAAGCTTGTGATTTGATCTCTATGCTGAGAATGGTAATGGCGTAATTCTTCTATCCCAGTTGTAACCATTTTGTTCCAAAGAACCTGCAGGAAAGTCAACAATTTCATTGATTAGCAAAGGGATATGGGGATCAAATTTAAAGCTCAAAAATCAAGGCATTCGTCTCCGCACTTGCTTCATTTCAAGTTCACGAACTTTCTTCTTTAAGTGATTTTCAATTTCCAAACCCTATAATCCACAACAAAATCTGTATTAAGCAAATATACAGCATAATAATACAATTACAACCTAGATAAAGCAGAAATTAACCAGATAAATTCATACCACTTGTAATTTGCTTTGAAGCTTTTCCAGAGAGTTCCTCAGTGCCTCCACCTCTTCTTCTAATGCACTCTGTCTGATGAGAAGTTATTCAAGTTGCATACAGAAAATATGAAGTAACTCTAGAGACAACTAAAATTCTTGTAGAAGCTGATGTAATAATTTCATGCTCTTTGTGGATCTAGGAAATGAATTAGACATTGTCAATTTCTTCACCCATCATTACTTGCTTATGGATCTGGTAACATTCTTTAAATTACATGGTTGATGCAGTGAATGTGAAAGAAACAGGTACAGGCTAGATACTAAGATAAAACAAGTATTTATTAAATTCAGGCCTCTAAAATAGTGACAGAACGATCCTATACATGGTGCACCATATGATGAGCACCAATGCTGATATGATGGGTACTCAAGGAACAAGCAAAAACAAAGGTCATGAGAACTTACAATGTATTTAGAAGTGGAGGCATCATTATAACTCCACATTTCTTCTGAGTCATGTAACAGACACGCACATTTATCATCCCAACTTGTATCCTCAAATCCCTCGAGAGAATACTGCCTGATCTCATAAAATTTATTGACAACCTGTAAATGAAAGGTAAATAAGGACTACATGATGCGTCCTAAACTTCAAATGTACAATGAAATCTGAAGTTCACTGCACAGACATTTTCCACGTTTCAACTAGGGACAAAAGACTATTACCATTACCATGTAATCTATATGCCGGATGTGTAAAGGTTTCAACTTTCAAGTACGCTCTTGCTATTACCTAAGAACATGAAACAATTACCTTCTTGAAAGTCTCAATCTGTTCTTCTTGCTTTACTAGATCACTCTCCAGTGCATCATTTAGTCTCTTCTGTTCAAGAACATCTGAATTAAGCACTTCTAACCTGCATAAACAATTCTTTAAATATTCAATCATAAAAAGGTATTCATTCAACCAGCATCTCAATGATGCATCACATAATTACAAACCATAAAATCCCTTTGAGAACACAAATGGAAAAGCCACACATGATAAAGGATAGCTAAATTCACAAATGAACAGTTATGAAATCTAGACATGCAATGCCGCTACCTTTTTCCAATGATCGGGAAGATTTTGAAAGGAACAGAACATCACCATAAACTATTTATAGCATTCTTCAATGTAATATTAATAGCAAAATGATACTGTTCAGATAGAATATTAAAATACACCGCAAGAAGTGTAACACTCAAAAGACTAACAAGATTTGCATCATAATCTCCATATTACATAATGCAACAAAATAAGCAGTCAGTGGAGAATAACCTTTTACTTTTGTGACTTTGAACACAATATTAATACCAAAAACAGAGTATAAACATAACAAGTACCTCTGCTGAATTTCATTAAATTTCTGGGACATGGATTCCTCCTTCTCCTTTGCTTTTTCAGCCTGCCATCAATCATTAACGAAATTATAAACCTTAAGAATATACATTCAGGAATATACTTATGAAAGGTTATGGGTAAGAAACCAAAGTCAAGCATCTAATCAACAAATTTCAAAAAGACTTTTTCAGAACCTCCATTATCGAAGTATCACGCTCAGCAAAAGCAGCAGCTACACAACCTTGGAAAAACTTAACCTGCTTCTCTGCCTCCATGTTCTGGAGAAAGAAAACGAAACAAGAAGTCAGGATTAATAATGAAAGAAAAATTACATCCACCACAAAAAAAAATTTAATATTTTGAAAAAGAAAACAATAAAGGCGATAGAAGCATTTCACAAACATCATAGCTAGCAAAAACTGCTAATCCTGTCACCATCGCCAATTGCTTGTAGGTGAAACTTAAGTCATAACTTTGTAATCACCAAATTAGCATCTCCTCCAAATGTAAATATGGTAGTTGATGAAGCTAGGTCCTCAATAAAAGCTAACACAAGAAATGACAATTGAAAGACAAAAAATCTTGAATGGAAAATATATGAAGCTTTTGTTTGATGAGAAGTTGCTTCTTATGATGCCAAAGTATTATCTATTCTCTCCTGTTGGTTTATGCTGTCATTTGGTGGTTGTTGAATTCATAATTCCGTCTAGTAGATTTTTGATAAAAATACTCACAAGAAAAGAATGATTGATGCCACATACAAGCACACACCGGAATAAACATGTGCAGAGAGAGTGAGAGACCAACCTTTGCAGCCTCTGCTTGGTGTAGTTCGGCCAATTGGGTCTGAAGACAACATAGTAAACATGTAAGCTATATCACCAAAGGCATCGAAATGTGACAAAGCAGCTAATAACTACAAAAGTTTTCTCACTTTAATTCGGTAAGCCTCAGAAAGCTCCTCTTGAAGATTAAGATTATCTCTTGTGCAAGCAACCAACTGCTTTTTCAATTTCTCAATCTCCTGGACCAATCCAGCTGTCCTAAAAGAGCATTATTTCAATAGTACAATCCTTATGTTTCCTTTCACTAGTAGCAACCCCGTAGAATAATAAAATGGGAAAATCCTGATCCTATACACAGAAAAATATAGATAGATAAATAAATAAATATACCTCTGGAAATGCATTCGAGTAGCAGCAGCAAGGTAACCAGGTCCAGCTTGCTGCATACACAATTGTTCTATATCTTTGTGCAACTCATCACGCTCTACAAGACAATACACTTCAATCACGTTATGGGGAAGGGAAAAAAAAGAGGCTACAAGCAAAATGGGTATCTTTAATCATTTAATAAAGTGCTGTATTTTAGACGCAGTTTGGTTTCCACGTCCAGGAATAGAACACAGATATGAATTCTCGAATTGGCCTTTAAATAATTTAACAAAGAATTCTAAAAGAAAGCAATATAGCGTAAGAGAACAGCATCACTGAAGTTTTAAACAAGAGAGAAGGATCATTTGAGTCAGAAAGAAAGAAAGATATTACCATGTTCCAATTGTTGGATTCGAGCAACCATGGACTCCTTGTCGTTTAAATTTGTATCCATCTCTGTTTGTGAAAGAGAGATGGATTTTACAGCAAAAGAAGAATCTAAATTAACTGGAATTATATCGATTTGGTTATTAGATGTGCGCGCGCGCGTGTATGGTAAAGAAGAGAAGGAAGGAGATGTATAATTAACTGCAAAGAAAAGGGAAGAAGAGCTGAACTGAAGGGCAAGACAGGAATATAATAAGTTGTTCATTTGTGTAATCTCCCGTAGCAACAACGTATTATTTGGTTTGTACGCCTGGTAGGGTGGTGATTGTTATTTTTTAAATTGTTTTTTATTTAAAATTATATTTTTAAAATTATTTTTGATATTATTATATTAAACCATTAAAAATATAAAAAATTAAATTTTTAAAAAACATTATTTCAAAAACATTACTAATAATAATTGAAATGGATATGTCATCTTATTAAGATTTGTTTATATTTGATAATTAAAAAAAAATCATTAAAGTAGCTTTGTGTGCTAAGCCATTAATCAAGAGAGAAATCAATCTCTTTCTTTTTTAATTATTTTAAAAATACATTTATTATATTAATTTGATGCGATAATAATATGATTTGAATTTGATTGTTTTCTTTAATAATAAAGATATTCTCTCAAACATCTTTCACATTAACTCATTGGATTTAAAGAGACTAAATATGAAGCTAAATACGAAAAAATAAGATAAATTCAATTAATCCAAGTCAATATTAGAAGAATCCTGACAGCCTGGTGGTCTTCGGGCCAAACCATAATGATGGTCGTGATTGTCGTTTATGACAAATTGACAACATCCTAATCATCACCGTAAAAATTGTAAATGGTGGTATTAACAAGGAAACATGTACTGTGTCTATACTAAGTACGCTTTCATTTACTTCTCCATCAATAGAGTTAGGGTTTTTGTTTCACGATTTTTAAGGTAGGAAAAATAAAACCTTTTTGCCAAGGACAACTGTGCTGGCATTTCAAGTATTATTAGTTACGGATCTTATTTGATATTGGTTATAATTATTTTTAAAAGTATTTTTTATTAAGAAATATTTTAAAATAATATATTTTTTATTTTTAAAAATTTATTTATAATATTAACATAAAAAATAAAACGATATGATAACATTAAATATAAAAATATCCAAAAGATCCCTCAGTATATAATCAGTTTATTTTATGAAAAAAAAGGAGGAAGGTGACAAAGTATCAGCTTTTTATCAGTTCCAATTTAAAAGGAAAAAAACTCCACTGTATACAATGATGACTGGACAGTTCAAAACACAATGCCCCAAAGCTACTACACTATTTAATCACATCACTGATCAATTTAATACAAGCATGGTAAGGGCTAAAATATAGAAATAAACATTGTAAATAATCCTGTTATTGCATTTTTCAACCACCCTACGGGTGACAAATATTGACAACAAAGCAGAAACTTGAGGAAATGAAATTGACATGTTCTGATCCAAAATTGTCTACAAGAATGAGCTGCCTATGCAATCTAACAAACCACCAGGATCCAGCAAAGGTCAATGCAGCAGCATAGATCATCCAAATGGGTCTTCCAATATTTACAGAAAACAATGTCAGCAAACTTGTTTGTCTCAGCATCAATCAAACTCCTTAGTGACCTTTATGAGATTTTCCATCAAGCTCGAACCGTCTGCACATTACAAAGAAACTTCATTCATGATCTTATAAAGATAAATTCCTAAAGATGCAATGAAGCAAGATATGCAAATGAAGAATCACATCCTGAAAAAAGATATTCATCATAATGAAGATCCAAGAATTGGTAGCAAACAGGACTTTACTAGTATCTAGTTTACGAGCAATTACATTTTGTTAAGTTGAAGGAAAATGTGGGGGTGAATTTATGAGATGCATCATTACCCTGATGGACTACCCAGAATAGATCCAAGCTAAAACAACCATTCAAGGAATAAGCAATTCAAAAAAGATTCTGGAAATCACGGGTGAGTGTGGGTTTTATGTTTCAACTTTCAATTTCAAACGCAAAACAGCTAATTATTTTGTTACAAGACAACTGATAAAGGGCTTCTCAAACATTTCAAAACCGATCATTAAGAGAAGATCCAGTGATGAAGTTTACCATCTTAGGGGCGGTCCTTCCTTTCAGTGTCTTCATAGCTGCTTCCGCAAATGCTTGTGCTGCCTCTGCATCAGCTTCTGCTGTCTCCGCCTCCCTTGCTGCCTCTTCAGCTACTGCTATTGCAGCTTCTGCCTCCGCAACCGCTCGAGCCGCTACCTCAGCAGCCTGTTCTGCGGTCATAGTCCTCATCTTCCCCAGATCCAAATCAATCTGAGACATTGTAAGTATATTGAAATCATCCCTTTCAATTTTGGGAGAGATCCTCTGTCTTCCTTCAAAGAATAAGGGAGAAACCCTTCTCTCAGCAAATGCTGAAGTAGGTGCAATTCTATACTTCCGTTTAACCTGCAAAAGAGAACGCAGCTGGATGTGATCCCACATTAAGAAATCAAAGTACAATTAGCGAGAAAGGAAACCAAAAGAGAGACAAAGTATTTCTTTTTTTAGCTGAAGCAGGATTTATGCAAACTAGATATTCAACTCAGCTTAAAATCTTTTCTCAGACTCAAATTCCAATGGGAAATAAAAATACAATTGAAGAATGAAGATACATACTGTGGCAGGGGATACACATGCTCTCACTGACTTCCTTGTCCCCAAACTTCAGGAAATTAAGACTGTAAAAAATAACCAACAACTAATGCAAGCCTCTAAATCTATAGCATCTTCTAGTGTCAAGCTGGCTATCAACAATAGTCAGTCACAATCCAAGTGTCTAAATGCATCACTAAATTTTCAATCCTGATCTGAAAAACAGTATTACTTAAAACAAATAAAATTGTACATTAGCCATTTCAAATTACCAGCATTTAATATTCTACACCATTTAAATGCAAGCATAGCAATTACAAGTGTTTACCGTGACACTACAAGTTTGGAGCATAATTACCTTAATCAGTTTACCATTTGCCGCCAGATACTTCAATTTAGCTGATAATATCCTCTTAAAGTCATTTGGTGGCCAATATTGTTCCTGTAATATAAGCCAGGAAGGTCAGCTAACTAAACAAATAAACTTCTTAACATGAAATTATATAAAAGACACAATACATGCTGATAACACAAACGCTTCCTTCATATGATATGGCCCAAAAAAAAGGGAAAGATAAATTTTTAAAATGTCAACATAAATACTACCTTGCCCAACAAAATGTCATTGGCACCTGTCCCGAAAACTATCCTGCCCAGAATTTTATGTTATTAGCACCTGTCCCAGAGATTATCCTGACTAGAATTTGTTGGCTCAACATATTACCAGTCGTGATAAGTGAATAATTGCAATATAAAAGGGTAGTATATTTTAAATTTATCTGTATTGCATTATCCAGTCAGGCATGGGCAATCTGGTGTAAGGCATTGCCCTAAAATTATTCTAAAACAGTGGATATATATTCCTTGAAGCAGAAAAGTTATAAAAGGGTAGCAGGTTTTAAATTTATCTGTATTGCATTATCCAGTCAGACATGGGCAGTGGTGTAAAACATTGCCCTAAAATTATTCTAAAACAGTGGACATATACTCCTGGAAGCAGAAAAGTTAAAAAGAGTGACCCCCAATGTTGTTTGGCTTCAGACAAGATACATGATCAAAAGACCTTCTGAAAATATTAAATAATTGTTTATTTTGTACAAGATAACTAATGAGAGAATTATCAGCCATATGGATTGATCAAATTTGAATGAAATCCAACTTTCAGATCATTGGGCATTAGAAAAAATAAGAAAATACCTCGACCTTCTGTCTAGATTGTCAAAGCTATATTAGAATTGCCAGTTTTGTATTGTCTGTTTTAAAACTTAAATTTGTAGATTTTGTATTTGATTCTTAAATTAGCAGTTGCATTAATGTTAATAAAGGCTTGTGCTACTTTAAGTTGGATCTACTACAACCATTGTAAGAAAAAAAGTTCAATTCTACAGGATTTACAAACGGAGGAGCACCTCTATGTATGAAGCAATTGCGGTCTTATGTGAACCTCCAGGCTCCTTCAAGCTAGTTATTGCCTCCATTATAAGATTATCCAGCCTGGAAAGATGGTTACCGGTTAACAAACGTCAAAAAAAAGATATGTAATATCTAACAGTTACTGATTGTGTTCGTATAACCAACCAACAGCCACAAGCACTAAAAATTATTCAAGGTCAGACACTGAATGTGAGCAGTAAGAAAAAATCTCAAGTCTCATACATGCTAAACAAACAGTTAAAATAGCTAGTAAAATGTGATGCAAGAATGATAACTAACAGGTGGCCAATGAATACAAGAGAATGCATGAATTTCATGATAAGTGTTTGGTTTCTTTTTTTCTTTTGATTATAAAAAATGTCTAACCTTACAGTAGTTCTCTTCGGATTAACAACCGGCAATCCAGCACTGCTAACTGGAAGAGGCTTGGCATCTGGAATATCTTCATCGCTTTGAACAACAGTGCCAACAGACATAAGGTTCTCATCCTGTCTATGGACATGGTGCACCCTTTTAGGTGCTAACTTAGGCTTCTCTCTCGAGCCATACCCATTTACCATTACACTCATGTTTCTCCATTTGTCCTACCCACAAAAAACAAAGATCAATCACCCTGAATTGCACTATAAAAACATAGAGACAAACTTCCGATCCCACGAATTCACTAAATTGATCGATCAAGTAGCTGAACATCTAAAGCATAGACCATATTCCACAAGCATTAACATCCTCCTCGAAGAAATACTTCAGCGAGCTAACCTTAAGGTCCACATTCGAACGCAGATACAAGACACCACTAAATTCCGGATCTTTAAGTATCGTGCGCCATTTTCCAGCTCCATGCTTAATCACTCCAGCTTTTAGCGCTGCTTCTTCTTCTGCCGTCCATTTCTGTTTGGGTGCACCCATCAAGCTTATCAATAAATAAACTCCCCAAACAAACCTGTGATTAACCAGTCCGTTGTATCAGCAAATGCAAAGAAAAAAAGGAAAAAAAAAACCATCAACAGACAAGTCAAAACCCAAAAAAATGATTCAAGAAACCAAACAAGTATCCTCATCAATAATATTTACAGTTACTCCTGACATTTTTGACGCTCAAAGCATAGTAGATGGTATTTACCCTTTCGGTTCTATCCCTATCTTAACCTAATTGAAAAAAGTCGCATCCAACCCGATAAAAATACTATTGATCTGATCGAAAAATTATATATACATAAAATCAATATCAAGTTTCCATGATCCACCCACAAATCAGGTTCTTCTAGACTCATTCTTCACTCAATTTCACTTGCCCACAACAATACCGAACACAAATCATCGAATTCTAGAAAAAAATATAATTCCCCAAAAAAAACCTAGATTCTCAATTCTTATTGAAAATCGCCACTTAATAGCATCAAAAAAATAAATATGGAAATCGAATTCCAAAAACAGGGAGAAGGTATTGAAAAAATAGAGAATTACCCCAAATTGATTCTGTAATTTAACAAACCCTAACCCTAGAGAAGGGAAATATTATTTTCACAAGAATATTTTTGAAATGACTGAAGTATCCTTTCTAGATGCTACAGAATTTTTATTTTCTTTCTTTTTTTTAATTACCTGAAACATTTGGAAAATATGAACGTTGGATCTCATTTATTTTTTAAAAAACTTTTGAAATTTTTCTCTCTTTTAATTAGATTTTTATACTGTTTAATTAAATAAAATTATAATTAAAATACCAAGTTAAAAGATAAAAAAACTAAAATATAAAACATGAAAAAAATATATAGTTATTCTTGAATTCACATAAATATTTATTTTGCTATACAAATTAATTTTATTTATTTATTGGTTTTTATATTAGAAAGAAGAAATAAAATCTAGTTAAAAAAAACAAGAAGAAAAAAAGTTATTAATTTTTATTATTATAATAATTAAAATGATCAAATTTTATATAATTCTATTCGACTAAATAAATTCATAATGATTTTAAATTATATTTTTGTTAAACGAGAAAATAGATCAAACTTAATTTCTTTTATATTATATTTTTGTGTTTTTTAATTAATTTAAATATGTTTTGAGTTTGAACATTAATTTTATTTAGAAGTGTAAGTTAATTTTTTAGATATTAAAAAAAAACAAATTAAAAATACATTTTAGAGAACACTCAATTCCCCCAACCAATCATAGTGGTAGCCATGATTTCACAAACTTATTTTCTTTTTTTTTAAAAAAAAGGAAGAAGAATAAAAGCACAAGTGACCTAAGGTAACTAAGAAAAAAAAACTAAGGCTATGGACCTAGGCTTTTAAATTCAGGTCACACCTACATCTATGTCCTGCTCTTTTTCAACTTAAATTTAGTTTTTTATTTTAAATTAATATATTTTAAATGTTATAAATAAATTAATTTACTGAATTTTAAATTAATCAATAATAGATTTGAGTTATTATTTAAAATTAACTTTAAAATTTAGAGATTAAATTTAAAATATCTTTATTTTTAAATTATATAAGATTCAAGTAAAGTAATTTATTTTATGAATAGTAACTAAATAATAAGATTTTTCATGATTTTTATTTTATAATCGAGTCAAGTAAGATAACTTCGATTAAATAAAAAATACACTATCGAATAAGATTTTAATTGACTCTAGTTGATTGAATAAATTATCATTATTGTCTTGATTATTAAAAAAATTAATTTGGATATATTAAATTTTTAATTTTAATCAAGATTCCAGTTACAAATAAAAAATACACCATCAACACCTATATAATTTGGTTTACATTTAAAAAAATTAAGCCGCAGCCTAGCATTGAAATATTTTAATATTTATTTAATGTTCATGTTCTATGAAAGAGACTGGCCCTCTCGTTCACGAGGAAATTTTATCAGACATAAAAATAAATTGACTCCCATAACAATTACTGGAATCTTGCATTTCCAGTAACTGCCATGAAAATAATTATTACTGTTATTATTATATGGTCTTTCAAAATTTACATAACATATAAAGGGTATTATTAAATTTGATGAATACAGATTAATTTAATTAAAACATAAAACTTCAGATTATATGAATTTTGTTCTAACCTCTCTTTCCCTCTCTCTCTCACGACTCCCAAAACAGCTCCTCTAGGACACAAATAACATTTCATGGGCAATCACTTTTTCTTTTTAATAAATAAATAAATAAACAACTTGGGTATCGCATTTTTCTTTCTGTTTATCTTGCTATGGTTATTGGAAAAAATTTGGCAGCGATACATTGCTCAACAGTGAGGCCCAAAGACAACTTCAGGGGACCACCTCTAATCGGGCTTAAAAGACAACATTTGTCTGGGTACGACGCTAGGTTTAGTTGGACTTGACTCGCATGCTCACATGTATGTTTTTGTCGCATGTTCATATTTATATTTTATCTGTTTGTTTCACAGTGTCTCTTTTTCTCCGCTACAGGAAGAAAATTTTATTGAGAGAGAGTGAACATAACCATTCAGTCCTGTTAAATACAAGCTGAGAGCATGAACTTGGTAAAAGCTCCATGCTAGAGGTCAACACGAGGGAGCTTAATGTAATATTTGGTTTATAAACAAATTATCCTCTGAGAAGATGTGTGAATGTTATTTCAATTCAATTTTCATATACATTTTAAATTGTATAATTAAATTTAATTATATGATTTAGTATTTTATTTCAAATATAAAAATTATAATAATTGCACTTCCATGCTCCAAAAGAACTAGATTTTGGTATCCTAATAACAACTATCTTTTAATATCAAGAAAATGCCAGCTAACCGGAGCAAAAAACAACTTGCAAAGCAATGATCTGACCGTACACGAAAGAGAAGGCCCCTCCCCCCCAACTCGGTGGCGCGTTTAATTGCTGTTTCCTTTCCCAGAAGATGACAAAAGGAGAATTGACCCCATGAAAGTGAAAGAAGCAACAAATACACTAATCCATGTTCACACGAAAAAAACACTTCTCTTCCAGGACCGAACGCATATAGAACCCCGATGTAACTAATTTACACTGATTAACTCTAGATATTTAGGTATACACTCCACTACAAGCACAATCTGAAAGTCAATTTTTCCTATTGGCAGACTTGTCTTATGTAAAAAGGCAACAACGAAGTGGAAAGAAAGGAAATGGCAACAACGAAGTGGAAACAAAGGAAATGACCTCAACAGCACTTCGTTGAAATTATAATCATGTAACCAAAGTGTATGGCCAAAAAGGGTTCTTCCACCACAATAATGCCAACGAGTTTGCTAGCAGTTGATTCCCTCGTCTTCTCACTTTTCCCTCTACAGCAAGATAAGCATATAGAATAAACAAAATTCCAACATGTGGGCCAGACAAAAGTTCAAGAAATGGCACATATTCTCTATGCAACCAAACTTTTTAGCTCTCGCGATTCCAAAAGATGGCCAAAGCTAACCATTTAAAACGAACTAACATGTTACATAAATTGGAGGAAACAAATAGCTGGTGAATGTACTTCCATTTAGTAAAATCACAATTCCAAACACTTTACAAACATCTAGAATAAAAGCTAGTAAATCATAGCGGCAAGGAATTTGAAACTAAAGCGCGCACAAACGCATGAGAAGTTGAACAAATTGTTCGCTTCCATGCAAAGGTTCAGATTATTTATGCAAGATAAGCATTGAAAGAAGAAATAACAAACTGGACAGGAGGGCTTAAATCAATAAGAATAGCATCATTGTATAAATCCCTTTGAAGGACACTCAAATGACCATTGCAAATCAATCATCATACTTCTATCGAATCAATCACCCAACCACAGCTCTCTCATCAAAAGCAGGCATCCAGGAGACAGCAGCAGCACAGAGCAGCCAAACTACGTGTCAAAAGAACAAACATAAAATTAAAACATCATTATTATATATCGCGACAAAAACATTATCAACGGAGTTCTAGCCCTAGAGAAAGCAAAGACACGAAATAATTTCCCAGAGCAAACACTGCGCCATGAAATTATAGCCCTACAGAAAGCAGAGACGCCATCACACAACTCAAACTCAACTTCTGCATTTACAACTCTATAAACCCAGAAAACAGAAATTAGCATGACATTACACTATCACAAACACACACAACACAATCAGTGGCCCGGCTGAAGTATATGGGGGGCAACAAGATCACAACACCCATTACACAATCGCAACTCAAGTGCATGTGGACACCACAATTGAGCTGCTAAGAGATAAATTTCAGGGCGTGACTCAGAACAAGCAAGCAATTTATTAAAAATGGCTAAACCAACAAACTAGCAGCAGTCTAGTTAAGATTACTCTGACAACGTTGCAGCGTGATACTCTATTACTGTAGCGGGTTCCAAAACATCGGAAATACAAAAAAAAGGTCAGGTTTGACCAAGATATGAATAGAAAATTAAATGAACAAACCATCTTTCTTCACCAGTTATCCGTCGACGGCAATATAGAAACTTCAAACCTAAAATTACCTAATCTTTTCGACAGCCGCAAGATAAACACGAGATCTAAGCAACCGAGTTGACTCGATTCTTTTGAACAAGAATCCAGATTAAACATAGTCCCGGATCTAGATTATCAAACCAGATATAACAAAATTTCGCATTGCAAAAATGAAATAGAAAAGGGAGAGAGGGTGTTGGTGCCTACCATCCTTCCATGCAACCAGGCCCAGAACTTCCCTGTTGTTGACGGGGTGGTTGACCATACTGAGGAGCATAGGGTGGAGGAGGAGGATATCCTTGTGGTGGATAACCTTGTGGTGGGTAACCTTGAGGATACCCTTGCGGTGGGTATCCTGGTGGTGGATAAGCGTCCTTAGGATATCCTTCTGGTGGATAACCTATTAAAACAAAACAAAAAAAAACCCCATTATTTATTTATTAGATCTACCAAATCCCATAAATCAATAACAAAAAAACAAAAATCATACACAAAAAACATGATTTTCATAGGAAAAAATTGCATTTATATCTTTGTTAACTTTTAATCTTGACTTGCTTCAAATCAAAGGAAAACCTATTAAAACAAAACAACAAGACCCCAGTACTCATTAGATCTAACAGATCCCATAAAATAGTAACAAAAACAAAAAAGAAACCATGATTCTCATGGTGGGGGGAAAGGACGCGTTTAAGGAAAAGGATCAAATTCTATAATATTTTTAGAAAAAAGAAGCAAACTTGAATTGCTTCTTGATAAAAAAAAAAAGAGAGAGAGAGAAAAGGATTGAAGGGTTATGAGTGATCAATACCTTGAGGAGGCGGGACACCAACAGGAGGTTGTTGCTGGTTGTAGTAACTCATTTCTCTACGGAGATTTTAGAGAGATCAATTTATCTTCTTGGACTCTTTTGTTGCGGAGAGGGAGGGATACAGATGCACGCTGTATCTGGAGGTTAGGCTGTCAATGGGTTGTTTTTATATAAGAGAAGAGGAGTAGTTGGTTTTTACAGGACGCGCTAACTAGGTGAGACAGAACCAAAGTCGGTTTTGCTTTAAGAGCTTTTTAAAGTAAGGTATAAAATATAAATTAAATTAAATACGTATTTTAGGGGATTAGTTTGTAGTGATTTTGGCGTGTTAGCAGTTACAGGGTGTGAAAACTGTGAATAGACATGTGACTAAGATTGGAAATAATTATTCGGGGACAAGAGTATAATTATCATATCGGGACTGTTCCCCCGAAAAAATGATATCGGTTATTTATGGGATTATTAGATAAATTTATATTAAATCAACTTAGATTTATTTTTTATTTAACTAATATTATTTTTTAAAAGAAATAGTATTAATTCAATCAAGTTTATCCAGGCAATTAAATCTTTAAAAAATTAATTAAATCAATCATATAATATGATTTAACTAAAAACTAAAATATTAATCTGAATTAAACTCTTTTTCCGAAGCACATTAGTGACAAATCACAAGTAATGAAGTCGGGTTTAACAATCACGAAAAAAGATGGATTGTGGTCAACGAGGAATGTGTACAGTGCATGTAAGGTGTGTCTTTCTACTAAAAGAATTGCCTATAGAATTGAGTTCTTTTTGTTTTTATATTTTAAAATTTATTACTATTATTTTAATTTAATTTGTTTAATATTTTCATATCATTTTGAGATGATAATATCAGAAGTAATTTTTTAAAATAAAAAAAGTATTACTTTACGAAATTTTCAAGTAAAATATATTTAAAACAATAACTACTACTGCTCGGTGTCTAGGTGCAGGAAGTAGTGAAGTTTTGGGTTCAGGATTTGGTATGTACAGAGAATCAAAACCGAGCCCCCGTGACATGCAATCTCTAGCCATTTATTGTCTGTTGTATTTGACAAGGCTACTAGAAGACACGCATGAAAATGGATTGATGTAATTTTCATTTTGGACGGGCAGGCAAAAATGCAATTAGTTTTCTGGTCTTGTAGTTTCTCAATTCTCTCCCTTACTTTTTCTTTTTCATGTTGTGCTGGTTACTTGGATTGAGGACATGTCGTCCTGGTTGCTTGGATTTAGGACATTCTCCTGTAAGAAAATACCATGTTTTTCACCCTTTCTTTTCTTTTCTTTTCTTTTTGGGCGGAATGGAAGTGATGTTTTTTTTATCCCACGTCTTTTCCTTCCACGCTGTAACAGTGATAGATGCATGGTAGATCGGGAGCACCTTCTTAGAAAGAAGAAGAAGAAAAAAAACAAATCTTGAATATATTTTCAAATTATCAGGGTAATGTCAATTTGTAATTTTATCTTTATTTTTTGTGATTTTTACACTTAAAGAAGAGTCATTTATAAAATGATGTCATTTTCTTTACATAATTTTATTATTACATGTTTATTTTTTTTTTCATTGTATTATTTCATATGATGTTCATATATAATTTAATTTTCATTCTTCTTATTACAATTTGTTTTTTTATATATTTATTGATTTATTTTTAATTTCATCAATCAATCTTTGGATGAATCTTGCTTCGTGATTTTTTTTTATATTTGCTTTATATAAAGTAATTTAAATTTCATGATTTGAATTACAAGCTTTGAAAATTAACCCGATTTAACCATGGATATTTTTTATTCGGTTCCTTTTTTTTCCTCAATTTCATCACTTGACATTAGATTATTGGACCTTAAGCTTCGTGATTTTTTCTGTTTTTTTTTCTATAAAGTTATCCTCGTTTTGTATTCCAAGTTAATTTAAATTGACTTTGTTTTTTTATTAATTTTTTTCCATTTTGCATTTCATATTTTAGTCTGCTTGGAAGTAGACTTTCATTGTCTTTTTTTATTTCTTTTGTAAGAAGTTATTCTGGTTCCATCATCATATCGTGAATTTAACATGTTGTCTCGAGTATTTTTTTATATATGTATTTTTATTTTTTTTTCAGTATGTCTTTCACTGTCTAATTTGCTAGCAATTGAGCTTTGTTTTTTTTTTCTCTATAAGGTTATCATATCATCATTTGATTTTTGTTATGTTATTTACCAAGATTGTTAAGATTTTTTAATAATATTTAGAGAGTGTTGTTTTTATTTTTTTATTAATCATTGTTTTTTTATTGTCATTGACTTTTTTTTTATAATTATACTATTAAATTAATATAATATATTTATTAAACGCATACCAATTAATAACTCATTCAAATTAATAACCTGCATCTCAGTTTTTTCTCATAAGTACGTGTGAGAAAAACTTGACCCAATCAGTGGGTCATAGAGCCGCCACCAATACATTAATAATCGTTGTATAAAAATTCTGTAATTTGTTTTTTGTTTATATTGATTTTACAACAAGAAAATTATGATTGTGAGATGCAGACACCAGTGGAGTTTCCGAGACGAGGCAGCTGTCACCGTAAACTCACTTCAACGAACCCATTTTTCTGGGTCTCTGTGCGAGTTTGAATTAGTTTTGTCCAAATTCACTGGTCCTTGGAGTATTCTGGAAAAGAATAATTTATCAGAAATAAATATAAAATCAACTCGTTTTAGCACCCGTTAATTGAATTGCTTCGAGAGATGAGCATACGGTGTGATTGAATTGAATTCTCGGCTCTCTCGTAATGGATCAGCTCATTCCGAGGGAAGAAGCTGAAAGGTATGGAAGTCGCATAAATTTAATGTTTTTTTATAGGCAGAGGAATTCAAGATGAACTGGAAAAGAAAGTTCTATTCGTTAATTTGAATATATTTTAATCTTGGTAAACAGCTATATATGACCAATGAGCAAGCAAGGGGACCAGCGTGGAATTTGATTACAGTTTCCATACGTGGCAAATTTTGTTTTCGTAGTTGAAAAGTATTTTTATATAAAAAAATAAAATACTAATATTAGAAATAACACAGAATATAATGAAAAAGAGAGAGAGATAGAAGGATGCTGAGAATATATACAGGGCTGGCAGCCAAAACACCATACACGTTCTTGAAATAAAGGTATATTTGGAAACACGGTTTAACCTGTATTTTTAAAAAATTTTAATTTTTTTTGTTAAAATTTAATATGATTTGTATGTTTTGGATTGTTTTAATGTACTGATGTCAAAAATAATTTTTAAAAAATAAAAAAACATCATTGACATATATTTTAACACAAAAAATTATATAAAAAACATTCACAATCACACTGCCAAATAAGCCCTAAAACTCATATTGTAGCCCCGGACTCCGTGCATGGAATAAAAGGCTCCGTGCCGCTTAATAACCTTTATCGTTTAAATACAAAACTTCCCACGAGCATGTACAACCTGTAATGAGAGGGACGTGTTCATTTGAGCACAGTTTATAAAAATCAATAGATACTCTCTCGATGAACTAAAGAAATTTACAAAAAAATCTTTTTTTTTTAATGGAAAAAAATGTCTATCACCTCTACCATGCATGTCTTTCGTTTACTCGAAGGTATTAACCAGGAAATAGAAGATCATTACAGATAAATATTCAATATATTTTAAAAAATGCAGATGTGTTGAAAATATCCGACGGCGTAGCGGACCGACTGTAATTCAATCGGATGTAAAAGACACCGGTTTAAATCGACCCGATGCCGCTATTATTTTCAACGCGGTTCGCAAAGGCTAGATAGATAGTCCACGGCATGTGGCTTCCACCATTGCTACGTACCACCTCGAGATGATCCAAACACGTGGCGTTTATCATATTATATTATAGTTATAGAAAACTCTAAAGCTTGTGGTGTTTTTTTAGAAGGGTTCACGTACTCATAAATCACTATTCATTTATTGTATATTTTTCTTTTTTTCACTCCAGTCCTCAAATTACCATGTTTGGTGATTTGACCCTAAATCAAAGATTAATTGCTTATGATTTTTTAAGTAAAGGCAATATTAAAAGAAGAAGGATCTAAATAAAAAGGGCAGTCAAAATAGGTGACTTTTTTTTTAAAAAAATTATCTTTTAATATTAGATTTTATATATATATATATATATATATATATATAATTTTCTTTTTTTCTCTTCTTGAAAATACACTACAACGCTCAAACATATATGAGCGTTATATATATATATATATATATATATATATATAACAATAACATAGCTTGTACCACCAATCTAATCACTATCTAAACAACAATTGACTTTTGGCATTATATATACGATAATCAGATGAAATGACTTTCTTTTCCAGCCAGGTCTTTAAATAATTAAGCACTAGATTTTTCATTATGTTCTTTGGTATATGATATATAGTAAAAGTCACAGCCGTCTCCAAAGCCAAACGCGTTCTTCCGAGTAAAAGGTCTACGAGTTCCTTCATCGCGCTGTTCTACGATTTTGCTCTCTTTTAGATCTCACCAAAGCATCAATTGTTTATTAATTCTGGGTTCACAAATATTTTAATAGATATATCATAAATCAAGGAATGGTCTTTTCGTTTCGAAATCTGCACTGTGTTAATTTTGAACTCAAACTTTCAGGTTGAAATTTCAGATCTTAATTAAATTATGAACTGTTCTTAGGTATAGAATATAGATAATTGTATCTAGAAGTTGAGATTTTATCACATTTATGATTCATTATTTAAAGAATTTAAATGTTCATGCTCTATCTAGAACTCAGGCATCCATTCGAAAGAAGCGTCGTTTGTTTCTATTCAATGCAAAAAACAAATAGTATTTGTCCTAGTTGTTTTCATATGATGTTCGTTAATTTCTTAGCTCGCAAGGCATTGAGCAGCTTGCAGGTTTATGGCATGAGCCTTCACTGAAAAAATGCTTCTGTTTTTTAATCCACTATCCAACAGATTATTCTGGTGCTGACAAATGCAGCGACGTTCAAACTTATGACCTCTTCAATAGATTATGGATCCAGGCCGGCAACTAATCATTTATTTCAATTTTTCTCAATTACTTAGAATGCTTTAATTTAGTTGAAAGAACTTGGGGTACTGATAATTTTAAAAACTTATTTAATGATCATGAATGGTTATTTTCTTTTTTAATTTCATGGATAAGAAAAAATTATTTGAATTGACGTGCGAATTAATTTTAAAATACCATTTACTCTTTGAATAAAAAGAAAAGAAAAACTCAGGACAATTAACGGATATTCCTATTGTAAAATAACAATTCGACAATTTAAAAAATTCCACTCAACTCCAACTTTGAGCTTAATTCATTCTACTCGATGCCAGTTCAAGTTTGAAAAATATTCAGAGTAAAGTTTGTGCAAATTAAATTTCATCGCATAGTTTTTTTCAATGAAAATTTAAATTTTAGTAATTATAATTTATTGGTTGTAACGGTTCTAGGTCACTTCCAGTTTCAAAATCCTCAATTTCCTCGAGTTTTCATATAGATAGTCGACGCATTATTTAAATTTAATGTAATGTTCTCTCTACTATAACATGACTGAAACACACATAAAAAAAACAAAAGAGAAAAAAACAGATTTTTCCTGGTTTTTAGTAGCAGCACGGTCTCTTTTTTACGGGTTGTTTATGAATATGAAAGTAATTATTTTTTAAAGTATTTTTTATTTAAAAATAAATTAAAATAATATGTTTTTAGTTTTTAAAAATTATTTTTGACATCAACACATTAAAATGATCTGAAAATATAAAAAAAATAATAATTTAAGATAAATAAAAAAATTTAATTTTTTTTAAATATTTTTAAAATACAAAAACAAAGAAGACTCACTTGACTCCCTTGCTTTTTTTTTTTTTTTTTCCCTTTGTTCTCATTGTGCGGAGATTTTTCTCAAGTCTCATTTCTCTCTACCATGTCGGCGCATCTTCCTCCTCCTCCTCCTCTTATTCCGGCTCTCTTTAAAAGTCGGCAATATTAGGTTTTTGCCCAATGAAGGACAACAGTGTTTCATACTCTCTGGCAAGGGGTTCATACATTACATGATGATGTAGTCTAGTTCTATTCTGCTGGAAAATAGGAAGGGATTTCCATAACAACATGTTTCGGACCGTTCTTTCTTGATCTGAACTTCACTCTAAATTGAGGTAGCATATTAGATGCTGTTTAAGCAACGACTGTAAATATAAGAAAAGGCGAGAAAAAAAAACACAGAGAGAGACTTGGTTTGTGAAATTGATGAAGAAGTAACACGGTTTGATGTGTAATAAGAGCAAAGATTAAGAGAAAGAAAGTTACATGGAAGAGAGGCAGACGATCATTTAATTACTTCAGAGATGGTGAAATTAAGCATAGTTGTTTTATTTTATGACATGGAAATACACGCACATTATTTATTGAAGCGTCAGAAATCGGTACAAGGACCTGAGTAAAATTAAGCGATTTATAACTGGAGGGCAGCAGGATTCATGCACTCTCAGACCTTAATAAACAAGCGCACATGGAACCCAGATCAATAAACCAGGGGAGGAAGCGTGAGGATTCCCAACATCTCTCCATGTTTTTTTGCTCTTCTTCTTCTTCTTCCAAAATGACAAGTTTAATTTTATTCTATTGGAACGGTAGTTAAGTTTAGTGTTCTGTAAAAGCCAGCCCGATTCTGTGGGTTAATCCATGGATTATTGATTCATAACTTTTTTTTATTTTTTAAAAATAAATTTATATCAACCCGCTACACTCATAGATTGACATATTCAATTATAACTCAAGGCTTGAATCAAGCCACATGTCTTAACTATGGTTAGATTAAAAGAAAATTAACTATCTCCTAAAATTGTTATATCCAAATTCACCATGTTCATGAAAACACAACACCGTTGATTACAATAGCATTTTCATAGTGTTTTCTTAGGTGGTTGAGTTTTGTTTTTTTAATTTTATTATTTTTTATATTGAATTTATTTGGAATTAGATAAAATGTTTTACTTTTATTTGGTCCACATGAGATCTTTGTGGTGTCCAAAGAAAAATCTAGTAATTGATTGATGCTTAGATTAACAAGAAAAAGTAATTTCATTAATTTAAAACAGTTGAAGCGCTAGGAACTAAATTCAAAACTTTCCAAACTTGCCAAATCAATAATAATTAATCTGGATGATATGTACGTGTGGGTTGTTTCTAAGAAATTGTAAACAATACCAAAAAAACATCATGAAACACCTTGAGAGAGCAGACCAAGTTGATCGGTGCATGCATCCAAACTATATCGAAAAAACAAAATCTTCAATGCCACTTAATATATCTAAATTCTCACGAAACTGGTGCCAAGAACCGCTTATTAACTACACATAGGCTTTAAAAAACACAAGTCATCTTGAATTATTTTCCAAATCCAAATTAACCGGTGATTCATATTGATTTTAAGTCGATTGTACTTATCATGATTGACTCTCATTAAATAAGAAATTAGATCAAAAAATTTCAAAATTAAATAACAGGTAATCTGAATATTTTTTTTCACCCACAATGGACCGCGGACTTTTAAACTAGAATCCCTGTAAAGAGAAAAGGAAAGAAATAAAAGAAAAGGCTTATATCCTGGCCCGTTTCCTCACGAAGCCTAAATAGTGAGTTTCTCCTTCTCCCTTCATGAGGGCCCGTCCCCAGGTATAAAGGGAGGGAGAGAATGGAAATGCCACTAGAAAATAACTTCTGTTGGGGATGCCAGTTATTCTAGTTGGTAATACCAAGTAACCTGAAATTGAATGTTGTTTTCTTAAGGGAGGAGAGGCATTATTAGTCTGCTGTCAACTTATGAGCCCAGTGGCCTTCTAACCCAAACGAAAAAAAGGACAGAGCAAGAAGATTACACTTTGAAGTATAATTAACCCATCGACTGTATTAAGTAATGACAATAATCTCTTAAGAAATGGGTAATCAAACTCTAATTATTTGGAGCAGAAGATATAGAGCTGGCCCAACTAGGATCGGAATGCCATAGGCAAACAAAGCATTTCCCATTTCCCTCGAAATAATAATGGCCCAGCTTCCACTCAGTCCCTTTATAGAAGGACTGTTCCAGGTAGGTCTAGTGAATTAGTTTTCGTTTAGACTTGGGAATTAGCAGTCGCTTCTGTTGCCATCTCTCATGATCTGTAAACATAAAACGTCAACACAAAGAGGATGGAACGCTCGATCGGCTCCCAGAAGGGCCCCCTTCCCCCTTTAATTAGTGTTTTCTCTGATAGATGTTAATGCAGCAACCTGCAACTATCAACTGTGGTTTTCCTTTTCTTCCTTTATATGGACTGGTATGATAATATTTAGGTGTTTTTAATAGGTTGGAAAACAATAAGCCAACAAGATGCGTTATGAAGTCCGGCATGACAATTACTGTTGAATGATACACTCTGAAACAAAAAAAAAATAAACTTTTGTGATGTATATCTATCACCCATAACAAAGGCGGGAAACTGGTGCTCCAGTTGAGGAACAGGTAGCAATCCACCATACAATTAGTTGGCATCTCATCCGACAAGAGCAAGAAAGAACAGGTGATCAGAAATAAACGGCTCTTTATTAATCAGCGTCGCTTCCCACCTGCATCTGTAATGAGATCCATCCACTTGTTAGTGGTGATTGTGAGGGTGAGCAAACCGGCAAAATGGATCACAAAAGGGTATTTGAATCAGGTAAAAACCAATACGAAACTTTTTTGCCACGAAACCCGACTTGATATATATGTTTTTTAGGTTACCTGAATTCTCCCATCTATTTTTTTCACCTTGTAAGGCCAATTAAACTACAAAAAAGAGTAATTCTATTGTATTAGTTGTATCAGAATTAGAATTAATACGATTTAAACCATGATATTTATTATGTTTTGAGTTATCTAACAAGAAACCCCAGCAACTGGGTCTTGCGGTCTGGAAACCGATAGTTAAGTTCTTAAAAGTAATATATAAATTTCTTCTTGCAGAAAGAAATACAATCTTGGGTACCTTATTTTTTTTCTCTTACCCGAAACCAAAATTACTCGAAAAAACTAGAGTAGTTCCCGAATTGATCCATTATCCAATATAAATAAATAAATATACCTCATTCAATCAGATAATGTGGGTAGACTAAAAAATAATGCTAGCGTTTGGTCACTTACAAAGTGAATGATTGAACCTATACACCAGTATTAGCTAAATTTGTGCAATCAAGCGAGGAGGAGGGTAGCAACTCATACTCCTATATCGATTTATATATTTGCCAGATTCGGAGTCAGATTTTGGATCTTTTTTCCTCCCATACCATAAGCAATTTTATTTAGGTATGCTCTAGTTTTTGCCCCCCATCAAGGCAATGCATTTCCCACGAGAATGTTTATTTTTATATTTTAAGAGTTTTTCTGAAAAAAATTAATTTTTATTTTATTCAAATTAGTTTTTTTATATTATTCAATTGTTTTTATATATTAATATCAAAAATAAATTTTAAAAAATAAAAAAATATATTATTTTAATATATTTTCATATAAAAAATAATTTTAAAAATAACTACTACCAGTCTACTAAACCAATAATAGCTTATCCATCCTATATCCTATATTCGTGCAACCCAAAATAAAAAAATATTACGTTATATTGTGAAGTTTTTAAGGTATCATTTTGGTAATAATTAAATTGCCAGTCCACGTACGTATTGTCCAATTGCGATCGTGCATAAAATAGTAAATATACAGAAAGGATTTTACATTGGTCATGATTTTATAAAAATATTTTAGTTAAAATGCTATTTTTTATATAAAAAAAACCATAAATAGCATGGGAAAAACTCAGAAAATATAAACACGAGAAGTGTGTATTATTATTAGCAGGAAATAAACATGACTGCAGTGTCAAGATCTATGCCTGCAGGGTGCAGAGTGCTATGGGCGCAGGTGCTGAGGATCGCCGTCACTTTCAAATCACGGGATCCGGGACGGAAGGTAAATCATTTACTTTATTATTAAAGTACAACTACGACGGCAGGTCGAGATTGCTCCGGAGCCATCACTCACTTTTCCCCTTGTTGCCAGGATCAGAAGGCGTAAAGGATTTCTTGCTTAAAAGACCAGCTGTTTTGATGATGAATCGCGCAGGAAGTTTCTTTTCAGATTGTACGGTACAGTTCAGTAGAGAATTTCAGAAATAAAAAGGGAGAGAAGACAATTTCTTGACCAATTTAATTTCCCAATTTCTTACAAGAACAGCAAGCGAATGGGATGAGAAAGACAGAGAGTCATAATATATCAATATCTAGTCAAGATCATAGCTTTAGGTCATTCCATACATGGCAATCGTTGGTGGCCAAACCAACCTCTCTAGTTGCTAAACGAAATAGGGAAGAACCTGTATTATTAATTCGCACATTTTATTAAAATACGAAATGGATTTTATGGAGGGGATGGATCATCAGACCGGCAAGCTTTTTTATGCCACGAGAGGTTATTCATCATAAAAAATTAAACCCCATAATTTAAAAGAAAAATATTATTCCTTTTGATTTAAATATAAATTAAAATTTACATAATTTACTTGTTCTCTGTAACGAACAATTCTGGTCACCTTGGTTGGCGAGACAGCGTGAGCTTGTAAAGAGTCTAAGCAGATAGCGGGAAGTTACGAGATTTTTGAAGACAAGATTTTAGGTTTGAAGAATATTAATCTCATGTTTTTCGCACAAGACTAATTCCAGATGAAAAGCCACGACGACTATAAATATGAAGGAGAAACATGTCCAGATTATTGGTGACCCTCCCAGCAATTAATTTGGTTAATCAATAACCAAACCAAAGACTAATTCCTTCTTCATTCTATTTAGCCTGGAGATTCATTCACGTAACAGATACATCATGAACAGAGATCAAGAGCGAAACGTCAGTCTTGACCATAAAGAAACTCTTTACTTGAAAGAAAATCCATCCATCGCAGGTTTTATTTGGCCACCCACCATTAACAAACCGATTGCCATTCCTCAGGTCCTTGATTAGTACAGTATCTCATTTATAAGTGTTAGTACCATGAATCGATCTTGATCTCACAGGGGGTAAAACTGCCATTTAGATTCCCATAAAAAAAAAAAAAAAGACGGGAGTGCAAAGAGTATAAGCGGAGAAGTCACTCTCAATCTGCTGCAGTTGGTAGCTTTCTTCCTTGCAAGAATAAAATCTCTCTCAAGTTCCAAAAAGGAAAAAAAAATCCTAAGAACTTGAAAGAAAAGGAGATAGCATTTAGTCACAACAATCACTGCCTAACTCCCAACTCCTACTCCTCCAATAGGGTAGTACTACAACGCCTGTCTCTTTATTATAGCCTCTTCTTGCTTGCTTCTCAGAAAAACAGAGAAACAATGGCAGTGGGAGGCGCTGCCAAGGTTGATGAGTTCGTTCCATTTCCTGTTAAAGACCAGCACCCTGGCGTTGATTTCTGCGTCTCCAGCTCTCCTCCTTGGCGTAATTACTCTTTTTTCTCAGTTTGTTTGCGTCTTAAGTATGAATGCATTTTGGGAATTCTGTTGCCTCTGTGTTTGTTCTTCTTCTTCTTCTTTGTCGTCCCTCTTCTGTTTCTTGCTCCTCGTTACACGTTCTCTTGCATCGCACGATGAAAATTCTAAACATTTGTTCTTGTTGCTTTGTTTTGCGAGTTCCTATTGATGAACTTCCCGCGCTTTTTTGCTCTTCTTTATCTGCCACCCATTTCTGTTTACTGGATTTTTCTTATTTGTGAGATTTTGAAATTTAAAAAATAACAGTTTCTCTGCCATTTTCTACTCTCGAGCTCTGCATTTGCTTTGTTTTGTTAAATTTTACTTTTACTTTATTTATTTTTTCAAATCCGAATGTTGTTGTATTGACGATCAAAGACCTAAGGCGCTACTATTATCTCTGTGTTTCAAAAGAGTTGCTTGGTTACTGAGAAAAGCAGACGGAGAAAACGAAGACGAACTTTTGAATCATCTATTTTTTTTTCTTAAATTGAATTAGGATATAAGGTATTATTTACCTAAAATGAATTGTGACTGTATTCGTGGAACTTTCGGTGATAAATGAGAGTCTCGTTAATACTTAAATTCATTATTCTCAGTTTATTTCAAGTAACCGAAACAAAATTTCACCCGAAAAGGAAAAAAAAAGGGACAAATAATTCACTAAATATATATTTATTTGTAATCTTAGTGCTTGCTAACGATGA
The DNA here is from genome assembly GCF_951802175.1 of Populus nigra. NCBI lineage: Eukaryota > Viridiplantae > Streptophyta > Magnoliopsida > Malpighiales > Salicaceae > Populus > Populus nigra. The sequence continues at coordinate 8,791,311 of NC_084870.1, read as the reverse complement.
TGGTGCAATTAAAACTATATTCTATAACAGAAAATCAATTTGATTTTAAAAACTTGTTCTGCTGGGTGCAGCTGAAGCAATACTACTTGGATTTCAGCATTATCTGGTGATGCTCGGGACTAGTGTGATCATCCCTTCCATAGTCGTTCCTTTGATGGGCGGTGGCAATGTAAAGACCCCATGTGATTAACAGATTTTGATTTCAAGTTTTGTGTTTCTATAATTTCCTTTTAAATTTTGTTTCGATTTTTTAGGTGGAGAAGGCTGAGATGATTAACACATTGGTCTTCGTGGCGGGGATAAACACTCTTTTGCAGACTTGGTTCGGCACTCGGCTTCCTGTGGTTATTGGAGGATCCTATGCTTTTATTATCCCCACAATTACCATTGCTTTATCTACTAACAGTAGTAATAATGTCATATTCCTTAGCCCACGGCAGGTTAGTTTAGTCCCCTCCCTCATTTCGAGAATGCATTTCTCCAACTTTTATGCTTTAGGTTTTTTTTTACTGGGAGAACATGAAAGGAAATGATTAAATTTGCTAGCTATTTTGGGAAGAGCACGAGGAAAGTTAGAATTGATTATGATTTTTCTATCACATTTGTGGCTGGTTATTAGAGGTTTAAGCAATCTATGAGAGCGGTACAAGGAGCGATTATAATCGCTTCATTCTTTCAAATGATAATTGGTTTCCTTGGATTCTGGAGGATTTTTGCGAGGTATGATGCTGTGACAGCGTGTTAATGCATTTGGGATGACTTGATGCATCATTCACTTGCTTAAGAAAGCTTGGTTTTCATGTTCTGTGATGCAGATTTCTCAGCCCTCTTGCTGCAATACCTCTTGTGATTCTCACTGGACTAGGGCTTTATGCACATGGATTCTCACAAGTAAGAGGGCTAAACACCCAATTCAACTTATTTTTGCAGGGGCAATTAATGTATGAAGATTAGAGTGATAATTAAATCTCAAGCTCCAAACCTCTTCTATTGGTGACTGTGCTTCAAAATAATTCGCAAAGCCCGTTCTGTTTGCGGAGACAAGCAAAACATTTTTGCTATCATATGTGTATGATTTCTTACTTATTGATGGAAAACTACTTTGGAAGCAGGACTTCCGGTCTTTCTTCCTTGAGTTCATACCACTGATCATTTTTAGACAACGACCTCTTCAGTCATGTCTTAAACGTCTTTCTTCCTTGTGCATTTCCCAACAGCTTTCCTAACTAATCTTGCCTCTGTTCCTACAATTTCCAACTGGAGAGCGTATAGCAGTCGTTAGAAAAACTTTTGTTCATATCTTTAGCTGGTTTCCTCGAAAGATATTTTAGCTTGAGTAGAAGGCTGTTTAAGCTTTGCGCTGTCTAGTAGACTTGATCCATGAAGCTAGTTGTGTTATGGATGGAACTAGTTTTTTCAGTGCTGCTGCTTCTTCCATTCGGGGATTAATTTTGCTTAATATGCTATCTCTTGGTTCATGCCTGTAGCTGGCGAAATGTGTGGAAATTGGACTCCCAGCACTTCTTCTGGTGGTCTTTATATCTCAGGTGAGCGACATCCTTGATCATTCTTGTTTATTTCATCGTCAATCAAAGGAGTGCATTATTTTTAGAATTGAAAACATAGATGTAAGATCAGAGCCTATGTATTGATCTTAACTGATACTTATGTGTTTATTCGTTGGTGGTGGAAGAGATTATTAGCAAGAACCATCATCTTTTTCAATAAAATTTGCATTTGTTAGTAGGAAAATAAAGCAGCAGGGTTAGTTTCCTAGGCGAGGTCCTTGTGTCCTCAGTATGTTCTCCTCTTTTGATGGTGGGCCTTGGATATCCTGAAAACGAATGTTAAATTTGAGAATGGTAGGGATCTTTTTCTATCCAATTATGTGCTCTAATTGTATACAAGTTAGAGAGAGGTTACCTGTTTTTTTTATCTAATATTCTTGAGGTTTTTCTTCTTACGACAACCACTGATATTGCAGTATGTTCCTCATATGATGAAATCATGGAGCAGCATATACAGTCGGTATGCAGTCCTTTTCTCAGTTGCAGTTGTGTGGGCATATGCAGCAGTTTTAACTGTTGCTGGTGCATATAATAATAAGCCTCCAAACACCCAACTTAGCTGTCGTGTTGATCGTGCTGGGCTCATTGGTGCTGCTCCATGGTGAGCTTAGATCTATTAACAAAACCTTGAATCATTTAATTGCATTCATACTCTAATAATATAAATTCACAAGTTGAATTATGTGTTCAGGATAAAGTTTCCATATCCGTTTCAATGGGGGGGTCCTACTTTTAATGCTGGCAATGTTTTTTCCATGATGGCTGCTTGTTTGGTTGCAGTTATTGAGGTATGAATTACCAAGAGCGTTCCTTTCTATGTTTCCTTTGTAGATGCCAAACAAAATGGTTTGCCTATGCTAGCTTTGCTGACAGTGAGGATTCAGCCAGTTCTAAATTATGCTTGTATATGCTTGCTCTGTAAATGTTGTTAATGTTCTATAAATGTTGTCATCGAGGAGATGGATGCCGATACTTGCTTTTGTGAATTGTGATGATTCGAACGTGGAGGAAAATTTGAACCCTTTCACAAATGTAAACAAAGCAAACACCGTGTGTGCTCGCATGAATCGCTTGAAGTTCTTGGTCTTGAGCTCCTGTTCTATGATCATGCTTCCTTGTTGAAAGTTTCCTAACAAGCACTCCTCTTTTTTATTTAACTCTATTGGTGTTATTTTATTTTTCTGCAGTCTACTGGTACGATTATTGCAGCATATCAATATGGGAGTGCCACTCATCTGCCTCCTTCTGTATTCGGCCGTGGTATTGGATGGCTGGTAGGACATGATCCAGTGGTGTCTCACTATATATTTTTTCCGACCTGTTACATTCCACTTGTTGTTTCTGGACACAAATCACTTTCCTAACTTTTATAATACCCAGGGAATTGGAACTTTGCTGGATGGATTGTTTGGTACAGGAAATGGGTCCACTGCTTCAGTGTAATGACTTTAAACTTTCCAAGTTAGTTTTTTTTTTGCTTTTGTTGAAGAATGGATTGTTCGTTGAGAATGTCCTGATAACCCGACCTTCGTTTGACTATAGTTTACTGTATTTATAATCTACAAGCAAAGTGATTAGCAAGCCTTCATGTCCATGTCCGATATGGTGGAATTCCATGGTCTCAGTTGTAAAATTTGTTTTGTTGTTTGGTAATGTTAGAGAGAAACCTGAATGAAAGCCGACTTTGGTTCGATCGATCAGAGTTAAAGATCTTGATTTACAATCTATATGATTATTTACAAACTATTATGTTGCTGGTTTAAGATGCTCTGTTCATGCAAGGATGTAAAATACTGCTGCCGTTGGGTGTACTGAATTGATGGATGTCCTAATTCTAGCATTCTCTCCTGTGATCTGATTTTGTTCTTTTATGCTTACAGTGAAAATGCAGGTCTTGTGGGATTAACTCGAGTTGGAAGTCGAAGAGTCATTCAAATATCAGCCGGCTTTATGCTTTTATTTTCTGTGTTAGGTGTAGTATTCCACATTGCATTGTTTTATTTTCTTTTTTCTCATTACTTTTTCACTGAAATAATAGAATTTCATTTGTCATTGCAATCAATGTTATTAGATTCTCTATTTATCCTGTCATGATTATCGACTACTGTTCTTTTGAAAAGGCTCCTTTTCTTTTCCCCTATCATTCGACTTGAAGTCGTGATCAATTTGCAAATAGAAATCTTGTACCATCTTTATATTGTTCACGTTCTTATGGTGTTGCAATCCATCTTTTACAGGAAAATTTGGGGCTGTTCTTGCTTCTATACCATTGCCAATTATGGCAGCTCTTTACTGTGTCCTCTTCGCCTATGTGGGTAGGTATTACTTTTCTATTATTTTGGGGTTGGATTCTAAATTATCAATCAATTTTACCAAGGGGTAAAATGATGCTCACTGCGACAGTTTGCCTGATTTTAGAAGAGGAATGGCAGTGATGAAGATTGGAACACTTGAGACCACTGAAAGTCAACATAATGTGTACTTAGAATTCTTGAAATTCTGCGCGTGAACTTTGCTTAAAATTACTTAACATATGTTTAGTTTCTATAAAATCTAATGTCATGCGTAACTCAAGAATAGACTGAATCGATAAGAATTACCAACTTTGCTTAAAATTACTTAGCATATGTTTAGTTTCTATAAAATCTAATGTCATGCCTAACTCAAGAATAGACTGAATCGATAAGAATCACTATGGTAAGTGAAATAGTGAGCAGCAGGAAAAATGAATTTAGTTTCCATGAGATTTTTTGTTGTGCTTGCCTGTTCGGTGGGAAGATTGATCCCTATCAAGCTGTCACCGGCTGACATTTTCTTACCAAGCTTGCATTACAACTCAATGGTTGCATCAGAATATGATGGGATCTTCGTAAGAGGAACATGTTGAGAATCAATGTATTTGTACATGTTTTTGAATATAAGGGATAAAAAGAATCAATTTGTTTTGTAACAGCTCTTAGAGTTAGATATGCTGCTTTGTTTTGCTGCCAACCTCTCTTCAAGGAAACCGTTTAAATCGACTTCTAACTGTTGTAATATTGTGGGGTAAGCAGCTTCTGCTGGTCTGGGACTTCTCCAGTTCTGCAACCTGAATAGCTTCAGAACAAAGTTCATCCTTGGCTTTTCTCTCTTCTTGGGCCTTTCTGTGCCACAGTACTTCAATGAGTACCTTTTGGTTTCTGGCCGTGGCCCTGTTCACACTGGAGCCACTTGGGTGCGTATGATTGATTTGCATTTTATCTTATAGCTTAATCGTTCTCCAATAAGTTTATCAATAGATTCATATTTTTTGATGAAGTTGTTCTGATTTCTCTTCAGTTCAACGATGCAATTCAAGTGATCTTCTCGTCCCCAGCAACAGTGGCAATTATAGTTGCTTTTTTCTTGGACAGCACTCACAGTCGGGGGCACAGCACTACCCGCCGAGACAGTGGCAGGCACTGGTGGGCGAAGTTCAGATATTTTAGTCAAGACACCAGGACCGAGGAATTCTATGCATTACCTTGGAACCTTAACAGGTTTTTCCCTTCATTCTAAGCTTGGAGCTCTTGCTTGCCATCAAGGAAGAGCTGATAAGAAGTGAAAGTAGAAAACATTCTGAATTGGTGCACTCCTACTGTTCCGTAGTGAGGCAACAAAGTTATCTATCAAACCAGAACCGGAAAGGATATCTGTATAGGGGGGTTGAGCCAGGCACACCAACTTGATTTGGTAGGTCTAAGCTTGTCATTGCAATATCATTTATAAATATTAAATGCAAGCAGTAATGATCCTAGAGAAATTTACTATACATGGAATTTTATATATTCACTGTAAACATGAACCTAATTCATGTTCCTTTACAACAAACTGATGCTAGCTTTGTTAAGCATTCTCAAATATAATGCATGTTCTAGTTTTAATTTTAATTCTAGCTTGTGATGAACCTTCTGTATCTTGCTTCTTTAATGACAATACAAATCTGTCATTACGTCTGCTGAGATATTCTTTCTCCAGAGGAACCTAGCATGTTGGAATGTAATAAACCACAGTTAAATCACTTTACACCAGATTTTTTATGCGTAGCCTTGTGTCTGAGCTAGCGTTTTAATCTTTCAAAATCACTTTGGAAGTAATTTGATGTAGAATTTGGTCTCTATCAGATATTCTTTTTTTTTTTGGCTTTGTATGTTGATTACATTTTGACGAACTATTTGTCTTGGCATTTGTTACACCTTTAAATGTGGCAAAAGGCTTTATCTTCCATGTCTCATCTTCCACACTGGAGGGATTTTCACGATTTTCTGAGCAAGTCAGGGAGTCAATAGTGATTAAACTTTCCAGCCCTTTTCCACGGTCATCTGCTGGACCCGATTTTCCTGAATAAAAGTAGAATGGAACAGGAATGAATTCCCAAGTCAAGGCCTTTTACGTTTCACTTTGGCAAGGAAAGCATGGTTGAATTCGGTGATTGAGATTTGTGTTGGAATTAGTTGGGTCCATTCTCCATTATGTTGAGCAGTCATTTCTATATATATTTTTTTATTTTTATTTTTTATCTTGCCTCATCAGTTTGAACGCCAGAATGCCTCAAATAAATATCGTCTAGAATTCATGGAAGGTTTGGAGTGTTGGCATGTGGTACTGGATGGTTAGCAGTTGAAGGCTCATTTATATTTTCCACAAACCTATCAGCAATTGCATTTCCATCCCATATGATTGTGACTCGAAAGAAACCAGTGACTCTTACAAGTGAACTGTTAATGGTGTTTTTGGAAACATCTTAGTTCATTGTGCAGGCAGGCATGCATAGGGACCCATCATGTGAACATGAGGGCCTTTTCTTGGCTATGTGGTGGTGCATGTATGAGCTGAAGCCCACAAAATCATGTCATGGGCAAGAAAATGAAGAAAATCAAAGCTCGTATCACATTGTGTGATTTCTGTCCTTGCTTTACTATGGCACCAACCCATAGTTAGCATGCGAGTGCTAATTAATAAGCTAGCAAAAATGGTTATGCTGGTTTAAAGCCATCTTGGTAAAAACACAGACACATACACAGAGGGAGAAGTTGCCAACTCATTTTGAGTCAAATCTGTGGCTGTGCTCATTGCTTAGTGAACCTGTGCTGGTTCAGGAAAATTGTTTCTTTCCTGAACTTCTTACAGTCTGTTCAATAAGATGCCTCTGTATGCTGTAAAAGCACCTAACCCCTTCGTAGAGAAACAAAATAGAAAAGGTGGCCTGTAGTGAATGAAACCAAATTCTTACAGCTGCAAATCTTGAAGGTCAAGGATGCGGTGAACCTATACCTCTATAGCTAGTTTGTTTTTATGTTTAAAAAAGTAATATTAAAAAAAATTGAAAATCCTTTTTTTATTATTATTATATTTTTTTATTTTCATATGGTTTTAATATTTTCATGTAAAAAATAAAAAAATTATTTTAATATATTTATAAATAAAAAAGTTAGTACAATATTATTCGGCTGCTACTAGAATTCGACACGAATACATCTGATGTCCCAAATATAGGGTACGGAACACATCTCCATGACAGGGGCCATAGGGTGCTTGATTGCGAGTGGGTACTAAAAACGTCTTCAGCCTACAGGGGCTTTACAGCTATGACAAAAAGTCAATAACTTACTCGACAAAGCGCAAGAGCGGTGCGATTGTTATTAAAATATTGCTTGTAAAGTTATAGAAACGTTGAGATCTCATTTGTTTTGGAAAGATTTCTATAATTTGCCTGGACAAGTTCTGCTATTACTGTATGTTTTTGGGTTTTAAAAATATTTTTGAAAAGATTTAAGATTTAAGATTTATTTATTTATTTTAAATTAATTTTTTTAATTATTTTAATATGTTGATATCACAAATAAATTTTAAAAAACATAAAAGTATATTATTTTAATATTTTACTTAAAAAAACTTCAAAAATTAATTGTTATTCCAGTATCAAACAAACAAACAGCTACCCGAGTCTCATTGACGTTATGAGAGTAGAAGACATTAAACTTGAACCGGCAGGTGTTGATCCATCAAACATCAATTCTGTCTCTACTTAACTTTGTCTCTGGAGATCAAATTGTGTGTTTATGTACAAAATCCTTTTCCTTTAATGAACATATATGTGCAATAGTCGCCATAGACCAAAACACACACACACACTCTCACTCTGTAAACATGTTTATTACCATCGCTAATCTTAAAGAGTTGATGAAAATATTGACCTTTGTATATTTGTAGTAAAACTTGATGGATATTATTTTTTAAAGTATTGTTTATTTAAAAATATATTAAGATAATTTTTAAAATTTATTTTCGATACAGCACATCAAAATAATAAAAAATATCAAGAAAAAATTAATTTAAAAACTAAAAAGAATTTAAACTTTTTTTAAAAGTATAATTAGACTCCAATACCAAAAAGAGCCTTGTGTTATTTGTTTGGTGGTTACTCCATAGAATGTGTTTTCTTTAGTGGTTAATTTTGTGTTTGATGTGAGGTATAATTTTCAACCGTATAAAATACAAGATTAAAAATATAAAAATCATATTTTTATTGCTGCACTTCTTATTTCTAGTAGTGGGTCCATAACTAAAAACAAACACAAGAGTAAAAACAAACATATTGATAATTCATTAGCTAATCGTGTTTAATAATTGCAACATTAAATGCTTGTTTGAGAGTATGTTTTTCATTGTATTTAAGTACATTTTAAAAATATATTTATTTTAAAAAAATATTAAATTAATATTGTTTTGGTACTTTCTAATAATTTTGATTTGCTAATATTAAATTAAAAAAATATTTTAATATATTTTTAAATATAAATTACTTTTAAAAAACAATATCTAATGGGACTGAAAATGCAGCAACAAAAACAAAAAGGAAATGAGTTGCAAAAAACCTCGATCTTTTTACTAGTGGTCAAAACAAAATCACCACTCCTAATTAAACCCACGTGGAAAAACCTTACATACAATGCCCAGTTGCACACACCCTTCTCTATTTCTCCCCTTAGGCCTTATCTACTACCCCAATATAAACACTATCTCCTCCGTTAATCAAAGTTCTAGAGACAGGGAGCAAGACACAAGCAAAAAACAAAAACAAAACCCATCAAGAAGGAGAGTGAAGGAAATTAAAGAGGGAGACACAAACACAAACACGCACACGAACCTGAAACATGTTATCCCCAGAAGACCCATAACCAAGCCATGTCCAAACCCAGACATCCACCACCAAACACCATCGCCACTCTCTTCCCCCCTCTTTCCGCCGCCACTAATGCCGTTGTCCTCCCATTGAGCACTCACAGCCACCCTCACTATGTCTCACCCGCACTCTCCACACCACTGTGCTTCTGCAGTTAACAGCCTGTACTGTGGTGAGGATGCCAGTGAGGTGGTCCAGCAGGATGCTGACACGTGGATCTCCAGCTACCATCAATCCCCATCGCCATCCACCATCCCTTCTCCACCATCTGATGAGAATACAATCACCAAACTCATTGACTCTGAATCTCAGTTCATGCCTTTGTCTGACTATCTCCATCGTTGCCGTCACCGTTCCATTGACACCACGGCCCGCCAAGACTCCATCAACTGGATCCTCAAGGTACCCATACGTATAAGTTAACTTTATTCGTAGGTGTCGTCTACCCTTTTGAATGTATTGATGTGGTGGTGATATTCATTGCTTGGAAATGCAGGTGCATGCCCACTATGCCTTCAGGCCATTAACGGCGTTACTCTCTGTTAATTACTTCGACCGTTTTCTTTCATCCTATTCTCTTCCGGTAAATAAATAAAACAGCACTCACCGCTATTTTTTTTCCTTGAAAACTCCATTTCCCACGGGAAAAAATCGGATAGTCCTGGGAATTTCCAAATCTGTCTTCAAAATATTCCATTTTTCAACTTTCCCTTTAATATGTCAGATTTTCCGGGAAAGCGAATGCACACATTACACCCAAGAGTGATTTTTTATTCATTTAAAGCTCTGATTTTTTTAACCGAAACAGGAAAATGGGTGGCCGTATCAGATACTATCAGTGGCATGCTTGTCTTTAGCAGCGAAAATGGAAGAACCCGACGTGCCATTATTATTAGACCTTCAAGTACTCGAACCCGGATTCATATTTGAACCCAAGAACATTCAAAAAATGGAGCTTCGAGTCATGGCCTATCTCAATTGGAGATTACGATCTGTCACTCCATTCGATTATCTTGATTACTTCATTTCAAAGCTCCCTTCTTGTTCCTCTACGAATCCCGACAATTTCAGTCGGCTCTTGAAAGATTCATCGGATCTCATTCTCAACACCACCCGTGGTAATTCAAATCCTCACCCCATACTCTTGAGTCATGTCTTGCAATTTTCATCAGATTTTTTAAAAGTTTTTTTGGGTTTTTCAGTGATTGATTTCTTGGGTTTTACACCGTCGACGGTGGCAGCGGCGGCGACGATATCCGCTGCCGGCAAGAGTTATGATACTATACCATGGGAGGCTGGTGATGGGCAGTTCTTTCATGAGAGAGTGAACAAAGTAAATATTAACAGTCTTTTGGTGCAAATAATAATTTTTGTTTTCAATGGGGTCTTTTTTGGAAATGTATACTTTCGTTGGCTGTTTCGTGAATATTTACTTTTACGAGAATCATTTGAGAAATATTGAAATCTGTGTAATAAAAATGTGTTCTTTTCTAAGGAAATGGTGAGAAGCTGTCACCAACTCATGGAGGAATACCTGATCGACACATGTCCATTGTCTCGGCATAAGGTGATGTCGGCTGAGGCCTCAGTTGAGCCGGCTAGCCCAGTTGGCGTGCTCGACGCAGCTGCTGCTTGTGGGAGCTGTGACACGCGTTCCGAGAATCCCATCTCGGCTAGCAGCCAAGCCCCCGAAACTGAGCCGATTATTAAGCGGCTAAGATCTTCTGCAACGGATGTACAGGAACCGTAGATAGACCATTACCCAGCACCGCCAGATACTCTCTCCAATTTTTATTATCTTTATTAGAGGGAGACTTCTTTTATTTTTTTTCCTATTTCAATGCGTTGATTATAAAATGAACGGACGGGATTGGATATGAATTAAGGGAAGAGGGATTTTATCATCACTATATATTACTCGATTGATTAATATTCATATAAGTTTATTTACTATTTATTTTGTTATTGGATGGGCTTTTTGGTCAAAATGTAAAGGGAGTGTTCTGGGGAGGTCTAATGATGTTTCAATTATTCTCATCAATCATCTGTACATGAAAGCTAATGGGGTCTCACAGGAAATCTAAAAAATCTAAAGACCAGCCTTTTCTTTTTATCTTGACAAAACTACCCTTGTGAAAATCTATAGTCTACTGCTTTCTGTTAGAATCAATGATGGTATCTGGCTAGATGGGTTCCAGTGGTGTAGAACCACGTGTCCGACACAAATTACAGAAAGTGGGCCACCTGTTTATAATGATGATGTCCGACTCTTCTGTACATTAGAAAACGAAAGGGATTTTTCATTTTTCCAATCTGGCCTCGCCATAACTAAAAACTAGCTTGGAGACTTGGCAGGGTTTGCGTCTGAGGAAGCTCGTCAAAATATATGTATGATTTATGCAGAAATCCAATTCATAGAATAGAAAAATGCTCTGCTCTAGGTTTATCTTATCTATAGATAAAAATTTAATGGATAGGGCATTAGTTTTGTTAAGAGTAAACACTGGTAATTTTGGGCGGCAATATTATGTAGGGTTTGCTGGTGAATTTGAAATGGGTTCGGACCCTTGGGGAAGTGATGAGGCGGGCATGACGGTAGCTGCCACGTAAAGGGAGGAGAGAGAGGATTTGGAGGGAAAAGAGGCGAGTGGTGGTGTTGTGGGAGACAGAGAGGAGAAGTGAATCGGAGCCACCCAGGTGTAAAGAAGACGAGTTCAAAGGAGTTTGAGGGCAAAGATTTGATATGATGGGGTCGGGATGGTGGGGGCTATGAGCATGTCAAATCACCGAGGAGGTTGTTCGGGAACAGCAAAACCAAAAAAAAAGATGGCTCTCTCTCTCGACGAGAGAGAGAGGGAGGGAGGGAGGGAGGAGGGGGGGGTGATCATGGGAATGGCTGACGCGTGTTGGGGTATGAACTCATGGATGAGTGCATGGACAGTTCTATTGGTGACCTTGAGATAAAGGTTTGTTCTCTTTTGTCACATTGCACTTGATTGGCGAGTGGCTTCAGGACAAAATTTTAAGCTGTGTATGTTTTTGTGGTGTTTTTGTATTTGTTTTTTAAAATTAATTTATTTTTTGTTTTAAATTATTTTTTTAAAAAATTGTTTTAACACGTTGATGTTGAATATAAAATTTTAAAAATAAAAAAGTTATTTTTATAAATTTTTAAATAAAAAAATATTTTAAAAATTAACTGTTGTATATGGAGGGCTTGATTTTGATGACCAGCACGGGATGGCAGAAACTCATTTTCTTCATGCCCAGTGACTTCTACCAGCATGAAGTCATTTTCAGCTCATTTTACCCGAGTAAATTATAAATTGATCTTTCTAATTTTTTAAAATAAACTGAACAATCCTTTTAGATTTAAAAATTAATTAATTAGTCTTTTAATAATTATTGATCATAATTAATTTAGTATTTATTTTACAGAATTTGTTTTCTCATGAATCTTTCTACATTTTTACTTTCCTTTCCTTTGCTTTTTATAAAACAAATTAAATTAAAAAAGAGCATAAAATGGATGAAAATGACTAAATTAAAAATAAATTTAAAAACATAAGGATCAATTAATTAATCTTAGAATTAAAAGGATCATTTAAATTACTTTGCGGAGTCGGGCGAGATTTTAATGGCTAAAGAATGTAAATGAATGTAAAGGAACAACATTAGTTGGATATATATTCAAGCTGATCTTGAATTAATATTCATCAGAATTATTATGATGGCTCGTGGTTGCTTATATGATAGTTAATGGAGGCTTATATGGTCGTTAACTTCAGGATCCGTGGGATTAGTTGAGGTATACACAAACTAGTCCAGACACTTATGTTAAACTAAAAAAAATATTTATCAGAATTTATATAAAAAAAATTTAAAATTAATCTGAAAATCTAATCAAAACTCATTACTGGGACTCTGAGATCATCAGAACAGGTTTAAAAACAGAACACCATGCACTAAACATTCACAGGCGAGGTGTATATATTCATGCCCTGCTCGCAGCTGACAATTTGATATGCCTGTGTTTAATTACTAGTTAGCTTCATTTGGATCCTGGGCAGGTCCACTGTTCAGCTTCTTGTAACATCGTGAACCACGAAAATGACAGACATCCTCTTTAATCTCCTATCTATTCCATTGTTTTTGTAATCACGAGTTTGCCCGTAAAATTATATCACATAATTTTAAGAGCTAACATATATATAATATATAAATTTAAATTAAAAACTTAAAAATTAATAAAATCAATTTGATTCATACAGAACAGGTAAACCTGATCAAAATCATAATTTTATATCCAAGTTTATAAATTTATAAAAAGTATTAATACTTTTAAAATAACTCTTGTTTATCAACCCCACCCACCAGCCGACATTGCCACTCTTTCTTAGAAACTTTTTTTTTATTTTACTTCATTTGACCGTCTCCTTTCTTTCCTTTCTGTTTTGACATCAAATCACGAGCACCAAACAACACTGAACCAGCATCCGCAACCCTGAACCACCATAAGCATCAATCCATCCCCATCGTGCATTGAGTCGAGTACCACTCCAGCCTGAAAAATGAACCGATTCGGCACTCTTCACTCTTGAGCAACATCCCAACCTTGACTTATTTTCTTCGTCATAACCAAGCTCCACCGCCAACACGTGCAGCAAAAAGGAGCCACCAGGGACCCATTTGAGAAGGCATGGGCTGTCCATACTCTTCAATTTTTCTTTAGTATCTTGGCTATTGTAAGTGTTTTTAAAATTTCTTTTGTATTTTTTCAGAAAGTTGATTATCTTGGCTAGGTTTAATTGTTAGTATTTTTAAAGTATTGCTTATAAATACAATTCAACAACTATTATTGACACTTTTGCTTCAATTTCACTATATTTTCTTAATTTTGAAGTTTAAATTTTATGGGCCTCACTTATTTTTTGCATGGGTGTGTCTAGTAAGGAAATAATTGATTTTAAATTATTCTTGTAATGTGTAATTTAAAATTGAATGATAACCAAGTTAAAAAATAAATTGATAATTTTAGTGAAGTTTTAGATGATGTTATCTGATGATGATAATACAATTAAAAAAAATTATGATTCATCAAACTTTGATTTGCTTGATGTTTTCACAGTTAAACATGAAGAGTCTTTGAAATTTTGCATTATTTATTACTAGCCAAGAATGAACAATTGTACGTACTTCATTGTGAGGACTAGATCACGTTCTGAAATTCATGGTAGGTATGCTCTACTGAGAAAATAATGAACGGAATAAATATTCCAGAGCAAGATTCTATATTTCATGAACATTTGAGCAACCACTTCTTTATGGAAACGTACCCAGGATATTACTAGTTTGACAGAAACCAGTCATTGTTCTCGCTAGCAGTAAACTTTTGGACGCACAATCTACCTGAATATGTGACGATGGAAGTTTTAAAGTTCTGTCGGTTGCTGGCGGTTATGAGAAGACAAGCTTCTCCTTCTTCATGCTCTCTGCTTAACCAATGGTCCCAAAAATTATGAAAACAGACATGGTTTGTACAGAACAGACACCACTAGGTGGTAAAGTTATCTTAGAAAATCATAGTAGAAATTACCAACGTTTCCGCGGTCTTGTGGTTCCGAAGCCCAGCAACAAGGGCTCAAGCATTGGTACCAGCACAGTAGAATTTACCTTGTGTTTTGAGGATCCTTTCATTAGTAAAAATCGTTTTGTAAGCGGCACGTCGACTGCGCATTAACTCAGAGTCTGGAAAGTGCAAATCATATGTACAAATAACCAACGTACTTGTTAAACCTCGCTATCTTCAGACTCAATAAATTTTATTTAATGTAATGTGGCTTAGATGTTCTTTGTCACAAAGTAAATGACTCGATTTTATTTTTTGCTGTTAATGAAATGGCCCGATCATACATGGAGATTTTCTCTTATCTCAACTCTAAAATTCTTTTGGCATATTTCTCCAGTAACCTTTCCATCTTATAATTTGTTCATGTTCTCCCTTCACCCCGTTCCCTGACATTGTCGTCACCTTTCTTCTCAAGGTTGCTCAAAATAGGAGCCGCAAATTTGTGGCTAGGGTTTCCTATAGGAATAAATTAGTCAGCGCGGCCCCATGTCCAGGCTGTATGCAGCAAAAGCGGTCCGCAAGGCTGCCCTGCAGGAACAGCATATAAAGGAAGTGTACGTATATACATACATACACTCATGCATGGGTAGCAAGATTGGGTGTACATGTGAGACTGGGGTCGGGGCAGAGATGGGCCCTCAATGGCCCACAAATGTTCAGAACAAGGGCCCACTCACAAGCTACAGTACTGATGTTAGTAAAAGCCCTGCCAGCTTCTGGGGAGAAATGGCCTGGCCTTAGCAACAGAGCTGGAAGGAAAGAGCCTATACATGAGACAAACAAGCATTAACACCACATGGTCTCTCTTGTTAACATGATTTTTTGTGTTTTTGGACTGGTTTTGTTGATTTATGTTATGACCCTCTCAAGTGCCAGCTAGCGCAGTGCTGGCTTTTATAGAGTAAACTATAACTCGGTCCTTCTATTAATCGATTGATCTTTGTAGTTTCATAAACTATGTAGTTTAGTCCTTGAATAAAATCCATGTTCCTTTTCCAATTTGTTTTTTTTTTAAAAGAAAAAACAGACAGTTAAAAAACCATTAAGAAACTATTTAACCATTTTTTTATATTAAAGGGATTAATCCATTAATTTTGATAAACTACAAGGACTAGATTATAAATAACTCGTATTTTGTATCCGCATCACTTTGTTTGTTTAATTTTTTTTTTTAGGGGACAACATATAGCTATACATTGTGCTCTTTGCATTGCAATCTTGCTTGGGTAAACAATCACCGTCATTCTTCTTCTTCTTCTTCGCAATATGAGTTAATAATACGAGTCCATACATGGCCGATGGACCTGGCATTCTACTCAGAGAAGAGAATAAAAGTGCCATAGGATGGGGACCTCTCCAGCCATAGGAGCGGTAGAGCCAAGACCCCTTCTGTCAAATTCGAAAGCAGGCAAATTGCCATTATGATAATACCTGAATTAGAAACGGTCAAAATGCCTGGAGAAAGAAAAATGCCATGTCATTGCGAGCTGTACAAATTTCTACTGTTGGTGAGACTTTCGGTAAAAAAAAAAAAAAAAGGGGTTCACGAGACCCCGAATCATCTCTTCAGCGTTTGGAAGTTGAAAACCAGAACCGAGGAAAAATATTAAAAAAAGCCTCTACTAGTGGGAAAAAGCTGTGCATCCGCTCATAAAATGCTGCGCGACTCTTTTTTTTTTTTTTCCAGTGAATATTTTTTATTTTATCTTATCATTTCATATAATGTTATTAAAAATTGTGTTTGATAAATTATTTTAAAAGTTTATTGTTAAAAAATATTCCTGACTGAAAAAAATAAGGGTCAAATTTGACAATAAAATAAAAATACCAATTTTTTTTTTCCATATTGTTCGTGGGTTGTCTTTTCTAATTTTTTTACCTGCAATTTTTTTTCCTTTTTATCTTGTCTTTTTAGTTTGAAACTTTTACAATATCTTTCAAAATTTCATTTTATTTACATTTAAGTTTATAGACATGAAAGAGGAAAGAGAATCCTTGAAAGAAAAAACATTAGATTAGCGAGTTTCCTAGGACAAAAAAAAGTCAAATTTGGTGTTAAATATTCATTTTTATAAGAGTAGGGCCATTGAACTTCCATATTGTTGAATGAAAGGAGATCGAAGTTGACAGAGATTTTTATTCGATTTAATTTTGTACTTTTTAATTGATTTAGAAGAATTTTAAGTTATATATAAAAAATAACCTATTAGGGTTTTAACGGTGTTTGTAGGCAAGAATATGTTAAGAAAATAATTTTTTGGTAAAAAAAAAACTATCCCAGATTTTAATTGTTATTTGCTTTTTAAAAAATAAAAAATAAAAATGTACAACATAAAAAATAATTATCTTTTTAGTTTGAACCGGATCTTGATTGAGTCAACTAAAATTACAGGTGTCATTACAGTCATGCTATATTAACTCTCACTAAATTTATTTAGAAATCCGACCAGGTTCAAGGACGGATAAAGATGTTAGCATCTTGTCCCAACAAATATAGATGAGTTTAATAATTATGAACATAGTAGTATAATAATCCTAGGTGTACATAACGTCGATCCCACAGAGATGGGGGGGGGGGGGGGAGAGAGAGAAGAAAGCGATTAAGATTTATTCATAATTAATGACAGGTAAAGTAGAAAATCCAAGTTTTGTCCAACATATAATAGTGAAAGATAATAAGCTTTCGTGAGAGACTAATTATTCTCCTAATTGTGTTTTACAGTCGACAACAACTCACAAGCGCAATCATCAATGCTAATTGTTTCTATATGCTTTACCGGAAGAAAATTGAAATCCCACACAGAAGAAGACGAAAGGAAGGAAAAACTTTGAAGATGTAGACAGACAGCAATTTTCCCAAACTTCCGCTCCAAGCATTTTGACCCACGGCGGAGGCAGTAGATTTTCTAGAGAGGATTGAAATTAAAATTGACCATATTTCATTTCCGGCAATAAAAATAGCTCCATAATCTTAAAAAACTTTATACAGGAAATGTAACAAAACTTATTAGGTTTCTAATAAATCTATTTTTAAAATCTCTAAAAAACTCTTCACCATTTTCTTCTGGAACGAACACATTTTTTCTTGGGCATGCCCAAGAAAACTAGCATCCTCCTAATGAAAGCGTTCATCTATTTGGGGACTTGATGATAGAGTGCTAAACTCCAAGCATACTGGATTTGACGCTAACCAAATTATTAATAAGAAGAAATCCAGGTAAATAAACACATTGATTAATTATCACCTCAAATACTAAATGACTTTTTATTTATATACTTTGAATTTTAGAACATCATTAATTATTTTCTGGTGATAATTTGAGTTTTAATACATACTAGAGATAACATTCGTGCTCTTATGATTTGCTAAATTTTTTTTAAAAAAGTTATGATCATCGATCGCCTAGCTTGCTGATCAATTGGATTGAAGGATCTTTTAAATATATACGCCTTAAGACTTTTTTAACATCTAATTAATTCATTATACGGTAAAGCCTATAGAAGTACAATGTTACCGTATTCAATGAAGTCCCTGGTCCAAAGTAACATACGATGCTGATAAGCTTCAAGGAAAAAAATTGCTCCAAGAAGTCCAAAGAAATTGGACCATAAATAAAAGGAAAACATTAAATAGTTACACCTTGAGAAGGAGACACTATTTCAACATTCTTACGCACGAAGGGTCACATTGCCGTAATTACATGCAGGCCTAGATGGGCATTTTTTCTGGTCATTCAAGGACAGCTAGCCTTCTAATGTTTGGTTACCCATCACAAAGAAGACACCCTAGAGCAAAAGGGCAAAGCCACCATTCAAACCACTTGACCAGTGTCTCACCATAGCTGTGTTGGGTAGATATAACACATAAATACGATATGGACTAGACATATTATGCAAAAAATCAGAATCTTCCTGTTTTCTTTTGACGATGATGTGCTGTTGCCTGTAGAATCCTGTTCGACTGGCATACATATATATATATATATATATATATATATATATATATATATATATATATATATATATATATATATGAAGATAGGGTTTGTTGTGATGTCTTTAATGCACATGAATATCACTGCAAGAAAATTAAATTTGGCGCAAATATAAATATAAGTTAGTGGGCAGGAACACGTTGCAGAGAAACATCATTTTTAACCGTGATCCATGACGTTAACTCAACCTTGAGCATATTTGCATATTTGTCTTTTGTTTGTTTGTCTATTATTTTTAATTATGTTTTTGTTCTAAAACTGTCGAGTTGTTCGGTAGCTTCTCAAACAACAAGTAACCGGTAATTAATTAAACATACCAGAGGTCACTTAGGGTTCAAACCCTCTTACGAAGCAAAGTTTTTTCATAAATCCATAAACTTTCGATTGAATGGTCTGTTTTTAATAGATTCGGATCAGGGTTGGATAATCTCGTAAACTAAGATTTATTTTACAACCTTTTCAATTCAGCTCCCATGAAAGCATCCTTTTATATACGGGCTCAATGTAGCCCGTATATGAAAATATACAAATATTATAAAAATATTTTTGTAAAACTCAACACATGATTTTTTTTTTCTTATACAAAATTATAATTTTAATACAAATAATGAGCTTGTAGCTCAATGATATTTTCACAAAAATAAATGAAATAAGGTGCCGTAGGTTCGAATTTAATTTTTTTTTATATCAAATTCTAACAATTAAATTGAAACACGCTTATTAAAAAAAATAAAATTGTAAACCATGATTTTGAAAAGTAAATGCTAAACAATGGCCTGAGCTTAAAGGCCTTTCATGCAAGCATACAAAAGGCGAGTATGATTTTTTGTGTGCGTGGAAGGAGAGGTGGATCAAGAAGTGAAAAAATAAAATAAAATAAAATAAAATAAAAAATGATAGGAACCTGTCTTTATTTGGGCCGAGAGGAAGTAGTTCGACTTTTGTAATTGGGCCAGACCTGTTTAGTTGCTCACTTATTCGAACCTAGATTGGGTCGTGGAATTAAAATACTATTGGGCCCGATCCGTTTAGTTTCTCTTTTCTTTTCTTTTTTTCCCGTTTAATTCTCTAAACTTTTCTACAGTCATTATATATATATATATATATATATATATATATATATATATATATATAGTTAAAAAAAAACAATAAATAAAAAAACATGAATTTTCCAAGAAATTTTTAAAAAGAGTAACCGGAAAGGTTGGTGCTTATTAAAAAAACTTGAAACGATGTATTTTTATAAAAAACTATGACATGATCATACAATAATTATCTTAATTAATAAAATATTATAAAATGAAATGATTATCCCATTTTTTAATAAAAATAATAATTTAAAGAACGTATTTAATCTTCTTGATTTTGATTCTGAAATTAGATTTACATTTCCTTATCAAATTAAATGATAATTCACTTGTTTCATCTCTTATTCTTTCCAATTTATTTTATCATCAGATGCATATTTTGTACACTATTAAATATATTCATAATCAAACAAATCAGGTAAGGAATATTGAATTACTATCTTTTATATCTATATCTATATATATATATATTATCCATAATCCTAATAATTGGCCCTAACTATTTGTTGAACTTATCATGTGATCATCATGTAGTTATATTGCATGAATAAATAAAAAATAGTAATGATACTTTAAAATATGAGGATATTGAAATAAGGGGATTGCAATTGGCCGAGTCATAGAAAATCTTTGATATCCAAATGACTAAAAAACCACTCACCTCCATATGTTTTCCAATGCTTACAGAGAATAGAATCAGTAGTTTATAGATTTCAACACAATCCACCCCCAAATATTGATGTCCCATTTTTTATAGAGATATTTTTGTTTGAGAAATGCTGTTCTTTCTTCTTCTTCTTCTTTTAGCGGATTTCAGACCTCCATAATATAAAGAGAGTGGCATGACTGTAATCATTTCTAACATTTTGTGTGTCTATTCGTGATCTTCTTTTTTCAGTCCTCCTATATATGTAGCAGTGCTTCTTTTGTTTTATGTAACTTAATGTCGTTTTATCCTCTCTTGTAAACTAGAACATGGGAGCATATATGCGTGCCACATCGTCAGAATCAACCCTAGTTAATCTTAACTTAACATGCATCTTCTTCTTCTTCTTCTTTTTTATTATTATTATTATTTGGAGAAACTTGTAAATGATAGTTAACTTGCTTACATTAGTTTCTTTACACCTTAAGGTTACAAATAAGAGAGTACTCCTCATGATGCATCTCTTATATATCCTCAACGGTCTTATCTTACAGTACTCTCAATTCGATGGCCATGAGGGTAACAGCACTTGAAGTATCCTTAAGAGATCTGTTTGCATAGAGTTATATTAACGATAATGAGTGATCCGAGAAGAAAACTCACATGGGATTTAAAAAAGTTTCTGACCGTACCATCTTTGGCCATGCCAGTTGCTCTGTGGATCGATCTTTGACCGGGTGGCCTTTCTCCAATCTTTTGAACCTTACACTGACATAAAGATATCTCAGTGCTCCATCAAGTTTGTTTAACCATGATTATCGAGGATACTATATGGTTATGATGCAATCACATTTTTATTATGATTAATTAAGAACTAGCTAGCGCACCCGTGCACTCATTTATGATCTGACCATCACGTGTAATTTTCTACAGGCATAGGTTTTTGAAATCTTGGTTTCCTACCGTAATTATAAAAATACCCTTTTATTGCACGAACTAAATATATGTCCAAAATAAATCGACGTTTCTATTTATCCAAGTACAAGACACAATAGAAGTCTTTCTAGAGGAGACCACGCACGTTCAATTTTTTTCAACACCAAAATGGGTTCTCATAGTTTTTCTAGATTTCTGTTTTTTATTACAAGTTCTTTTTCTAGATTGAAGGAGACATTCGTTTTAAGTTGGCATCAGTATATTTATTTATTGTAAATAAATAACAAGCAATAAAGCAAGTGTTTGGCTAATTCAATGACAATATACTATCGTTGTTAATATATATTGTAATTTTTAACTAATAATCAGATTCTTTGGGAGTGCAATATTCATAAGGAGGGGAGATTATATATAACAAAAAGGTTATTTGAAAAGATTATGTTAATTAGATGGGTTTTTTTTATCGTTTTTTCTAACTTAATTAACATATTTCGCGTGGTTTCTCTCGAAAATATTCGAATTAGAGAGATTATTGTACTTTTATTTCAGGAAACACCAGCATAATGTACATACAATGAATTCGTATTTTATAAAATGTAGAAATTATTATACATGTTAGGATTTATATTCATCTCTAACATAAATTAATTATTCATAGATCTCGAAAAAAAAATCGATATATTAAATAATGTGTATAGATATGATTCATCATGGCTTGACTAAGTACATGGAGCATGTGTGTGTGGTCTTTCGATTAAATTCTGAGAAGTGTTTTGCTAGCATTCCCAGAATTCTGCCATTAATTTAAAAGCTCAGACGAAGCAAAAAAAAATTATATATCAATACCGAATTAGGGTGATCATGTGGAGAGATTGACCATGATTAAGATCATCTATGAAGAAGTCATCATATATATGGTAGGTATAATATTTAGAACCCTACTACACATATAATATTATATGTTAGAGAATGCTAGGTACGTAGCTACTTTTGGGCTTAATATATATATCTCCCTTTCACATAAGTATTTGAAGTAAATATTAATTAATTAATGGTATTAATTTAAGAAGAAAGGGTGAAGAAGTTAACTTTGGAATGAGTACCAAAGATCACACAAGTGAGAATAGTAAATGGGAATTTACCAGAGAGGCTCGGGTTGAAGTGCGTGTGCACGTGCATACATGTGTGTGAATATTTAGAAGCTATCGCATATGCAATTTGATGCAAATGTATATGCACACGTGCCCACATGCATGTGTGATTTCTTCAATGGATAATAGAGCTAGGAGACTGCAAAACGAATGGACTATATAGTATTTGAAAAGTAGAGAGGCTAAAATGTGACAGCATGTGGAGATTCATAAAAACCTAGTCAACTGCATTAGTAGCATCGCACTCCCTGCAGACCTTGCCCCAAGAAAAGCTTCTCCAATCTTCAGTCTCCACTCGGGCAGCCATGCCTCACATTTGTGTGGGTGTATGAGCCTCTGAGGGCAGCAAAAACTCTACAGAGGAGCCCGGAGTGGAGGCTGTGTTTCTTCATTATCAGCATCACCACACAAGTGGTTCCATAGCCCAAGGAGATGGGCTAGCTTTTACTTCTTCTTTTATTCTGAAAAAACGCACCTTTATTTTCTTTACTTAACTGACCAAACATGACACATGTTCAAATAAAAAATGGGTACAAACAATAATGTGTATCATTTCCCTTTTCATGCTAAATCAATAGCTAGCTGCTACATTTATACCCGAAGATTTAATTATTTGAACAAAATCATTCTCTTCAGGACCACGTCCGCTCAAGGTTCAAAAGAGATCATAGCAAACACATAGTAATAAAATCAGAAAGAGCTAACCAAAAGAAAAGAAAAAAATAAAAAGAAGAAGGAAGAAGCATGGTGACAGGAGAGAGAGAGAGAGAGAGAGACAAGGGATAGGTGTCCATATAATGTGGAAGGGAAAATGGACGTGTACCTGGTTTTGTTAAGCGAGGACGCAGTGCCTCGCTGTCCAGCATGTGAAGAGGTTGTGCCTTTCCCTTCTCTCTCTCTCTTATTACATGCACCCACTACTACACTCCCAACTGGCAATCTTGATCCATTCACATAGAGAGCCTGAAAGCGGAGAGTGAGGACAAAAATACGCTAGGATTTGAACCTGATTCTCTTTGTTTTTTACACACCCTCTCCACACTTCAAAGTTTCTATCCGTAGCTCAGCACCAAAAATAGACATACACAGCCCCACTGTGTTTGTTAGTAATATTGCCCTTAGCTAGGTACAACAACTATCTAGCTAGCTCTCCTCCTTCATAAAAAGGCAGCCTCATTCAACAAAATTTCTCATCTCTTGTAGTGATTGTTTCTTTGAGACTTGTTCTAAACAAGGAAAACTAGCTACTCTCTAGCCAAGCGGAAAATGAGTAATTGCTTAGCCTCAGAATGCAGTGATGACTGTGAGTCTGGTTGGACTCTATACTTGGAACAATCTTTTCTTCCCCACCCAAATCCTAAACATAGAGGTAATAGCACTGACTTTGTTGATGCAAAGAGTACCTGTTTTTGTAGAAAAGGGAAAAGCACTAAAGAAGACTGCGAAGAAGACGATGAGGGGGAGGGGGAGGAGGAGGAGGACTTGTCTATGGTCTCCGATGCATCTTCTGGTCCTCCACATTTCCATGAAGATGAAAGTCACTTCAACCACGATAATGACTTCTTTTATCCATCACCCAAGGATACTACGTTGCTGAATAATGGTGCCAATTATAGCCAAAAAATGAAAGAACATAGACGTCACAAGCAGGATCAACAAATGCCTTCTTTTCTTGACGATACTGCTAGCTCTCCAGCTTTCAACTTCTCCATGGTTTGTTCATAAACATACAGCCTTATAGCAATATTTACTACATATAGAATGCCAATTAGAGAATTTTCACGTTTTGTATCATACCTTCGTTATTCTTGATATTAACCTTGCTTTGTTGTTTATTTTTTACAATATATAGCAGAATAATTCTGCTCTCTCCAACAACCAAGCTTCGATGGAGAGTGTATTGGATTATTCACAGGGTTTTTCAGCTACTCATTTTCAGGTACTTGGCCTAATTCATTAATCCAAGGTTCTGTCTGCCTTTTTAACATCAAAATATATATCATCTGATGGCGATTTCTCAAGCATGCTCATTCTTGCAGGGAAGATCTGCAAAATCAAGACCACTTTGGTTACATACACCCTTCTCTATCTGGAAACCAACTTCAAAATAATCAGATGAGTATGTTTCATAATATTTAGTTCTAGCAAGACATGGCAGTTAGAACATCGTACAATGTTTAAGCCATAAATGTAATTTTCTTTTCCCTTTCTTTTCAAAAGTCGAAACTCAAAAGTTTGATCAATGATGAATGTTTCGATTTATTTCTGGTGCCTTAAAGGGAAGAATAATATACGGTGATTGCGCATTACTTCCGGTCACTGTAGTTATTACCTTTGAAGCTTCTCTAGAAGAGATGATGGAAATTAGAGGGCGGCCAAATGTAACCAACCAAAAACAAAAAAAAGCTGCCAAAGTAAAAAAGAAATGGATCTCAAAAGATCTTGTTCCTTACAATTTTCTTCTTTTCTTTTTCCTGTCAATGCAATGGGAAACAACCTGAGAGCAAAAGTTGGAAATCAATTTCTTGTTTTCAAAATTTATTTATGGTGGGTACAAAATGTGCTGTGCCTTTTAGGCAGCATCTGTGTGGAGAATTTATGCTCAGTCCTTGTTTGGATGGAGCCCCATGCTCTGTAATTGCAAATCAGCACTTGATATCTCATAAAACTACCATGTCATCATACAATATGCAAATAAATGAATATGCTCCGAACAAAAATCCCTTTGCACCAAGGAATTGGGTAATCAATCACATACATAGCAGTGCTAGAATATTTTGTCATTTTTCCTGCCTTTGAAATTTAGTTTATGATAAATAAACTTGCTGAAAGGTATAAAAACTTTAATTAGAAATGGATGCTTTTTATTTAAAGATAAAGGATCTCTCACCTCTTCCTCTCGGTTTTGATGTTTAGGAGTAGTATTGTATTTTGGCCATCCTTGTTGGTTGGTTCCAAATTCAATTCGTGTTTCATGCTTGTCGGACTTAATTAATGATGCCAATTAGCGGTCAATTTTAATTTCCCTTTCGTCTTCCCTATCATGCACGCTCCCCATATCTGTAGCACTCAATTCATGGAAAATGAGCTTTATGAAGGACACACATACATAAAGTCTCAAATTCTCCAACTACTCCCAATAAATTCAAGAATTGAGGTCCTTACAGGCCAAGAAGAAAGCAAGAATGAAGAAACCTAGAACGATATCATAGAGAGAGGTAAAAAAAAAAGGATCATTGACTGACTGAATCATTCACATGTAATTAATCATCTACTACACGAAATAATTCTATAATTGAGACACCCAGATTGTTTTTATAATATTTTAGCATACCTATACTCTGTTTCAACAAACAGTACAAGAAAGTACCGCAACCTAACTTTGGTGGCCGCTATCTAGATATGATCCAAATAAAGATCAAATAATCAGATTTGTTTAGGTGGGATTCCTCCAAATCGACCAGAGAAAAAACTTGAGCAGAAGAAAGGACAAAGCCTCCACCATGTCCCCTAAGTGTTCAGACAAGGCTCCATTCATCATAGCAGTGCTTCTGGCTAGTTTTCAGACCAACACAAAATCTTGGTTTAATGTGGACATGAAAGGATGATGGAAGGAGTATGGGGTGATGGCTAGTCAGATAAGTTCGAAGATGACAGGGGAAATGTCAAAGTTGATGTCGGAATATTTCATATGCATCTCCGTGACCCTTTTTGAAGCCCTGGAGATCCTGCCTCAGATCTTCCTGACCCAATGGAACATGCCTCACTTTGTTTATTGTGTGTTTTTTTATCTCATTTGTAAGGATCTTATTTTAAAAGCAATTTATAAAAAAAGAAAAAAGTGTTCATGTTTTATGGCAAATTTTGCTCTCTCCTTCACCCTGTCTGCTTTGCAGCTGTCATTGGACTTGATGTCATGAACAATTATATGCCCCCTTGCATTTCTTTATTCATTCAACTATACCCAGTCAGTTCCTAATTTTGACACACATGTTCATTTCCCACATGTATAACCATCGATCTTAGCTAGGTTCTGTAATGGGAGTCTTCTATGTAGTAAAGTAAAAATAAAAATAGTACAAAACCCTAAACAAATAAAAATAGTACAAAACCCTAAACAAAGAGGAAAGAGAAGCTAAAGATCAGCTAAACAAAATTAATGAATGCATATATACTAGATAAGAACATAATTAATTAGGAGTGGTCAGTGCTGTCCATCATTTTGGATAAGGATCTAAGTGAGGACGGGAAGAACATCCGTTGCCCTTCCAACCACTACCAAAACAAAACCTTCAATCCCCCGTAACATACAGCGGGGAAACGGGGTGGCTTTGTCGTTTTATACACATGTAGCTAATTTCTATTACCGTCTCCATTTGCGTTTTAACTACAAGCTAGCTAGTGTTCCCATTTCTCGTGACAATGGTCTCCTCTTGTTCCTTATCATTGCCGCCACCCCTATAGCTGCATGTGTTACGAATCAGAAACCATGCATGATTGATCTAGATTTCTAAAATAAAAGATCGACCCATCAGACCAGCACTCTCTCCCTTTCTTCATAGTTGATGGAGGCCATGTTTATTATTGAATATTTTATATCAAATCCCAATTGGCACCATGTTAAAAGATCTAGTCACAAACTAAATACATAAAGAGGTGATTAATTAAGCAAGATTTTCGACCTGAAACTCGATGAAAAATTTATTTCTGCTTTTATGAAAAACATGTTTCTTCTTTGAGGAGGTATGTAATTCCTGGTAGAGCTTAATTTAGACTACAATCACTAGTAATGGTGTGACGAGCCGCCACGTGTATAATTTATGCAACGCGTTCATGATTAGCTAGATACAAATTAATAATTATGTGTTTAAAAGACTCACGTATTAATTAATGTTGCAATCAATTGAGAAACACCCACTAATGAAATGGTGAATTGCTAGCACCTGATCCTCTGTGAGATCCTTAGATGAATTCACACCTCCCTATATATAGATAGATACGCGGCAGAAATGCAAGCAAAACACAAGCTAGCGGCATCAAATATGTAATGCTATCGGCATTTTCTACACCAGCATCTCATCTCCCTCTAGTAATCGAATGATTTCATCATTAACAAACAAAAAAAAAAAAACATTGACGATGATTCTGTAGCTATCCTGACATGGAAAATATGAGTTTAAATGACATTTCTATTTCCATATCGCAAAACAAACCTGACCTGAAAGGTCTCGAGAAAAAGGTGGTTGTGCTCTAAAGGCCCGTACTCCGACAATGTCGACGACATTCATTTTGTGGAATGGAATGCTAGAGATATGCAGGCCGAGTTAAAGGCTTAACATGTGACACGTACAATGCCTAGCTTTAAAAATTAT
Organism: Populus nigra; assembly: GCF_951802175.1. Taxonomy (NCBI): domain Eukaryota; kingdom Viridiplantae; phylum Streptophyta; class Magnoliopsida; order Malpighiales; family Salicaceae; genus Populus; species Populus nigra. The sequence goes on along the minus strand of NC_084870.1, from coordinate 8,763,722 downwards.
GTCGTGTTCAACATTTTTATGGACATAAACGAGACACAATTTTCTTTGGCTAAACAGAACAGCCTATGATCCAGACCACTGCTTTATTTTGTGTTCGAGCCCCAAAATTTCGACATCATATCATGGCAAGACATTTTATATATCACATGTTATTAATTCCTGAATTCAACTTCCTTGTATGCTTTACATTTCAAATAAAAAATTGGAGAAGTTATCACGTCTATTCCTTTGTTAAGAATAATACTGATGTATTCAAACATATAAAATGGATTCAAAAAATATTTTAAAAATAGACCCCACAAATGTCGTTTAACATGTGGCCTAAAGGATTTTTTAATAAATGTTGTTTAACATTTAGATGACTCGAAAAATTACTACACATAAATGTTTTAAACAACATTTATTATTTTCATTAATACTATTTGATAAATCCAAATTTCTGGCCAAAGGATTTTTATTGTTCGTTTGTTAAAAATAATAATAAGGAGGAGAAGAAGAAGAAGAAGAACGAGGAGGAGGAGAAGAAAGGGCTACGTTCGGCAGAGTGAAAATTGGGCCATTAAAAGAGAGGAACTAGTCAGTCCATTCACGAGCCCATCCTAGTATGTTCTTTCAAAGAGGCCATTACATTTCTTGTGCTGAAAGTATAAAAAACTCTCCCAGATGTCGTTCTGGACCGGTCAGACTAGAGGGGACCCAAAAGATAATTGGATAAAAACATGCGCAGTCCCTCGAGTTCTGTATCTTTTTCAAATTGATCACTCGAAGTTTTGGTCAATTGAATCGCCTACATCCGATTTACAAATAATTGAGTCCCTTCATTCAGTTTATGTTCCTCTATATGAGTTTCCATGAGCTTCTACGGGCACACACTTAAGTGGGAAAAAGGGATTTGATCACCGATATTGATAAACCTCAGCATAGGATTCGAGTTGGAGAAAAATAAACTAAAAGATTTGATTTTAATACTTGAGGGACCACATGTGATTTTAGCCACCAGATATTTGTCCAAAGCAATGGAGTACGGAAAGAAATGTGAAAAATCCACTAGATCCATGCATTTGATACACGAAGATTTCATATCGTAGTTTTCCAATACGAAGAATTCAGATTTAAATCTTAAAACTTGAGGCTGGAATTTCAGCAAATTGAAAGGGTATTTCTTTATATATATATATATATATATATATATATTTGGCCAATCAAGAATACCCTTCCCTCCATTCATTTCTTCAAATATAAGTCAATGTAATTCAATTCGACAAGAACCACCCATAAAAAAGAGAGGAGAATTTAGCAGTAGGATGTAGTACCGTGGCAACTAATGCTATACCTCCTTGTCATTTTTGGCCCTTGTTTTCCTCTGATTTCTTCGAATATCCTGTCATCCAAACATTAATGGTTCAGTCAGCTAAGGCTCCATAGAAGCACAAAAAAGAAGGGAAATGAAAAACAAGAAGCTAGTGATGGGTATTTAGTACTTTTAAGAAGCTCAGTGCTAATTGAGTCATTGACTGAAAAGACATCAACCATGGTAGATAAAAGGACTCCTCTTCTTCCAATGTCAGCTGCCCTTGTTGCTGCTTTGGGTGGTCTCTTACCTTCTTTTTTATTCACTGCATGAACATTTGATGAAGCAAACTTGTTGACTGTAACTGTCAGTGCCATCAACACGCTTTGGGATATTGAAGTCATCTGTTGAAAACCATTCGATAAACACCCGAACACAGCCACTCTCTCTGTAGCATCTGTAGCGCTGCAGCCACCAGTTTTTGCTTCTCTGTTTCTTTCTTTTGGGGGGGGGGCTTATAGATGATGATGAGGTTTCACGGGTCTTATCTTCTTCCAACTCCAGTCCAAATACTTTGTTTTCTATCATCATAATATACAGAATTATCGCATTCAAAAGCTGTAAAAAAAAACACACGCAAGGTGTTGGCACGTGCGAATCAGTCCTTTCTTTCTAATAACCGACATGTCAATCCTTCTCTAGAGAAATAACATGTCGGGGTTTTCTTTTTGTAAAAATTACCTTCCTTTCCATAGCTAGGAGTTTTTTTTTTTTTTTTTTTTGATTTTCTAAAAAATTATTGTTTGCTTTTTAAATCAAAATAATTTGAGAGCAGTTTTCAGCCTTGAAATGATGAAGCTTCTTATTGTCTCTCACAATAATCTCTCGGTTCTCAATTTTGGAGAGGATCTCCACCCTGCTATCTACTTTTCTTACAACTCTGATAATTCATCAAAGTTGGCTTCAACCATGATCGAGGGACATGATACCTAAAAAATTACAAATCATTTGTCAGTTACATGAATGGCTCTGAGAATCCAACAAGAAAAGTCTCTTTTCTTTTCTTTTCCTTCTCACCATCTCTAGGAAGCCTCGCCACAACCCAGCTTTGGAAAAGTAACACCTCATCTGACATGAAAAAGATTGCAATTTGGAACGTAGAGCTGATTTTACACTATGCAGCAAGTTCTAGTACAATACATCCTTACTATTTAAGAGGCATGGAGCTTGATTGTGCCACCTGAGAGAGTCTATTATTATAAGGCCTGAAGCAAGATTCTAAGAACACAAGTACATGCAAGAATGGGAAGATCGCAGGGAAGCAGAGGGCTCATGTCTGAAGAGAGAATCTAGTTGCAGAATGTCTACCACATATATGATAGAAATCCTAAACAAAAGGCAATGTTATATAGTTATGGCAGTTTTGTAATTTGAACTCTAAAAATAATAAAAAGGTAATTTTCAACCATATAACAATTTTATAATTTTACATTATTAATTGAAGTATAATAACAATCTTATAAATAATTTTATTTTTTTTATTGATTTATAAACTATAATTTAAAAAAAATTAAAGACAGTAGTTTTTTATAAAAAAATAAAAGAGTAATTTTTCCTTTTCCTTTTCTTTTTTAATTGCCTTTTAATTTTAAACGTTGGAACACCTCATGCAGTCATCAAAACCAACAAATGGCGCCAAAGAGGAGCCAAAATCAAGCTACAAAAAGTGTTAATCAAGAGAAACCCACAAACCAGCGACATGGCGACACTGAAGGGTTATTAGCCTACCTCACCACGAAGGTAGAGGGAGTGAAATACTCAACCGCTTAGGGAGGAGCAGCAGCAGGGAAAACTCCGGAAAGTGAAATTGTGCGAAGACAGTCTTGCATACTTCTTTCCTGGAGGAAAGATGGAGATGGAAAAAGGCACGAGCATTGCCGAGAGAAGTAAAGTGATATGTCGTGTCATTCAACCTTTAAATTTCCATGAAGAGCTAGGCCAACCTTGACAAGCAAAGTGGTTTGACAACTGCGTGGTAAAAATAGTACATTAACGTATTCAGAGTAAATAACTATATATTATACAACAGCCACTCGTAGTTTTGCTTATTCTAACAGCCGCTTGTGCTTGCACCAGGCAATGGCAATCACGTACAAAAATATGACCCCACTAGTGCCACCAGCAAGAGTCCATAGAAACTTTGGCATTCCTGTTTGTACGTCTTCTTTGAAAAGTGCGATTTTGATATTCATGCCGAAGATACCAACGACTACAACAAAGCAGCTCACCACTAAGGTTGCTGTTGTCAACATAACCCCCATTTGCAGGAGATGATTCTGTTTGTCATCCAGCATAATGTTGATGTAGTCCTCTGTGTCATCAACATACTCCCTCAGCTTCATGACCATCAAATGACATGGAAAAGAAGAGGTTAAATAGCACCCACAGCGAAAATTAATTATAACCTTAGAAACGATACAAAGCTCAATATCACAAGTTTCTAGCATACTTTTGCTAATGACATATAATGGGAAAGGATGTAAAGCATTTTTGATGGTTTAGTCATGCGCAACATTGCTTCGTTATGGAAACATCACAGGCAAGGACGTGCATCAATGCCCGGCAACACAAATAGAATTCACATACTCTACTCTGTCAATGGACCTGACTTTTCAAATCAAAGTTGGGGCTGTTTGACATGTCCCAGCAACCCAGCCGTTATACCTTAATGAAGGTCATGCACAATACCCCTCAGCAAAATACACTGTTCAATTCACTCTTGAGAGTGGCATCGTACGAATTTATATTGAGAGTGGTATAGCAAACCTAAACTGGCAACTCACACTCAAGATCCATAAGGACAGACTTCATAAGAATCTTTCAATTTACTGGACATCTAGGAAATCTAGTTCGTTAAGATCTTGCATCAACCTTCATCAAGAAGGTTTAAGTGGTTGTATGCATATCTTGCACTCATCAAATTCTGCTCTGGTCATTCTGAGATATGGATTCTTGCTAAGGCAAGCTGCTGATAGAAAAAAGTTAAGAGCATTCAAGCCATCAGCCTCAAGATCTCTTAACAATCTTTGTTCCATTTCCTCTTGTGCCCTAAGTAAGGTAAACACTTCACTTCTACTATGCTATATCTAACAACTGAAGATAGTTCTACATTTAATGTGTCCTCTCTACAGTGTGGGCCCTACCGGTTCAGTTTCAACACTGTGGGAAATAGTTAAACTTGTAGCATCACATCTAGTAGCATCATTTGCTTTTGTGTTTCATTGGATGGGAGACCTAGACACAGATTGGCACAGTGAGCACTAACAAGTTACAATGACAGCAAATGAGTAAAGAGCTTCATGTACTGGAAGCATCAAAGGTATTTGGGGTGCTCTATGCTTGTTTACAAAAGAATACACTGCAGTTACACCATTAAAATTTCAACTAGGAGGACTCAACATAATCATTTGAGCTCATAAACATCTGGATATGAGAGCACGTCATATGGAGTGTGGACCTTGTCCACAAAAAAATTCAGAAATATAAGAACAAATGGTGCCAATGGACTGTGTAGAAGAATCAAGTGGAAAAATTAAGTTGCATACCGTGGATAATTTGTTCAATGTGCCATCAATTTGTACAAAGTACGCCTCCAGGAGCATTTCTAGCTCCTCTACATTGAGATGCTTGCTTATAGCACTTCGAGTTGTACTAGTATGGGTATGGCTGTATCTGCCAAGTCCATTAGGTGCAGTAAACAGATGATCATGTTCATTATCAATGTTGTTAATATCATCCTTGTGGCTAGCAAGGGCTCCCAATGACACCTCAGCAGGGATGCTGATGCAAAATAATGAGAAATTTTCAACAAAAAGATAGCTTAGCAAACAAGAGGGAAAAAATTGAGAACGTTTATGATGAGTGATTAAATTATTAGGCACCTGTCATCTGAGTCTGCTTGAAGCTCATCATCATCCATGTCATTTCCCTCATTTAAAGAGGAAGTTGAAGAATCTTCAAGCTGTTGCTGAACCAGCTTTTCTGTCAGATACAACTCCACCATGTCTTCATCATCATCCAGCAAGTTTTCTAATTCATCCCTAACCTGGACATTACATGCCTGGTCAATTACAGTAACATAAGAGAGCTTTATGTAAATCTTTTGGAGCACAGAACTTTTAAAACTTCTTAAACTTGCAAACCAGGTAGCAATTCATATCAGCCTATTACCCCTGCTATAATAAAATAAATGTATTGACAAAAAACTTAAGCATCATCAAACCTTTTGAACTCGGCCAGTTATTGCAACCAAACGACTTTTAATCTGGCGGACACGTTCTAAATTGAGAGTACTGATCTTTGAAGTCAGCTTATCCAACGCTGGATGCGCCTCTTGCTCCAGTGTTTTTGCCTGCATAAGAAATGGAAAGGGGGAAGGAAATAATTAGAGCGAGGATTTTAATGCTGCCAGAAAGTTATCAGCCTTGAGATTAAGGTTATTAGCTTCATTTTGTAAGAAAAACTATCCAACAAGTAGTTGCGTATGCTCACTTCACTTTCTAAGCAACTGCACGCAGCCTCAAGGCATGCTTCCAATGCAACAAACTCAAATGGAAGAACCTTTGATCCATCTCGATTCTCGAAACCCTGCTTCCCTTCACCCTTAATTCCCTCATTACAATCCTCAAAATGTGAAAAGCCTACTGGACTTTTTTCAGGACTTGAACCCTGGAAATCAGGCTCTTCCACACGACAAGGAGTTGCCTTTGAATGATCACCATTTCCCTCCTAAACAAGAACCGAAAAAATTTATGAAAAAGAAAGAATATGACGGTTCAAAATATATTCAAAAGAAAGTACACAATAGGAAACCACAGGAACATATGATTTTAATACTAGTAATAAAGAAACAAATCAAATATATCTCTTGAATTGAAGCTCCAAAAATCTTATTTACTATCGAATCATGCTTAAATTTTAGATCTTTGATTGGCAAAAAGAAATTTATCAACTAAATTTTTACTTGTAGATACTCGACCTGTTCCAAATTGTTTTGCAAGGAATTTAATTTAAAAACAAACAGTTACTCGACACATCACACTTCCAATGTATTTCATGCAGAAGTCAAAATAACTCCAGAATAAGACTCTCCAGTTAATTGCCTCATTCTCACTCACCACTCAATATTAACCCATCTTTCAAATTCAATTACCAATTACAAATCTTACTTGCAATGTCAGTTTTATTCAGCTATGCTGACATTTCCAAATCCAACTTTATGTGTGACCATTCTAAATGCCCTCATTATTTCCTAATTAAGAGGGGAAAATCCCTGTAAATTTGCACATCAACTTAATAAACACAAGCAAAATAGCATGGCATTCCTTTTATGCTCTTGTTTGAAATCCAATGAAACTAGCAGCAACACAAACTCACAGAAGAAATCCCACATTAAACAAACACAAAAAGTCACTCACTCTACACCAAATCAAAACAATCAATGAAACAAAAAAGAACAGACAGTAAAACCTGAGCTTTAGTAGCGTGATAATGAAAAATTAACCTCCTCTGCAACTCTTCAACAAATGGAGTAACAGAAGGGTCTCTAGAATTCAACAACAAAACCTCTTGTGCTGTAATAATCGCCTTAATATGCTCCAAATTAATAACAATCGCTCTCTCTCGACCCAAAACAGTAGATGGGTAAGAAAGTAACGGGTCAAGGATCCGAAGGTCACGAGCAGGAAGGCCAGTTCGGCGCATGATGGCGTGCTTACCAACTTCCACTACCTGGGCCTGGCCTGTTGAGTCTAATAAGAGCCAGGGTCGGACCCCTGTTCCTTTTTTGCGAGAGGATGGGATAGGGACGGTGAGAGAGGTTGTGGTTGGTGCGGGACGGGCCATCGGGTCCTGGTGTGGTGGTGTTTGTGGGCGAGATGTCATGGATGTGGTGAACTGGTGGGTGGAAGGTAGTGGAGGGGGGGGTGTGTTATACTTTGAGTTTAACTGGTCTGAGACAAGATGGATGGTTTGGGGAGAGGAATATCCCTCCTTACTTTAATGTCACCTTATTATTAATAATTAATTAGTCAACCAATTTTACATTATCTTTTTTTCTCTGTTGGAGTATTATCATTATTTTTTTAATGGATTGGTATTTTGGACAAGGTTGGAGAATGATCTCTCTTGTCTTTAAATAAGAAAATCAATAATCTGCAGTGTAGTTTCACTAGTTAAATCTTAATTTTTTTTTTTAATAATTAATCACATATTTTAGCAAGCAGAATTGCTTAATTATATATTATATTTAAATCTAAAAAATTAAAAAAGTTGGTGTGTGTTCTTACATTTACTGTTGCAAATGTCAGATCGTATATTATGTAATCTTGCGTATTGTACGCGTACAGCATGGTGTATCTGAAATGTGTGGGGGGGGGGGGATCTTGTGGGATACTGGTGAATTTGAAATAAAATAGAACTCTGAAAAGGAGAATTAAAGGGTTTAATGCTATGTTTGGGATTGTATTTTTAAAAATTTTAATTTTTTTTTTAAAATAATTTTTTTATATTTTCAGATTATTTTGATGTACTAATATTAAAAAAATAAAAAAAATTATTTTGATATATTTTTAAACAAAAAACATTTTAAACTACAACCACTGTCATAACCCTAGATAACTTTTAAAAATAAAGATATTAACCTAGCGACTTGATCATAAACAAAATCATGGTTCAATCTTAAATGTTTGAAAATATTGTAGTATTAGTTTTTCAAAGTATTTTTTATTTAAAAATATATTTAAATAATATTTTTTATTTTTAAAAAATTATTTTTAATATCAACACATTAAAATAAAAAAACATAAAACATATTAATTTCAAATAAAAATAATTTTTCAAAAATTACCTAAACCCCGTTTAAATTACAATACCAAACGAAAGCTACTAATCGTCAAATTCAGAGATTCTATCCAATCATGATTACCGACATATGGGATAAGCATGTCATGATCGCCATTGATTTTCATGTTGAAACAATGGTCTAGAATCCAACAAAATGGGAAACTTCAAAATAATTTGGGTTTGGGCGTAGCATTCATTACCTGTAAAGTGTAAACTAGAGAGCGATACGCTTTCTTGGTCAAGTTCCGATGGCCGTCAACAGTACTTTTGACGTTTTCGGAATAGGCTGAGGTCTTGTTGCATCTTTTCCAATCCTTTTTAGTCCCCTGGTTATGATTTTCAATTTTGTTTTTGTTTTTTGAGCAGAATTATTTGGAGTCTGGCTGCTAATATATACTTTATAGAGCTAGCGTACCTTGTGAAGAACATCTTGAACAGTTCTATCATTAGCCCACGTATAGATGTACACATAATCATAATTCTACAAATCCAATAAGCTGGTTGATGACCAACCTCTGAATAGCTTGCAATGGTTTTTATGCGTACGAGAGCAAAAACAGGAGGGAAAAAAAAACATCGAGAAAGAGTTCAGTTTACCCGGCACCGTGATCCAGGATTAGGGTGGCTTGATAGCAGAGTATCAGTGTCATCGTCTCTGAGAAGCTGACAACTAGGTTCCAGTATTTGTGCAGTCCAAACTTTTCCAATGCACTATAAATTCAAAAGAGAGGTCATTTTCCATGCTGACAAACTTTATGCATGATGCAGAATATTTATGTCAAGCTTTGGTTTTATGAATTAATTACCCACCTCCTTGATGGCTAGTATATCTTCCATACATGATGCATTGCTTCGGTCTGGATTCAAGTACTCACCCTTGCAATTTTTCTTGAAGGACTAGAACAGGCGTAAGAGTTTTTTTTTTTTTTTTTTTATAAGAATTAGCTAGCTGCGGCTAGAGAGTTAAGAGCAGAGCAAAGAGAGGGGAAGTTACCTCTTAGAATTCATCTGATATAAGCTTTTTTAGGTGAACAAATGGAACTATTGAATCGGTGTCGATCTCATCATCTGCAACTGGGTTTCCGAGCACATATCCCTGAGTCCCTACATTTCTTGTCAAATAAGTAAGTAAAATAAAACAAATTAAGGCAATTGTGGACTTAATTATTATTTTTGGCTTGGGGCAATTCTCAGTCGTAGGTTAAATCATTTTTTCTTGTTCTAAAAATGATGATAGGTAAGTTGCAGATGTATAATTATCCCATTTTCGACATAACAAGACACAAAACACCTAATTGAGGTTATGCCCCCGAAGCCAATTATGGTGTTGCAAAATGGATACTGAAGTTATATTGTTTTTGCGGTTAAACAAGACTTTTAAAGTACTTTTTTTATTTTAAAAAATATCAAATTAATACTTTATAAGTTTTTTTAAAAAAAATTGATGTAAAAAATTTGATGTTTTATAAAAAATATCATGTATTGCAAAATGCAATAAGAACATAGGTATTTTGTGTTGAATGCATAGCTCGAGTGATAAGTGATTTTTTTGATATTTGCTATCAATAGATAAATAATAATTAAATAGAGTATTTAAAAGTTTAATAGTAATTATTTTTTAAAGTGTTTTTGCTTGAAAATACATTGAAATAATATTTTTTTTAAAAGTATTTTAACATCAATACACTAAAAAATAATTTGATTGCACCACAACTCCAAACAACCTTTATCTATATTTTTACTGTGTAAATTATGTAATATTAAATTTTTATGAGTTGCAAAATTTATGTTAGCAGACTATAAGTGGATGATTAAGTTGGTAGGGTGGAAGAAGACCAAGATGTATGCTTTCTATATATTTTTCAGTTTGATTTTCACTGTGATTTAAAGTGGAAGTTTTATTTTATAGATTTTATTTGAGGTATAAAGATATAATTAAGCATGTATAAGGTAGCTTGAGATACATTATATATATAAAAAAATTTTAAAAATTTATGTTTGCATGTCAATCAGATTATTACTCTTAAGGAGTATTGAATCATCTTTAACATGAAAAATTAATCCATTTTTTTTTATTTACGTGGGGTGTCCGGGTCAGCTTACACGCACCACGACTATTCCTCACGGTCCGCTGGACATCCTGCAAGCCCAGGAGCATGTAAGGCACCGCGGGGATGACAGACGTACACATAGAGGGTCGAACTCAGGACGGGGCGAAACAAGTCACACGAATTGACCATAGCAGCTAAACCCTCAAGTGCGGGTACACTCGAGTACTTGAACCCAGGATGCAGGCAGGGCAAAACCTGCCAAAGCCACTGAGCTACAAGCCTCGTGTGTCAATTCATCCATTTTATTCAACCTTCTGGTTACATGACTGTTTACAATTTTTTTTAAAAAAATAAAAATAAAAAAGCGCGTGGATTCCAAATTTGGGCGAGTACAAAGCCCATCTAATATAAAAATAGCACACACGAATTGATTTTGTATCACGTGAAAGAGACGGCACCACAAGTGAGGAGGATGACGTGTGTAAGCCAAAGGAGTGACGTTTATTAGTTGGGATCGAACTAAATCCCACATCGACTAGCTACAGGGAAACACGACTAGTTATGAACACAGAGAAGTAACGGATTAGTGTCTCTTCGGAGACATCTGATAAAATTGGAACGATACAGAGAAGATTAGCATGGCCCCTGCGCAAGGATGACACGCACAAATCGAGAAATGGTCCAAATTTTTTTTTCATTTTTTCCCTCCTTCCATGTTTAGGAATTCACAATCAACAGGTCAGCTGGCATCTTCCTTTGTTTCTGTTCTGTTGCGAAACATTCACCATTTCTTGCTATGATTTCTCGCATATATCTATTTCTGTTGAATTCATCCGATTATTCACGTATGGGACCGCTATCAACGATGGATGACAACAATACACGATTTTAATTGTTTAATTCTGTGACTTCTACTCCCTCTGTGTGTGAATAGATTAGTATTCTGGACTGCAGACACTTCGGAGCGCTTCCTGTTTCATCTAATAATCTAAAGGTTAGAAGAACATACAGTCTTTTTCGATGCTACCCTTACCTTTTTTGGTGAATGGTAAAAACTAATCACCTTTTTTCACTGTCTCTAGAACTTAAATCGTCTTGTGTTTGTTGTCGGAGCTCTGCACCAACTCAATAATCCTGTCCTTCCCTCGTTCTTACCAGTAATGTCATGGAGTAGAACATTAATGAATTGTTTGAACAAAAAAGATTAAAATAAAGAAACAAGTACGATTGTACCATTTGTTATTTGGCCTAATAGCGATTACAAATTCTTGTGGAGTAATACAATGCATAAGAACGTAAAACAATTTATTCAATCTTGAATACTAAAAGTCTAAAACTGCCCCCTTTCATATTGGCGATATCTGCGATTCTTAATGAAGTCAGTGAGAGGAGAATTATGGGATGTTTCAATGATTTCCTGAAAATCTTTCCACCATTTCGTAAAACTGCTTTTTTCCAAGAAAATCTCAGGAGACACCGCATAGTTATTAATTTGGTCCATCACATATTGCTCGAAAGTATTCAGAAACTCTCTCGCTGACTGTTTCTCTGAAGTACTGGAGGTTTCATCCTTCAACAATTTGCATGAAATGAGAGCCTCCTCCACTTTCATCCAAAAACAAGAATCCTCTGTAAGAATACCAGCCACACTTTGTTTCTTCTTATCATTTGGTGGGCCTGCAAGTTTTTCTGTTTGCTCCTTTTGCCATTGCTCCAGCAGAATATAATGTCTGGATCTTCCATAAGTTAGATAGTCTCGTTTCCCAGTCTGTCTATAGTATTGAGCAATGTCAAGTGGTTCAACCATTCTTCTATAATTTGTTCCAGCGAAAAGCCATGTCTCCCGCATAAATGCTCCTTCTTTCTGGGGTTTTCGCTCAAGGTCCTCCACCAATTTTTTCCAGTAATCGAAGAGAACTTTCTTGTGCTTGGTAACCTCTCCATCTCTTTTGAAGTACAGGTTCTTGTAACTATCATAGTAGCCTACCCCCTTAGCCTTGCAGTCTTTCTTGTACCATTCTAAGTAGGCCATTCTTATCTTAACTATGTTTAGTTTTTCGTTCGGGTCAATAGCCTTCATTTCTTGTGCCTTTCGATTTTCGTGTCTTTCCCATTCTGAAATAAGATCATTGATGATGTTGTTCTGCTGCTGCTGAATTTAAACGGAATTGCCATTAGTTATTTGAAAAACTAGAAGAAGGTAGCTAAAAAACTAACTGAACCTGGGTTATTAAAGGGAAAAAATAATTGCCAATTTATATAATGATCACTCTAGTTATGCCTTGGCCTGAAGTTTTGAAGGACCATAGCATCATCAAAATAGTGAGATTGAGTTGTTTATGAAGATCATCAATCAATGTTGTGAAGAAACCTTGTGCAATTATATTTTATTGGGAAAAACGGTGCTAGTTACCTGAGCACTTATTTCAAATCCAATGGCTTTCAGTTGTAAAATCATCTCTGGCCGAAGTGAAGGCGTAACTGGTTGGCCAAGTTGTGAAATATCCTTCATGATAAGCCTCGACTTCAGATGCTTCACTATTCCACTATAATCATCAATCCCCATTTCTTCAGCGGAAACTGGAGTTATTGTGCTTTTCAATAACCATGAAACCACTTCAGGGTCTTCAACACAGTTGCATCCCAGCTCAGAACAGAAGAAATATGTACCAAAAGGCATGTGCTGAGGATTAGGCTGTGAAGTTATGAAAATTCCTGGGGATAGGTCCTTGAAGGCAGCAACGTGTAGAAAACAAGAATTCCATTGTGAATGTTCTGAGATGGCTCGTTGGAGGCCTTGGTCGCCTATAAGGGGTGAACCAAAAGTGATGCAGAAGGGGAGTTGATTTGTTCTGGTTGTCTTTCTGATGTTGTCTAACAACCATAGAGTAAAGAGAGAAGCAATTGTTCCTCCAAGAGAATGTCCAGTAACAATCAACCAAGAGTTCACTAGTAATTCTTCAGTCGTCGAGTCATGGATCTGCCATGATACAGTACGTTATTGAATCGAAGTCTTAGTTATAAATACTTAAAAAATTTACTGCATTTCTTCAGATTAATTATTTAAAGATACTTAAGTGCACTGTGATATAAAAGTTGGATTGTGTTATATTTATACCCTCGGTGTTTCTCAATTAAGTTTTTTTTTTTTTTAGGAATGCTAATTTGCCTATACCCATTAAGTAACTGATATTTAATAGATGAAATGTTTTTAAATAATTGATCTATTTGTAAATTATCATTTCATTATTCATAAACTATTTGCAAATTATAAAAAAATATATACAATGGTGAGATCACACGAGAAGAGAGTTGTTGTGAGATGGGCGTACTAAATATTAACTCGTTACTAAAAGCAAGGAGCTGGTATTCTTGGCTTCTACCAACTTACAATGCGATTATGCTACAAAGAAGCAAGAATAAATTATCCCACATCACTAAAAAAGTGATCTGATGGCTAGATATTCTTCATTAATGATAAAAAAAAAAAAGACCCAGATAAAGGCAGGTGGAAAAAAAATTCAAAAGATAGCAGGGAAGAAGAGTACTTGATCTTTGAGTTGAGAGAGCTCCTGAAAGTAGGCCTTAAAAAGGTTTATTGCAACTCTAAGAATGGAGAAGGACGGATTGCCTTTGGAGCGTAGGAAGTCAAAGAGAGGAAACTTCTGCTCCTCGAGAGTTGATGATGAAACCAAATCTCCTCCTTGTAAAATATGGTCTTTTGTACAGAGAGGTGAAGTGGCAAAAGCTATGATGGTACAATTCGATTGTTGAACAAGTTTGTGTCTTACAGACAGAGTGCTGGACAGTTTTTGATGTGGATTGGTTTCTGCGTGCAGGTCCTCTATGGCATCACATGAAAGCTGGAGCAGGTCGGCGTTGACCACCAAGTCTGCCAAATCTAGCCCACTGATAAATCTGCAAATAAGAACAAAACCACACAGGAACAAGATGATAGCATAAGCTGTTAGAAATGAGGATGTAAATTTTGCAGAATTAAACGTTATTGGGCAAGAAGAATTCTTTTGCTCACGGAGGAAATTGACTCATTCTTGGTCACGCTAGAAACGAAGCTGGAAGAGTATAATTTTCACAAATGAAGAGATGGAAATAATTTATAGGATAGTGGGAATCTATAAAAGTCGCCAAGGTGCATAAAGAAATTCTTCTGATGCTGCTTGATTTATGCGTTTTTTACATACAAAATAAATTTAATTTCTTTCATAAATTCCTTTTAATCAGAAAAATATTCTCTTTTTTGGCTGCGATTTTATGTAATGTCAATTGCTAATTTGAGTTTGAAACAGTCTATCTCATTCAAATTATATACTAAAATCTTGATACATTACACGAATCCCCTTAATTTAGTAAAGAATATATTAATAAATAAGAAATATGTCCTTCTTACAGAGGGAATGAATACTGTTTTTTAAAGGTTTTTGCTGGAAGACAAACTTACTTTAAAAAAGTGAACGAATATTTGATTTTTTTAATGCTGTTATAGGAACATATAGGATTCATTCAATCAAGTCATCCGAGTTAACTTGATTGAAAAAGTCTTCTTCTTTTTTCTTTTTTTTTCCAGTAAAATTTCCTTCAAAAACAGTTAATGGAGTTCCTCTGCGGCCTATTCCGTTAACAATTCGGACCCTACAACCAATAAGCTGTTCAAGAAAATCCTTAAATCATGAAGATTCCTTACCTGGAAAAGGTGTCACAAACAGAGATGGACATGGTTTGGGGATTTTTCCTACAAGAAGTAACTGGATACCCCTGAAATTCTCAGAACAAACACAAAGCATTGAACACCTTGTAAGCAAGGAACACAATTCTCACCTTCAGAAAAATGTTAACTATGTGAACCGTGCTTCTTGCAACAGGCAAAAGGCAGCTTCTAATCTATACCTTGTCCCTGTCCCTGGAATTCCTCGCTTACAAAATCTGTATAAACTGGTGCTGCTAAATTCACCATTCTGGGAAATTAATGAGCAAATCTTAATATAAGGGATGTTGCAAGTTGCCACCGGTTTCCATCCAGCTTCCTAGAAAGAAACAGAGGCCTTGGTTGTGTTTCCATTATGAACAAGAAGGTTCCAAGAAATGGACGAGCAACTCCAGTCAACTTAATTTCCCATTTACGAAGACTCAACAACGGTCTAGTAAAGTCTACCCTGGATAGGGAGTAAATAAATTCCCAGGAGACAGAAATATGACCCATGTTCTTTCATGCATGGTTATAGGGCCAGGTGCCAGGTTCAAGATCAAGTTGTGGGTTGGTGAAGCTAATTCTGTATCCATGTAAGGTTCCAAGAAATGGACGAGCAACTCCAGTCAACTTAATTTCCCATTTACTCAACAACGGTCTAATAAAGTCTTCCCTGGATAGGGAGTAAATAAATTCCCAGGAGAAAGAAATATGACCCATGTTCTTTCATGCATGGTTATTGGGCCAGGTGCCAGGGTCAAGATCAAGTTGTGGGTTGGTGAAGCTAATTCTGGATCCATGTTCTTTCATGCATGGTTATAGGGCCAGGTTCAAGATCCAAGTTATATAAGTTGATAAATTAATTTAAATTGATTTATTAATGAAACAATATTAATTATATTATATTAAAAAAAATTAAAATTAATTTTAACAATTTAGATTTTATTTGAGTTTAATCAGGTTAATTTTTAATTTAATTTCAAAATAAACCTAGTTCAAATCTAAACATGGACCACTCAATATCAAATCAACATGTAAGTGAACATTAATAATTATGCTTTTATGTCTTTTAACAAGTTTGCAAAAGGTAATGTTTTCATTGAGCAAAAATTGCTACAACAAGGAAGGGGGTGTTTGAAATATTGAAGCGGCTGTTTTTTAAAATGTTTTTAACTTGAAAATATATTATAATATTAATTTTTTATTTTTTAAAATTTATTTTTGATATCAAGGTATCAAAACAATCTAATATCATAAAAAAAATTAATTTAAAATAAAAATTTTAAGTTTTTTAAAAATTCCAGTTAAAACACCTCAAATACCCTTGAAATAAGAAATTCAGGTGTGCACATATCTGTTGACTTTGTTCACCGGTTAAAAATTATGTTTTCCTGTGAGTTTTTTTAATGCTATTATATGTTTTTGTTATATTTTTTTTAATTATAAATATATTAAAATAATATATTTTTAGAATTTTTTATTTTTTAATATCAGTATATTAAAATCATTTAGAAATACTTAAAAATAACTTGAAGAATAATTTTAAAAATCCCGATTATAACACAAAAACAATAACTCATTTTTTTCACTCACTTCACAAGGTTTTACTTTTTATATTGAGCGCGTGTACGTGTACGGGCATTGTACTAGTGCTGTTTATAGTTCAATAGACTGCATTGGGATTTACAAAACTGAGTCACCATTGATGTTGTTTTTGAGGATCTATCTTTAATTTTATTCCCCCTCTGTTCCTTGCTTTTTTATGTTTTGTTTTTTCCTTTTTTTCCCCCTCCTTGCAGCTGACACTCCAGTGTTGCATGCTGGGCTTGATTGCATATTTTCAGAATCTTCAAAGTGGGCTAGCTGCTTATGTTCAACTCTTCGGACAAATGTGCCTAAACTGGCCAGGCCCATTATTATAAGTAATCCATCAAAAAGCCCAAAATGGATTTTTTTTTCTTCTCATAATTTCGAAGAAACTCTACTAAAAGGTCTTTTTTTCCACACATTTCAATCCCATCGGGGCCATGCTTGGTATCGGACAGAGGAGGAATGGTTTCCATTTTCTGTGCCAAGCTATTTGATGTTTTGATTCATCGAGGAAAAAAGAGACGATGAACGTTGATGGGATTCAAGTTTTTTTTATCATCTTTGTAAGAAGTACATTTAATTTTAACTAATGAAACTCGTCTTTCCAGCCTAAAAAACACAATCTTCATCAAAATTACAAGGCCCATCTTCCTCAATCATCCATATCTTTCCTCCCCCAACATCAAAATTCCTTCGCATCTCATAATTACATCTTTTACTAGCTCGCCTTCTTAATGGCATATTTGACTCCTCATGACTCGCACTTGTTCCTGTTCCCTTAGACACTGGAATCAAACGTTCTCTAGCTTCCTCTTCACCTACTGCCCTGAAAAAACTGACACCGAAGCTCATCGGGATGCTTTAACCTGTGGAATAGGACTGTATCCCACCCTGCCGTTACAGTTAATTTTTTGTTATGATTTTTATTTATATTTTTTTTATAAATAAAATGGGTAATAATTTGGATATTACCGTATATTAAGATTATATGTGATCCTTTTCTACTATATAAATATTAAAAACATGCATGTTTTTTTTATTTATAATAATTGCTCGTATTAAAATAATAATTTCTTTATATATATATATAAAGTTTCTTAAAAAATCTATTATATTTATTATTTCATTAATAACATATCAAAAATATTTATTTTTTATTAATATCTCTACAAACAAACCACTCTCCATGGGACGTACTTATCTTCCTAAAGGCAGCAGCTCCTATAAAATTTCAGGAAATAGTATGAGTTCTCTTCAAAAGCAATCCCCGAGGGATTGTTCAGCAGTTTCCTCAAGGATAATAATCTCACCTACCTCCTTATGTATAACGCTCCCAACTACAACGAATATCTCGTTATCTAATGTCTTGGGTTATCTATTTTGAATTTTAAAACATCATCACCTACCCTACCAGAACAATCCCCAATGCAAGTCATGTAATAATCATTAACCTTGTTTGGAATCTTTATAGGTGCTACCATAGTCTTCCAAAATTTGCTTTTCTTCTTCGCTTTCCGTCTCATGTTAAGAGATGTCCATAATAATAATCGATGAAAATTAGAAACTAATGGCATTGTATAATAACTGGGAAGAAAAGGATAAGATGTTATATAAAGGTGGTGTGGTCACGGCCCTCACGGGATCTTGACGTGGGTTGGAATTGTTTTTTGGAAACATACAGAGCAAAGATGCGTGCACAAGGATTTAGCTCTAGGGTCTAATGCGAAGAGAGTGAAAATTCTTGGAGCTAGTTTGTTCAACGTACTGGAATTGACCCACTGCTTGTCCCATGCTCAGATTTCCATTCCTGAAAACCAAAATATCACTTTAGTTTTTGACGTTTTGTTGGTTAATACGCCAGAGTATTATTTCTTACAGAAACAAAATATGGGCTCCTTAATCCAGCGAGATGAAGGCGAGAATATCGAGATTCTTATTTCTTGGTTTCATGTATGCACGAATTGAAAGCCTTAAACGTTAATACTACAGAGATCATTCTACTACATACGAAATTGTGCAATAAACTAAGCAGACGTCTAATTCATTAAAAAACAGAGAGAAAAAGTTTTAGTCACTGATGTTGTTTATTATGATGTCTTTTCTGGGCATATAGTGCATTCGAACCGAACCTAACAAAACAAAGACGCAACGAAACCAAGTTGTGTAGGAATCGAATTTAATTTGGTTCCCGAGATTCCCACAAGATAGTTATGATACTCTCTCTGATTGCACCAAGTCTTCCAATGGGATTCGATGCACTTCACTCTCTTATCAATATGGTTCCTGCTTCAATTCTATACATGTGCTTCTACAACTCTGCTTACACTTGCTAATTTCAAAGCCAGTTCTTTTCCTTGTGACATGAATTCTAGGGAAATAACCGTAAGGACTACAGGCATGAAGATTCAATGGCGAGTTACAGGCATAAGCAGAGTCCATAGATCACAATTATTTTGGTAGAACGTCTTATAGTTTTCAGAGTAAATGGGTGATTGATATGAATCTTCATGTGTTAAATTTACCCCAAAACAAGAGTGATTCATAACCTTTTCATTTCAATCGATTCAGTGTATCCCTCTGGATATGAATTAGACAAAATAATGGCAACTACTTGACCACGACAATAGGGTCAACATCAGGTTAAAAGGGCTCCAAATACAGTCCAATAATTAACCTTCCTGTTTGTTTTAGTCCTATTTTATTCCTTTTCACATTGTTAAAAATGATGACCTTACCATATTAATTTTTACAGATTATGTCGTTTTTTTGTTTTGACAATATTCCGCACTCTATGCAACTCTTGCCGATCCTTCAAATTAAACCTGCCTGATGTTACCTCCAAGAAACAAGTCTAACATAATTTTAAAATCTCAAAATTATTACCCTGGATATATACACACACTCACACTTCTGTTCATCTCAAGATTCTAAGTTCTTCTTGATTATAATCTACCTAGGCGTTCCATTTCCTTGTTGGAGCAAAAATGAGGAGCACAGCAAACAAGCAAAGCAACAAGCTCGTCCGAATTTTATTTGCACCTTTCAGAATCATTAGCAAGGCTAGGTACTTCTACATGAAGAGCATGTGGAATTGTGCTGGAAAAGTTGGCAATGGAAGTTTTGTAGGTGGCCCAACTCCTCAAGCTGTGACCTTGCCTAAGAGTTTCAGTGTTAAACCTGATCCGAACACGTACAGAGATGAGGTGCTCAAGGGGATTTTAGAGTCTTTGGCTAAGAAGAGAGATGATGATCACCAGATCATAGATTCAAATATGGATGGGAATGGAGAGGTGAAACAAACTACTTTGGGGTCTAGTGGCCGTGTGGGGAGGAGTTACAGCGTTGGGGTAGGCAAGATCGGGAGAATTGATGAGGATAAACCTTGTTCATTCAGGGAGGATAATAATCTGAAGGCAGATTCGTATACTAGGAGTAAAAGCCATGCTGTTAGTAGGAAGAGTATTGAGTATCGGCACTCCTAGGGAAAGATTTTCCCAAAACCTGCAAGAACTCAATGGGGGCACGGCCAAATCAATGGGCTAATGAGTGGGAGAGTCTTGAAACTTAGCCTTTTCTTCTATGATTGTTACTAGACAATTGCAATTTTAATATAAACGATGAGCAATTATGCCTTTTATAATAGTTAATTGTTTTACTCTTTCTTAGCTCTTTGAAAATTATCTTGTGGATGTCTTGATGCACGGGTTCATAACTTTCTTTGTCATGAGTTCATAACCAGTGAACATTATCTGTCCGTTTAGGGCTTCATCGTTGCTTCTGGGTAGGATAGACCATACCCTATCTAACGTACACTTGTGTGTTCCTCAGCTCCCATATGACTAATTCAAACAAAATATCGTTTGGCACCTCACAATTACAAAACATTAATTATTTAACAAAAAACAAATACTCATATACCCTATTTATATTTTTTTTAATCAATTTGTTTTCAACACTATATTAATTTGAAATTGTATTTTATAATTTATTTAAATTTATTTCCTATTGAATTATCTTGATTTCATGATCTGGATAGCAGGTTTAATATATTAACCTGAGTTGACTCGGGTTATTTTTTTAATCTTTTTTTATTTGATTTATTTTTTCAATTTCATCATTGAACATTGAATTTATTGGAAATTGAGTTTCATAATTTGTTTTAATATAACTCTTTATGTAGTTATTATGGTCTCATGACCTGATATACAAATTGATAGGTTAATTCAAGTTAATCCAAATTCAATCAAATATATTTTTGTCTTAATATTTATATAAAAAAGATCTCATCTTAAATATTTATTTTTAGTATAATTATATTTTTACGGATCATTCAAGTTGTTTTTGAATATATCAAGTTCAATAGATCATATTAAATCAATTATCACATAAATATTTTTTTATATTAAAAAAGAATTAACCTGAAGCACCCATAGCATACCCAAGGATAAAAATCTAAGTAGAACTAGCTAGTATTATTTCAACCTTATTGACTTCAACTATGGCAATAAACGACTTGATCAAGGGCATATTAATGACGTGGACTTTAGTGAGGCGGCTATTAATCAAGGTTTTGTTGATTATTTCTTTGGAACAGAGAAGCTTACCACGGGAATTGAGGCATTCACTACTTATAAAATAAGGTTCACATTATTTTATCACATCAGCTGGCGTAGCAGGTAGATTATCAAATCTGTTCTCACCTTCTTGCTCCATTGTTGTCGTATTTGGGTAAAATACAAAAATGGTATTTTAGTATTAAAATGATATTTTAGCATAGAGTTTCTATAAATAACAGTTCATTTACAGTCGGTCTAAACAGATAATAATTGGAAGATTTTTTCAATTATTAGATTATCTAATTTAATATGTGATCTTGAACCAAAAAAAAATAAAAACTGATCTATCAGTTTAAACGTGTTGTGTTGGCGCTTTTCTTCCATTTCTCATTGTTCGTAACTCGGGGGGATCAAATTGCTGCAACCGAGAAACTTTATGGGTAACATTGAAACTAATTTTGTGAAATTAGTTGTAAGACGTAGGGATAAAGTTGTCCAAATGGTTATCACGACTGCGATGACCTCATCAACGGCTTAGCATTCTGCATTCGGGACCACGTCAAATGGAGAACATTTATCTTGACTTTTTTTGAGCTGACTTGACTTCTTTTTCTTAAAAAAAAAAGCTTACGACAGCACTGTCGTGTATTTTCATATTTCCTTTCTATAATTTCCTTGCAAACGAGAATTTCAAAAATCTCTCAAAAAAAATCTTGGGGGATTTTCCAATTCCAAGGTCCTGAAGACAAAATTTATATGTTATGCTGGGAATTATATTGCCTCTTCCGGTTAAAGAATTAAAGTTGTAAGGTCGAACAAAGCCCATAAATCGATTAGTGCATGACAATCTTGGTGCTGAGATTATAATAAAAAGGCCATCACAAATATAATCACATTATATATATATATATATATATATATATATATATATATATCACATTCTCACTCTTTATTATGTATATGAGTATAATAAATATATGATTTATTAGCAGTAATCTTTGTATTCTTATTGAAAACAATGAGTGGTCAAATTTGAAATCTGATCATTCATGAGGTGGGATTCTGAGCCCATTGAGCATTTTCCATCTTGGCCTACTCGATGAACTGCTATCATACTCCTATTTACTCTTGAAACCATCAGATGCCTGCCCCTGATGGTTGGAAAGCGTCCACACGTTTCTCCTTCTCCATTCAACAAACTCAACGTAGAAAAGTCATCAAAATCCAAATTCAACCATCACGCACCTATATATTCACTCTTTCTCCATGATGGCCATAAAAGTTCCAAGATTTCAATTGCAACAAGATATCCCACCTGCTTAATTCTCAATAGTTGCACCTCATTTTTCGCAACTTAGTAATAACATGGGTGGGACAGGTACGAGAAGCGAAGCAAAAAAGCGAAGCAAGCTCGTGGTGATTTTGTTAGCGCCCTTCACTGTTCTTAGGAAGGCTGGGAACTTTTACATGAAGTTCGTGGCAGATTGCTCTGATATGGTCGGGAATGATTATAATGGTATGGTAGGTGGACCGACAGCTCAAATGTCAACCTTGCCTAAGAGTTTCAGCAGTAATTCCATGAGAGAAAGCAGTATAGGATACTCAGCTTCAGGGAGGAGAAGTGGGCCGTTACAATCA